>NC_083364.1:7148750-8360000 GCF_030254825.1 Meriones unguiculatus | reverse complement strand
TTTCTTCTGATCCCAGTTTATCAGGTCTCTTCAGGAGTGGCTGCATTATTTTCCTCTGTGGCCTGGTAAGGCTGTACCTCCTTGAGGGGGAGGTGATCAAAGGGTAGACCATATCAATTCATGTCAGAGACAGTCCCTGTCCCCACTACTATGGAACCCACTTGGACACCAAAATGCCATGGACTACATCTGCAGGGGTTCTACACACCAAAGATATCATCTACTATGATCAAGGAGGCTTCATCCCAGAGATGCATGTGTGGTTCAATATATGGAAATCTGTCAATGTGATCCACCACATAAACAAACTGAAAAAAAAAAATCACTTGACAATCTCCTTAGATGCTGAAAAAATATTTGCTAAAATCCAACACCCATTCATGTTTAAAGTCTTGGAGAGATCAGGGATACAAGGCACATACCTAAACATAATAAAAGATCAATGGAATCAAATAGAGGACCCTGAAATAAACTTGTGTACACCTGATTTTTGACAAAGATGCCAAAACCATACAATGGAAAAAAAGATAGCATCTTCAACAAATGGTGCTGGTCTAACTGGATGTCTACATGTAGAAAAATGCAAATAGATCCATACTTATCACACTGCACAGAACTAAAGTCCAAGTGGATCAAAGACCTCAACATAAAACTAGACATACTAAACCTGGTAGAAGAAAAAGTGGGGAGGAGCCTTGAACTCATTGGCAGGGTAGACAATTTCCTGAACAGAACACCAACAGCACAGGCTCTAAGATCAACAATCAATAAATGGGACCTCATGAAACCAAAGAGCTTCTCCTGTATTCTTAATACACACAGTGAAATTTCATTGTTTTGCATAACACATAGTTGGGAAGATACAAACTAAAAACAAAATGGCATATAACCCCTCCCTTTTGTAATTCATTTGTAAACCTAGTTTCACAGCTGTATAGAGATATAGAGAAATTGAAATTGCTGTTAGTGGAAAGGTAACATAGTGTTACCACCAGAGAACAACATTGAGTGTGCTCAAAATATGCAACAAAGCTGAAGTATAATTCAGCAATCTTTCTTCAGCTTGTATGCCTAAAAGATTAATGTTAATATCTCAGAAAGTATCTGTACAGATACTTTTCAGGAATCAAAGATATGAAAACAGTTTGAATAGCCAATAGATGAAAACAATAGTCTTTGTATATGTAGTAAAATATCATTTTCTTTTATTCATTTTTAAAATTATTGTGTAAAATAATGGGTTCAATTTGATACATTAGTATATGCATGCCCTGTGCTTTGTTCATACTCATCCTCATTGCTTTTTCTTGTCTCTTCCTTCTACTGAGGTACTTCCTCCCTCCAAATAAATCTTCTAATTTCATGTCTTTCTCTCTCACACACACATATACATATTAAAAACATGTGGCATTTATCTTTCTGAATGTGGCTTATTTTGTTTAGTGAAATTTTCTTCTTTATGGCTGAATAGTGTTTTATCCTGTATATATATTCTGTTTGTGGGTGACTCTGCTTGCTCTGAAACTAAACTATTGTGATTATCAATGCAGTAATGTCTGCTCTGTCTCGGGTCATAATAACTTAGATTTCTCCTTATATACTCAGGCTTGGGTATAGCTGGGTTATGTTATTTTCAGGCTTAGTTTCTAAGGAACATTCATATTTATTTCCATAGGATTTTTCTCCCTCCAAAAAAAAAAAAATCAGCATTTGTTGTTAATGAATAAAAGTCACTGTAGTTAGAGGGAGATGCAATCTGATTCTCCTTTTGATTTGCATCTTTAGGCTGGTAAGGGTGTTGAACACATTCACATTCATACTCAAAAAGAAATAAATCTTCACATATATGATAACGTGCATAAATGATATCAGCAAAAGTAAAATGTGATCCATACGATACTCAGAAATGAACCCATAGTGATTTAATATGACTAAATGTAGACTAGTAATTAAAAATACTGCAAAAGAAAATCTAGAATGTAGCTTTAGAACATTTATCTTGATAATCTAGTGTATTACCCAAAGCACCAACAACATTGGATAGATTAGGGTAGAAGCACTGTCATAAACACAGTGTCTCCATAATAAACAGTGAGCAGAGAAAGAATCATAGGAGAAAATATTAGAAAACAAAATATCTAATAAGAGGTATATCCAACAAATAAAAAACACTCAAATTTAATAGTTAAGTAAACAGACAACCCAAAAGAAGACCAGTCAAGGGGCTTGAATAAAAATATTTCTCCAAAGGAAACATACAAGTGTACAAAAGTCTGATGGAAAACAAAAACAAAAACAAAAACAAACAAACAAACAAAAAACTAGAGTGTTGGGTGAGTGCTGTTCCCTACAAGCTTTAGGAGAACATTTTACAACTGGGCAGTAAAATAAGCCACATATTTTTAGGAAATATTTGTTTGTTTGCTTATTTGTTCTTTCCGTTTTACACAAACTAAAGTCATCTGGGAAGAGAAAATTTCTGTTGAGGAATCACAACAGAGATTTTCCATGATGAAGGCAAATTGTTCAAGAAATATTACCTACATTTTCTTTAATATAACTAATGATTTGCTATCAAATCTGCATCATCTTGGTATATAAAATATATGAACAAATGTAATAACTGGCCTAGAGGCAAAAAATATAATCTCTTAATCCAATAAGTAAGACCTGAAATTTTGTGGAAGTGGGGACTTTCACATAATTTGTCGAACTTTTCTGATTTTTATACTTTCATTTTTTATCACAGATGTCATTACTAAATTTCACCTAAACCTTCATGCAAAGCTCACTGTACATGTTTTATCATTACATTATCAAGGGACGATGTACTCTCCTGATTGCTAAATCACCTGGCATCACTCTAGAGATGTGATCAGTGGACAACAAAGAGTTTCTGGAGACTTATGTATGCAGTCCTGCTTCCTGAATCCTGTTTCCTCCCTGAGAGAACAGACAAGGAAGTAAATGATCTTTTTAAGGGTATCCTCAGACACTGTATGACTACACCCCTTCTTTATGTAAACATAGTAATTTTTCTATGAACTGAAGCTCTTTTTGTCATATCAATCCTGTCTACATGGTTGATGTGTCTCTCGTGTTAAAAAACATGTGATTGGTCCACTGTAATTATTAACACTTTGTTTCTATTTAGGTAAATACAAATTTTAAAAACAGTACTCATTAACCATCACTACTAAATTGCTACAGTGCAGTAATAGTAACCAAGTTTCAACACAGCTGTAATGGTGAAACTGAGTCTCTAACTATAAAAATTAATTTCAGTTGAATAATAAGCTTCTTATTCACAAAATGGTTATTAATATTCATTTCATAGTGTTTTTCTAAGTAAAGTAGCTACAGAGGAATCTAGGAATTTCAGGAGGAAAGGTAGTGAATAAGTAAGCATTAAATAAATACCTTCACACAGGAAAAAATAATTAGTTTCATATAATTATTTCAATATACATATAATAAGAACTATAGTCTGTCTCTAATATATCAATAAGACTGTCTTTTTATTATATGCCATGCATTTTTTTCTATAAGGAAGAAGGAATTTTTGTCTGAGCCTGAGCCATTGTGTGTGTGAATGATATCTGCCACCGTTCCTCATTAAAAGGTGGTGAACACTACTCTTCAGTTAACAGTATATCATACAATAACTCATTTTGTTACTATGTTTCTGTGAATTTTGTCTCAGATTATCAATTTTTAGATCTTATTTGTAATGAAATTACTGAAAAATTCTGATAACATAATTTTTCTATATGTATACATATCATGTTTTCTTTACAACCCTTGTATATCAAATATTCCTAGAAAATATGTTATTTTTGCACAGTGGAGTCTAGACTAGAGAATTCAGAATTATACCATCATATCAGAGTTAGAGAGCCTTTTTCCTCTTCTGGCAGGGTAGCTGATTTGGGATGTCCAATAGAAAATTATAGCCATTCATCAGAGAAGGCAAGGGAGTCATCATTTATTTTAAAACCTTAGGCTTCTGGATGGCTGTAAACCATCACAGACAGAGTTGCTCACACTGTACTCCTCAGAGGCTTCTTGCTTCCTAGAAAAAGAAAAACAGACACAGTAAAGTTGGTTTGTTTCTTAACCACTATCTTCAGGGGGATTCGAAACATGGCCTTGCTTTAGACTTCTAAATTGCAGGCCTCTTGCTTTTAGAGAGTATTAAAGTGTGGCGTTGAGATCAGTGTAATTTACTGTGGGATCCAGTGGCCAGTTGTTTCTCTGTACATATTCTGAGGAAGGTGTTATGAATGCCTGCTGCTTTACTACTGGGGAGGATAAATAGTTTAGGAAATGGTTTTTATTTTGCTCTTGGTTTGATATTATTTTCGTACTAGTTGGACTCAGACAATAAGTTGGGTCAGAAATGCCAGAACCTCAGTGAACTGTGCTTTCACCCAGAGCATCGAATGTGCACTTTCCAATTGGAAATTCTCATGATTTTAGTCGCTTAACTATGCAGCCGAAGATGAAATGAAGGTGACATTTTGCTGAGAATGATTGGCGTACTGTTCTTTAGTGTTGTGTCTCATTTCCTCCCTAATCATCCCTATATTTAGTCTCAGTTTCTTATGGTTAGGACTTACCAGAATAAGACACCTGTATCATCATTCCTCATGGAAATTTTCAGACAATAACAGTCAATCATAACTGATATTCTAAAATGTAAGCCTGGAAATTCTGTCTCTTCTTTTAATATAATTCTAACTATTTCACATAAAACTAATTTGGTATAAGATTTTAAAATCTTAAAATCAAGTGCCAACTATATGCTTTACCAAAGTAATGGATATAATTCTTCCATTATATATATTGCTGTGTTATAAAATAGATGCTATATTAAATCTCAGTATTCAACGTGTTGTGTTGTATGTTTCCTGTCTCCCCCTCCAAAAAAAAAAAAAAAGGAAAAAGACACCTAAGCTGATTATAGCAAAAATATTGTTCAGAAATTCAATTAAGATTGTATTCCTGAAGAATTGGTTTGGGCATGAAACTTGGCATTCTTTCAGGCTCCATACAACCCTTCACTATTTGGCTTGAGCTGCCATCATCAGCTTTAATTTGCTATTCCTTACAGGCACTTTTAAATTGGGAAGTTAGTTCTTAACACTGTTTAGCAAAAACATATTGAACATGGTTCTTATTCTTGTAGATGCTTAATGTTTAAGGGTCTCAAACAGAAGCAAATGAGAGCTTCTTCTTGTATGGACTACATTGTGATGGAAGCAATAATTAATTTATGTACCTGAAAAAAGAGTAAGTTGATAGGTTTACTGTTTTGATGATAAGAAACTAGGGTGGCGATGCATATATTTTAACAGTTGTCCTTTTACTATGTTTCTCAACCATAGATCTATTTCTTCATTATTAAGTTTTAACTATTATTTTTCTTTTGTAGACGTAACTTCAGCATTTTCTGAAATGAGGTGAAGTAACGTAGTATAGATCATATGGGTCCTCCTCTGAACTCTACCCCCATGAGCTCATACTAATGTCTTGACACCTATGAGCATTATAAAAGAAATATGCGTATCTGAAGAGTGAACATTGACATCCATAAATGTGAGAAAATATGCACAGTTTGAATTTCTCCTTCTTGGTTAACTCATTTTTTCCACTTTCATGCTTTATCCAGCTAAGTAAAATTTTTATTTTTTGTCTTAGCTGATGAATAATATTTCTTTGTTCACTTATGCCAGGTTTCCAATATCAAGTCATCAGATGATAGATATCTATAAAAGTTTCTACTTTTACTTATTGAAAATAGAGAAGCAATTAACACAGATGAGTAATCTCTATAACTGCATACACAGTAATTTGGCTATATTCCCATGTTTGGTATATTTGAATTATGTTATTGAGCTATTTACAGATTTTTGAGAAAATGTCACAGGGATTTATTCACTAGCTTCTCTACTTTGTACTTTCACTAGCAGTGAATAAATGTTTCTCTTTCCTCAAATCCACATCCACACAAGCATTTGTTATCGATCAATCTAGCTATCATATATAATCTATCAGTTATATCTATCTATATTTATATATCTACCTGTCTGTCTATCTAATCTATCTATCTGTCTATCTATCTATCTATCTATCTATCTATCTATCTATCTATCTATCTGTATTGATCATATATCGTGTATCTTTATCTCTGTATTTTTAATTATCTATCTATATGTATTTATTTTCACGTATGATTTAGGAATCTGTTTATCTATCATCTATCTGTCTGTCTGTCTATATGTTTATCTACCTCTCATATATCTCCATATATGCCATTCTGGCTGTGGGATATGGAATCTCAAAGTACTCTTATTTCATTTTTTAATAGCTTAGGATGATGAACTGAAAAAGAGTATGTTTAAGGTTGATTTTTCTAGATGTACGTCTGTGCACCATTTGTTTTCCTGGTGGGTGCTAGAAGAGGGCATCAGATGGCTTGGAACCAGCGTTAGAAATGGCTGCGAGCCACAGTGTGAGTGCTGAGTATGGCACTTGGGATCTCTAGAACAGCTGCCAGTGCTTTCAGCTGCTGAGGCATCTCACCTGCCCCATACTGAACATTTAAAATGTTTCTCAGCTATTTTTTAATTTCATCTTTAAGTACACTGTTTGTTTCCATGATTCATTTTTAATTGTGTCATTTACTTGATGTTTAGGGTTATATTATTTTAGTTCTTTGTATATTATAAAAATCAATCCTCTGTTGGACCCTTAGCTAATAATAATTTTCCACATTTGATACACGGCCTTTTTCTCAAACAATGGTGTCCTTTTACTGCACACAAACTTTTTAGTGGCATGAAGTTCTACTTATTGATATTTAGTCTTCTACCAGCTGAACACCAACTCACTGAGACCAAGCCTATCACAGGGATACTTGTATATATGGAGGCAGAACATAGCCAAGCCATAGCTTTAGACACTGCGCGTTTTCCCATTCTTTATTTAGCTTTACCTCAGTCAAGACTATTAACTCTTAGTTTAGAAGCTAAGTCATTTGAGCAAATTATCACATTCAGTAATTACTGTACAACTCAATATATATTATATGTACAAAGCATGTACATCCATGCACTGTTATGTTTAAAAGAAATTCTAAAACGCACTTAACCAAAATAAGTGATAGGAGAGCCATAGAAAATGTTTAGTCCAAATAGACTTTAGTACAGTGAGATGGTTAATTTAGTAACTTGACAAGATTTATTTTTGCTTAAAAGATTGGTGCAGGTACTCCTGTGTGTGAGTCTTTGAGGACGTTTCCAGAGAAGACTGATGGCAAACAGCTACCTCAAATTTAGGAAGCTACATCTCATAGTCTGACGACACTCAGATAAGTGGAGACAGATAACCCAACATGTACCAGCATCCTCTGTCTGCATGTGATCTCAGCTGCTGGGAGGAGATGAAGCTGCTAGGAGGAGATGAAGACCTCTCCTGTTAAAGAGCAAAGTGCAACAGTATGATAGCAATCATTCTCTTAGGGCTCACAGAGGAGCGGCACACATACACACCTCTTGGGTTTGACAGTGAGTCAGAGACCGATGTGTGACTAACTCAAGGGTGCATGTCCATTAAATACAACCTGAACGTCGTTTAAGTGACTTGTGATTGCCTACATGGGAGGACTATAAAAGAATGAATAAAATATTTCCATAAAAGTAATTAATATGAGAGTCTGATTAATAAACATGATAGCAATTTTACAAATAACAGTTTCCATATAAGGACTACATTACACATTCCATGACAACAAAATAATCATTATTTTTTAAGGTCCCTCTCTAGGGGTGAAAGAGATTTAAAAAATCATATAAGTATTGTGTGGTGATGGCACAGTCCCAGCTTGAGTTCAAGGTCAGCCTGGTCTACAGATTGTGTTACAGAACAGCCAACACTAGACAGAGAAACTCTGTCTCAAAAAATTTTTTTTTCCTTAAGTCAGTCATATTAGCAATGTTTTTTGAGGGAGAAGACTATAAAAGCATGAGTCTTGGTAAGGAGGATTTCAATATTTAGTAATTTTTTTCATGAAATGATGGAACTTTTGAGGTAAAGTAAAATTTGAACATATTAAAAATCAGTCATAATTTTACATATCATAAAGGTGTTGGGGTGTATGATTTTCTTTGAATATTTGAGCTTTCCAGTTTGATCAAAGATTCTTACAATCAGCATCTGTCTATGTTTCCCTTTGGTGTACACACGTTAGTATGTTCTGTCTCCAGGTCAGATGACTATTACACAGCTCTGGAAGTGCGTTTTTGCCAGTAAACCTATAGCCTGGTTACAGATTCAAATGCTAAAGGGAAGTGTGAATCTGAATTCCACCAGAGAAAGCTATTGTAATGATTTACTACCAACTTGATTCATTATATTATCACTAAGATGGGAACAACAACCCATATTACAAGGGCTACATGGCCTGCACTTCTCATACCATATTTTAGAAGCAGCAAACCAAAATTTTGACAGGTATATGTAAATGGAATTGATTTAAACTCCTTAAAATGCAAATGGATTCGTAACCTTAAGTCTGCACATATATTCTACCACTGCCTCAGACTTCTAAACACTTTCAATTTTCTCCAGACGATTTTACAGTAGTCCCATACCTATTTTATATAAGGAGTTCAGCTTTGTCATTAGAGACACAAATGCATCCCCAGGAAACTTACATAAATACGTAAAGAGCTTAGTGAATCATTTTTGACAGTTGATTATGTCTACATTGAATGACACAGAAACATGGACATCAAGACTGTGTTCTTCATAGTCTACCTCATGTCAGTGATAACAAGCCACAGAATAACATTTCCTTTTCTTCTCATTTTAATTGAAAAAGAAAGTAACTTGCAACAATATGTGGAACTAGAGCTGGGGTAGGCTGTTGCAAAGAGTTCCTATCCTTGCATTACAGAACCTCATCATGACCACATTTAATTAAGATATAGCTTTGGCATTGAATTTGATTGGAATCTAGTTGTCAAACAGATTAATCTTCCTAATGGTCCATCTTTTGAGAGAATTGGGAACTGAGAATTCTCGTTAGATATCTTATATTCAAAAGCCCTTAGTGCGTTGTCAAGGTTACTTTAAGTGTATCAGGCTGCCTATACTTGATGCAGTGTTTCTCTGCAAATAGAAAACCACTTTTGTTTTAATTAACATGAAAATTTATAGACACTATGAATCATTACTTCAATTGAAGGAGACCATGATTCTGTAGTGATGTTTGATGCCACTTATTTTTTTTTGATATAGTACATGTGACAAACAATCAACACTTAATGCTTGAATAACAACATTGATGAAATTATAAGAACTTTTTATACCCATTTTTTATGTGTATGGACTTTTTTTTGTCAAATAGTTTTCTCACAAAACATAAAGTGTCAGAAGGAAAAAAAATTATCCATGATTTAGATGTACTATCTTTTACCATAAACATACGAATTGAAATAGAATTATCAACACGAGAATTGTTGATGATTTGTCATTGTTCTTTTGGGTAACAATGATAATAATGACAGTTGCATCAGAAGATATAATTTATCAAATGCTTACTTTAGGCCAATTGTTTTCATGACTCATCTCATTGAGCACAGAATTTATCAATGAATATTTATTATGTATTCTATGAAGGGAATTTTAAGATATTGAGTTAATAAACACATAATATGTTAAGAATAAAACATTAGAGACAATATAATTATTAGGAAAAATTACAGACTATTTCCAAACTATAATTCTGTATTAATAAGGCTGATACTAATGATACTAAAGTTTCAAAATTACTTATGAAAATTTTGACAACAGAGAAATATTTTTATTGAACTGAAAGTTTTTATGAAACCAGAAATAGTTTTTCTTGAAAGTACTATAATAATTTAGAGTTAAAATATCCAATATTTTAATAAATAATACAAAAGTTACACAATTTTCCAGTTACTGGGATTAAAAGGAATAAAGAGAAAGAAGGATATAGTGAATGTAATGGGACTTTCATAAGAAGACTTGATCTAACATTTGTGTTAGACTTATCCTTCATCCTTAAACTGGTAGACATATATGAAGCAACTGTGTATTGTTTATTGGACAGGGTAGAGATTCACAGTCTCCTTTTGTGTGATGATCACACACACATGGAACAGGGTTTGGCGTAGTGGCTATGTGTGTCAATTAAAGCAAAAAGGAAACTATACCTTTGTGGTAAATGGACTGGACAGTTTGAAGACTGTGAGGAAAGGAGTGACTCAATGTAAGAAAGAGAAGGGAAAGTGATCTAACTGTAATTTAATTAAAAAATTAATAATTTAAAAAGAAATAAATAAAACGAGAAAGAGCAGCATAGGTAACATGTACACTTTAGTTATGACACATAATAGATTGTTGTAAGATTTTACACATTTGAGGAAGATCCTTGAGCCATGTAAAAATATACATGATAAGATATGATACAATGAGAACTAAATGGAATTTTAAGCATCATGCTGTATGTACTGGAAAATTGGTACAACTTAACCCCATAACACAGGACCATCACAGCAAAGAAACCTCTCATAAGAAAATAAAAGAAAACTATGGTGTGCCTGTATAATGACCCTATGTTTAGCAGCAAATACAGTTATTATCTTATAAGGCAATCATTGCATCTAGTTTATACAGAATATTTAATTATATTAACTCTTATCTAGTTCATATCTTAAGTGGAATCTAGATGTAATATGAGAAGAACTAGTACATTATCTCAAGAGTGTAATGCAATTCAAACATAAGTAAGATTTATGAATTTCCTAGTTTGTTCCTGAGATCAATATCTACTTGTTATTTTCATATCATGTTAATTGAGTGTACATGGAGTTCTATATGAGCTAGTTATGTCCACCTACTTTTGATTCTACCATAAAATTAGATTAAACAAAAATTTTGTGGAGGAAAATATTTATTCTCTGATGATAAACATCATTCATAGTGTTACTGGAACAACATGTAATTTTGTAGAGTGTCAATGTGAGGCAGCATACTAGGAAGACTGCTAAGAACTCACGTGACTGGCATCATCAATAACTGCCTCTGTTTTCCCATTTGGACATCATGAAGTACACTGAATACATGCCTTCATGCCTACCTTGAGCCTTCACAGAAGAATTCATAGAGATGGTTCCTAATTTCTGTTGGAAGCCAACAGAAGCTGGATTCCAGAAGTGAGGGGATGGATAAACACAATTTTCCTACAGTATGTTTGGAAAAGTATATTTTATTTGTGTGTGTGTGTGTGTGTGTGTGTGTGTGTTACTTGGACAGCATATCTCTGTTGTAGTCCAAAATTGCCTCCATTTTATTGCTTTTCCTGACTCAGGTTCATGTTTCCTAATAACAGATAGGTTCTCTACAAGGTATGGATCAATACATTTTTCAAATGGTTATCAAGAACGATGAAGATTGCTTGATTTGTTGCTTTTTAACTTCTTTAGTTCTTTATATCTTCTGGATATTAGCCTGCTGTCGGATATAGGGTTGGTGAAGATCCTTTCCAAGTCTGTAGGCTGGCGTTTTGTTCTGACAACAGTGTCCTTTGCTTTACAGAAACTTTTTAGTTTCATGAGATCCCATTTATTGATAGCTGATCTTAGAACCTGTGCTGTTGGTGTTCAGTGCGGTATGGAGCTAAACAGAGAATTCTTTGTAGAGGAATATAGAATGGCATTGAAACCCTTAAAGAAATGTTCAAGGTCCGTAGCCTTCAGGGAGATGAAAATCAAAACGACCCTGAGATTTCACCTTACACCCATCAGAATGGCTAAGATAAAAAACTCAAGTGACAACACTTCCTGGAGAGGTTGTGGAGATAGGGGAACCCTCCTCCATTGCTGGTGGGAATGTAAACTGGTATAACCACTTTGGAAATCAATCTGGCACTTTCTCAGACAATTAGGAATAGTGCTTCCTCAAGATCCAGCTATACCACTCCTAGGCCTATATCCAAAAGATGCTCAAGTACACAACAAGGACATCTGCTCAACCATGTTTGTAGCAGCTTTATTCATAATAGTCAGAACCTGGAAAGAACACAGATGTCCCTCAACAGAGGAATGGATACAGAAAAAGAGGGACATTTACACAATAGAATAGTACACAGCAGTTAAAAACAAGGAAATCATAAAATTTGCAGGCAAATGGTGGGAATTAGAGAAGATCATCCTGATTGAGATATCCCAGAAGCATAAAGACACACATGGTATATGCTCACTTATAAGTGGATACTAGACCTATAAGATTAGGATAAACATACTAAAATCTATATACCTAAAATGTTTTTTAAAAAAGAGGTTCTGGGGTAAGACGATGAATCCTCACTTAGAAAAACAAATAGGATGGACAGAGGAAGTAGGAGAAAACAAGAAACAGGACAGGAGCCTACCACAGAAGGCACCTGAAAGACTCTACCTAGCAGTGTATCAAAGCAGATGATGAGATTCATAACCAAACCTTGGGCAAAGTGCAAGGAATCATATGAAATAAGGGTGAGTTAGTAAGACCTGGAGAGGACTGGAGTGCCACATATAACTGGGCACAGGGATCTTTTCTGAAACTGATTCTCCAACCTAGGACCTTGCATGGATGTAACCTAGAACCCCTCCTCAGAAGTAGCCTAAGGCAGCTCAGCATACAATTGGTTGCCCTAGTAAGGGGAACAGAGACTGTTTCTGACATGAACTCAGTGGCGGGCTCTTGGACCCCACCCCACCATGAGGGAAGAGTAGCCTTGCTAGTCCACAGAGGAGGACATTGCAGCCAGTCCTGATGAAACCTGATAAGCTAGGGTCAGATGGTAGGGGAGGAGGACCCTTCCACTGGATAAAAATTGAATAACCTGTGATTAATATAAAAAGATAAAAATAAAAAAGCACCATGAAGAGTCCACAAAAGATATTCAATCCTACGTTTCCAGCACATTTATATATTTAGATTTTCTTAAACATATTTAACATATTTTAAAAGTAATGAGATATTAAATGAAAATAGCAAAAATTCATATAGTACAATTTGTAGAGATAATCATATCATGTATAATTAGGTAGATACACAAGACTGTAGCACTTCTGTTTTGTAGGTTTTGTAGTGCAGTACTTCAAACAGTGTCTTAATGTATCAATTTCAAACATAAGGAAGAAAAAAAGCCAAAGGGGAGGGGTGGGGAGACACAAGAAACTCCTAAAGATACTGAAATACACTTTCACACACACAGAAATTCCATAAAAAGACAGAAGCAGAAACCATCTAGTGCATCTAAAGATATGGAAATTAAAAGTATCATCACTACCACCACCACCACCACCACCACCACCATCATCATCATTTTTAAATCCCTAACAAAGCAATCTGAGTCAAATAATCTTCAAAATGTCTTTGAGTTTGTTTTTGTTGGTTTCTTACTTCTTGGCATTGAGCCTGCCCTAAGAGTGGTTTGATTATCCAGTGATCTTCTTTAGATAAAACTAATTTTTCATTTGTGGGTGTTTATCAGTACGAGATAGCTTCTCAGTTAGAGATGGGGCCTGTCTTCGTTTAATGCTTGTGATGAGACCCACTCTAGCCCAAAACTGTGCCAGACCTGCACAGGCTTCCAGGTCTCTGTGAGTTCATGGGTTCATTGGCCCTCCGGTCTTTAGAAGGAAGTTTTCTTAGGATTCTCCATTTCCTCTACTTTGTCCTTTTTCTGTCTCTGCTTCCACAAGGCTCCGTAAATGTTGAGCAGAGGGATTTGAGAGAGGGGAGGAGGTCCTCCCCTATCAGGGGGCCAGGAAAAGGGCATAGGAGGAAAGCAAGGAGGGTGGGTGGGACTGGGAGGAGGTGAGGGAGGGGGCTGCAACGGGCATACAAAATGAATCAACTGTAATGCATAAATAAATAAAATTAACTATATAAAAAAGAGACATCCCATTTAACACTGGCTGTTCTAAGTTTTCTCACTCTCTGCATATTGTCCAGCTGTAGGTCTCTCTGTATTTATTTCCCTGTACTGCAGAGAGAAGCTTCTCTGATTATAGTTTAGTGAGACGCTGACATATGGGTATTGCTGTCTTTTTTTTTTTTTTTTTAGTTTTTATATATTTGTGGGGGTTTTGATTTTGTTACAAAATAGCAAGATTTCATTTTCCCCTGTGTTCTTTGCCTGTCTAGTAAGTCTCCAGTTCATAGCCAACCCAAGCAAGTCAGGATGGTCTCTTCTCATGGAGTAGACCTTAATAACAATCAGATATTGGTGGGTTACTTCCAACAGCTTTGTATCAGTACATCTGGTGGGCAGGTCATCGTTGCAATGTGTAGCTGTACTGGTGTTTAAATTTCTCATCCAGTAGTATGTAGAGTACCCACAGTACCATGAACACTAGTCAGTAAGGTTATCCTTTAGGTAGCCACCATCTCAACTAGGTGCTGTCTTTAGGCCCTTACCATCAGTTTGTGGTGAACAAGCAGTAGCCCTGGCAATAGCCCAGGCTGTTTGGGTGTTTCCATGGGACCCCTTTGACCAATAACTTAAATGGATACATACATACATATATACATATGTATATATAATCTATTCTTGTAACTGGAGGGTTTAATTTTTGGTGAGATGTCCACTTGATGTGTCAGAATGATCTGGCTGTGACATCTGTCACTTAATTGACCACCATCGTTGATTCAGAAGATCTAGGTGATTAGGCCGGTATCCCCATTGATGTTCAGGCTTCCTGAAGCTGTAAGCTCCCTCAAAGGGGACAACATTCAATGAGTATAGTGTGACGAATCTTCAGTCAAGGTTGTATGAGTTGCTGCTTTCCCCTGCTAAAAATCTCCAAACAAGCTCTCAGGAAACAGTCTAAATTAATAGCTCTTACAAAGCAGGAACACTGTATTTTCAAAGAAACCAATCATTTTAGTTGTTTTACATAACACATCTGAATCATTGACAGTTGAGATGTTTGCCAAATTCTCTAAAGTTTTATTAAAGTATCTTTCTCTTACGCAAATAGATTTTGTTCAAAATGTTTTGAAGGAAGTTTAGTAATTCTTTCAGAATGGAAGGTATAGCTCTACTCTCCTGATATAAAACAAAACAAAACAAATATATGTTGTGAGCAGAAACATATTCTATCATGAAAGTTATTTTATAAGGGGAAGTGTTTATAATGTACATGCAAACATGGATTTTTATTTCTTTTAAATTGTAATGAAATTTTAGATTGGACCCTATTTTTTCAGGAAAAGACAGAACACACAGATTGATTTTTCACTTTAGCAAAAATATTAATTTTAATGATGCAATAGTACAGTCATAGGATCCATGAAAAGGGCTGGAGGTTAGCATAGGTTGGCAGAATGAGGCCTCCATAATCAAGCTTTGTCCTTTTTGCAGCATCTTGCATGAACTGGGAGTATAGAAAAGCAGGTAACACCTTGAATCTCAGCACTCAGGTGGAAATAGGAGGATCAAGAGCTCAAGGTCATTTTCATTCTCAGCCAGGTAGTAAGGCTGAGATCAGCCTGGAATACATGATATCTTCTCAAGAATAGGTGGCAGGGGTTGGCAATATAAATATACAATAAACAAAGAGAGGAAACAGCTGGGGGAAAGATCATTGAAAATATTATTGTATGTATGATGAAATAGATACTAAAGATATAATACTAAAAAATTTTAATTATATAAAAATAAGCTAAACCCCCAGAGAACATTTTGGCACTGTTACTATCCACAGCAGGACATTGGTTACACAGTGACACTGATTATCAATAAATGTAGACCCAAGGAAGCCTAATCTCTTCATGGTTGTTGGAGGCCGGTCTCACATATCTTCTGTGTGACTGACTTGAAATCTTTGAACTACATTGAACCAAGAATTTTCAAATTACTGTCAAATTTACTTTTTCATAACTCATTATTCATCAATGAAATTATTTTAAAAGCACTCAACATAATTAAAGAAAAAGACCTTTCAGCCTTCATTGTAATTTCCAGAATAAGGTAAAAATCCCAGGCTTCATACAGTACTCTGTGTGTTACTGCGGAAGAGGGGAGTGATATTTTACAGACTAGCACAATGGAAGTTTAGCATTCAAAAGGTGGACTATATCACTACTGCTTAATTGTCAGGTGCCACTATTATTGATTGCCAGCTTGAGTGGATTGTTGTTGAATATTAATATGTATTATTGATTTATTTTTTAGTTAAAACTGTGGTTATTCCTAAACCAGCTGTATACCCAAATCACCACACAGAGACTAGGATTTATTTAATTAACTTAGAGCACAAAGCTGGGCAATAGTTACTGCATCTTAAACCTCAAAGGCCACATGGATTTCTCCCATCCAGATTTCCCACACTATAGGTGCTTTTAGTCATATTTGAGGTCTGTTTCATCTTTCCTCATGATTCCAAGTCCTGTCCTGATGATCTTTGCTGTCCGTCTCCTTCCACTCACTTCTCTCTCTTCCCATCTGGACCAGGATGTCCCACCTTATTCTCACCATTGCTCAGCATTGTCTGGTTGTTTTATTGACAATACAGAGAACAAATGGTGGGATGTTTACACAAACTTGAGAAAGATGATGCTTACAATAAACATCACAATGCAATGTCCAGATTGAAACAAGATAGTGGGGTTGAGAAATCAGCAGTTGAATGAACAGGGTAAATTGTACACATTCCACAAGAACATTATACCAACAGTGAATCTACAATCACCTAGAAGACAAACTTTTGGGTATGCCTTTGAGGAATTTTATGTAGCTGATTAATTGAACTACAGGAACTCAGCATAAATGGTTGCAGCACCTTTCCATGTGTATGGATCTTGAATGGAATGAAAGCAAGCAAGCTGAGCACCAATGTTCCAGATAGTCTGTTTCCTAACTACAGGTTCAATATGTTCATATTTCTGCTTTCCACGCTGTGGTGCAGTGAACCCTCAAAGACACTGTTGGTGAATGCATCTTTTCTTAAATTACTTTGTTATGAACTTTGTCAGAGAAGCTAAAAGTGTAACTATTATAGTGAGGTGGAGCTTACCTTCCAACAGTGACTGGCAGAGAGGGTAAAACAGGAATGAATTGTGTCTACTTAGTTTCCAAAGATTTAATTCAATATATTGTTAATTTTTTAATTTATTACAGTTTATTCACTTTGTATCCCAGCTGTAGCCTCCTCCCTCCTCCCCTCCCGATTCCACCCTCCTTCCCTCTTCTCCTCCCATGCCCTTCCCCAGTCCACTGATAGGGGAGGTCTTCCTCCCCTTCCATCTAACCCTAGCCTATCAGGTTTCATCAGGACTGACTGCATTGTCTTCCACTGTGACCTGTCAATGCTGCAACCCCCTCAGGGGAAAGTGATCAAAGAGCCAGCCACTGAGTTTATGTCAGAGACAGCCACTGTTTTCCTTACTACAGAGCTCATTTGGAGACTGAGCTGCCATGGGCTACATCAGTCCAGGGGTTCTATATTGTCTTCATGAATGGTCCTTGGTTAGAGTATCAGTCTCAGAAAAGACCCCTGTGCCCATTTTTTGGTTTAATTGCTCTCCTGTGGAGCTCCAGACACCTCCAGGTCTTTCTGTCTCTGCATTCTTTCATAAGAATCCCTGTACTCTGCCCAAAGTTTGGCTATGCTTCTCAGGATCTCCTTTAATACCATGCTGGGCAGTCTTCCAAAGGACATCTGTGTTAGGTTCCTGTCTTGTTCTTTGTTTTCACCATCTTCTGATATCTATCCCATTTTCCTTTCTGAATGAAGATGCAGAAGGGTCCTCCTTCTTTCTTAAGTTCTTTAGGTATACAGATTTTGGCATGATTATCCTATGTTACATGTTTAATATTCACTTATAAGTGAGTATATGCCATGTGTATCTTTCTGCTTCTGGGATGCCTCATTCAGTATGTTTGTATCCCAGTTGTAGCCCTTCTCCTATTCCCTCCTAACCCCTCCCTTCTTGCCTCTTCTCACATGTTCCTCCTCCAGTCCACTGATAGGGGAGGTCCTCCTCCCCTTCCATCTGACTCTAGCCTATCAAGTCTCATCAGGACTGGCTGCATATATATACATATTTTAACAAGCAAGTTACAACTCCTGGACATAAGTGCTAATCCATACATCACGGATGCTCCGAAATATTTTCATGTATAAGGAGCATGGGATATATGATTCAGACATGTTTGGGGTGATTAAGTCTAAGAAAGACTCTACTTGCGACTTAGCAAAAATAACTAGGTCTATATTCTAAAATTTGCATATTAAAATTAGTTTTAAAAGAACAATAAAATTATGTAAATCAATTCTTTCTTATACAAGCATTCAAAATAATCAGTGTCCTTATGGAGCTCCTGCCCCCCTGGTCTTTCTGTTCCCCCCACTTTTCCATAAGATTCCCTGCACTCTGCCCAAAATTTGACTATGAGTGTCAGCATCTGCTTTGATACCCTGCTGGGTAGAGTCTTTCAGTGGCCCTTTGTGGTAGGCTCCTGTATAGATAGATATACTTCCGATATCTATCTATTTGCCCTTCTGCATGAGGAATAAACCTCTTCCCTAGGATCTTCCTTGTTCTTTAGCTTCTTTAGGACTATAGAATTTACTATATTTATCCTTTATTATGTGACCAATATCCACTTATAAGTGAGTATATACCATATATGTCTTTCTGAGAAATAGATACTGAAATTCTGGTACATTTACGCAATGAAATACATTGTATAAAAACATCAATTAAAAAAATGAATTCATGAAATTTCAGGGCCAAGGATAAAACTAGAAGAGAACATCCTGAGTTAGGTAACCCAGAAGCAGGAAGACATACGTGGTATTATTATTATTTATTTCTATCTTACTCAAGTCTATCCACTCTAGATCCATTGGTGCTCCCTCCTCCTTGTCCTCCCACTCACCTCCACTCTTTTTATTTTGGCCCTTCCCTTCTCCCAGAAAAAAAAAAGAGTCCCCTCTTTCACCACATCACATGATGTCACATCAGGACCAAGCACATCCCTATCCACCAAGGCCAGGCAAAGCAGCCCCCCCCCCTTGGGAAAGCAATCCAAAAGCTGGCAATAGAGTCAATTATAGAAACATTCCAACTCCTCCAGTCAACAGGCTATCCACATGAAGATCATGCCGTAGGGGCCTACGTCCATATCATGCAAGCTTCCCACTTGATGTTCCAGTCTCTGAAAGCCACCATGGGTCCAGGATAGCTGTCCCTGCTGGTCTTCCTGTATGGTTCCTGCCTTCTCCATTTTTCAATGGGACCCTAAGAGCTCAGCCCCTTGCTTGGCTGCAAGTCCCAGCATCTGTTTCTATTCTTTCCTGGGAGAAACCTCCCAGACAACAGTCATACCAGATACATTAGTTTGCTGCAGTTGTTTGTCTAGGAGTAGGATCTCATGAGATTTTTCCTATCTCTTGTTAGCATGTACATTGATAACATCATTGTAAATTACACAACTATTTCTAAGAAAGGTGATCTTAGAGCAGACTTCCTCACATTCTGTCTCTTAAAATTGTCCCTTTCCCTGTTTTGCAAACATTGAGTAATAGTTTAGGAGTTGCGGTGCAGATATGTCCACAGGGGCTTGAATCCCCACAACCCATTGATCTTTGTTTTGTATTCCCTTGGGTTTTCTGTAACAGTTTCTGTTTGCTGTAGCAAGAAACGTCTTTGATGAATGTGGAGAGCTAAATATATATGTGAGCATAAGGCAGAATTTATTTTATAGTTAAGATATTATTCTGCTCTAGGAAAGTGTTGGTAGTAGCTTTTCTTTGAAGATCCATGACATCACTAGCCACATTAAGTTGGCTGGGTTTCTCTTACCAGAAATGATTTCTCTCCTGGTAAGTGAGCTGTAAGTACTGTATGTTTCTGTAATTTAATAACTTCAGTGTTTAAAATAAAATTTATTTAATTATAAAACCTCCCCCTGAGAGGGGAGCAGCCTGACCAGGCCAAAAAGGAAAACTATGAAAGACAGTTCTGATGGGCTTTTTATAGTCTAGGGTCAGATGGAGGTCCTCCACTATCAGTGGACTGGGGAAGGGGCATGGGAGGAAATGAGGGAGGGAGGAAAGGATGGTGGGATTGGGAGGGAATTAGGATGGGGCTACAGCTGGGATACAATGTGAAAAAATTGTAATGAATAAAGTTAAAAAATCTACCATCTGATATAAAATAGCAAAGAAGTGAGCAACTGAAATACCAGCTGAAGTAACAATGATGAAGAAGGAAGCAGGAATCTAGTCCTCTACACTTGTTGAAGCAATAGGAAAATAAAGTCCTATATTAAGGAAGGAGCAGGTATCTGTTGAGCAGTCAACATTCATGGCTGTCGGTCATTGTTGCTCTACTTCCACCAGCACAGGCAGATGAAGTTATCACCTGGATCTAGAAATGACTTCTAGTACTTTATTTATATTGCTGTATGGGGATTTGTTTTAAGCACAAAGATACAATGTCCAATCCTTTCAATGTTTTATGTCATTCCTAATAAGGTTCCTTTGTATTATTATTTTTACATTGCTAGGAGTCACATTTTGCGCTATTATTCCTGTGTATAATGTCTATTGGATACATGCCAAACACTGTGATGATTCATGGTAGAGGGAGTAATCTGCTCTTCCTCTGTGAGGGATGGTTTTATGATGAGATGCAGTTCAATTGCTAGCTAGCCACCTTGAACCTTTGAAGATTTGTCTCTGAACTAAGGCATCCATATCTCCACTTACTCATGTTCTGAAAACAAGCAGCCTTGCTTTGAAACATAAGTTTTGGTAATAAGATGGATCCCTTCTTGAACTTTGCTGGGAAACCCATACATTCATTATATCCTTCTAAGCCTATGGGGTTTAACATTCCAACTCTTTCTCCCTTGAAGAGGTTAGCAGCTCAAGTTTGCTGTCATTTCTCTCAGGACTTCAGTAGGTGCTTCCTTTTGATTTTCTTGAAGTCTGTCCTATTCACATACAGTTGAAAAGCAGCCAGAATGTAAGCAGAAATGGAACATAGCTCTGTGGATGCCCACACTATCTATTTAAATATCCACTTCCTCCATTTCCCAGTTCTCCACATTTTATTGTATTAGAACTTAAAGCATCTACACTGTGTCCTTTGCTCTGATTTCAGTGATCCTCTGTTGAGAAAAGAAGAAAGTGCTTTCAGAGGAAAGACTTTAATGTTTACCCCTAACAATGCATTTTGTTATTAGTGAAATGACTATTCTGCAGTCTCACTGTTATTATTTGTTTTTCATTATGTTAAAACTCATCTGCCATTTCTACTTAAGTATTCTAATGTAAATCTTTATTAAGATTTAAACTGTCATCAGAAGGATTAAACATTTTATAAGATAGTTTACAATTATGAATTCTATCACATGTTTATTTTTTTAACAATATTTTCTTAAACTGGATATTTTTGTAAACTAAATACAGATACTCAATTGTATATTATGTATATGAGTATTAAGAATAATTAATTTGGTGATATATATGCTAATTACAGATTCAATCTAAATAAGATTATGGTTGAAAAAACTTTTTAATATAGATAACATAAATTTAAAATGGTACTATATTTAATCAAAATATATAATGTTTGAGTGAAAGCTCAATCTAAGCTTTTAATTTAAACTGTGTGTGTAGATGGATAGATGATAGAGAGAGAGAGAGAGAGAGAGATCAAAAGTTTGCGTTAGGAGAATCTCTTTCAATCTTTTCTTTTGGAAAAATATTTTTCATGGAGAACGTGAAATTTTAAGCTTTGTTAATTAGTAGTGAGCACCCTACTCAGTTGTCCCCAAAGCACAGATAACTGAGCTATTTTAAGATAGTGTGTTGTAGTGGCTATGTCATTTAACAATTCAATTATTTGTATTATTATATTGTTTTCCAATAGGTTTGATAGAAAAATATACAATCTAAAAAGAAGAAAATCTAGCTAATATGAACAGTTGAATACTTTCACGTGTTACCAAGTGTAGCTAAAAATAATTGGTTAATTTGTTTTTATTTCTTCCTATAATCAAAGATTGCATTGTACGCTATTAATTTCTAGAATAGTATAATAAATATGTCTAGTCCTCTGCTTTGACATTTTGAGCAATGTCTTATAAGAATTTTACTTTATTATGAGAAAACAATTATTATAAATAAAATTATTTTTATTTTTATATGGCTAGATTTAATTAATATTGTGGAGTTTCTCTCTATTTGCGTGTGTCTGTGTGTGTGTGTGCATTTGTGTGTGTGTGAGAGAGAGAGAAAGTTTATTGGGAGATTGAATCCTAGGCTTTTATATACACAGTAAAAATTTTACCACTCAGCTGCTTTCAGCACTCATGAACATTCTATTCCAATTTTAAGTCTGGAATTCCATACACCATTATTATATTGAATTATATTTCGTTCAAATATTGTAATAAACTAATTCAGATGCGTTCAAGATTCCATAATTTCCATCAGCTCTCAAGCTCATGCTCATGCCATTGTTAAGAAATTCATTCCACAGTAGAAAGTTTTAGAGTAAAACTATTTCTATGAGTTTGGTTTGACATCATGAGATTTTAATATTACTTTCAACACAGTATAAATCATACAAAAAATAAAAATTAATAAGAGACCGTAATAAAGCATTAATTGGAATATGATACTTTATTATTTTATGATATATTCCACATATCATGCAGTGAAGAAGTGTTTACATATGTATTTATATGCCTAGAAAGGAGTGTCGGAGTAAAAGCACAGTTGAAGCATGAAGGAGATATCCAATTATTATTCAGAAGCCTTGGATTCTTGAAAATCAAGTGGATAGCTTAAAGCCACATTACGATAACCTTGAATTATATAATTATCTCATTTTTTTTCTGTTGGAAATCTCTAAAACTAATTAACATAAATCTGAAGTCAAAATAAAAATAAATATAATAAGAATCCTTAGGATTTTTGTGCAATGTTAGATCTAGGCCTAGAAAATAATCTAGATTTTTGATGGTTTGCCTGGCTCTCCTATTTTGGAGAGAGGACATACTTAAACTGGGGATGTGTATTAAGAGATGGTACAGAAGTCCTCACAGAGGAAGGGGGGTGTCTCTGACTCTTTTGTCTGCTCTTGGACCCTTCACTTCTTACTGTGTTGCTTTGCCCAGCCTTGATATGAGGGTATCTGCTTAGTATTATCACATCTTGTCTGTTGTGTTTGTTTGATATCCATGGGAGGCGTGGTCTTTTCTGGAAGGAAATAGAGTAAAATTGGATCAGGAGGAGAGAAGAGGTAGGGGAGAAACTGGCAAGAGTATGTGATGGGGACTGGGGTTGTGTTGTATTGTATGAGAGAATAAGTAAATAAAGGAGATGTTTTCTTTAGAGGTGCATGGGAACACAAAACAAGGGAACTCTTGTATGCATCCTCTCTCTTCTTATTCTATGAATATGCTACGTTTTAAAAATTACATCATAGTATTTGTACCTGGATGTGGATACTATTAAAATCCTTGTGTTTCAAAGTAAGTAACATGTATCTAGTAATTTGGTTTAATGGTGACAGGGTATTGTTTCATAAATAGCAATATCTGTTAAGAAGAAAAGCACATTGTCACAAAAGCAGAATTGTCTAACTTGCTTTTGTCTTTCTATCTGCCCCACTCTCTACTTAACCAACCTGTTCTACACATACAATGAAATCTGTGCTTCATTTATGTATGTTCTTGTTTCTACCCAGACTTTTCTGTATACTCTCTTCCTTCAAAAGAAATAAATATAGGTATGTGGGAACCAGTACTGCACTTCAGCTCCTTATGGCTGAGCTCAACTGCTACAGAGGAAAGTTCCTAGACCTGCTTTCAACAGATTCCTGTGGCACTTTATCCGTATTTATTACATTTAATGTTATTGTTTCTGCTCTTTTTTAGTAGAGAGACACAATACATAGTAAACATATAGCATCATTGGTAAGAGGTGGGCAGAAGTAAATAAAAGAGGAAATGTCAGGAGCATTCTGCCAGAAGCAAACAGGGAAGAGAGTCTCTTTTATACTTACCTATTAAATTGAATTCAGTAAGGCTCCATGTTTACAGGGGGCTAACAATGTTCCCAATATAGTGGTGTATTCTTGTAAGATGTGTGTATAACTTATTGCAAGCACTGACAACTCAGGGAAAATAATTATAAAACGACACCTTCTTTGCTTCAGTTCAACCCACACATTTGTCTAGCTTCATCCTTGACTCCAGTGCAAGGAAAGCAGGCTCATGACACCAATTTTGCTTTTTTGTTTTTGTTTCGCTTTATTTTATAACTGCTTTTAGTTCATAAAACAAAAGAAGCCATTGGACTCAAAGTATTATCTATGTTTAGTATTCATTGTTTAAATCAATATTAATAAGCAAAATTTACATGGCTTATTAAGAAAGCTCTTTCCAATGATGAAACTTAACAAGTTATGGGAAGATTGCAATAGTGAAGAACTCCTCCTGTCAGTGAACTAGGGCAAGGAGATGAAGGGAAGTAGGAGGGAGGGGAGTGGCAGAGTTGAAGGAGGGGACGTCAATTGGGATATACAATGAATAAATTGTGAAGAAAAAAATTAAAAAAAATAAAAAACTCTTTCCTCCATCTCTATCACTAGCAAGCTGTGGGGTGGCGCTCTCAGGAGGTAGATCAGCTTCTAATGTTCTATAGAATAGAGTTCTTTCATGATGTCCTGAAGTAACATAAACAATGAGTCTCTAGCTGTCTGTTCCTAGACCTGCTTTCATAAAGCATAGTTATGTATTTCAAGTCTTCTTTAGAATTTGATTTCTTTAGAATAACTGTTTTTGATAATGAGAAAGGATTTAAATCAGTCTCAGAAGCCTTCCAACCTTATCATGTCGTTTGCTAACATGTACCTGTAATTACATACAAAGATAGTTCCGAACACTTCACCAGTTTCTGAGAAATTAGAGACACACAAGTCAATTCCACAAAATTTCCAGTAACTGTGGATTTCACAAAAAGAAAATTATTACTTTGGAAATGGCAAATAACTGAAAATTGGAGCTCACCTGAATTTTAGTGAAATTTTCACTTGCTTCTTGTGGAGAACTAAAACATCTACATGTTCATGGAAAAGTACAAAAATGCATGGACCCAGTTACCTAGCTTCACCTTTCTTTCTTTCTTCTTTTTTTTTTTTGATTCTTCATTTCTTTTTTTTTTAAATTATACTTTATTTACTTTGTATCCCCCCTGTAGTTCCCTCCCTCCTCCCCTTCCAACTCCTCCCTTCCTCCTCCTCCTCCATACATTTCCCTCCCCAAGTCCACCAGTAGGAGAGGGGTTATTTTTCTTCCCTCTGATCTTAGTCTGTTAGGTCTCATCAGGAGTGTCTGCAATGTATTCCTCTGTGGCCTGGTAAGGCTGCTCCCCCATCAGGGTTAGGTGATCAAAGAGCAGACCAATCAGTTCATGTCAGAAGTAGTCCCTCTTAGCATTACTATGGAACCCAATTGGAAAATGAACTGCCATGGGCTACATTTGTGCAGGGGTTCTAGGTTATCTCCATGCATGTTACTTGGCTGGAGCATGAGTCACAGAGAAGACCGCTGTGCTCAATCTTTTTGGTTCTGCTGCTCTCCTTGTAGACCTCCTGTCCTCTCCAGATCTAACTATTATTTCCCACTTCTTTCATAAAATTCCCTGCATTCTGCCCAGAGTTTGGCCATAAGTCTCAACATCTACTTTGATAGTCTGTAGGGCAGAGCCTTTCAGAAGTCCTTTGTGGGAGGCTCCTTACTTGTTTCCTGTTTTCTTCTTCTTCTGGTGTCCATCTTCTTTGCCTTTCAGAGTGGGGATTAAACATTTTAGCCTACAGATTGGGAAAGAATCTTCACCAACCCTCTATCTGATAGAGAGCTAATATCCAGTACATATAAAGAACTAAAGAATTTGAAAAGGAACAAATCAAGTAATCTAATTAAAAAATGGAGAACAGAGCTAAATAGAGAATTCTAGATAGAGGGATATCAAATGGCAGAGAAACGCTTAAAGCAATGCTCAACTTCATTAGCTATCAGGGAAATGCAAATCAAAATGACACTGAGATTTCACCTTACACCCATCAGAATGGCCAAGATCAAAACCTCAAGTGACAACACATGCTGGAGAGGTGGTGGAGAAAGGGAACCCTCCTCCACTGCTGGAGGGAATGTAAACTGGTACAACCACTCTGGAAAGCAATCTGGCACATTATCAGACAACAAGGAATAGCGCTTCCTCAAGATCCAGCAAGGACATTTGCTCAACCATGTTTGTAGCAGCTTTATTTGTAATAGCCAGAAGCTGGAAACAGCCCAGATGCCCCTCACCTGAAAAATGGATGCAGGAATTGTGTTACATCTACACAATGGAATATTACTCAGCAATGAAAAGCAAGGAAATCATGAAATTTGCAGGTAAATGATGTGATCTGAAAAGGATCATCCTGAGTGAGCTGTCCCAGAAGAAGAAAGACACACACAGTATATACTTACTCATATAGACATATAATATAAGATAAACCTACTAAAATCTGTACACCTAAAGAAATTAATCAAGAGGGAGGACTCTGGCTAAAATGTTCACCTTTCTTTTGTTAGCATTAAAAATGTTGTTGGTAGCAAATACTGATTTCACAAAGCAATGGGTTCACGAAGATATTTTCAGCTTGCATGTCCTGCACTTTTAGTGCATTCACCCCACACTAGCCTACCCTGTCTTCCTTCCTTGTCACTAGTGTGCTCCTTTCCCCAGATAGCTCTATTTGTATTTTAATATCACATGTTTATATGAACAACATCAAAGTCTGCATACTGCATTAAAAAGTACTACAGAAAATATATTATTTTGTGCATTAGGTGTTCCTGACCTACACAAAATACTTAACAGAAGCAACTTACTTATTTTGGTTCACAGTTTCAGTCCACTTCAGCCAATGTGGAGGAACCATGGGTAGAAGGCCTGTTTCATAAAGACTACTAAGATACTAGAAAATCAGGAATGAGAGAGCCTGGGTCACACCTGGGAGAGGTTGTTCACTCCCTGTATCATTTGTTCATCCAGGTTATGGTTCTCAAAGGTCTCACAGTTTCTTAAATGTTATGCATCTATTAACTCAGAACTCACCCAAATTTAACATACATCACTCTGTTCATTGGAACTTACACCAATAGGCAGTATGTACCATCCCTCATCAGTACACACGACTAACAATAAAGGAAAAATTACAAAAATAGGAGTCACTATGCCTCATACTCTGCTGGCCTCTACAGTCTGTCTTATGCAGGCTTTTATACTCTGTTTACTGGCTTTCTGTTATCTCCGTACTAATTGATGAACAAATATACCTGGTCCATTGCTGAGCTTGATCATTCAACTGTTGGAAGGAAAATGGGTAAACAAATTATTACACATGCTAGAAGATGAAGCACTATGTGTAGAGGAACGTACTGAAAAGGTATAATTATCATCTCCATTTTTAAAAAGACAGTTCTAGTAGTAGAGAACCGTGTTTGAGGTCACAATCTTCTTTCTTCAATCTTTATTACTATGATTATTGTTTATTATGATTTATTCACTTTGTGTCCAGACTGTAATCTCCTCCCAGTCTCACCTTCCCTCCCTCTTCCATCCTTATGCCCCTCCTCTAGTCCACTGATAAGTGAGATCCTCCTCCCCTACTATCTGGCCCCAGTCTATAAGGTCTCATCAGGACTGTTTTAACCCTCTTTCCCTGTGGTCTAGACCACCTCAGCAGGAGGAAGTGATCAAAGAGGAGGCAATGGAGTTCATGCCAGTGACTGTCCCTGCTCCCCTTATTAGGGAACTTCACATGGAGACTGGGGTGCCCATGGGCTACATCTGAGCAGATGAACTAGGTCCTCTTTAGGCATGATCCTTGGTTGATTCATCATTCTCTGCAGGCTCCCCATGGGCCCAGAATTTTTTGGCTTTGTTGGTCTCCTTGTGGAGCTCCTAGCCCCTCCAGGTCTTTCTATCTCCCCCCTTTTCCATAAGATTCCCTGCACTCTGCCCAAAATTTGTTTGAGTCTCAGCTCCTGCTTCAATACCCTGTTCGGTAGATCTTTCAGAGTCCCTCTGTGGAAGGCTCCTGTCCTGTTTCCTGTCTTCTCCTGTTTGCCCTTCTGAATGAGGACTAAGCCTCTTCCCTAGGGTTCTCCTTGTTGTTTAGCTTCTTTAGGAATAGAGATTTTAGTATGTTTATCCTATATTCAATCTGGCACTTTCTCAGAAAATTAAGAATAGTGCTACCTCAACATCCAGCAGTACCACCCATATACCACCCATAGTACCACCCATATACCCATATATAGGAAAGATGCTCAACCATACAGCAAGAACATTTGCTCAACCATGTTTGTAGCAGCTTTATTTGTAATAGCCGGACTCTAGAAATCTAGATGCCCCTCAACTGAGGAATGGATAAAGAAATTGTGGTACATTTACACAATGGAATACTCCTCATCAGTTAAAAACAAGGAAATCATGAAACTTGCAGGCAAATGGACGAATCTAGAAAAGGTCATCGGGTGGTCAAAATCTTAAGGACCTGTAATTTAGCAAATTTGACAGCCAAACTCTTAACACCTAGAGCTCATTAATATACCATGAATCCTGTAAGGCAGCATGCATATGTTGGGGGTGTTTTATATAATTTAGAACATTTACTAACTAACTCAATAAATAATATTTATTGTGAATACTCAGCCATTATGGAAGTCTATATGAATGTTCCACAAGACTGACAACAGAGCAACTGAATGATCTCCCTCTACCACTCTCCGGGTATATATATATATATATATATATATATATATATATATATGACATGAAAGGTTGGTGTACAACCATGACAACCGTACATTTATGGATGTTACGGATCATTTCAATAGCTGACATAAAGAGCTGACCTAGGTCCTTATCAGTTAACTGATAAAGAGCATGTGGTGTGTATACATAGCAGGGAACTTGTTTAGCCACAAAGAAGAACGGATGTGTCAGCAGGAAAACACAGAGAACTGGAAGGTGGAAGATTACATGTTCTGATAAAATTAGAAACATCTCCACCATAGGCTTATGTGCTTTATTACCAGATGATGGCCAATTTAAGAGGAAGTTGTAAATTTTCTGAACTTTGAAGAGATTTCTTCTTCCATTGATTTCAGCAAAAGTAACAGTCTATATATAATACTTAAACTCTGTTCCAGAGGCTACTCATCTCATATCCAGTCACTGGAACATGAATTGTCCATTACAGTCATGCTGTGTAAAATTTGACTTTATAAATTTTTTCTCTGTGAGTAATTAAAATTATAAACATAAATTATAGCAACTGAATGAGAGAATACTTTTCTACATTGAGTAATCAGTGAATGTAATTATTTATGGAACATAGTCTGCTTTATTGCATTTTTCCTTGAATTCCTATTTGTATAATTTAAGATCATCAATGGGATATCTTTCTTACCTATTTCATTGAGATACTAAAAGCTACAGAGATCATTATCAACACAACTAAAAATTCTCTCAGAAAATAGATGTACCTGAGAACATAAGACAGGCAGAAAACAGAGATAAATGAAAATGGGTGATTTAGAACTTGTTTTGTTACATTAAAATCAACAAAATAATTAGATTTATTATGAATAATACTATGCATTGAAATACATATATATTGTGTAGTGGAATAATTAAATATAGGTAGTCAAAATATGAATTTACTTCCATAGTTATTACTTTATGCTAAAAACTATAACATTAAAACTTTTTGCATTTTTCAAGAACAGATAAAAGACTTGAATAGACTTTTTTTTAAGTTTGATAACAATTTTTCTATGGTTTAAAAGAAAAATATATTTATGGTTGTGAGCCGAGCCTTTAACAGCTGAGCCATTACACATGCTGGAGAGGTTGTGGAGAAAGGGGAACCCTCCTCCACTGTTGGTGGGAATGTAAACTGGTACAACCACTCTGGAAAGCTATCTGGCGCTTTCTCAGACAACTAGGAATAGCACTTCCTCAAGATCCAGCTATACTACTCCTAGGCATATATCCAAAAGAGGCTCAAACACACAACGAGGACATTGCTCAATATGTTCTTAGCAGCTTCACTTGTAATAGCCAGAGCTGAAAACAACCCAGATGAACCCTCACCTCAACTGAAGAATGGATACAGAAGTTATGGTACATCTACACAATGGAATATTACTCAGCAATGAAAAATAAGGAAATCATGAAATTTGTAGGTAAATGGTGGGATCTGGAAAGGATCCTCCTGAGTCAGCTGTCCCAGAAGCAGAAAGGCACACACAATATATACTCTCTCATATAGACATATAATATAGGATAAACCTACTAAAATCTTTACATCCAAAGGAACTAATCAAGAGGGAGGACTCTGTTTAAAATCCTCAATCCCCATCCTGAAAGGCAAAGAGGATGGACATCAGAAGAAAACAAGGAACAAGTTAGGAGCCTGCCACAGAGGGCCTCTAAACAGCTCTGCCCAGCATATTGTGAAAGCAGATGTTGAGACTTATGGCCAAACTTTGTGCAGAATGCAGGGAATCTTATGAAAGGAGTGGGAAATAATAAGATCTGGAGAGGACAGAAGCTCCACAAGGATAGCAACAGAACCAAAAAATCTGAGCACAGGGGTCTTTTCTGAGACTCATACTTCAACCAAGTACCATGCATGGAGATAACCTAGTACCCCTGCACAGATGTAGCCCATGGCAGTTCAGTGGCCAAGTGGGTTCCACAGTAATGGGAACAGGGACTGTCTCTGACATGAACTCAGTGGCCTGTTCTTTGATCACCTCCCCCTGAGGGGAAAGCACCCTTACCATACCCCAGAGGAAGACAATGCAGCCACTCCTGATGAGACCTAATAGACTAGGATCAGAAGGAAGGAAAAGAAGAGCTCCCCTATCAGTGGACTTGGGAGGGGTATGCCTGAAGAAGGGGAAAGAAGAAAGGGGTTGAGAGGGGAGGAGGGAGGGAGAGAGCTACAGGGGAGATATAAAGTGAATAAGGTGTAATTAATAAAAGAAAAAAATGAAAAAAAAAAAACAACAACATAAGTACAGGAAAGTTGCAAGCCTTGGCAGCTTCCCAGAGAAGAAAATGAAGAATAGAAATAGAAGCAAAAAAGCTCTTTGATTTAAGTCCTCATAATGGCCAGCCACATGGTAAACAAACAGCCCCATGATGGGGAGGAAAATTTAAAGAAAGAGTAAAACACCCCATCTGCCAGACTTTATTCATAATCAGAAAAATAAAAGATAAAGAAGATAAAGACAAACTTATGTCTTTCTAGTCAAGACTTGGAAAGCTGAGTAGACCCACCCGTAGCAAAAGGTGGCTTGTAGGGACGATGATAAAGGGAGAGAATTCTGGGCAGCAAAAGTAATGATGCTATTGAAGGCTAATTAATTGACCTGCTTCTTTATCCTTAATCTTAGGTAAAATACAAGTCTTCAGCAGGTCTATGATAAACAAACAAAGCCCACGTTTGCTACGCAACAGAAACAATGCAAACCAAAGCCACAGCAAGGCATCTAGAGTTACAATGACATTTATATAAATAAATAAATAAATAAATAAATAAATAAATAACATCTGGTTGAGGATTGGGAAAGATGAAACTTTTTTCACACAATTGTTACAATAACAATTAATGTTACAAATACAACCATTACAGTGAGTCTTCAGAATTATAAAAAGAACAACTAGAATATGAAGTTTCTCTTTCTAAGGAAATATACCCAAGTGAAGTGAATTTGATTTGTCAAAGAGAAATTTGCTTCTACATGTATATTGTAGCAGCCAAGGAGAGCCTCAGTCCATCAACAGATGACATCAGGAGCTTGTGAGACATATACACACTACACTACTGTTCAGTCTCATAAGATGTAAACCTCTGGTCCTCTGAGACTACAAGAATGAACCTTGAGATATGATTTCATGTGAAATGTGCAACACGGAGAAAGAGCTATATAGACCCTATGGAGCTATAGCATCAATAGCCACCCACAGAGTCTGTACTGGAGAGGTTAAAGATGACATTTTTAGAGCAAAACAATTTTGAGCTTTACAATTCAATTTTAATGTGAAAATCTCACAAAAGACAGTATATGAAAGAATGAGAAAACAAAAATAGCACCAGTGTTATATAGGCAATAGCATTACAGTTTATTAAATATCAATTTGAAACAAAATGATTACACATGGAGAGACCCAAAATGATAGTTTTCTGAAACTGGTAGTTGGTTCACTTGACTGAATGTATTTAGAGACTTCTACAAATCACGATCATGCAGCAATGGGAAAAAAAAACATGTAAAGGAACTTGATAGGATTTAAAGGAAACAATGAAAATCTATGTACTGACATATAACACAAGTATATTTGAATAAGGGAGATGGAAAGAAACTTCAAAGGACAGTTAATTATTAAATTGATCTTTGGGAGCTATGGAAATATGCTCTAATAAGTGTATTGCAGAATATGGATTTAGTTCATGGTGCACATTAGATGCTGTTAATATCTTATTCACCGTTTTCTTTGATTGTTTTGATTGGTCGCTTGTTCATTAAAATTGAACTGTCATTTGGTGACAAAGCATGCACATTTTTGAATTATGTAACATATATTGTATTATTAATCCTTATCTGTATATCAGATTTATTACATAATAAAACCTCAGTGAGTGAAAATATCAACAATAACCAAGGGGAAACATCTTATCACCTCAACAATGAACTGTATTTTCATAAAATAAACAGGAGGCAACAAAATGAACCATGTTTAAAAAAATATCTATCACATATTGTGCATGCTTGGGTGTTTGCCCAGATAATCTAATCACTGGATAAAACTATTGTACTTAGAAATCCTTCAAAAAATAGGATTTCAAGCTTTATTTTAAGCTTTATTTCATTTGTTTATTGACACATAGTAGCTATAACTGTAGGATGTGTGGCGAATGATACGATGCTTTCCATAAAGGCATACATCATATAATATTCAAGTCAGGGAATGAATTTCATTATCTGAAAACAAATCACACCTTTCTAAAAATAGCATTGTGATAGCTCTCTTGTAGCAATTTTGAGATGTCTATTGTTAATTATAGGCCAACTGATGTTCAAAAGAACACAGGAACTTTTTCCTCCTGTTAATTTAGTATGTATTCATTGAAGATCTACCCATCTTGGTTTCTCTACCACTCCCACCTCAAAACTTCAATAGCTCTACATTTCTTACCATTTCTGTAGGAACTGCTTATTAATGTTGTTGTTTGTGTGTTGTAATTCTTGATTCGTTTTGCTTTCTTTTGAGGTGGCCTTGTCACTAGGTAACTCATGTTGACCTCAATCTTGCTGTGTACCTCATATTCGCCTTAAGGTGGATGGAATGCAGCCTGTACATGCATACCATACCACATCAAAGTTTTTATATATTGTATCTCTGTGTGACATCATACACTGTACATGTGACTGTCTTCTTTCACTTAATAAATTGTTCTTTTAGTTAATTCATGCTTATAGAAGTGAAAGGATGCCCTTTTTCAACTACTCCATTCTGTATATATATATTGGCAACTTTTTCTTCCATTATATGTAGGTGATCAGGTAGACTCAGCTATTGACTATTAGAAAAGTCTTTAATTTAGTATGGAATGGGACATCTTTTTAACATATTATTCATAATTTATTTGGATGAATACATAGTAGTGGGACTGGTAGATCATATGATAAATATAGTTTCAGTTTTTGAGAACTCCCCATTTTGTTTTCCCTAATTATATTACAGATTTACATTGCACCAATAGTGCATAAGAATTCTCTGTAGCAGGTTCCTATGTTGTTTCCTGTTTTCTTTTTCTTTTGATGTCCATCCTCTTTGCCTTTCAGGATGGGGATTGAAGATTTTAGTTAGGGTCCTCTCTTTTGCTTAGTTTGTTTAGATGTACAGATTTTAGTGGGTTTATTCTATGTTGTATGATAATATGAGTGAGTATATACCATGTGTGTCTTTTTGCTTCTGGGACAGCTCACTCAGGATGATCCTTTCCAGTTCCCACCATTTACCTGAAAATTTCATGATTTCTTTATTTTTCATTGCCGAGTGTGAATGGAATTTTATGTAAGAAGTAGGAAATAGTAAGAGCTGGAGAGGACAGGACCTCCACAAGGAGAGCAACAGAACAAGAAAATTTGAACACAGGGAACTTCTCAGGGACTCATACACCAACCAAGGACTATTCATGGAGATAACCTAGAACCCTGACAATGCAGCCACTTCTGATGAGAACTAATAGACTAAGATCAGAAAGAAGGAGAGGAGGACCTCCCTTATCAGTGAACTTGGGGAGGGGCATGCATGCAGAAAGGGGGGGAGGGTGGGACCAGGAGGGGAGGAGGGAGGGGCTTATGGGGGGATACAAAATGAATAAAGTGTAATTAATAAAAGCTAAATAAAAAATTAAAAAAAAATAATTCTCACCATATTCTTGCTGATGCTCATGTCTTGTACGGCTTTTGAAACTGATGTATTTCATTTGTTAATTTGATCCCTGTGCTTTAGGTAGAGTTGTCAATTTCAACATCTTGAAGTGTTTCCTTCCTTGTCATATATCCTCTGCTACCAAAGCTGTGCTGCTGGAAACAGGAAAGGTAGTATTCCAAAATCAAGACAGTCCAAGAAGGATTGTAAAAGGAAGAATTCTTTATAAAGAACAATAAAAGAAATTAACTTTAATTTTTGTTTTAAAATTATAATTAACTGGTAAGTTTTTTACATTCTACAGGATGTTTCTTCGTTCAACTTCTGGTCGCCTATGCTTTACAGAAGCTTATAATTTTCATGTTATCCTTTTGTCAATTGTTGGTTCAATTATATATACTGTTGGAATTCTACAACTAAATCATTTCTTGTACCAATAAGTTTAATCATATTACCTGCCTTTTAATGTATAAGATTCAGGTATCAGTACTTTCTAGGTAAATATCAATTTCAAATAGCAACTTGTATAGCAGTGGGATTTTGTATCCACTTCCCCACTCAATACTTGGATTTTTGTCTGGTTTTAACTGGCAAAGGTCTTATAAATACTGGCAGTCTTTGTAAGTTTGAATGGGTAAATGTATGCTCTATTTGGAAGATGCTGTTTCATTGTAGTTATCCACTGTCTTTGGCTCATACATCTCTCTGCCTTCTGTTTTGCATAGAGTCTAGTTCTCCAATGTCTCTCACTCTTTGCATATTTTTCTTTTGTGGATCTCTCTGTTCATTGCTAGCTGAGATAAAAAGAATTTTCTCTGATGATGGTGGGAGCGATGCAGTAACCTATGGGGATACATCATTAAGAGTCATGTTATTGATATGCCCCTATAACAGAATAGTAGTAATTGATGTTCCTTGTGGCCCATACTCCATTTATATTCATGTTCTTGGCCAGGTTAGAAGTTCCAAATATGGTTCCATATCATGAAGGAGGCCTAAGAGCCAATAAAATGTTATTGGTTATTCCTATCACCTTTGGGCCTCTATTATGCCAGTATATCCTAGAGAAAGGTCATCATAAGTCACAGGGCTTTTAGCTATGCCACATTCATAAACACCTTCTCCAGTGGAAATATGAATTGTACTTTCCAACACCATGAATATTAGGCTTTTGTGGTGAATCTTCTAGTTAAGCAACAGCACCATTTTCTTAGTTTAATGACATAAGTAAGAGGTATCTTCAGCAATATGGTATTATCACCTAGTTAAGAGTAAGCTATAAGTTCAGCAATGGTCTCTCATGTTTGGGCTTTAACAACATTTTGGGGATTCATCATGATGTAACTCACTCCAGACACTCAGGAATTCATTCAAGGTGGTAATGTATCTTGTTGGGTCATTGTCTCCCCATTATATGTCAACTAATTTTAAACTGCTTTTATATATGTGTACATTTCAGAATGGTTCTATGGTATTAAATTTCCTTTTAGCTGCCTAAATTAGACCTAAGCAAAGACAGCATCAATACACATGCTAAACTGAAAGGGGAGACCTCTTGGGGCCTCACGGTAGCCCGAGAACTACAGGCAACTAAGGAATGCTGAAAACAGCAGAACTAGACTTCCCCAGGGATGAGCCTGTAATTCATTATTCATAGAAAATATTCAACTCTGAAAGTGCATATGCACAAACATATGTGTGTGTATGTATAAACATATATACAATACACAGTATCTATATACATATATGCATACATTTGTATATGTTTGTGTGTGAAAAGATGCTATAAATTTGAATTGAGATTTGGCAGGAAGTTAGAATGGTTGGGAAGAGGTAATGAAGAAAGGAAATTGTATAACTGTATTTTAATTAAAATTTTAAAATAATGGGTCCTGTTTTTTTTTCACTCCTGTAACATCCTGTGTTTTAATGAGCTTCCCTCCAAGACAGAATATTTTAATCTTGAAAGAAATTGCTACACAACAGCAAGCAGAACCTGATCAAAATCTCAGTGTAAAGCTGGGCAACTGGGCACAAACCTACCAATATATGATAATCTGCTGGCATTTGTTTGCTGCTAGGAAAAAGAGTTAGTTTGTCTTAATGTCCTGACATCTGATATATTGGCCACACTCATGGCAGTTCCCACGTCCAGGAGTAGACTGGCCACAGAAGGGGTCAGAGACCCTGAACTGCCCTGCACTGAGCAGCAAAGGCTCAGCCTCTGAGCCTTCTCTCCAGGCCATGATTATTCTTCTTTGTGATAGTTATGATTTTAAAAATACCTGTAGTGAACTGTAAATTAGCAAGCAATTAAGTATAGTCCTAAATACACAAAACCTGAGAGTGTCTATTCTGTCTCTGTTCAGTGTTATTGTAATGGAGCAGTGTATTGCAGAGATTGATTAATCCACATCCATGCAATGCAAACCACAGGAGAGAAGACAGAGTGTTGCATTGTTTGACTATAGGTGTGAAGAGACACAGTAGTGCACACACCTCTGGAGCTCAGCATATATTTACATTTAAATATAGAACCCACAAACAATGAGTGACAACATACTATTTGGATTCATTTGATCACAGCTTCTTTATTGTAGGTTCCCAATATATTATTACATATCACTCAAACACATAGAAACTGAATGTAATACACAATGCTTGTCTGTTGCCTGTGGACAGTGTACTTTGCTTTTTAGAAGCTTTTCAGTTTCATGAGGTCCCACTTATTGATTGTTGATCTTAGAGCTTGTGCTGTCAGTGTGCCGTTCATGAAGTTGTCTCCTGTGCCAATGAGTTCTAGGCTCTTCCCCAGTTTTTCTTTTAACAGGTTTAATGTGTCTGGTTTTAAGTTGACGTTTTTGATCCACTTGGACTTTAGTTTTGTGCAGGGTGATAAATATGAATGTATTTGCATTTTTCTACATGTAGACATCCAGTTAGAACAGCACCATTTGTTGAAGATGCTTTCTTTTTTCCATTGTATGGTTTTGGCATCTTTGTAAAAAATCAAGTAGAGGTAGATGTGTGGGTATATTTCTGAGTCTTTGATTATATTCCATTGATTCACCAGTTTGTTTCTGTCACTACAATGCTTTTTCACTTACTGTTCTATAGAAATACATCCCGAAGATATTTTTCTTTAGTTAATTATATATTTTTATTTTTTTTACAAATTATTTATTTTTGTAACCCAGCTGTAGCCTCCTCCCTCACCACCTCCCAATCCCACTCTTCCTCCCTCTTCTCCCATGTACCTCTCCCAGTCCACTGATGAGAGGGAGGCCCTCCTCCCCTTCCATCTCACTCTAGCCTATCAGGTCTCATCAGGACTGTCTGCACTTTCTTCCTCTGTGGCCTATTAAGGCTGCCCGAGCCTCAGGGGGAGGTGATTCAAAGAGCCAGCCAATGAGTTCATGTCAGAGACCAACCCTGTTCCCCTTATTAGGAAACCTAATTGTGCTTTTTTGGAACGTTAAGACTAGTACTACCTCAAGATCCAGTTATACCACTCCTAGGCATATATCCAAAATACGGTCATATATTTATACAGCAAAGATATTGACTTAACCTCTAGAAGATATTTTATTGTACCCAGCAGGGTATCAAAGGAAATGCTGAGACTCATAGTCAAACTTTGGACAGAGTGAAGCGAATCTTATGGAAGATGGGAGAGATAGAAAGATTTGGAATGGACAGAAAGGAGTCAAAATATCTGGGCCCAGTAGGGCCTCCAGAGACCAATGCACCAACCAAAGCCCATGCATGGAGAGGACTTAGAGCCCCTGCTCAGATGACGAACATAGGCAGCTCAGTCTCCAAGTGGATTCCCTAGTAAGGGGAACAGGGCAAGTCACTGGCAAGAACTGGGTTGCCTACTCTTTGATCACCTCCCAAAGGTTACATGGCCTTACTAGACCACAGAAAAAGAGAATCCAGACAGTCCTGATGAGACTGATAGGCTAGGGTCCGACAGTAGGGAAGGAGGACCTCCCCTATCACTGAACTAGTGGAAGGGCATAGGCAGAGAAGAGGGTAGGACCGTATGGAGATGAAGGAGGTGGTTACAGCTGGGATAAAAAATGAATGGATTGTAATAAATAATAAATAAATAAAAACAAAAATTAACAAGGAAAAACAAAAACCACCAAAAAAAAGTTTGCTAGATATAATTAACCCTTATCATCTGAATAAAATCTGAGGTTTTGTGCTGAAAAAGAAAAAAAGCCAGTGAAAATGTCTGGTGAACTTATAACCTTCTTTATTAAAATTGTAACTAGTATCTGACATATTTCTATGCTTATATTTTCAACTTAATTTTTAAGTTTGCTGCCCCAAGCTTGGTGCAACCCATGATCACATTCAATGTGAAGACATGAAGCCATTTCTATAAGTGTGATGCAATTTAGAGCAAATTGAATGAAGTGGAATTTTCTTCCAAGTACAGAATTTTACAAAATTGCTCTCAGTGCCCATGAAGCATCTGGCAAGGCTGCTGACAAAATTTGTATTTTTTGTTTTCTTTTAGGTAGCTCAATATAGTTCTCTAAGCAAAAAAAAAAAAAAAAAAAAAAAAAAGGCAAGCAACAACTATGTCATCATACAAGCTGTGGATCTGATTACCTCAAAATGTTTTGAGCATGTCATGTCAAAATAATGACAACATAGCAAAACCATGACTATTTGATGTGGACGACAAATGATGCCATAAATTTCACATTTATATTCCTGTCTCAAACAATAGAATGTTTCTTGCTCTCACCTCACTGAGCCTCTTATAACATGACTAATTAATATCCCATACCTACAGTCTGATTTTCCTTTGCTTCTTTTTATTTTTAAATATTCTTTTTCCATGATCATGACTGCAGTTATGTATATGTGCCACATGCATTCCTGGCATGCACGGACTTAGAAGAGACTGATCCTCTAGACCTGGTATTATGAATAGCCGTTAACATGTAGATGCTAGGAAGGTAATCAGGGTAATCTGCAAGAGCTTGGGTGGTCTTAACCACTGAGTTATCTCTCCAGCCCTATAAGCTACTTTGAAACAATTTAGATTCTGTTGCTGTCTACAGCTGACATGAATGAAAAAGAATTGTCACGATCATAAAAAAAATCATTGAGTATAATTTCATTTCATTCTTTCTTTTCATTTTCTTTATTTCATGTATGTGTATGTAAAATTTCATGTCTTCTGTGTGTATTTGTGGGTGTAAGTTTGGGACTGTGTGTGGTGTATTTGTTTGGAGTGTATGTGTTGACAAATGTATGCTCAGACACCAGGGGCATAACAAGTGTCATGTTCTATCCATCTTAATCCAGGAGGCAGAATCTCTCACTAAACCTGGCACTAGGGTTGTGGCCAGTAAGCCTTGAGGGTCTCTTGTCTCTGTCCACCACAGCACTTTGGTTACAAATGGGTGCTTCCCTACAATAATTTTTTATGAAAGTATGGGGCTTTTGAACTTAGGTTCCCATGATATTCCAGCAAACACTCTTCTTCACAAACCAGTTTCCCATACCCATGAAATATTGTTCAAACAAGAAATTATTTTCATGACAATTTTAATACCTAAAGTTTGCTACAAAAGGTTTATTTTTATTATTGTCTTTTCATAGAGTGGAATTGAGATAGACTAATGCATTTATTTTTTAATTTAATTTTATTTATATATTTATTTATAATAATTTATTCACTTTATATCCCTACTGCAGACCCTTCCCTCATCTCCTCCCAGTCCCACCCTCCCTCCCTCATCTCCCCATATGCCCTTTTCCTAGTCCCCTGATAGGGTGGGACCTCCTCCCCTTCTAGCTGACCCTAGCCTATCAGGTCTCATCAGGGCTGGCAGTATAACTTTCCTCTGTGGCCTGGTAAGGCTGCACCAATTGGGGAAGGTGATCAAAGAGCCAGCCACTGAGTTCATAACAGAGACAGCCTCTGTACCCCTTACTAGGAAACCTACTTGGAAAGTGAGCAGCCAATGGACTTCCTTTGAACAGGGGGCCTAATGTATTTAAATGTCTAATTACACCTAACAGAGTTTAATATAAAATTTATACAAATATTCTATGAACCACTATTTAATTAAAAATGGATTTTTGTGAATTTTTCTACCAGTGGCTAGTCATGAAACATTCATATGTGTAGTATTATACAGACTGAGCAGGTTATATTTAATAATATATGCATATATACATATATATATATACACACATATATATATGTATGTATGTGTGTCTGTATATATACTGGTATATGCATGCATTATATTATTACTGAAAATCCATGTCTTGAATTTGAAGGAAAATTCAGAAGATTATATGGAAAGGTTTTCGGGAAGGAAAGAGGGATTGAACTGTGTAATTATATTATAATTTGAAAAATAAAATTTAAAATATGTTAGTTATAGATAGTGATTATACATTGAATCATTACATTCATGTCATTTTTATCAATAAATAACTGAAAAAAATATTTATTCTCAATTTCTACCTACAAGAAATTAATCTGAACACATATTTTAAGTAGTATCTGTTTTGGCTAAAATGTCAATATTTGTTTATGGAAAAGGAAATGTTATTTCATATAGATGTTTCAAATGCTTATAGCATAGTTATATAGATTTGAGTTAGTGAAAAATATTAGATCGATAAGCATATCTAATGTACATACTTTCTTAATTTTATCTCAACAAAGATAAAGAGAAATTGAAGTTTTCATTTATACTGCCATTGTCCATCATACCCCAAACCCTGACATACTGAAATTGCAAATATTCTCCTACCCCCAAATCCAAGAGATTACAAGCAGTTTATGGAAAGATGGAACTTTCTTGTTGGTCTACCAGGGACATGATATACAAACCAGAGAAATATTTTTGTTTAGTGTTGTAAGAACTGACCTGGGGCTCTTAGATTAAAATGAGCTGCTTTGAAAAATGAGTGATCATTTCGAGACATTAATAATGGTTAAAATATTTTTAAATGTCTAAAATTCACAGTCGATAGCTTAATAGGTTTCATAAGTATCTATAGTTTGTAGAAGCATTCTAATAAATTTTTTAAGTTAAAGGACAGAAGATCTTCAAATTGAAATTCTATTTTTATTGTGTTAACAACAAAGCATTATGATTTAAAAATGATTTTCTCAAGCCTTGTATGAATAAAACATCAAAGAAAAAGTACATTTTCTTTAATTTGTGATTTTTTAAAATAAGTTTTACAATAAAAAGAACAGAGAAAATAATGATTGAGAATTTAAGATTTACTGCTATTAGAGAAAAAAAAACCTTTCTTTTAATAACTTTCTGATCATTTATATTACCATAAAAGTATTACTTTTTGTGCAGTTTTGAAAGTGACAAATGTGGATTCCTCCATAAGAGTTGTTGAATGGAGTAGGGGAGGAATCATAAGGACCTAAAACACTTCAGACCCATGCTTTGTTGCTACTAATGCTAAAAAAAAAAGAGCCTTTTGTTAAACATCACACACTGTAGTTGCATAATGCATAGAAATCAAGTGGAAACCAAGGTGGAACCTTCATCCTTGATACGTATACACCAGAAGGTGCTATGCAAACCCTAGGGGGAGAAAAGCCATCAACACTGTTACCCAGCTGAGAGACCTACAATGCTACCAGGTGACAGGGGCTCATGTGTCCAGTAGCAGCACTACCTAATGAAGGTAATCAGTTGCTCTCACATTGGATTTGAGGTTCCTTCTGCTGCAGGAGGGAATTCACATTAGGTAATATAAACCTGATTAAAGAAGATGGCTGCACCAGGAGGACACTGTGTCTGATGAGCAGGACACCAGTGACTCCACAGGGAAAAACAGACAGAACTCTGGGCCTTAAAACAACAGCGATTGTGTTTCCCAGGTGAGAGGAAACCCTACGATGTGGGAAGCAATCCCGTTCAGGTCACCCAGCTAAATCCCAGAAGAGTTCCTTGGTCTTGCCAGGTGCTCAGCTGCCAGCTCAGAGCCACACACCTACGTGCTCTGATAACCATTCCAGACTGAAGTGTGGGCAACAACAACATCAGAGACGAGGATTTCCAGTCCAGAGAAAACCCCACTGAAAAGGAAGCAACCTGGACAGACCTCAGGTCACCCAGACAATCCCTGGAAAAGGTCCCAGGGTCTGGCCGGCACTCAGCCTCCAGCCCAGAGACCTGCCTGCATGCCTGACTCACACTGTCCCAGACAGAACAATGGGCCTCAGGGCACTAGAGACTGGATTTTCCTGTCAAGAGGAAACCCTACAGTAAGGGAAAATCTGGTCTGACCCCAGAGCATTCATCTGTGCCCTTCAGCTGCAAAAAAAAATTCTTGAGAAAAGTTCCTGGTTTCCTGCAAGTGCCCAGTTGTCATAGTGGAGCCACTTGCATGCACCTGCATGCTTACTCACCATCCCCAATGGAACTATGGACCTCCAAACACCACAGACTGGGTCTTCCTGTCAGGAGGAAAACCCATGGTGGAGGAAATATCAGGTCCGAACTCAGGACACCCAGCTCCAGAAAAGTTTCTGGGTTCCCAAAGGTTCCAGACTCTAGCCTCCTGCTGCAGTCATGAGTGCTGTGTTCACCTGACACTGATTACCGCTTGGGTACTGGGGCACAGAGCTCCAACCTCAGACCTACAAAAGCCTAAGAGCCACTGGATCAACCTCCAGATATTGCTTCAAGATGCAACCAATTACTCCTAGCTAAACTGATCAAACCATGGGGCTCCTTGGTTCTTTAAGAAGGCTGCACCAAGCAAACACAGTGTAAGAGAAGCAACAGTCCACTAAAGTCAGACCAAAAAACCCAGTGGCAGGGCATCTGTCTTCAGGATTTCTCCTGGTGAGAGGACAGACGCTCTGACTACGAATAACCACAATTAACACATAGGTCAATATACCTGAGGTAAGCTCTGGCAATTCCTGAGAAGCACCGCCATTCAGTTGACCATACCCAAAAAGCTGAGAAGCACTCCTTCAGAATCCTGCCAAAGGGATTCTCCCCAGGGTTCCATCAGGAACCAGAACATAGAAGCCAACACCTGAGATCCCATATGGGTAGAGAACAGCATAAAAGCACAACCAACAAAAGGCAAAGCAATATGGCATTTACAGAACACAGATATCCAGGGCCAAGTAGCCCTGGACACCCTAACATAAGTGAAATTCAAGAAGATCACCTTACAGCTATGCTTATGAAGAGGTTAATGGAGGAAACAAATAAAATGCATAAAGAATTAGAGGAAGATAAAATCAAAGAGATTATGGTCATCCATAAAGCAATACAGGAAGATGCAACCAAACAGTCTATGGCTTTCAGAGAGGAAATGATGAAATCATTGAAAGAAATAAAAGAAACAGGAATATTCAAACAGGTGAATGAACCGAAGGAAAATATAGTCAGACAGGTGAAGGAAATCAACAAAACGGTTCAAGAGCTAAAGATAGATTTGGAAAAATAAAGAAAACACAGCAGAGGAAATCATGGAGAGGAAGAACTTAGGGATGAAAACAAGAACCACAGAGGTAAGCATAACCAACAGAGTACAAGAGATAGAAGAAAGACTCTCAAGTATGGAAGATAGAATGGAAGAAATCATTGTATCCATCAAAGAAAATGATAAAGCTAAAAAGTTCCTGACACAAACCATCCAAGAAATCCAAGGAAACATGAAAAGGCAAAACTTAAGAATAATAGGAATAGAGGAAAAAGAAGGTTCCCATCTCTGAGGCCCAGAAAATATTATCAACAAAATCATGGAAGAAAAATTTTCCAATTTAAGGACAGGCCTACAAGCATATAAGAGGCTTACAGAACACCTAATAAATTAGACCAGAAAAAAATTCTTCCTGTCATATAATAATCAAAACAGCAAGTTTACAGAACAAATAAAAAATACTAAAAGCTTCAAGGGAAAAAGGCCAAGTAACAAATAATAGCAAATCCATCAGAATAATACCTGACTTCTCAACAGAGACTGTGAAAACCAGAAGGGCCTGGATGGACATCAAGCAGTCCTGAAGTGAACACAGATACAAACCCAGGCTACTATACCCAGCAAAACTATCAATCCTCATAGATGGAGAAAACAAGAAATTCAACAACAAAAACAAATTTAAATAATAACCCCCCACAAATCCAGCATTACAGAAGACACTAGAAGGAAAAATACAACCCAAGAAAACTAACTACCTTCAGGAAAATTCAGGAAAAAAATTACCTCACTACCCAAAACTAAAAGTAGCAAAGCACACAAATACACTACCACAACCAACATCATAATCAAAGTGTCTAACAGCCACTTGTCATTAATGTCTCTCACATCAGTGGACTCAATTTTTCAGTAAAAGGACACAGACTAACAAAATGGATGCATGAATAAGCCTCAACAATCTGTTGCATACAAAAAACACATCTAAGTCACAAAGATAGACATCACCTGAGGGTAGGAGATAAGGACTGGAAGACAGTTTTCCAAGCAAATGGACCCAAGAAGTAGCCATTCTAATATCTAATAAAATAGACTTTCAAACAAAATTAATCAAAAGAGATGGGGAAGGACACTTCATATTCATCAAAGGAAAATTCCACCGAGAAGACATCACAGTTCTAAACAACTATGCCCCAATATAGGAGCAACCACATTTGTAAATGACACATTAATAAAACTTAAGCCACACATAGATCCCCACATATTAATAGTGGGTGACTTCAATATCACACTCAACAAAGGACAAGTCAACAAAAGAAAAACTGAAGAAAGAAACAATGACTCTAACAGAAGTCATGAATCAAATGGACCTAACCGACATTTACAGAGCCTTTCACCCAAACACAAAAGAATATAAATTCTTCTCAGCCCCTTTTGAAACCTTCTGCAGAATAAACCATATAATTCTTCACCAAAGCAAGACTAACCAGATAAAAGAAAATTAAAATATTCCCTTGTATCCTATCTGACCACCATGGGCTAAAGTTGGAACTCAACAACAGAAATAGAAAAAAAGCTTACACATATATAGAAACTGAACAACTTGCTATTCAATGACAGCTGGATCAGGGAAGAAAAAAAGAAGAGAATTAAAGCCTTTCTAGAATTCATTGAATATGAAGGTACAACATACCCAAACTTTGGGGATGAAAGCAATTCTAAGAGGAAAGTTCATAGCACTCAGGGCATTCAAGAAGAAATTTGAAACATCACATTCAAGCAACTTAATGCCTCACCTGAAAGTCCTAGGGAAAAGAAGAAGGAGAAGAAGAAGAAAAAGAAGAAGAAGAAGAAATAGAAGAAGAAGAAGAAGAAGAAGAAGAAGAAGAAGAAGAAGAAGAAGAAGAGGAAAAAGAAGAAAAGGAAAAAGAGAAGAAGAGGAGACAGACACACCCAAGAGGAGTAGATGGCTGAAATAATCAAACCCAGGACTGAAATCAATGAATTAAAAAAAAAAAAGAAATAGAAGCGGTCATCAAAAGTCTCCCATCCACAAAAAGCCCAGGACCAGATGGCTTCAGCGCAGAATTCTACCAGACCTTCAAAGAAGAGCTAACACCAATTCTCTTCAAACTATTCCACAAAATAGAAACAGAAGGAACATTACCAAACTCATTCTATGAAGCCACAGTCACCTTGGTACCTAAACCTCACAAAGACTCAACAAAGGAAGAGAATTTCTGGCCAATCTCCCTTATGAACATTGATGCAAAAATACTTAATAAAATACTTGCAAACCGAATCCAAGAACACATCAAAGATATTATCCACTATGACCAAGTAGGCTTCATCCCAGGTATGCAGGGGTGGTTCAATATACGGAAATCCATCAATGTGATCCACCATATTAACAAACTGAAAGAAAAAAACCACATGATAATCTCCCTAGATGCTGAAAAAGCCTTTGACAAAATCCAACATCCCTTCATGTTCAAAGTATTGGAGAGATCAGGGATACAAGGCACATATCTAAACATAGTAAAGGTGATATACAGCAAGCCTATAGCCAACATCAAACTGAATGGAGAGAAACTTAAAGCAATCCCACTGAAATCAGGGACAAGACAAGGCTGCCCACTCTCTCCATATCTCTTCAACATAGTGTTGGAAGTCCTTGCTAGAGCAATAAGACAGTTGAAGGAGATCAAGGGGATACAAATTGGAAAGGAAGAAGTCAAATTATCACTATTTGCAGATGATATGATAGTATATGTGAGTGACCCCAAAAACTCTACCAGGGAACTCCTACAGCTGATAAATACCTTCAGCAAAGTGGCAGGATACAAAATTAACTCAAAAAAATCAGTAGCCCTCCTGTATACAAAAGACAAAAGGGCTGAGAAAGAAATTAAGGAAACAACACCCTTCACAATAGCCACAAATGACATAAGGTACCTCGGAGTAACCCTAACCAAGGAAGTCAAAGACTTGTATGAAAAAAATTTCAAATCTCTGAAGAAAGAATTAGAAGAAGATATGAGAAGATGGAAAGATCTCCCATGCTCATGGCTTGGTAGGATTAACATAGTAAAAATGGCCATCTTACCAAAAGCAATCTACAGATTCAATGCAATGCCCATCAAATTACCAACACAATTCTTTACAGACCTGGAAGGGAAAATTCTCAACTTCATATGGAATAACAAGAAACCCAGAATTGCTAAAACAATCCTCTACAATAAAAGATCTTCTGGAGGTATCTCCATCCCTGATCTTAAGTTGTACTATAGAGCAACAGTTTTAAAAACTGCATGGTACTGGCATAGAAACAGAATGGTGGATCAATGGAACCGAACAGAGGACCCAGAAATAAACCCACACACTTATGGACACCTGATCTTTGACAAAGACGCCAAAACCATACAATGGAAAAAAGATAGCATCTTCAACAAATGGTGCTGGTCTAACTGGATGTCTACATGTAGAAAAATGAAAATAGATCCATACTTGTCACCCTGCACAAAACTGAAGTCCAAGTGGATCAAAGACCTCAACATAAAACCAGACACATTAAATCGGCTTGAAAAAAAAGTGGGAAATACCCTAGAACTCATTGGTACAGGGGGAAACTTCCTGAACAGAACACCAACAGCACAGGCTCTAAGAGCAACAACCAATAAATGGGACCTCATGAAACTGAAAAGCTTCTGTAAAGCAAAGGACACCGTCATCAAAACAAAGCGACCACCTACAGATTGGGAAAGAATCTTCACCAACCCTTTATATGACAGAGGACTCATATCCAGTATATATAAAGAACTAAAGAAGCTGAAAAGCAGCAAACCAAGTAATCCACTTAAAAAATGGGGAACAGAGCTAAACAGAGAATTCTCTGTAGAGGAATACCGAATGGCAGAGAAGCACTTAAAGAAATGCTCAACCTCACTAGCCATTAGGGAAATGCAAATCAAAACAACCCTGAGATTTCACCTTACACCCATGAGAATGGCCAAGATGAAAAACTCAAGTGACAACACATGCTGGAGAGGTGTTGGAGAAAGGGGAACCCTCCTCCACTGGTGGTGGGAATGTAAACTGGTACAACCACTCTGGAAATCATTCTGGCGCTTTCTCAGACAACTAGGAATAGCGCTTCCTCAAGATCCAGCCATACCACTACTGGGCATATATCCAAAAGAGGCTCAAGTACACAAAAAGGACATTTGCTCAACCATGTTTGTAGCAGCTTTATTTGTAATAGCCAGAAGCTGGAAACAATCCAGATGCCCCTCAACTGAAGAATGGATGCAGAAATTGTGGTACATCTACACAATGGAATATTACTCAGCAATGAAAAATAAGGAAATCATGAAATTTGCAGGTAAATGGTGGGATCTGGAAAGGATCATCCTGAGTGAGTTGTCCCAGAAGCAAAAAGACACACATGGTATATACTCACTCATATAGACATACAACATAGGACAAACCCACTAAAACCTGTGCATCTAAAGAAACTAAGCAAGAGAGAGGACCCTAACTAAAACGTCCAATCCCCATCCAGAAAGGCAAAGAGGATGGACATCAGAAGAAGAAGAAAACAGGAAACAACCTAGGAACCTACCACAGAGGGCCTCGAAAGCCTCTGCCCTTCAGACTATCAAAGCAGATGCTGAGCCGGATGGGCAACTGTTGGGCAGGAGAACGGAATTTTAGGTAAGAACTGGGAAATAGTAAGAGCTGGAGAGGACAGGGTCTCCACAAGGAGAGCAACAGAACAAGAAAATTTGAACATAGGGAACTTCCCAGTGACTCATACTCCAACCAAGGACTATTCATGGAGATAACCTAGAACCCCTGCACAGATGTAGCCCAGGGCAGTTCAGAGTCCAATTGGGTTACATAGTAATGTGAAGAGGGACTGCCTCTGACATAGTCTGATTGGCCTGCTCTTTGATCACCTCCCTCTGGGGGGGGGGAGCAGCCTTACCAGGCCACAGTAGAGGACAATATAGCCACTTTTGATGTGAACTGACAGACTAAGATCAGAAAGGAGAGGAAAACCTCCCCTATTAGTGGACTTGGGGAGTGGCATGCAAGCAGAGGGAGGAGGGAGGGTGGGATTGGGAGGAGAGGAGGGAGGGGCTTATGGCGGGATGCAGAATGAATAAAGTGTAATTGATGAAAAATTTAAGAAAAAAGGGAAAAAATAATTTAAGAACCTTAAATGACCCTCCAAATTGGAGGAAAACATGGAGTTAGTCAATTGGCATGGAGCACGTCTCGCCCCTGGGGGCAATGGTCTCCTGAACCTACTCAGACCTCGGACACCACCACTGCTAGTTCTAGAACTGACGCAGGATGTTCCAACGAGGGGTTAAGGCTTCTCATAATATTTCCTATAAGCCCACACCTGTTTGTCAATATCCCCCATTTTTATTCATTATTAGCCAGATAGAGCCAAGTAATTGTGGTAATGATACTTGCTTTTTTGCCCAATGCTGGAATGCTAGTAAATTTAGGTATGCCCTGGTTACTCGCATGCCTCACTGGGTGCCTGTGCCCATTGATGCCCCTCACGTTATGACTCTCTTCAGACAGAAAAGGGATCTTGGAACTACAGCCACCATTGTTACTACCATCTCATTGACGGCTGTTGGAGCTACCACCAGGGCATTAGCCATGAGTCATACTGGGCAGACTGCTCAGACCCTGAATAATCATTTAGCCAATGTAGCTCATGCCTTAGTTGTACATAAAGGAATTAATGCTCAACTAAAAGGAAGCTTGATGGTGTTCAATCAGAGGATTGACCTCTTGCAGGAGCAAATTGATACCCTATGGCAAATCGCTCAACCTGGCTGTCAATGAAAGTATGCTGGACTTTGTGTCACTAGCATACAACATGAGAATTTTTCCTGTGTTGCAAATCTGTCTAAACAATTGTCGAGCTATATTTTAGGTAATTGGACTGGAGAATTCGATACTATGATGGAGCAGCTGAGAGTGGCCACTGTCACAGTAAATTCTACCGGAGTGGACGCAGGACTAGCCACAGGATTATCATCATGGATTGCTGCAGCCATGAATCATCTGAAGGAATGGGCGGGCATGGGAGTGTTAGCAGGCCTTCTGGTGTTGGTCTCCTTGGTTTGCCTGTGGTATATATGCAAGATTAGAGTCTCACAACAGTGTGATGCAGCCATGACCATTCAGGCCTTTACAGCCATTGAAGCAGGACATTCTCCCCAAGCATGGTTGGATACCATAAAAAGCTAAAATGATATGCTCAGGATGTGAGGCTAAGCACTGCACTCAGGGTCAGCCGCTTTGGACCCAGAGAAGAGCATGTCTGATTGCATGCGGGTTGATGCCCCAGGTCCTGCCTCTGAGAAAAAGGTATCGGACGGGTCTGATGCTCTTTGGGTGGATGACACCTAAATGAACATCTGTACAAAGTCCCAATTTATTTCTAATATCAGAGATCAGACCTCTACTCTTGCCTGATGCGTCTAAAACAAAAAGGGGGAACTGTAGAGAGCTGCGGAATGCTATGCCTTAAAGATGGAGCTGGTTTCCGCCTTCCACCTTCCCGATGGTGAGTGCTCTCTGTCACGAACAACTCCACATTTGGCTAAGGCCGAGGATCTGGCTTGCTTTCATGTATGTGGACCTATCTGCATTGCCCCCGTGGCACGCCTGGGTTGGCTACCCAGAGGCTATTTAAGCTGTGGGCTGGCTTTCCCCGGGGTCCGAGGATTGTTCAATGTTCCTGAATAAACTGCATTGGAAAAAAAAAAAAAAACAGTTAAAAGAATCAACGGAACCAAAAGCTGGTTATTTGAGAAAATCAACAAGATAGACAAGCCTGTAGCCAAACTAACTAAAAGGCAGAAAGGTACCATCCTAATGAACAAAATCAGAAATGAAGAGGTGAATGTAATAACGGAAACCGAGGATATCCAAACAATCATTACGTCTTACTACAAAAGCCTAAACACAACAAAATTTGAAAATCTACATGAAATGGACAATTTTCTTGATCGATTCCACTTACCAAAGCTGAATCAAGACCAGGAAAGAAAAATGAAATCATCCTTTATCCCCTAAGGAAGTACAAGCTGTCATCAAAAGTCTCCTACACAAAACTAGCTCAGAGACACATAATTTCAGTGAAGCATTCTACCAGACATTCAAAGAAGAGCTAACACCAATACTTTTCAAACTATTCCACAAAATAGAAAGTGAAGGAACATTGCCGAACTCATTCCATGAAGCCAAGTCACCTTGATAATTAAACCTCACAAAGACCCAACAAAGAAATGGATCAGGCCAATTTCCCTTATGAACATTAATACGAAAAATAATCAACAAAGTATTCACAAAACAAATATAAGAAGACATCGAAGATATCATCCACTATGACCAAGTAGGCTTCATCCGAGGTATGCAGGGGTGTTTCAATATACAGAAATCCATCAATGTAATCCAACATATAAATAAACTGAAAAAACAAAACAAAACATGAGAATCTCCTTAGATGCTGAAAAAACATTTGACAAAATCTAACATCCATTCATGTTTAAAGTCTTGGAGAGATCAGGGAAATAAGGCACTTACCTAAACATAATAAAGGCAATAATACAGCAAGCATATAGACAACATTAAACTAAATGGAGAGAAACTTAAATCAATCCCACTGAAATCAGGGACAAGGCAAAGCTGCCCACTCCCTCCATATCTTTTCAACATCTTTCTGGAAGTCCTTGCTAGAGCAATAAGACAGCTGAAGGAGATCAAGGGGATACAAATTGGAAAGGAAGAAGTCAACGTATCACTACTAGCAGATGGTATGAAAGTACTTATGAGTTACCCCTAAAATTCTACCAGGGAACTCCTACAGCTGATAAACACCTTCAGCAAAGAGGCTGCATGCAAAATTAACTCAAAATGTAAGTAGTCCTGTATACAAAAGACAGAAGGATAGAGAAAGTAAATAGGGAAACAATTAGCCTTCATGTTAGCCACAAGAGTCATAAAGTACCTTGGTGTAATTCTAACCAAGGAAGTCAATGACTTGTTTGAAAAAAAAAACAAAACTTCCAAACTCTGAAGAAGAAATAGAAGAAAATACCAGAAGATGGAAAGAACTCCCATGCTCATGGCTTGACAGGATTAACATAGTAAAAATGGCCATCTTACCAAAGCAATCTACAGAGTCAATGTAATTCCCATCATAATACCAACACAATTCTTTACAGATTTTTGAAAGAAAAAGTCTCAGCTTCATATGGAATAACAAGAAACCCAGAATCGCTGAAACAATCCTCTACAACAAATGATCTGCTGGCAGTATAACCATCCCTGATCTCAAGCTGTAGAGAGCAACAGCAGTAAACATGCCATGGTACTGGCTTACAAACCAGCTGATGGGTCATTGGAATCAAATAGAAGACCCTGAAATAAACCCACACACTTATGGACACCTCATTTTTTGAAAAAGATAACAAAACCATACAATGGAAAAAATATACCATCTTCAAAAAATGGTGGGTCTAACTGGATGTCAACAGGTAGAAAAATGCAAATAAATCCATACTGATCACCTTGCACAAAACTAAATTCCAAGTGGATCAAAGACCTAAATATAAATCCAGACACACTAAACCTCTTAGAAGAAAGAGTTGGGAAAAGCCTTGACCTCACTTGCACAGGAGACAACTTTCTGAATAGAACACCAACCGCATAAACTCCAAGATCAACAATCAATAAATGAGACCTCATGAAACTGAAAAGCATCAGTGAAGCAAAGGACACTGTCCTCAGAACAAAATGACTACCTACAGATTGGGAAGGGATCTTCACCAACCCTCTATCTGATAGAGAGCTAATATTCAGAATATATAAAGAGCTCAAGAAGTTAAAAACCAAAACCCAACATCTGACAGAGGGCTGATATTTGGAATATATAAAGAACTAATGAAGTTAAAAGGGCAATAATTCAAGTAACCAAATTAAAAAATGGGGTATGGAGCTAAACAGAGAATTCTCTGTAGAAAAATATAGAATGGCAGAGAAACACCTAAGGAGATGCTTAATGTCCTTAGCCATCATAGAGATGCAAATCAAAACGACCCTGAGATTTCACTTTACACCCATCAGAATGGCTAAGAGCAAAACTCAAGAAATAACACATGCTGGAGATGCTGTGGAAAAAGGGGAGCCCTTCTCCATTGCTGGTGGGAATGTAAACTTGTACAACCACTATGGAAATCAATCTGGCGCTTTTTCAGACAATTAGGAATAGTGCTACCTCAAGATCCAGCTATACCACTCCTAGGCATATATCCAAAAGATCTTCAAGTACACAACAAGGATATTTGCTCAACCATGTTTGTAGCAGCTTCATTCGTAATAGCCAGAACCTGGAAACAACCCAGATGTCCATCAAGGGAGGAATGGATACAGAAATTGTGGTACTTTTACATAATGGAATACTACTGAGCAATTAAGAACAAGGAAATCATAAATTTGGCAGGCAAATGGTAGGATCTAGAAAAAATTATCCTGAGTGAGTTATCCCAAAAGAAGAAAGACACACACGGTATATCCTCACTTATATAGACCTATACGATAGGATAAACATACTAAAACATGTACACCTAAAGAAGATAAACAAGAAAGAGGTTCAGTGGTAAGATGATTAGTTCTCATCTAGAAAGATGAAGGGTATAGACATTGAAAATAGGAGAAAACAAGTAACAGGACAGTAGCCAACCACAGAAGGCACCTGAAAGACTCTACCTAGCAGTGTATCAAAGCAGATGCTGAGACCCACAACCAAAGCTTCAGCAGAGTGTAGGGAATCATATGAAGAAAGGAGGAATTAGTATATCCTAGAGGAGACAGAGAGCCCTACAAGGTCCAAATATATTTGAGCACAGGGGGCTTCTATGAGACTGTTTCTCCAACCAAGTCCATGCATGGATATAACCTACAACCACTGCTCAGACACAGCCCATGGTAGCGCAGTATCCAAGTGGTTTCCCTAGTAAGGGGGACAGGAATTGTTTCTGACATGAACTCATGAGCTTCCCCTTCCCCCTGAGGGAGGAGCAGCCTTGTTAGGCCACAGATAAGGACATTACAACCATCCTGAAGATACCTGATAAGCTAGGGCCAGATGGAAGGAGAGGAGGGCACCCCCTCTCAGTGGACTCAGAAGGGGGCAGGGAGGAGATGAGGGAGGGAGGGGAGGATTGGAAGGGAAAGAGGGAGAGGGCTACAGCTGGGATACAAGTGAATGTATAAAATTATTTAAAAATAAAAAAATATTTTAAAAAAGCAAAAAAATAAACAATCCAATCAAAAAATGGGCTACAGAACTAAACAGAGAATTCTCTGTACAGTAATATATAATGGCATAGAAACACTTAAATGTTCAATGCCCTTACCTATCAGGGAAATGCTAATCAAAATCACTTGAGATTTCATCTTACACCCATCAGAAGGGCTAAGAAGAAAAACTTAAGTGACAACACATGCTCAAGAGGATGTGGAGAAAGGAGAACCCTCCTCCACTGCTGGTGGGAATGTAAACTTGTACAACCCCCTACCCCTAAGGGTTGTGCATCCTTACCAGGCCACACAGGAAGATAATTCTAACAGTCCTGATGAGAACTCATAGGCTAGCATCAGATGTAACAGGAGGAGGATCTCCCCAACAGTGGACTTGGGGAGGGGCATTGGTGGAGGAGAGGGAGGAAGTAAGGAATTGGGAGGGGATAAAGGAGGTGGCTACAGTAAAACTGTACTTAATAAAAAATAAAATAAATTAAAAATAAACCTGATTAAAAACACAAAAACTGGTTTCATCAGGAGTGGTTGCATTGTCTCTTTCTGTGGCCTGGTAAGGCTGCTCACCCCTCAGGGGGAGGTGATCAAAGAGCAAGTCAATCAGTTCATGTCAGAGACAGTCCCTCTCCCCATTACTATGGAGGCCACTTGGATACTGAACTGCCATAGGCTACCTTGGTGCACGGGTCTTAGGCCATCCCCATGAGTGGTCCTTGGCTAGAGTATCAGTTTCAGAAAAGACCCCTGTGCCCAGACTTTTAGGATCTGTCACTGTTTTGTGGAGCTCCTGTCCTCTCCAGGTCTTGCTATCTCCCACTTCTTTCATAAGATTCCCTGTACTCTGCCCAAAGTTTGGCTATGAACCTTTTAGAGGCCCTCTGTGGTAGGCTCCTGTTCCCTATTTTCTCCATCTTCCGATGTCCATCTTCTTTGCCTTTCTGAATGGGGATTGAGCATCTTAGCCAGAGTCCTCCTTCCAGATTAGCTTCCTTAGGTGTACATATTTTAGTATGTTTATCCTATATTATATGTCTAGTACCCACTTATGAGTGAGTATATACCCTGTGTGTCTTTTTGCTTCTGGGATACCTCACTCAAGAAGATCTTTTCCAGTTCCCACCATTTACCTGCAAATTTCATGATTTCCTTGTTTTTTATTTTTGTTTTTTTGTTGTTGTTGTTTTTTTATCATTGAGTAATATGCAGTTGTGTAGCTATACCACAATTTTTGTATCCATTCCTCAATGAGGGGCATCTGGGCTGTTTTCAGCTTCTGGCTATTATAAATAAAGCTGCTACAAACATGATTGAGCAGATATCCTTGTTGTATACTTGAGTGTCTTTTGCCTAGCAGTGGTATAGCTGGATCTTGAGGAAGCACTATTCCTAATTGTCTGAGAAAGTGCCAGATGGCTTTCCAGAGTGGTTGTGCAAGTTTACATTCCCACCAGCAATGGAGGAGGGTTCCCCTTTCTCCACAACCTCTCCAGCATGTGTTGTCACTTGAGTTATTCATCTTAGCCATTCTGATGAGTGTAAGGTGGAAATCTCAGGGTCATTTTGATTTGTAGTTCCCTGATGACTAAGGACATTGAACACTTCTTTAAGTGTTTCTCTGCCATTCGATATTCCTCTATTGAGAATTCTCTGTTTAGCTCTGTTCCCCATTTTTTAATCGGAGTACTTGATTTGTTGCTGTTTAACTTCTTGAGTTCTTTATTTAAACAGGATATTAGCCCTCTGTCAGATATAGGGTTGGTGATGATCCTTTCCCAGTCTGTAGGCAGTCATTTTGTTTTAATAAGAGTGTCCTTTGCTTTACAGAAGCTTTTCAATTTCATGAGGTCCCATTTAATGATTGTTGCTCTTAGAGCCTGTGCTGTTGGTGTTCTGTTTAGGAAGTTGTTTCCTGTGCCAATGAGTTCAAGGTTCTTCCCTGCTTTTTCTTCTAACCGATTTAGTGTGTCTGATTTTATGTTGAGGTCTTTGATTCACTTGCACTTTAGTTTTGTGCATGGTCATAAGTATGGATCAATTTGCATTTTTCTACATGTAGACATCCAGTTAGATCAGCACCATTAGTTGAAGATGCTATTTTTTTTTCCATTGTATGTTTTTGGAATCTGTGTCAAAAATCAGGTGTCCATAAGTGTGTGGGTTTTTTTCTGGGTCTTCTGTTCAATCCCAATCATCTGCCATTCTGTTTCTACACCAGTACCATGCAGTTTTTATTACTGTTGCTCTACAGTACAGCTCGAAATCAGGAATGGAGATGCCTCCAGAAGGTCTTTTATTGTAGAGGATTGTTTTAGCAATTCTGGGTTTCTTGTTATTCCATACAAAGTTGAGAATTTTTCTTTCAAGGTTTGTGAAGAATTGTGTTGGTAATTTGATGGGGATTCTATTGAATCTGTAGATTGCTTTTTGCAAGATGCCCACTGTTACTATGTTAATCCTGCCAAGGCATGAGCATTGGAGATCTTTCCATCTTCTGATATCTTCTTCTAATACTTTCTTCAGATACTTAAAATTTTTCATACAAGTCTTTGGCTTGCTTGGGTAGACCTGAGAGACTAGGATTCCAGGGAAGGTTTGGAGGACCTTCCTTTTCAGTGGACTGAGAGAGGGACATGGGTGGGGAAGAGGGATGGTGGGATTGTGAGGGGAGGAAGGAAAGAAGTACAGGGGGATACAAAGTGAATAAACTATAATTCACAAAAAAACAAAATCAGATGTGGCTTGTCTTGGTGGCCCTCTGACTGAGGCCAACCACAAGCACTGAGGGAAAAATATAACTCAGGAACATATTGTCATATTAAATAAATGCTATGATAAGTTACATGGTGGATTAAGTGAAGGGGCAGATTGGAAATGCTATTTAAATGATTTAGTTTCTTCTGTGTTAATTTATGTAAGGCTTTGAACTCCCAGATGACCCACAAAAATAATATTACTTTGTTAAATTGCTGTGTGATTCATTTTCAGAGTTTTGCAAAAATAAATAAATCCTGAAATGTAACATGGAAAAAACCACACAACAACAGAAACAAAGGAACTAAAACTTATTATAGTAGAAATAATAGGTTATAGGCAAGAACTGTGTTTTCCTTTAGCTGTGCTGACAAAGCTGTCTTCTAAATATTTATGTTGCTACCCACAGATAAATTCCCTTCTCAGATCTAATCAGTTAAGTCCCTCTTGGGAAATGAACAGGGCTGAATGCAGAGACTCATGGAATGCACAGGATTCCATGAATGCTCCTAATAAGTGATTGCAGTGTGACCACCCCCAAATAAACAATTACGTGGGCCCTTCTAATTCTCAGCAAATACTGTGTAGGAAGGACAGAAAGAAGACAAGGCTAAGCCACCATCTGCAGATCCTTGTTCTGAGTGTGCACAAGAGTGAGCAGCTCAGTGGTGAAGCAGGGATGGAAGAAGGAATGAGGGTCCTCTCTGCTCATCCTTGGACTGATTCCTACTAATAGGTTTTGGGGACTGGAGGACTCACAGCCTTCAGTTGTGTACCCACTGGTGACCCCATCAGGTTAGATCATATAGTTTCAACCCACTAATTCCACAGATGGCATTGAGTAAGCAAAATTGATGGCATCAGCAATCCAGAAGTCAGAGAATCACAAATGAAAATAAACCCGATTTGCAGGCAGAACGAAGAAGTCTATGGTGAAGTAAATAAAACAAAGTAAAGGGACATAAACATAGGTAAGTTCCATATTAACACCCATTATACATAAAAAACCCAGAAAATCATTTCAAAATACAAGACATAAGAAGGATAAATCACACTTTAGAATCTTTGGGCAGAAGAAAGTTCTGAAATACAAACTAGAGACATATAATATTAGGTGAATGTGTTGAAGAACATTTCATGCATATGGAAAAATATGCATGCCCAAGTGTTGAAGACATTTACAAGACCAAATATATATATATATATATATATATATATATATATATATAACCAGAGATGAACCTCTATTTGTAACAGTATAATAAAAATAGTACTGAAAACTTAATGGTTAGTGTTAACACTACCACAGAGTTCACCTTATTTAAAACTTCAAGACCTATAGAATAAAATCAAATTCCAAGATAGAAATGACTTGTAATGCCAAATCTTTCTCTGATTTGTCAATTTGTCTGCTTCTCAATTTAGACTTCATTGTTTGGTATTAAAGATGTGTACTAAATGCCAGCCAGGGGGATTAAATTTGTGTCATAAAAGCATGTCTATATTCTGGCTTGATCACAGGGACCTTGGCCTTTGGATGTGATCCCTTGTTGGAATAAAATATCTCTACAGCATAGAAATGGAGAATTTGAGGAAAGGAATATTATATCTAGAATGTACAAGTGTTGGACAGCCAAAATCAATGCCCTTGGGGATGATATTTGATAAAATTATTTGTTTGTTTTTGTTTATCTGGTGAACGGGAGATTTTGACCTTTTTTTTTTTTTTGTTGTTGTTGTTGTTTTGTTGTTTTTTTTTTTTCAAAACTGATTCAGCAAATTGTGAGAAATAGAAGAGACTGCAGCAGCTCATCTGAATCCCAATACAATGGAGAAGAATACCAAGGAACCCTCCTTGAAGAATAGGTCAAATCAGTTACCCAACTTCAATCCACAACACAGAGCTTCATTAATAAAACTTATATTGACACAAATAGACATGTAGATACAAGTAGTAAGAGACCCACAATAAATAATACTATGGCTATCCATTTGCCAAAAGCATCCTCCAAAGAAATGCTTCTTTACAACCAGAGCTTGGAGAACTTTTATCCACACGTGGAGGACTGAAACAAGGTCTCTGTTATGAGTACAAAAAACAACTCAGAAACCTTATCACAATTCCTAAAACCTTGAAACCTTCAAGAGAAAACAAAGCAGCGCTAGACACACACATGGGCAATAATTACCTGCTCTGGTATTTGATTGCTCAAGAAAGGACTGAATGGACTGACAAAGCATTTTCATGTAAAAAAACAACAAACAAACAAACCCCTCACTCAGGTTGATCTTTTCTAGTTCCATCCATTTCCTTGCAAATTTCATTTTTTTCCTTGTTTTTAACTGCTGAGTAGTATTCCATTGTGTAACTGTACTACAATTTTTGTATCCATTCTTTTGCTGAGGGATATCTAGGTTGTTTCCAAATACTGGCTATTATGAATAAAGCTTCTACAAACATGGTTGAGCAAATGTCCTTGTATAGTTGAGCATATTTGGATATATGTCTAAGAGTGGTATAGCTGGATCTTGAGGTAGTGCTATTCTTATTTTCTAAGAAAGTGCCAGACTGATTTCCAAAGTGGTTGGACAAGTTGACATTCCTACCATCAATGGAGGAGTGTTCCCCTTTCTCCACATCCTCTCTTGCACAATTTTAAGGTGAAATCTCAGAGTCATTTTGATTTGCATTTCCCTGATGACTAAGACAGTTGAACATTTGTTTAAGTGTTTCTCTGCCATTCTATATTCATCTATTGAAAATTCTCTGTTTAGCTCTGTACCCCATTTTAATTGAATTAATTATGTTGTTAAGTGGTATATACTCACTTATACGTGGATATTAGACATATAATGTAGGAAAAAACATACTGAAATCTATACTACTATAGAAGCTAAACAACAAGGAGAAACTTAGGGAAGATACTCAATCCTCATTCAGAAGGACAAACAGGATAGGCATCAGGAATGGGAGTAGACAGGGAACAGGACAGGAGCCTTCCACCTAGGGCCTCTGAAAGACTCCACCCAGCAGAGTATTGAAGCAGATGTTAACACTCATAGGTAAACTTTGGGCAGATTCAAGAGAGTCTTTTGTTTTTAATTTTTATTTTTTTAATATTAGTTAAAGTGTATTAACTTTGTATCCCAGCTGTATCCCACTCCCTCTTTCCCTGTCAATCTCACCCTCCCACCCTCATCTCCTCCCTGCCCCTTTCCAAGCCCACTGATAAGGGAGAACCTCCTCCCCTTACATCTGATACTGGTTTGTCAGGTATCTGCCGGACTGGCTGCAAAGTTCTCCTCTGTGGTCTAGTAAGGAGAGTCTTATAGAAGGGAAAGATAGAAAGACATGGTGGGGGCAGGAGTGCCACAAGGAGACAAACAGAGCCAAAACACCTGGGCCTGCAGATTCTGATACTCCAACCAAGCACCATGCATGGAGAGGACCTAGACCCCTGTTCAAAGGAAGCCCATAGTCTGCCCAGTCTCCAAGTGGGTTCCCTAGTAATGGGAGCAAGAGCTGTCTGTGACATGAACTCAGTGGCTTGCTCTTTGATCACCTCTCCCTGGGGGGATTCAGCCTTGACAGGCCACAAAGAAAACAATGCAGACAATCCTGATGATACCTGGTAGACTAAAGTCAGAGAGAAAGGGAGGAGGTCCTTCCCTATCATTGGACTAGGGGAGAGACATAGGCTGAAAAGAGGAAGAGAGGGTGAGGCTGGGAGGAGAGGAGGGATTGGGCTACAGCTGGGATTCAAAGTGAATAAATTATAATAAATGATAAATAAATTTTAAAAAATAAAAGAAAACAAATCCCAGCATGAAAAACTAGTGTACAGAAAGTAAAAGAAAAACATTTGACTTTTCTCAATCCTTTTTTAAATAATATATTTTGAATTTATTTAAACATAGGATTATACATTCACATCTAAAATGATACAGTATACAATCTAAATCAAATTTTAAAAATATTTTAAATTAACTTTTATTAATTACAGTTTTTTCACTTTGTATTCCACCTGTAGCACCCTTCCCTTTTCCTTCCCAATCCCAACTAAACCTGTTCCCATTATTAGGGAAACCAGTTGGACACTGAGCTGCCATAGGCTACATATGTGCAGGGGTTCTGGGTTATCTCCATGAATGGTCTTAAATTAGAGTATCAGCCTCAGAAAACACTTTTTTTTTTTTTTTTTACCAATGTATTAGTATCCCAGCTAACAGTACAGAAAAACAACAGTAACAAAATAAACTGAGTAGAAACATTAAATATAATCATTCCTAACAAAAAGCTATCTGCAATTGATACCTATTAGCAAAGAACATTCCTTTTTCTTCAGGTAAATTTCACTTGGTCTATTAACATATTTCAGGGCAAGCCAATGAACAGGAGTAGTTGGTCAACAGTAAATAAACTCAATACAACTTTCGTAGTTTTTTTTTTTCCTTGTTTGCTTTTGGTTTTGTTTGGGGCATTGTTTTGTCTTATTGTCTTTTGCTTGTTTGATTTCCAATACTGTGGGTTTTGTGGAAGATTCTTTTGTGTGTTTTTCTTGTGTTGTTGTGGTTATTTGCTTGTTCTATTTTTAATATGTAGAGAGAAAGAACATAAAGTAAGCAAAGTATGGGGGTAGGATCCAGGAGAGATTATGGCAGGAGAAAACATGATCAAAATATATTATTCTATTAAATTGTTTTCAAACAAAGATAAAATAACACACTCATATTGATTATAAATTTAATTACACATGCTTAAAACCATTTAAATAAAAAGTCATGTAAAGAATATAACAAAATGAATGTTTTAAATATTTTACATACTTATCAAAAAGTAATTAAGATTATTAACCTGTTAACTAATAGAGTTCACAAATATATAAGGATTATTAATTATAAAATCCCAAAGAAGAAAGTGGCAAGCATTGTATGTAAATCTAACTTTCCAAAAGTGGTTTTGGAAGGTCTCCTGAACTTGGAGATGATTTTGCCATTAACGACGGCAAATATTATATATATATCATAAAACACAGTCTTTAAACTAACAAATTGTCATTTACATTCAAAATTGCATAGTACTGACTTGATAGTGTTACAATTGGCATGAAGTTAAAGGTTACAATTACACAGTGCTGTTTCTTAAATTAATTTATTTTTTAATAACTACAGTTTGTTCACTTGTATCCCAGCTGTAGCTCCCTCCCTTGTCCCCTCCCAGCCCATCCTTCTTCCTTCTTCTCCTCCCATGCCCCACCCCAAGTCCACTGATATCCTACTCCACTTCCCTTTAACCCTAGCCTATCAAGTTTTAACAGGACTGGCTGCATTGTCTTCCTCTGTGGTGTGGCAAGGCTGCTCCACCCTCAGGGGGAGGTGATCAAAGAGCAGGCCACTGAGTTCATGTCAGAGACAGTCCCTGATCTCTTTACTAGAGAACCTGCTGGAACACTGACCTGCCATGGGCTCTATCTATGCAGGGGTTCTATGTTATCTACATGTGTAGTCCATGGTTGCATGGTTGTAGTATCAATCTCAGAAAATACACCTGGGCCCAGATTTTTTTTTTTTTTTTTTTTTTTTTTTGGTTCTGTTGCTCTCCTTGAGGAGCTCCTGAATCCTCCAGGTCTTTCTATCTCCCCCTTCTTTCATAAAATTCCCTGCAATTTGCTCAAAGTTTGGCTCTGAGGCTCAGCTTCTGCTTTGATGCACTCCTGAGACGAGTCTTTCAAAGGCCCTCTGTGACAGGCTCCTCTCCTGTTGCCTTTTTTCTCACTCTTCCAATGTGTATCCTATTTGCCCTTCTGAGTGAGGCTTGATCATCTTATCCAGGGTCCTCCTTTTTGCTTAGCTTCTTCAGGTATATAGATTTCAGTGTGTTTATCCTATACAATATGTCCAATACTCATTTATAAGTCAGAATATATTATGTGTGTCTTCCTGCTTCTGAGACACCTCACTCAGGATGATCTTTTCTAATTCCCAGCATTTGCCTGTAAATTTCATGATTTTCTTGTTTTTACTTGCTGAGTTGTATTTCATTGTAAAATGTAATACAATTTCTATATCCATTCTTCCCTTGATGGACATCTGGGTTGTTTCCAGCTTCTGGCTGTTATGAATAAAGCTGCTATGAACACAGTTGAACAAATGTCCTTGTTGTATACTTGAGCTTATTTTGACTATATTCTTAGGAGTGCCATAGCTGGATCTTGAGGAAGCAATATTCCTAATTGTCTGAGAGAGTGCCAAAATGATTTCCAAAGTAGTTGACATTCCCACCAGCAAGGAAGGAGGATTCCCCTTTCTCTACATCCTCTCCAGCAGGTACTATCACTTGGGTTTTTAAACTTAGCCATTTCTGATGGGTGTTAGTTGTAATCTCAGGGTTATTTTGATTTCCATTTCCCTGATGACTAAGCACGTTGAGCATTTCTTTAAGTGTTTCTCTGCCATTCATTATTCCTGTATTGAGAATTCTCTGTTTAGCTCTGAACCCCATTTTTTAATTGGGTTACTTGATTTTTAATTTGGGTACTTGATTTTTTTTAACTTCTTAAATTCTTTATATATATCTGGATATTATCCCTCTGTCCTGTGTAGGATTGTTGAAGATATTTTCCCAATCTGTGTGCTGTCATTTTTTCTGATGACAATATTCTTTGCTTTACAGAAGCTTTTCAGTTTCCCATTTCAGGTCCCATTTATTGACTGTTGATCTTAGAGCCTGTGATGTTGGTGTTCTGTTCAGGAAGTTGTCTCCATGACCAATGAGTTCAAGTCTTTTCCCCACTTTTTCTACTAACAGATTTTGGATGTCTGGTTTTATGTTGAGGTCTTTGATCCACTTGGAATTTAGTTTTGTGCAGGGTGATAAATATGGATCTGCATTTTGGATTTGCATTTTTCTACATGTAGATATCCAGTTAGACAAGCACTATTTGTTGAAGGTGCTGTCTTTTTTCCATTATAAGGTTTTTGCTTTTTTGTAAAAAATGTAGTATCCATAGGGTATGGGTTTATTTCTGGATCTTCTATTTGTTTTCTTTGATCCACCATTCTGTTTCTATGCCAGTACAATGAAGTTTTCATTACTATTCCTCTGTATTACAGTTTGAGATCTGGGCTGGAGATACTGCTACATTATCTGTTATTGTACAGGATTGTTTTAGCGATCCTTGCTTTTTATTTTTCCATATGAAATTTAGAATAGTTCTTTCTAGTTTTGTAAGCCATTGTTTTTGTTTTTTGATGGATATTGCATTGAATCTGTAGATTGCTTTTGGCAGGAGGGTCATTTTCACTATGTTTATCCTACTGATCCATGAATGTGGGAGACCTTTCCATCTTCTGATATCTTCTTCACATTTTTCTTCCTATACTTGAAGTGTTTATCAAACAGTTCTTTCACTTGCTTGGTTAGAGTCACACCAAGGTACTTTATGCTATTAGTGGCTACTGTGAATGTACACTCAGGGTTTTATGACACATTGCTGTATGTGAGTATAAGGTTTAAAGAATGTGCATTAATGTCTGAAAACGTATTTAAACTTCATGAGAAAACATATTATTATTAACTCAAGGTCTGAGGAAATTATGAAGCTTTACTCTGGCATTTCCAGACAGACACTCATGGTGCAAAAGTTAATTCTTTGTACCATCTCTACTTCTACTCTTGTCTCCACTTTTATTAGGTCCTCAGAGCCTTTCTGGCGTCCTTACTACTGCAGTAGTGCCTCTTTTGTCTGTGAAAATTGTAAAAGATAACAAAACTTGTACTCTGTATGTCTTGTTCAATGTAACACAAAATTCTCAAGTTTTATTTGCTTGAAAATAGTAGAATTTCATTCTCATTAACAACGGAATAGTACTCTGTGTGTAAGTATTTGTGTGCATGTGCATGTTTGAGCACATACAACACAAACATATACACACATACTTGAGGCACAGGACTCTTGCTTCTGTCTTCAGTGTGTGGATAATAATATTCTCTTACATTGAGAGGTTGCCTTTCTTCAACTGTTTGCTTTCCACACCCATTGTTGAGAGTCAAAGGTTTGCAGATTTTTTTTGGTTCTGTTGCTTTTTTGGTGGAACTCCAGGCCCTCCCAGGTCTTTCTATCTCTCCCTTCTTTCATAAGATTCCATGCACTCTGCCCAAAGTTTGGCTATGTGTCTCAGCAACAGAACCAAAAAATCTGGGCCTAGGTGTCTTTTGTGAGAGTCATACTCCAACCAAGGACCATACATAGAGATAACCTAGACTTTCTGACCAGAGGTAGGCCGTGGCAGCTCAGTCTCCAAATGGGCTTCCTAGTAGTGGAACAGGGCTGTCTCTGACATGAATTCAGTGGCTGCCTCTTTCATCACCTCCCCCTGAGGGGTGAGCAGCCTTGCAAGGCCACACAGGAAGACAATGTAGCCAATCATGATGATATCTGATAGGCTAGGTTCACCATCCTAGCTAGGAGCCTATGGGTGGACTGGGGGAGGGGCACGAGAGGAAAAGAGGGATGGTGGATGGAATTGGGAGGGATGAGGAAGGGGGTAACAGCTGGGATACAAAGTGAATAAATTGTAATAAATAAAAAATGTATTTAAAAAAGGGGTTGCAGATATATTTGTTTATGTCTCTGTCATTTAGTATACTTCAAACATGAAGGAAACTGCATTGTATTCCAATAGATAACTAGATTATTTTTATATCAAGTATTGTTATAGCATACAAGTATTTCTCTGGCTGTTAAAAGTGTTCCATGATGTCAATCAGTTTATTTTTCACAAGTGATTCATTTCCTCTTATTCATTTTACTTTAGAAGTTTTGTTGGAAATAGAGTGAGACAGGAGAGATCAGGAAAACCTTTGTTCCAGTGTCTCCCTGCTCTTTTAACAAATTATTCAACTTAGAGCAAGATGGGAGGCTTCTAGAATGACACAAATAGTAAAACTCAATTTAAACTAGTTAATATAAAGTTTCTTAATGCAACGCCACAGATCTTAAGAAAATAAATTCTATTTTTTTAAATAAAAAGCAGTACAATTTATGCAAACAATTTATACTTACATATAAAAAGTTTCATTTTATCTATAGATATTCAAATGCTTCATTTAATACTAGGACAACTTACATTCCACTCCATAGTTTGCAAACAACAAATTATAAAGGTTTTTTTAATCTTCCATTATGTTTTTAAGCTTTAATTTACTTATTTCATATACGATGTGTCCTAAATAATATTTAATTATCCACCAAAGATATTCAAAATAACAGTAAAGTAAGTCTCTAAAACGTGGAAAGTGCAATTACCTCCTTATATTTAATGAGCTACGTAGTGAAGCTCTCTACATAGCTGACGAAGGTATAAAATTTACAGAAGTGTATGCATCTGGAGCAATTTATCACATTGTTTTTATCCTGCGTTGTTCATGGAAGAACATTGGTATAATTCAGACTTACTTACCTTGCCCAGCAAAGACCTGGTATGTAGTCAAGCCTTCACTTCTCACTTTAACTTTTCCATATTTGATATCCTGTATGACAAGGAACACATAGCCAACTCATCATCTTTAGGCTTTCTCCAGAAAGCTATCGAGCTACTGAGGAATCACAGTACAGCTATTCAAAGTACAACCCACTCAACTATTGAATTTCTTGACCAACTTAACTCTGGGTCAGAGCATGCTGCATTTTCAGAAAGGTACATTCTATTATACACAGGGAAATATACATGCTATAGATTACCTTCATTCAGTACATGTATTGTGGCATGGATTTTTTTTTTTATTAACTGTGTTCCATGTTACACCTACAAAATATCAATGTGCATTGTCAAGTATGATAAATCAATCCCACATTTAAAGGCTGTATAATGTTAATAAAAATTAACAAATCTCAAATATGAGAAAAGTAACTACTTTAATGTCTAAATAGAACTCATTTAATAATTTCTTTTCATCTTAACAAGAATATGAACATACTTACTGTGAAGACTTTATAATGTGTAAGGGTAAAGGGGAGTTACAGACCACAAACATACACATATACACACATACACAAACATAAGTATTTTAAAATTTTTGGTAATTTTAATAAAAAATATACATCCTTGATTTTAAGCCTTGCTTTTATGGTTTCATAAATTACTCTTCAATTTAAAATTATGTAATTATACCATTCAAATGTTCACACTAGCATGTGTGTGAATCCCCCTGAGGGGATTCTCACATGGAATTCTCACATGGAATTCAGCATACAGTTTATTTTGAAATTCAATTTTATATTGTTTATAATGAGATCAGAACCTACATTTCTCTAAAAGTGGAGGACAGTCTTGTTATTTAGTCACAGAAAGTACATGTTTTTCTAAGATTATTGTTTTAAGATTATTGTTGTAGGAAATACTGTCTAATATGCAAAAATAACTCACCAAGTGGAACCAGTGTATAATGTGGCCTAGGTGTTTAAGATTAAAAAAAAAAAAACTAATTATGCATGTAATGGAAGTGTGGTTTCTTCGTAAACTCAGTTATGTTATGTAAATATGTTTCTGTTTTAAATTCAAGTGTGGGATTTTGTTTGGGCTATAGTTTGTCCACACCTGTTACTTGTCCTGTGCGGGGCTTGGCTTTGCCAGCTGGTAACGAAGAGGGGCATGGTCAAGGACTCTGAGAATATAAATATGAGAATCAAGAAATAGAAGGGGTGGCCTGTGATATTGGCTTGTGTCATGTGGCTGTTTGGAGACACCAGAGACTGAGCAGACATACAGACAAAGAAGCTTCAGGAACAGCATGGAGGAGATGGCTGCTCCCTGCCTCCTTGACTGACGGAGATTAGTACAGAGCTCTAACTGACCCACTGACCATCAACAGCCAGGTGAAGGAAAGGGGTTGTTCTTCCCACTAACCTTCTCTCTCCTACATAGGGTTGGGAGGCTGTAAGGCGGTTGAGGCCTAAACACCCCAAATAAAGTAGAGTTTTAAAAACAAGCTTGATGTACGTACTTGGCTAACATATTTGTTTTGTCTTCTGAAAGAGTAGCTAGTATTTGGCCTAGGTTGTTTTATTCCAAAAATTCTATAATTTCAAATAACAAGAAAGTAAGCATTCACATCCTTAGCATAAAATATATTATAGAAAATGATGTTCAAGGTCAGGAAAAAAATGTTTTAGTATACACTAAAAATTCATTATCTAATTTCAGATTAAAACACACTAACTTCACTTTTTTCTTTGAATATTTGGCTTAGAAGTAATTGAGAAAATCATGTATTACAAAAAAGTTATACTGGAACTATAATTTTGACTTAAATTGACTAACCATATTATCTGGCAAAAGCCTTTTGTTTTTAATATGATTAATTTATAATCACTTCACTCTGCAAGGTATATATGAAATTTAAAGTTTATGAATTTGTAGCTAAACATTTAAAATTATACAGATGACTATAAAATTGACAAAGGAACAACACACTGATCAAATTCTCTAAGAGTATATTTTCAGGTTAAAATTGCAAAATAGGGAAAATTTAAGGAAATACTGAGATTATAATTAAACACACAAAACAGCATTTAAATTTTTAGTGTGTGTGTGTGTGTGTGTGTGTGTGTGTATGTGTGTGCCTGTATGCTGCATCTAGAAAAGCTTATTCCATCCCCTGGAACTGCAGTTACAGGCAATGCTAACATTCTGGTTTTCACTTTTCTTAGTTCACATTTCATATGTGGTACCTGATTTTCAGTCCTCTGGAACAGCAGGAAGTATTCCTAATCACTCACCAGCATATAACTTCAACTCCCACAAATCAGTTTTATTATTCACCTACATGTCTTAGACTCAGCTACAGACAATTAAAATGGTTATCCATAAGTTAGAAATGTGCTAGAGGTTTGATCAATAATGCTCATGTGATTGTGCGCACTTGGATAATTCATGCCTCTCATCTCTATTTACTGCAAATAGATGATCTCTGAAAAGGATAATTAACAGAGAAAAGGATAGCTGCAGCATCTAGCTGTCCCAAATGGCACTGAATAATATTTACATTAAACCTCTGAGAATGACATTACTCATGCCCTATGTAATGTATAGCTTAGTAGAATTATAAAAATTGGGAATAATGGAGAGCCTAGCGTTGGAGGCTTAGACTTTCTGACTCTGTGATATAAGAAGGTGACGTCCAAACACAGTTTCCCTTCATGAGTCTCTTCTGCTGTTTTCAACTTACAGGACAGGAAAACATTTTGTAAAGAACCATATCTGCAAACATATTTACTGCACTCACTTCTCCAAAGTATCATTTTGAAATATTTTGACAACTAAGTCTGACACTGTAATTTGAAAGTTGTCGGTCTCTGCTCCCCGGGTCATTTGAATCCCAGACTTATAAGAGAAGATTGACAGGGGCTGGCTGTGATGAAATTTTATCAGACTTTGTGCATTTGATTAGGGAAAGACTTTGGGAGAAAAAGTTGTATTCATACTCTTTTTTTTTTTCCACTTTAATCCCCATTTTCAAGATCTATAAAAGCTTACAGACTGGATTTGCTAGAAATCCAAAATAAAGTTTTCATCTTGTCTCCATTTTTGACTTATTTTTAGTAGAAAGAATTATGGCCATTCTATGACATTGATTTTTTTTCCTATAAATTTTTATATACTGGAATGTAATCACATTTAAACATGCAGATAATAAAAAATTTTCTCCTACTAACACTTAAAATGATTTACTAGATTTTATAAACTCACATTAAAAGATAAGTTAATATTACCTATGTAGATTTTGTAGTCTTTAAGAATTAATCTATTCATATTTTTATATGTATATGCTTTGATATTTGTAATAGCCTGAAAAACTATTCTGTATTGATAAAGGGCACAGCGTGAAGTGTCATAAAAGAATAAATAGAAACATTACTAAAACATTCTCATCCCAAGTAATGTTACTTGTGTGTATAAGATTCCAGTACTCATCATGTGGTATCTTATATTTAAGGATATCTACCATCTACTTATTTATGCTCTAATAATCAACTATCTAGCTACCTACCTATTTATCTATCTAAACAAAAAATTAAATGAAAATAGGCATAGGTTTGAGAGAGCAAAGAGTTGTACATGGAAAGCATCAGAGAGATGAAAGAAAATAGGAATAAGATGTACGTTCAAAAAATAGAAATTTGTCAGTTTCATTTAGATTTTCAGATTTTGTGGCGTATAGGCTTTTGAAGTAAGACCTAATTATTGTTTGGATTTCTTCAGTGTCTGTGGTTAAGTCCCCCTTTCATTTCTGTTTTTGATGATTTGGATAGTGTCTCTCTGCCTTTTTGTTAGTTTGGCTAAGTGTTTGTCTATTTGGTGAGTTTCTTAAAGAACAAACTCTTGGTTTCATTGATTCTTTGAATTGTTTTATTTGTTTCTAAGTTATTGATTTCAGCCCTGAGTTTAATTATGTCCAGGTAAATCAATTAAATAATCCTATATCCCTTAAGGAAATAGAAGCTGTCATTAAAAGTTTCCCATGCAAAAAAACCCAGGGCCAGATGGTTTCAGCACAGAATTCTACCAGACCTTCAAAGATGAGCTAACTCCAGTTCTCTTTAAACTATTCCACAAAACAGAAACAGAAGAAACACCACCAAACTCATTTTATGAAGCCACAGTCACCTTGGTACCTAAATCTCACAAAGACCCAGCAAAGAAATGGAATTTCAGGCCAATCTCCCTCATGAACATCAATGCAAAAATACTTAACAAAATACTTGCAAACCGAATCCAAGAACACATCAAAGATATCATCCACCATGACCAAGCAGGCTTCATCTCAGCAATGCAGGGGTGGTTCAATATACAGAAATCCATCAATGTGATCCACCACATAAACAAACTTGGTGGGAGCCACTTTTCTAGCAGCTGCTTTGATATTTAAATATCAGTAGAAAAACTGGTTTTACCAGGGCTTCACTGAAATCAGGGAAGAATTTCCAAGTCCATCTCCTTTTGTTTGTGACAGCAGGTGGAATAACTTGTCAAAATCACACCTCTTATTTCACCTCCTTGTGAATTTAACCCATTGTGCTGAGCTGTTTTTACTCTGGTTTAAAAGCACCCTGCAATAAAGCCAGGCAGCTGGTCTAGTCTACTCTCCATTAGAGCCTCTCAGAAAGGTCCCATATGTTATGTATTAGTTTATTTATTTTAATCCTCACTCCCAACTCAAGAACCATTCAATTCTGCTGGCAGGCTCCAGCACAAACTGAAGGAGAAAAACCACATGATCATTTCCTTAGATGCTGAAAAGGCATTTGATAAAATCCAACATCCATCCATGTTTAAAGTCTTGGAGAGACCAGGGATACAAGGCACAAGCCTGAACATAGTAAAAGCAATATACAACAAGCATATAGCCAATATCAAACTCAATGGAGAGAAACTTAAATCAAATCCCAATGAAATCAGGGACAAGGCAAGGCTGCCCACTCTCTCCATATCTCTTCAACATTGTTCTTGAAGTCCTTGCTAGAGCAATAAGACAATTAAAGGAGATCAAGAGGATAAAAATTGGAAAGGAAGAAATCAAAGTATCACTATTTGCAGATAATATGATAGTATACCGGAGTGACCCTGAAAATTCTACTGGGGAACTCCTACAGCTGATTAACACCTTCAATAAAGTGGCTGGATACAAAATTAACTCAAAAAAGCCAGTAGCCCTCCTGTATACAAAAGACAAAAGGTCCTAGAAAGAAATTAGGGAAACGACACCCTTCACAATAGCCACAAAGGACAAAAAGTACCTTGGTGTGAACCTAACCAAGCAAGTCAAAGACTTGTATGAAAAAACTTTCCAGTCTCTGAAGGAAGAATAGAAGAAGATATCAGAATATGGAAAGATCTCCCATGCTCATGGCTTGGCAGGATTAATATAGTAAAAATAGCCATATTACCAAAGCAATCTACAGATTCAATGCAATCCCCATCAAATTACCAACACAATTCTTTACAGAACTTGAAAGAAAAATTCTCACTTTCATATGGAACACAAGAAATACAGAATTGCTAAAACAATCCTCTACATTAAAAGATCTTCAGGAGGTATCTCCATCCCTGATCTCAAGATATACTATAGAGCAACAATACTAAAAACTGCACAGTACTGGCATAGAAACAGACTGGTAGGAAAGGGGACTGTCTCTGACATGAACTGATTGGCCTGCTCTTTAATTACATCCCCCTGAAGGGGAAGCAGCATTGCCAGGCCACAGAAGAAGACAATGCAGCCTTTCCTAATGAGACCTAATTGACTAGGATCAGAAGGAAGGAAAAGAAGTCCTCTCCTATCAGTATACTTGGCGAGGGGCATGCAGGCAAATGGGAGAAGGAAGGGATTTGGACAGGAGGAGGGAGGGAACCACAGAGGGGGATACAAAGTGAATAAAGTTTAAGTAATAAAGAATTAATAAAAATCAAAGGAAAGGTTATGATGGAGTTTCTCTAGGATAAGAAGTTGAAGAAAAGTAAATATGATGTAAAAAACTGTGTAAATAAAAAAATAATAAAAAATTAAAAAAAAAGCAAACATTAAAACCATACACATTTCACAAACCATCTGTGAAACCTCATAAAGGCCTCTATGGAAAATAGGTGCTGCAGAGGTAGACTTTTTTCCTTTCCATTTAGAAAATGAGAAGATAAAATTGTTGCTTTTCTTGAGACAGGTATTCAGACTTTGTTCATGTTGTTTGTCTCTGTGTGCACAGTCTTGTCCTCGGAGTGCTTACTGACATTTGTTTCCTTTAAAATGGTATGCTTTTTAAATTGCATGTGTTTGTGTGCCAGCTTATCTTATATGTACCACTTGTATAAGTGCCCACAGGGGAAAGAGAAAGGTGTTGTATCTCCTGGAACAAGAGTTGCAGGCAGTTCTGGGTTGCCCAGTCTGAGCTTAGACACTGAACTCTGCTCCTCTGCAGAGCTGCAAGTGTTCATAATTGCTTAGCTGTCTCTCATCTGCTCTCTTCTATATCTAGATTACAAAAAAGTACGTCAGAATATACTTTTTCATCATGCAGGTACATTAGAGATTAATGAAAGTATATTGAATCATTTTGGCAAAACTTTGCCATGTTGACAAGAACTCTTAAAATAATGGGTGTGAAGCAGGTATTTTTGAAAACACACTAAGTTACACCATTAAAATACGGTATCTCCACCCCATTGGTCCTTCTAAGTGAGGATTGATCTTCTTACCCAGGGTCCTCCTTCTTGTTTAGCTTCTTTAGGTGTACAGATTTTAGTATGTTTATCCTATCTTAGAGATCTAGTATCCACTTATAAGTGAGTATATACTGTGTGTGTCTTTCTGCTTCTGGGATACCACACTCAAGAAGATCTTTTCTATATCCTACCATTTGCCTGCAAATTTCATGATTTCCTTGTTTTTAATTGCTGAGCAGTATTCCATTGTGTAAATGTCACACAATTTCTGTATCCATTCCTCCACTGAGGGACGTCTGGGTTGTTTCCAGGTTCTGGCTATTATGAATAAAGCTACTATGAACATGGTTGAACAAATGAGAAAACAAGAAACAGGACAGGAACCTTTCATAGAGGGCCTCTGAAAGACTCTACCTAGCAGTATATCAAAGCAGATGCTGAGACTCATAACCAAACCTTGGGCAGTGTGCAGGGAATCATATGAAAGAAGAGAGAGTTAGTAAGACTTGGAGAGGACAGGACCCCCACAAGGACCAATATATCTGGGCAAAGGGGTCTTTTCTGAGATTGATTCTCTAACCAAGGACCATTCATGGAGATAACGTAGAACCTCTGCTCAGATGTAGCCCATGGCAAGTCAGTCTCCAAGTGGGGTCTCTACTAAGGGGAACAGGGACTGTCTTTGACATGAACTCAGTGGCTGGATTTTTGAGCTCCCCCCCTCCGTGGGAGGAGCAGCCTTACCAGGCCACAGAGGAGGACATTGCAGCCAGTCTTGATGAGACCTGATAAGCTAGGGTCAGATGGAAGGGGAGGAGGACCTTCTCTAGCAGTGGACTTAGAGAAGGGCAGGGAGGAGATAAGGGAGGGAGGTTGGGATTGGAAGGGAATAAGGGAGGGGGTTACAGCTGGCATACAAAGTAAATTAATTGTAATTAATATGAAAATGGTATTTCAGTTAGATACTAGAATTTCCTGGAACAGATGAAACAAGAAAAATAAGAAACAAGTAGAATAATACGGAAAAGCAAAGAAAACTCAAGACTACTGAACTTCACAAGAAAAATCAAACTGAGGACAGGAAATCATGTGACTTCTACTATAATATTATTATATATCCGTCATTAAAAGATGGCTATGACAATACCACAGCAAACTTCTTGATCCTTTGGCTCTTAAGATCTTTCCACATTCTCTTACACAATGTTCCCGAATAAAATCCACAATGAGAAGATAAGACTTATTTGATTATATTTAAACTGATATTTCTAAGAGAAATATAAATAAATAAAATATATAGCAAATAATAAATAAAATATATAGCAAATAATTTTTAGTATCAGGATGATTATTTTATTTCTCAGCATTAATGTTCAAAGCATATGCTGAGACTCTTAGCTAAACTTTGGGCAGACTGCAGGGAATACTTATGAAAGACGAGGGAAGTAGAAAGACCTGGAGGGGACAGGAGCTCCACAAGGAGACCAACAGAACCAATAAATCTGGGTCCAGGGGTCTTTTCTGAGACTGATACTACAACCAAGGTCCATTCATGGATATTACCTAGAACCTCTGCACAGATGTAGCCTCTGGCAGTTCAGTGTCCAAGTGGGTTCCCTAGTAAGGGGAACAGGGACTGTCTCTGACATGAACTCAGTGGCTGGCTCTTTGATCACCTCCTTCTGATGGGGGAGCAGCCTTACCAGGCCACAGAAGAAGACAATGCAGCCAGTCCTGATGAGACCTGATAGACTACAGTAAGATGGAAGGGGAGGAGGACCTCCCCTATCAGTGGACTTGGGGAAGGGCATGGGAGGAGATGAGGGTGAAATAGTATGATTGGGAAGGGATGAGGGAGTGTGCCACAGCTGGGATGCAAAGTGAATAAACTGTAACTAATAAAAAATAAATAAATTTTAAAAAAGAAACTACACTAGACTTATATGTCACTTAAAATACTGGGGCAGAAATTATTTGAATGTGTTTTGAGAAAAATTCCTCTGAGGAATGGTTTTTCTTGTGCAGGATACAGTTTCTTCCTCTATAACTCATGATTTTGATGATTAGAAATCATACTTGGCGTTAACATGGCTTTCATCATTTTGGCAGGTAGAATAGCTATGTTATAGAATGTTTCTCACTAGTAAAAAATAATTTTTAATATTGCAGTGTACTATAGAATGAAGAGATAAGATTAGATGAGAGTCTACATAGTAAGATGACTCATGCAGTGTGTGTGGGTGTATGTGAGTGTGTATGCTGGGCAGGGAGGAGATGAGGGAGAGTGGGATTGGGAGGGAATGAGGGATCGGGATACAATTGGGATACAAAGTGAATAAAATGTAACTAATAATAATAATAAATTAATTAAAAAAGAATTGCAAAATGAAGCTGTATTTTCCTCATGTAACCTGAGAGGAACAAATGGAAAGAGAACCATAATCATGATATATTATGTAAGAAAAATTTCATCTTAAACACAAGGAAACATTTAAAAATTTTAAAAAGTCAACCAAAAGTTTCAAGCTAAATTTTTGGGTTATTCTCATTGTCATTAGAAACACCAGGGGGAAAGTGTCATTGAATTAAAGCTTTTCATAAGATAGGTTCAGTGAACAGAAACTATACAAACTGCATGAAATAAAGGCTTTAGAATTCATGCAATGGATGCTTTGATATGTAAGACTGATTTTGCAAAATGACACCCACCTGATGCATTAGTGTATGAGGTTTGGTTGAATTTCTGTGGATTCAAATGGTTCTTTTAAAAGATATATTGTGCATGCATGCCACTCCCCAAGTCCACTGATAGGGGAGATCCTCCTCTCCTTTCTGATCTTAGTCTATCAGTTCACATCAAAAGTGGCTGCATTGTCCTCTACTGTGGCCTGGTAAGGCTTCTCCCCCCTCAGGGGGATGTGATCAAAGAGCAGGCCAATCAGATTGTGGGATCAGGAGGGGCTTATGGGGGGGATACAAAATGAATAAAGTGTAATTAATAAAAAATTAAAAAACAAAACAAAACAAACAAAAAAGATACATTGTTACAGTTGTGGACAGCAGCAGAAATATTTCTCAAGAAACTAAAAATAGAACTATCATAGAACCTGTTTATTTCATCATATCCAAAGAATAAAGTTAGCTCACTGAAAAAACATATTTCCTACAGTAATAGTCACAATAGTCAAGAAATCAGAGAAAATCTAAATGCCCATCAACCAATGAATGCCCGAACAACATGTGTTAGGAATAATCAATGGAATGTTATTATCCATAAGATGAGGGGAGATGCTGCTACATGCCACTACTCGGTGGAACATAAAGATAGTATGACAGGTGAAAGATTAACACGACTAATATGATTTCCCTTCATTTTGTATATCACATTAAGTTTGGTGTTCAATAAAAGAATAATGTCTCTTAATTGAAAGAACTAATTTGATTCAGTTATTGTACACACAAATAAAACTGAACAATTTCCCTCTTGTGGTTATAAATTTCTTCTCTGAATTATATTTAAAGTTATACAAGTTCATTTGTACACAATTCAAAATCACCACATAATCATGTTTATTTCCATTAACAATATCACTTCATTATCATAACTATTATCACCATTACCACGTTATTATCACCATTGTCATGACTATTACCACCCCAGTACCATCATCACCAGCATTATCACCATTATCATCATCACTGTCATCATTACCATCAATATCTTATTACCATTTTCACTGTCATCATTACAATTACCATCCAGTCATCACTACCATTATTATAATTAGCATCTTTATTACAATTACTATCCTCCTGTCATCATCATCATCATTAACACACCTCTATCATAACCACTGATATAATTGTGTCATTCATTATTATTATCATCCTCATCACGATTACAGCTATTGTCATCCCCATCGGGGTTTTCATTGCCACCTTACTATTGTCACCACAGCTCTACTTACCATTGCCACCACACTGTTATTACCAATATCTGTCATCATGATCATCAATATCATCATCGTCTTCATTGCCATTACCTCCACACTATCAGTATCACTGTTTTTCAACCCCTTAATAGAAGGAAAATGGGCAATGACCTATCTGGGAGCAAATGCTTTAGCAAGTGAAAACAATTACCAGCTCTTAACTCTTTGACTAAAACCTGCTGAGATACTGGAAAGTTATGTTCGCTAATCATCTCGTGTTTCATTTATTTTGTTTCTCAATCTCAATAGGTTGCTTTTGAATTATTTGTCATATTATATCATGGGGGTTCAACAACGTGAATTTATACTTCTCTTGTAAGCATCTCTACATTGAAAGCCATATCATAAAACACTTTTGAATTCCCAGTGCTTTTCTCATTGCACGAAGCAAATAGTTAATATTACCATATAAGAAAATGAACAAACTGTTAGTGGTTGTCATTTATACTTACCTGTAGATAATATTAATATTATATAATAATTAATATTAATATTAATAATTCCTCAAAATTATCAAAACAACACTGTAGTCACAGTCTATGGAAAATTATTTAAAATAAACCACTTGGAATTCTCAGTTACTATGTTTAAAAATATTGCTGTGTTTAAGAGAAGCATCCTAAAATTTTACATGAACTCTCTTTAGGGTTAGTTTTATCTTTAACTAGTGACATTAATTTCACTGCCAAGTATCCTAAAATGTGTGGTGACAAGTTAATTTTAAACTTTAGAACTGTCAATCTTCTTAAATTAAGTTTAGGATCATGGGTTTTTAAGGGTCAGTCTGGAGGACCTGCTTTGAGGAAGACGAACTGCCTGTAGGGAACTAATTAAGGAAAAGAAAGACAATCTCCAACCTTTCCCTCCATCCCTTTTCCAGCTCATGTTAAGCTTGAGGCATCCTCAGACTCTTTATTTGGAATGTAATGATCATGGCTTTGACACATATTCCTATTCCAGAAAGTACTAACTCTGTAACCTTAATGAAAAGATTGAGCACTTCTGAATAGTTCTTAACTAAGTTTAAAGGGAAAGCACTTCCTTGCAGTACTAGTAAGGATAAATGTACATATTAATGAAAAAGTAATATACCTAACATAAAATGATGCTCAAAATTAGAAACATAATTCCTTAATTATTTTGTCCTCATTTAAATTAATAGTTAGCTACATAGACAGTTTGACACCTAAGAGTTCATACTTCTTTCACTAAGACCTGAGTTGAGATCCCAACAGCCAATTTTGGAAAGTCATAATCCCATCTTCAGGGGAATGACCACTTCTATCCTCTGAAATTTCTGCATCCACAGAAATAAACCCACACATGGACACAAACATTCACATATAATTAATAATGAATACATAAATAAAACTTTTAAAATAAAAGCCGAACATATCCATAAATGTGTAAATGTGTTTATCTGATTGCATGAACATATATGTGTGTATGCATATCTAAAAATACCTCCACATTTTCCATGTTAGATATTTCAGATTTCTTTTATGAATAGATTTCTATTTATATTTCTGTGTATGTCTGTGCACCTATGTTAATTTATGTGGTCGCATTGCAAATAACTGTGCAGACTAGAAAATGGCATCAAATACCCTAGTACTTGAGTTAAAGGTGGTTGTGAGTTGTTTGCTGTAGGTGCTAGTGATCAAACCCAGGTTATCTGCAAGAGAGTAATTATGCTTAACCTTGGATCCATCGCTCCAACCTAGTTATTCATCTTAACTTTAGAGTGCTAATATAGATGAAATGAATATTATATGTCTAACAACTTTTAGGATAGATAAAATATTCGAGAACTATCTGAGACATTTTCACTTATAAGTGCATTGGAGAATTTTCACTTTAAAGCTTCCAAGCAAAATTAAAAATATAAGTTTTCTTTACTACCCACACACTGGCTAATTGTTTAACAATGAGTTCTCTTAATCGATTTTAATTGACTTTCTATCAAGTGATAATATTTGAAAAGTCTGCAAATGATTACTAGAGCTCAACAGTTTTTCCCAATGTTTCCAGTGTGGAGAAATTGTTTGGCAATTAGTCTGAAAGCGTGTTCAATTTGGAGTTGTTGTTGCTCAGTGCTCTGATTAGTACTCAGCGACTCTTGTTGTTTAAAAATAGTTAATGTGCAAACATTCAATTTTGGATGAGGACTATGACAATTTAATTACAGTTTAAACTCTAGTAGCTATTGAAGATTATACATAATCCAATTACTTTTTATTCAATTAATTTAATAGCAAACCACTTTTCTATAATTACTGTTAATCTTCTGTTGTTTTTTTTCTTTGCTGTTTATCAATGACCTGTGAGATATCTTAGAGGAAATCATATTGTGATATAATTATTAACAGTCTCGACTGGAATTAATCATTAAATAATATCCAACTACAAAGATTTCTCTATCTCTACACTTGTTAGAAACAGAGTTGGCGAGAATTCTATTAAAATACTTGATTTTTCCCTAACAGTAAAGTGAATAAATTTTAATTAATAAAAATTAAAATTAAAAAAGAAAAAAACTTAGGATTTCTTGATTTATCCATAATACCTAAGACAGAAAAAAATAGAATTAAATTGTTGTAGAATATAAGGGGTTTGTAATACTACCTAACATTCCAGCTATTGGTAAACAACATATTGGTATAAAGTCTACAGAAAGCATTCCCATGGAAGACATACATGAAAGGGGACAGGTCATATTATAACTTATCCCAAAGGTTTGCAAAACTAGTCTTTTGAAGTTTTGATCTGTTAGGCCTACAGCTTCCCCAGTACCCCACTGGCTTCTACGCATGGTATATTCTCACTTATAACTGAATATTAACCATACAATTGAGGATAAACATACTAAAATTTATAGTCCTAAAGTAGCTTGAAAAAAAGGAGAACCCTAAGGAAGATGCATAATCTTCATTCAGAAGAGCAAATAGGACAGACATCAGAAGTGGTGGAAGACAAGGAACAGGCAGGAGCCCTCCACAGAAGACCTGAAAGACTAATGCCAGCAGGGTATCAAAGCAGGTGCTGAGACTCAGAGCCAAAGTTTGGGTAGAGTGCAGGGAATCTAATAGAAAGACCTTGATGGGATGGGTGCTCCACCAGGAGACCAAGAGAGCCAGAAATCTGGGCCCAGGAAGGCCTGCAGCAACTAATGATTCGACTAAGGACCATTCATGGAGAGAAGCTAGACCTCCTGCTCAGATGTAGACAATGGACAACTCAGTCTCCATGCAAGATTCCTAGTAAGGCAATCAGGGGCTGTCTCTGACATGAACTCAGTGTCTGGCTCTTTGATCAACTTCTCCTGGTGAGGTGGCCTTACTAGGTCACAGAAGAGGACAATGCAGCCAGTCCTGATGACACCTAATAGGCTAGGGTCAAATGGATGGGTAGAAGGACCTCCCCTATCAGTGGACTAGGGGAGGGACATGAAGGGGAAGGGGTAGGGAGGGTAAGACTGGGAGGAGATGAGGTAGGGTACTACAGCCTTGATACAAAGTGAATAAATTGTAAACAATAAATAATAATAATAATAGTAAGAAATATAGTATTCTTTAAAAAATAGCAATTAATGTAGATGGCCACAAAAAAGGAAGATACTGGGATATTTTAGGTAGGTGATGACATTTTTAGTTGTCATGTGTATTTTAAAATGTTATATCAAAATGATAGCAAAATCTACAAAATAGCAACAATATGAAATTTGCCCTTTTCTGTCTGTAAAATCATGCTATTTAAACATGCTTATTTAGCAAGGTAACTCAATCATTTAAGCACTGGTCTTATTAAGATTCTAACCTATTTTTGATACCAGAATCCAAATGTCAAATGCCTGGTATAGGGGCATGTACTGGTAACTCACAAATGGGGAAAGTGGAGGTAAGAGATTCCGGATACTTGCCGACAAGCTAATGTAGCTTGATTAAAAGTCTCAGGTGAGAAATCCCTGCCCAAGTAAAGGAGATAATGCCCGCACAATGATCCCAAAGTAGTCATTCAAGTAGATTCACATATGTGTGCTTGCATTTTTAGCATACATATACATTCACATGCAAAAAATAAAACAATAAATAAATAGAATGTGGTAGTTAAATGAAATTGTTATTGAATATTTGTTTATTAAAACACCTTGATCAATATAGAGATTTATAGGGGAAGTGGTTATCTACATTCCTTCTGCAAGATAAGGCACACACTGTTTCAATGACCCAAATGGAGTCTTTATGACTTAATAACAGATGTGAATGTCAGTAGCAGTGACTCTGCTTTTTACTCTGTTGAAGTCAGATCATTCAGCATTCTGCATTTTGCCAGCCTATATGCTTACCCACACTAGAAACCAGTAATGCTATTGATTGCCTAAACTCGCAAATGGTACTAATCTATTTGAAACTGCCTTCCATTAACTAAAACACATGATACCGGACAAGGTGAATGTCAGTGGTGTGGAAGTATACTCTTTCCACAGAGGAAAGCAGAATTCATGTGTTGACCTTGTCTGGGTGAAGCTGAGGTTTTTTCTTGGTGACTCTCAATCTATAGCCCACAAGAGAACAGAACTGATCAGTACTGAGCACACAGTAATAATTCAACTTAGAGACTACGAAAATAATAATGGCTATATTTAGAAATAACATTAACTTATATTTATTCAGAATGCTCAAATTCCAGAAACTGTTTATGTTATTTCTCTAAATATCATAACAACTTAGAACTTGAAATCTCAAGAACTGTTTAGGTTACAAGTAGGCTACATACATAGAATTGATAGAGTGCTTACTGAATTTTATAGATTTAAATCTTAATAAACGCTATCTCTACTTGGTTTTAGGAAATAAAATTGAGCTAAACAAGCAAAATGCCAAATCTTAGGGAGTGCCCCGAGTTAAATCAGTCAAATTGTTACCACACAGACATAGTAAAACACACATTTTAAATTGAAAACATGAAGGCGGTGGTGGCGCAAGCCTTTAATCCCAGCCCTCTAAAGGCAGAGCCAGGCAGATCTCTGTGAGTTCCAGGCCAGCCTGGTCTACACAGTGATCTTCAGGACAGCCAGGGCTACACTGTGAAACTCTATCTTTAAAAAGTAAATAAATAAATAAACAAACAAATAAATAAATAAATGATAAAGAATAAATTTGTAAATACTGGCATTTATTTCAAATCTTGACTAACTGTATGTATTTTCTTCAATAAGATAATGAAAACTTGCACTGCAAAAGCTAAACCAGTGTGCTTAGAGTCACATTTTATAAGTTCCAGACTCTGATAAGTCTATGTGGCCTGAAATAAATTAATAGGTTATTTACAGAACTCTGTTCCAAAGAATGTTGTGTCACCCCTAGCAGACAATAGAAAAGGAGATGAACACAGTCTCACAGACATAAAAAAGCAAACTCATACAGGTTTGTATCTAAATGGTACTGAAGAATTAGTATACAGTTATATAATAACCTCAATATATATATATATAAATATATATATAAAACCTCTCTCTCTCTATATATATATATGTATGTATATATATATATATATATATATATATATGGTATCAAGCAAGGAGGTGGTGCATATGAATATAAATGTAAGAACTCTCCTAATGAAAACCTCCACGTGCTAATGCTTTGCTATGGACCAAAAGACCTCATTCTTCCCCTGATTTCTCTCCTTAACAATGAATGTGACTTTGCCAGAAAGAATGTATTGATGTATTTGTTAGGTAGAATGTTATTTCTCAAGCTTGTTTTAATGAAGCTCTAGCTTTTCAAATTTATATTTTGGCAAGATCACAGACTTGTGACATCAGAGTTCTCCCAGATGTTAAATTATGTAAAAAAAAAAAAAAAAACAAAACCCATAGCTATATTAAGAATGAGGTATATCAAACTGTATCAGTAAAGGCATATGATCAGTAGGCTGAAAATCTAAGTAGAGCCATCATTGTGAGAAAACAAAAAAAAATAATAAAACAAACAAAAAATGGACTTCCTCAGCTTATCCTCTGACTTCCACAAGCATATCATGGACACAAATAGATAGAGTGACAGAAAGACAGACAGACAGACAGATAGATAGATTGATTGATTGATGAAAGAGATTTATGATGATAGGTAGATGAAAGATAGATTTATGATTGATAGTTACATGATAGAATGAGATGATAGATAGATAGATAGATAGATAGATAGATAGATAGATAGATAGATAGATAGATAGATAATGATAGATAGAGGTGTTTTTCTTCCATGGAACAGAAACCCAAACCATCCTTATCTTCTAAACACAAAGGACTGCATAGTCAAGGTGGGTGTAGGATACAGGCACATGTTCTTTAGAGAGAAAGAGAAAATAATAGAAAGTAGTGGCTTGCCAAAAGCAAAAAGCGTTGATGCAGGAAAAGGCCCCATAAAGTTGACAACAAGCTCCTACTTCAAGTAACAGTTGTAGAGAGATTTTATTTTATTTTCATTTTTCATTATTATTATCATTAATTACAATTTATGTGCTTTGTATTTTGGCTGTAGGCCCTACCTCATCTCCTCTCAGTCCCACCCTTCCTCCTTCTTCCCCTTCTATGTCCCTCCCCTAGTACATTGATAGGGGAGGTCCGCCTCCCCTACTATTTGACTTTAGCCTATCAGGTCTCATCAGGACTGTTTGGATCCTCTTTCTCTGTGACCTAGTAAGGCCACCTCTTCAGGGAGAAGTGATCAAAGAGCCAGCCACTGAGTCCATGTCAAAGACAGCCCCTGTTCCCCTTACTAAGGAATCTACATGGGGTCTGAGCTGCCTACATCTGAGCAGAGGTTCTAGGTACTCTCCATGTGTGGTCCTTTGTTGATGTATCAGGCCTGGCCCCAGATTTTTTGGCTCTGTTGGTCTCCTTGTGGAGCTCCCGTGCCTACAAGGTTTTTTGTCTCCCCCTCATTCATAAGAATCACTCTGCCCAGATTCTGCTGTGAATCTCAGCATCTGCATTGATACCCTACTGGTTAACGTCTTTCCTAGTCCCTCAGTGGTAGGCTCCTTCCCTGTTTCCTGTCTTCTTATACTTTTGATATCTATCCTGTTTGCCCTTCTGAATGAGAATTAAGTATCTTCAAACCACAAAATGGAAAAAAAAAACATAGTATCTTTAACAAATTATGTTAGCCTAACTGGATATCTACATGTAGAAAAATGCAATTAGATACATATGTATCACCCAGAACAAAACTTAAGTCCAAGTGGATCAAAGACTTCAATATAAAACCAGACACAGTAAATATGTTAGAAGGAACAGTGGGAAAGAGAGTTGAACTCATTGGCACAGGAGATAACTTCCTCAAGAACACCAACAGCACAGGATCTAAGATCAACAATCAATAAATGGGACCTCATGAAACTGAAAAGCTTCTCCATAGTGATTTTAATCCAGCAATATTGCTATACTGTCTGGAATATAGACATACCTTTAATTCACACATTTAATCCCAAACAATGAAGGTAAGGTTGGTTTGTAGAAGAAACCACCCATGTTTCAAAGTGACATTGAATTGAGACCTAAAACCCCTGCTCAGATGTAGCCCAGACAGCTCAGTCTCCGTGTGGCTTCCTAGTAAGAGGAGGAGAGACAGTCTCTGACATGAACTCAGTTGCCATACACCTTCATCACTTCTCCCTGGTGGGGCTACCTAGCCATCCCACAGAAGAAGAGGCTCTAGGAAGTCCTGATTGTACCTGATAGGATGGGGTTAGACAGTTGTGGAGGAAGACTTCCCCTATCAGTGGACTAGGGAGGAGGGATAGTGGAGGAAGAGAGAGGGTGAGTGGGACCAAAAGCCATGAGGGATGGGGTTACAACTGAGATACAAAGTGAATAAATTGATAATAATAATAACAACAACAACAAGAACAAACAGAACAAGAAAAAGAACAAGTACAATGAGAGGAATAAGAACAAGAAGAAAAAGAAGAAGAAAAAGAAGAACAAGACAAAGAACAGGAACAAGAACAAAAGGAAGAAAAGAGAGAGATGTAGTCAAAATGGTGAATCAGAGAAAGAATTGACAGAATGAATCAGAATAGGATATACCCAGGAAGAAGAGATATGAAAAACAAGGAGTTAGAGTTGGGAGAGCCTTGTAGAAACACACACACACACACACACACACACACACACACACACACACAGAGAGAGAGAGAGAGAGAGAGAGAGAGAGAGAGAGAGAGAGAGAGAGAGAAGTAGTATTACCAGGATAGTTTTACTGAGAGTATTTGAAGAAATAACAAGCTAAACATAGGTGAAGACAAAAAGAGCCAGAGAATGAGAAGCCAGAAGATTAGAGCAGATCTAGAGTTAGTTTAAGGCCAAACAGAGCAATTCAGTCAGAAGTGAGAGAAGCCATTTTGAATCAATCAGCTTGAGAAGAAAAAAAGCATAGTTGAACCAGCCAGCAAGAGCTCAGAAAGAACTAGAAAGGAGGAGCTTATTCAGCAGTAAATCTCAGAGGCTCAAATCATTCTAGGCCTAGGCCTACATTACATTGTTTGGAAGTTAAAAGCTTCCAGGACTAGACCTAGGCTAGCAGATGAAGAAGGCAAGCCTCAGAAACAACAATTAAATCAGGTAAGCAAAAGATACTTCTGCAAGGACCTCATCTGGTAACACTGTGTATGTTCCACACTTTCATGCTTTTAGGATGCCAGGATAACACTGGAGACTATTAAACAGAATATTTATCTCTCATAGACATGCTCAATGATGAAATTTTTACACCCTTCAATTGATAAGTGGAAGGGAGAAATAAGCAGCGTGGAAAATTATGAGCGCTCTATAAATAATGGGGAAAATACATAGTTGAAACAGTGCTATATCAGACATTCTCCTATATACTACCTCAATTAAGATAGCTCCCTGGATCTTCTCAACGGCACATGAAAATGTTGTATTCATGAACTACCAGGCTGTAGAGGACAGGAGTCTTATGCTTACAAAGAGTTCTACGCAAACCTGGAATGTTAAGCATGCATGCTTGCCTCCTCAGCACAGAGGATATGTATCTGTTTCTGCCTGGAAACCTGGGAGGGGATGTAGTTAATAACCTGGCGATTTGTGCGACTTTAAGTGCTAGTCTTGACCTGAATCCTCCAGACAATTATTATTTAATACCAGACTGCTCCCCGCCAAGCCTTTATGTTAAGCATTGTTTCTCAGTCAATAGAACCCATTCCTATAGAGAAGGTCAGCTATACTTTGTAAAGGGAGTTAGGTGTAGTCACGTCTTAAACTTTATTGTGGTGATTGTCACCAGGAAGGTTTTATTTTCAAAGTTGAAATGTGTTTGTAAATGTCTAGAAGTTTAAACAAACACTGTCTTAGAAAATTTTCTTGAGCCAGATTTTCTTTTTGCCTCATGCAGACAACCATTGTGTTTCCAGGGACACCCCCCAGACACACACACACACACCAGGCTAAAATAATTACAGATGAGTTTTAAAGAACAATAGCTCTGTAGAGGGCAAAAAGTCTTTCTATGCTCAGATAAGCCATGGAGAAGCCAGGAAAACTTAAACACATTGGTAATCTTTCCAAAGGGAGAAGAAATGTGGCTGTTCTCTTGGAATGTTTGGGAAAATGTAATTTACAACCTGTTAATTCTTTATTATCTGTTGAGGCAGGCTCTGCCTATATTTCACAGAATATTTCTTTATCCCAGATGTTAAACTCATCCTTGTATGAAGTGTCATGTGAACTTTACAGTAGCCTAAGTGACTTTTGTATTATTTTAGGGCCAGGCCAATTCCTTACTTCCACAGATATTATGTGTACCTCAGTCATTTTCCATTTTATGAAATCATCTTAATGAGAATGCTGTCAGTATTCTGTAAAGAGCTTCAATGTAAACATCTTTTAAGCTTTGTTTTATTTATGGTACCAAATTAATTGTTATATGAAAAAATTTTAAATTGTTTTATGCTTAAACATGGCAAAAATAAATGAGCTGATGCGAGACTTTCAATGTTGTGGCCCAGCACAGGCTTCCTAAATCTGGCTGAACTGAATTTTACATTTTCCTCACTCAGGTTGTTTTTGGCTTATGGTTTTTATGGTTTATTTGTTTGTTTTGTTTGTTGTTGGTGTTGTGAAGCCTATAGGGACCTCCCACCACATGACTGCAATAGCAGTTGCATTATTTAGCATTCGGGTTGATTTGAGGCAAAATTTTATATTACTTTTGAATATAGTTAAGATTTAACTATTTAAAACATTTATAGCAATATAAATTTAAACTCCATAATCTCTTGATAACCCACCTTTGTGCTGAAGACCCTGCAATAATCCAAAGGTAAACACTGTCTTCTTGTTGTCGATGGGTAGACTCAAACTTGAATTTATCAAACATGAAGAATATTCTTGACATTGGCATGCAAAGGTCAAATAATACTCCTTTGGCTCCACAACTTTAGCAAGCTACAAAAAGAAGCTTGATAAGGCTGAAGGAAAGTTGGGAATGGGAGACTTGTTTGGGGCAGGGTAGATGTTAGTGCCATGCGTTACACTACCTGTGATGTTATACAGCTGTGTGCTAACACACAAGAAGCATGATATTTTGGCTGCTTTGTGCTGCTTCATTCCCAGCCCTGAAACAAGATTCTGTCTTTTAAACACTCAGGTTTCTTTCAGAAGTTATTGATTTGTCTAGTCTAATGTTGATTATCCACACAGATCCTATTTCAGACTCGGAATCATTTGGAATTGAGAATTATTAAAGATGCAGCCGCTTCACTTTTTAGGTCCTATTATTATATATCCTTTTTCATACTCAGTGATTCACCCCTCCTCTCCACCAGACCGCAGAAGTTTGGAAAATAAATGTGTACTTTACATTGATTTTGATCAAACAACATTTGCCCTGGGTGGCAGGGTCACTGCAGCAATTATAAAACAGAATCTCCTAGCAGAGCTTTCATCTACTTGTAATATAAAATCAATAGTATCTAAACAGGACTGAGATGGCATTTTAATGCTTGCCAAAGAACATTTAGACATCTGAGCTGCCTCAGATGTGGTTTCAAGATCCATTTTGAAAGCAGGGACAAAGATGTTCTCTGTCTTATTTTAGCCTGAAAACCCACTTATTCTGTCAGGGTAAGAAACGTGTCTAATGATTGTGTTACAGGCTATGATAGTAAATTTCAAGTGAACTCAGGTTTTTGTACTTGTTAATTAACTGCAACATTCTATACACGTAAAAATCCATAAATAAATGTTGTATTTTGTTAACAAGATTTAAAGTATTGCTTGAAATGGACTCAGTAATCCTACTGCAATGAATATCTACCCTATTCTCATATCAAAATTTTAAAATATGGATTTTTTTAGTAGCCAGTGATGGATTTTTATAACATTCTGTCTTAAATTTTGTAAACATTAATGTTATTTGCTATGCAATGTACAACATCAAGTTGTATTTGAGATTAAAATTTATCTATTTAGTGACAAAGATTTTAATGTGGTGCTTTCTCAGGAAATTGGGAATAGTGCTACCTCAACACCTAGACCACTCCTGGACATATACCTGAAAGATGCTCCACCATACAACAAAGACATTTCCTCAACTATTTTCATAGCATCTTTATTTATAATAGCTAGAATCTGGAAACAACGTAGATGTCCCTCAACCAAAGAATGGATACAAAAATTGTGGTACATTTACAAAATAAAATACTAGTCAGCTATTAAAAACAGGAAAATCATGAAAGCTGCAGGCAAATGGATGGAAACAGAAAACATGATCCTGAGTGAGGTAACCCAAAAGCAGAAAGACACACATGGTAAATACTCACTTATACAGATATTAATTATAAAATGTAGGATAAACATATTAAAATCCACAAAGGTAAAGAAGCTATACAACAAGGAGGAACTTAGAAAGGATGGTAATTCTCCTTCTGAAGGACAAACAATATAACAGGATATGCACCAGAAGTGAAGGAAGAGAGAGAACAGGATGGAAGTCAACCTTAGCTGTCCTCAAAACGACTCCACAAAGCAGCAGATTAAAGCAGATGCTGTGACTCACAGACAAACTTTGGGCAGAGCACAGGGAGTCTTAGAGAATGGGTGTGTGTCATAGAAGGACCTAGAAGGGAGCAAAAAAAAAGATCAACAAAGCTAAAATACCTGGGTTGAGGGAGGCTGAAGAGACTGATGCACTAACCAAGGGCCATGAACAGAGAAGACCCAGAACCTCTCCTCAGATGTAGACCATAGGCAGCTCAGTCTCCATGGGGGTTCCCCAGGAAGGGGAGTGGTGTCTGTCTCTAATATGAATTCATGAACTTGGTTGCCTGCTCAAAGACCACTTCACCCTGGCTGGGTGGCATTCCCAGGCCACAGAGGACTCAGGTGTCATAATGAGACCTGATAGGCTAGGGTCAGATGGTAGGAAAAGGTAGGACTCCCCTTTCAATGGAGCAGGATAGGAGCTTGGGGTGGGGGAAAAGGGAGGGAGGGTGGAACGAGGAGAAGACGAAAGAGGGAGCTACAATTGGGATATATAGTAAATAAATTGTAAAAAAAATACTCTTACTAATAAAAATAAATTAAATGAATCAAAGCAAAAAAGAAGACATGAAATGTTTGGATACTGATTCTTTTCTTTTCTTTTTTCATTTAATCAGAAATAAACACCATGAGGTCTCTCTAACTGATGGAGACATCCCTTTGATTGATGTTTAATAAATTTCTCATGTTATGAACATGAATGTCACAAGATGTTTAGGAAGTAACACTTTCAAAGTTGTTCAAGCTAGTAACTTTTCACTGATTGAGGTTAAACTGAGTAACACTAAGGAACCTTCAGAGTTCCTTCACAAGGTACTTAGTTTTAGTCTTATGGGACTGAAAGGCTCAAATAATGACTTAACTCATGCAATATTTACACACCTTTTATAAGCAGGTCAGTTCTTAAACTGCAGGAAACATCACTATGCTGCAAGTTGGTGAATAGATGTTAATCAGCCAGCTACTGTTGGAAGGACTCCCTAAACCAATTAAAGACCTGCCACATACCATTTGAATAAAAGAGCATATTGTGGAAAGTTCCCTCTTCAGTTTCTGTCGACATACCACCATGTTTATGAGATATATGCTGAATTACTGAAATAATGAATTATTCCCATTTTGAAGGCTACTCAAATTCATTTTACAGTGGTTTCTTTCATATTACAAAGACAATCACACTTCTAAATACTTATATTCTCTAGATTTTCTATCTTTAAATTATGTATATTTGAAGTGTTATGATTAAACAGTTTCTTATAGTGTTAAAACCCTGTAGGTTAATATGTGTTAAAAATTATGTGAGAGTATTAAAGATAGAACACAAGCAATTAAGAAGTTTAAACCTCTTAACTTTCTACAGTGCAAACCAATAACTTTAGTAACATGCATATACACAACAGTGAATTAACTGACTAAACTGAGTTGATGTTTTTCATTTGTAACAATAAGCCCTATCTTAACACTTAACATCAGCAAGTTCTAATTGTTTTGAAACTTGTCCAGTGAGAAGGGTCCTTAGTTTTCCTTATTACGTTATAGAATGCTGCTGTATCTTCAACCAAATGTAACCAAAAATATTTTAAACTGTCTTTGGAAACAATTTGTAAATTACATCATACCCAGTTATCTTGATATAATATATACAATATGTCCATATTATACCGTTATAAGTGTACTATTCTAGAATAAAGCAGTGTTTAAGTCTTTGTTTTCCTTTTTATAACCTCAGCAACTAACCTACTATTTCTTTTTAAAGGTTATATCTAGACCCATGTCTGCAATATTGTGCTTCCTAAAAAAGTCATATTTTCTGTAGACTGTATGAATTTATTCTAGCAAATAAAATGAAATTAATGTCCTGGAAAGCACCTAATATGTGTATATTAAACTGTTTCTCAATATCTAACAGGCAAGAAGAGACAAAGAAAACGTGTTACAGAGTAACTTCGTATTATAGATATCAATGTATTTCAAAAGTTTTGAACACAAGTTGTCAAAAGAATAATATAGGAGGGAAGAATTACACCTAGTAAAAAGGAAATGATTCAAAATTGTCATTGGTTCTCACTATTTCAAGCTCTATAATTATTCTTGATCTATGAACTATTCTATAATATCAAATGTAATAATATTTAGAACCGAGACACAGACCTCAAATCTTGAAAAAATTTAGTGAGACTGATGACATACAGGAGAGCAAATATTTATTAATGAAATTTCTTGCATATTTATATCAACAATTATACACATGTTAGTTTATGTAGCTCATAATTTATATATATAGAAAACAGTTTCCTATACATAAAGCAATAAAAAATCTACTTTAATATTTTTAATTTTTATTAATTAAAATTGATTTACTTTGTATCCACTGTGGAGCTCACTACCTCCTTCCCTCTCAATTCCTCCCTCCCTCCCCCTTCTCCATGCATGTCTCTTCCCAAGTCCACTGATAGGGGAGGTCTTCCTTTCCTTCCTTCTGATCCTAGTCTCATCAGGAGTGACTTCATTGTCTTCTTCTGGGGCCTGGTAAGGCTGCTCCCCCCTCAGGGAGAGTTGATTAAAGAGCAGGCCAATGAGTTCATGTCAAAGACAGTCCCTGTTCCAATTACTATGAAACCCACTTGGATACTGAACTGGCATGGGCTACATCTGTGCAAGGATTCTAGGTTATCTCTACGCATGGTTCTTGGTTGTAGTATCAGTCTCAGAAAAGACCCCTGTGCTCAGATGTTTTGGTTCTGTTGCTTTCCTTATGGAGCTCATGTCTTCTCCAGGTCTTACTATTTCCCACTTCTTTCATAAGATTCCCTGCACTCTGCCCAAAGTTTGGCCATAAGTCTCAGCCAGCATCTGCTTTGATACCTTGCAGGGTAGAGACTTTCAGAGGCCCTGACTTGGAGGCTCCTGACTTATTTCCTGTTTTCTCCTTCTTCTCATGTACATTCTCTTTGCATTTCTGGATGGGGATTGAACATTTTAGCCACAGTCCTCCTTCATGATTACTTTCTTTAGGTGTACAGATTTTAGTTTGTTTATCCTATATTATATGTCTAATATCCACTTATGAGTGAGTATATGCCCTGTGTGTCTTTCTGCTTCTGGGACAACTCACTCAGGGTGAAAATTTCCTGTTCCCACCATTTACCTGCAAATTTCATGATTTCCATGTTATATATTGCTGAATAATATTCTATTATGTAGATGTACCACAATTTCTGTATCCATTACTCAGTTGAGGGGCATCTGGGCAGTTTCCAGCTTCTGGCTATTACAAATAAGGCTGTGAAAAACATGGTTGAGCAAATGTTCTTATTGTGTACTTGAGGATCTTCTGGATATATGCCTAGGAGTGGTATAGCTGGATCTTGAGGAAGAAATATTCCTAGTTGTCTGAGAAAGTAGCAGATTAATTTCCAGAGTGGTTGTACAAGTTTACATTCCCACCAGCAGTGGAGGAGGGTTCCCCTTTCTCCACAACCTCTCCAGCATGTGTTCTCACTTGAGTTTTTGACCTTTAGCCATTCTGATGGGTGTAAATTGAAATCTCAGGGTCATTTGGATTTGTATTTCCCTGATGACTAAGAATGTTGAGCATGTCTTTAAGTGTTTCTCTGTCATTCGATATTCTTCTATCAAGAATTCTCTGTTTAGCTCTGAAACCCAGTTTTAATGGGATTGTTTGATTTGTTACTGTTTAACTTCTTGAGTTCTTTATATATTCTGGATATTAACCCTCTCTCAGATATAGTGTTAGTGAAGATGCTTTCCCAATCTGTAGACTGTAATTTTGTTCTGAGGACAGTGTCCTTTGCTTTACAGAAGCTTTTCAGTTTCATGAGGTCCCATTTATTGATTGTTGCTCTTAGAACCTGTGCTGTTGGTGTTCTGTTTAGGAAGTTGTCCCCTGTGCCAATGAGTTCAAGGTTGTTCCCCACTTTTTCTTCTTTTTTTTTTTTTTTTTTATCAGTTACATTTTATTAACTCTGTATCCCAGCCATGTCCCGATCCCTCATTCCCTCCCAGTCCCTCCCTCCCTCCCTCATCTCCACCGTGCCCCTTTCCAAGTCCACTGATAGGGGGGACCTCCTCCCCATTCATCTGATCCTGTTTTATCAGGTATCTTCAGGACTCGCTGCAAAGCCCTCCTCTGTGGCCTAACAGGACTGCTCCTCCCTTCGGGGGTGGGGAGACAAAAGAGCCAGTCATTGAGTTCCTGTTAGAAATAGTCCCTGTTCCCCTCACTTTGGGAAACCAATTGGTTACTGAGCTACCACAGGCCACATCTGAGTGGAGGTTCTAGGTTATATCCATACATGGACCCTGGTTGAATGTCAGTCTCAGAAAAGACCCTGTGCCCAGATATATTTGGTCCTTGTGGAGCTCCTATCCTTTCCCCATCAGACTAACTCCCCTTCTTTCTTATGATTCCCTGTACTCTGCCAAAGGTTTGGTCATGAGTCTTTGCTTTGAAAACACTGCTAGTTAGAGTCTTTCAGATGCGCTCAGTAGACTCCTGTCATACGTTCAATGCACATCCCATCTGTCTTTCTAAATGAGGATTGATCATCTTACCCCATGTCCACTCAATTGATTATCTTTTTTAGGTGTATAGATTTCATTATGTTTATCATATCTTATAGGTCTATATAAGTGAGTATATCCCATGTTTGTCTTTCTCCTTCTGGGATATTTCACTCAGAATGATCTTTTCTAGATCCCACCATTTGCCTGCAAATTTCATGATTTCCTCCTTTTTGATTGCTGAGTAGTATTCCATTGTATAAAAATACCACAATTTCTGTACCCATTCCAGCGTTGATGGACATCTGGGTTGTTTCCAGGTTCTGGCTATTACAAATAGAGCTGCTATAAACATGATTGAGCAAGTGTCCTTTTTGTGTACTTGAACAAACTTTGGGTATATACCTAGCAGTGGTATAGCTGGGTCTGGAGGAAGCACTATTCCTATTTGTCTTAGGAAGCGCCAGATATCTTTCCAGAGTGGTTGTACCAGTTTACATTCCCACCAGCAGTGGAGGAGGGTTCCCCTTTCTCCACAACCTCTCCAGCATGTGTTATCGCTTGAGTTTTTCATCTTGGCCATTCTGATGGGTGTAAGGTGATATCTCAGGGTCGTTTTGATTTGCATTTCCCTGATGGCTAATGAGGATGAGCATTTCTTTAAGTGTTTTTCTGCCATTCGATATTCCTCTGTCGAGAATTCTCTGTTTAGCTCTGTTCCCCATTTTTTAATTGGATTACTTGGTTTGCTGCTTTTCAGCTTCTTTAGTTCTTTGTATATACTGGATATTAGTCCTCTGTCAGATAAAGGGTTAGTGAAGATTCTTTCCCAATCTGTAGGCAGTCGTTTTGTTTTGATGATGGTATCCTTTGCTTTACAGAAACTTTTCAGTTTCATGAGGTCCCATTTATTGATTGTTGCTCTTAGAGCCTGTGCTGTTGGTGTTCTGTTCAGGAAGTTGTCTCCTGTGCCAATGAGTTCTAGGCTGTTCCCCACTTTTTTTTCCAATTGATTTAGGGTATCTGGTTTTATGTTGAGGTCCTTGATCCACTTTGACTTTAGTTTTGTGCAGGGTGATAAATATGGATCTATTTTCATTTTTCTGCATGTAGACATCCAGTTGGTCCAGCACCATTTGTTGAAGATGCTGTCTTTTTTCCATTGAATGGAATTGGCTTCTTTGTCGAATATCGAGTATTCATAGGTGTGTGGATTTAGTTCTGGGTCTTCTATGCGGTTCCATTGATCCTCCTTTCTGTTTCTATGCCAATACCATGCAGTTTTTATTACTGTTGCCCTGTAGTACAGCTTGAGATCAGGAATGGAGATACCTCCAGATGATCTGTTGTCGTACAGGATCATTTTGGAGATTCTGGGTTTTTTGTTTCTCCATATGAAGCTGAGAATCTTTTTTTCAAGGTCTGTAAAGAATTGAGTTGGTATTTTGATGGGAATTGCATTGAATCTGTAGATTGCTTTTGGCAGTATGGCCATTTTCACAATGTTAATCCTACCAATCCATGAGCACGGGAGATCTTTCCATCTTCTGATATCTTCTTCGATTTCTTTCTTCAGAGACTTGAAGTTTTTCTCAAACAGGTCTTTCACTTGCTTGGTTAGAGTCACACCAAGGTACTTTATGTTATCAGTGGCTATTGTGAAGGGTGTTGTTTCCCTAATTTCTTTCTCAGCCTTTTTGTCTTTGGTATATAGGAGGGCTTCTGATTTTTTTGAGTTGATTTTGTATCCTGCCACTTTGCTGAAAGTGTTTATCAGCTGAAGGAGTTCTCTGGTTGAATTTTTGGGGTCGCTCATGTATACTATCATATCATCTGCAAATAGTGACACTTTGACCTCTTCCTTTCCGATTTGTATCCCCTTGATCTCCTTTAGTTGTCTTATTGCTCTGGCTAGGACTTCAAGTACTATGTTGAAGAGATATGGGGACAATGGACAGCCTTGTCTTGTCCCTGATTTCAGTGGGATTGATTTAAGTTTCTCGCCATTGAGTTTGATGTTAGCTATAGGCTTGCTATATATTGCCTTTACTATGTTTAGGTATGTGCCTTGTATCCCTGATCTCTCCAAGACTTTAAACATGAATGGGTGTTGGACTTTGTCAAATGCTTTTTCGGCGTCTAAGGAGATGATCATGTGGTTTTTCTCCTTCAGTTTGTTTATGTAGTGGATTACATTGATGGATTTCCGTATGTTGAACCACCCTTGCATGCCTGGGATGAAGCCTACTTGGTCATGGTGGATGATATCTTTGATGTGTTCTTGGATTCGGTTTGCAAGTATTTTATTAAGTATTTTTGCGTCAATGTTCATAAGAGAGATAGGCCTAAAGTTCTCTTTTTTTGTTGGGTCTTTGTGTGGTTTAGGTATTAAGGTGACTGTTGCTTCATAGAATGAGTTTGGTAGTGTTCCTTCTGTTTCTATTTTGTGGAATAGCTTGAGGAGAATTGGAGTTAGCACTTCTTTGAAGGTCTTGTAGAATTCTGTGCTGAAGCCATCTGGTCCAGGGCTTTTTTTGGAGGGGAGACTGTTAATAACTGCTTCGATTTCCTTGGGAGATATAGGGCTATTCAGTCTTTCTACCTGATCTTGACTTAGTTTTGGTAGATGGAATCTTTCAAGAAAATTATCCATTTCATTTAGATTCTCAAATTTTGTGGCATATAGGCTTTTGTAGTATGACCTAATAATTGTTTGGATTTCCTCAATGTCTGTGATTATGTCCCCATTTTCATTTCTGATTTTGCTGATCTGGATAGTTTCTCTCTGCTTTTTAGTTAGTTTGGCTAAGGGTTTGTCTATCTTGTTGATTTTCTCAAAGAACCAGCTTTTTGTTTCATTGATTCTTTGGATAGTTTTATTTGTTTCTAGTTGATTGATTTCAGCCCTTAGTTTGATTATTTCCAGCTGTCTGCTCCTCTTGGGTGTATCTGCTTCTTTTTTTTCTAGGGTTTTCAGTTGGGCCATTAAGTTGTTTGTATGTGATGTTACAAATTTCTTCTTGCAGGCACTTAGTGCTATAAATTTTCCTCTGAGCACTGCTTTCAATGTGTCCCATAAATTTGGGTATGTTGTGCCTTCCTTTTCATTGAATTCTAGGAAGTCTTTAATTTCTTTCTTTATTTCTTCCTTAACCCAGCTGTCATTGAGTAGTAAGTTGTTCAGTTTCCATGTGCGTGTCGGCTTTTTGTTGTTTCTGTTGTTGTTGAGGTCGAGCTTTAGTCCATGGTGGTCAGATAGTATACAAGGGATTATTTCAATCCTTTTGTATCTGTTGAGGCTTGCTTTGTGGCCCACTATATGGTCTATTTTGGAAAAGGTTCCATGCGGTGCTGAAAAGAAGGTGTATTCTTTTGAGTTTGGGTGAAATGATCTGTACACGTCTATTAGGTCCATTTGATTTAGGGATTCTGTGAGTGCTTTTATTTCCCTATTTGGTGTCTGTCTAGTTGATCTGTCCCTTGGTGAGAGTGGAGTGTTGAAGTCTCCCACTATTAAGGTATTAGGATCAATGTATGATTTAAGCTTTAATAATGTTTCCTTTACGAATGTCGGTGCTCTTGTATTTGGGGCATAGATATTCAAGATTGTGATGTCCTCTTGGTGGATTTTTCCTTTGATGAGAATATAGTGGCCCTCCTTATCTTTTTTTATTAACTTGGGTTGAAAGTCTATTTTATTAGATATTAGGATGGCTACTCCAGCTTGTTTTCTGGAACCGTTTGCTTGAAAAACAGTTTTCCAGCCCTTTACTCTGAGGTAGTGTTTGTCTTTGTTGCATAGGTGTGTTTCTTGGATGCAACAGAATGTTGGATCCTGTTTCCTTAACCATTCTGTTAGCCTGTGTCTTTTTATTGGTGAGTTGAGTCCATTGATATTGATAGATAATAGTGACCAATGCATGTTAGTTCCTTTTGTAATGGAGTCGATGATCTAACCCTGTTTCATTGCTTGTTTTCTTTTCATTTTTGTTGGGACATTATCTGTATGCCCTGTTTTCTTGGGTGAATTTGTTTTCATTGGATTGGAGTTTTCCTTCTAGTATCTTCTGTAGGGATGGTTTGCTGTGTAGATATTGTATAAATTTAGTTTTGTCATGGAATATTTTGTTTTCTCCATCCATGTTGATTGAAAGCTTTGCAGGGTATAGTAGTCTGGGTTGACATTTGTGATCTCTTAGAGTCTCCATGATACTTGCCCAGGCCCTTCTGGCTTTCATAGTTTCTGATGAGAAGTCCGGCGTGATTCTGATAGGTCTACCTTCATATGTTACTTGGCCTTTTTCCCTTGCTGCTTTTAATATCTTTTCTTTGTTCTGTAGATTTAGTGTTTTGACTATGATGTGACGTGATGTGTTTCTTTTCTGGTCTAGTCTATTTGGAGTTCTGTAGGCCTCTTGTATATTTATGGACATCTCTTTCTTTAAGTTGGGAAAATTTTCTTCTATGATTTTCTTGAAAATATTTTCTGGACCTTGGAGTCTGGAGTCTTCTTTTTCGTGAATTCCTATTATTCTTAGATTTTGTCTTTTCATAGCATCCTTGATTTCTTGGATATTTTGTGATTGGAACTTTTCTGATTTTACTTTTTCTTTGAGAGAAGTATCCATTTCTGCAAGTGTGTCTTCAGCTCCAGAGATTCTCTCTTCCATCTCTTGTATTCTGTTGGTGATACTTACTTTTGTTGTTCCTGATCTTTTCTCCAAGTTCTCCAGCTCAAGGGTTTTCTCATTTTGTGTTTTCTTTATTGATTCTAATTCTGTTTTCATGCCTTGCACCATTTCTTTCATGTGTTTGAATTTGGATTCCTGTCTCTCTACGATGGCCTCTATTTCTTTTTTCATTTCCTTCTTATATGCCACTAATTTTTCCTCTACTTGTGTATCTATTTGTTTGGCTATGTTTGCCTGTGTTTCTTTAAGGATATTGTCTATTTCTTCTTTCTTTGCCTCCAATTGACTGGCCATCTCTTTGAAAGACTTGTTCATTTCCTCCTTATGAGCCTCAAATAATTGGGCAAGCATGGCTTTAAAATCATTTTCCTGTGCTTCTGCTGAATTGGTGTATCCACCGATTTTGGGGTTTGCTGGTGAAGTCATGATGTCCTGATTTATGTTGGAAGTGTTCTTTCGCCTACCTCTGGCCATTGGCTTATCTGAAACCTTCCCTGTTTGTTTTTGGATTCTGCAGATCAGACTGGTGCTGTCTCTCTCTGGTGTCTGGAGAGTTCTTCAGGTAGCTGAGCACTCTCAGCGTGTGCTGAGGACTAGCTGTACCTGTGGGAGGAAAGTACGCAGGCGCAAACGGGGCAAATGCAAGCGTGTGTGTGTGTGTGTGTGTGTAAGTGTGCGTGGATGAGTTTCTCGAGGGACAGAGTGATGGCTAATGTTGAACCCTTGAGTGTGTGGGAGGGGCTCTGCACTGTATATGTCGCAGGTGCTAATGATGATCGCAGCGCAATTTCTGGCATTAACTGTCTTAGCTCCTCAATCAGGCCCACAGGGCAGGAACTTCAATGTCCCTAGTGCCCCTCTGTTTCCCAAAGTGGGTATGTGGGTGGGAGGGGGGTTCGATGCCTGGCTTCTGATTTAGAAGGACCCAGGATCTGGGGAACTGCAGATTCTCAAGGATGCACTCACTTACAGGCAGGTCTCTTGGCCGAGATCGTGGTATCCGGGGCTCTCTGCTCTCTGGTTTGGCCCTGCTTCTTTGATGTGTTCCGCCAGTTCTGTGCTGCTGTCACTGCCAGGTTCTGAGGTCTTGCTGCAGCTGGAGATTTCAGGGTGGTCACTTCAGCAGGGATGGGGTAACCAGGCTCTCTGTTCTCTGGTTTGGCCCTGGTTAGTCTTAAACTGGAGGGCTGTGGTGCCCCGCCAGTTCAGTGCTGCTCCGCCGCCACGTCCCGCTGTAACTGGAGACTGGGTTGCTAGTCCCAAAGCTTTCTGGGAAGTCCTAGGATCTCTTCGTTGTGCTCTCCAAGCTTGGGAGGCCCAGCGCCTGGTGTGTCCAGGTTGTATGACGTTTCTGCCTGGTTTCGGTGAGTATATAGCGTATTCTCTGTCACTGTGGGATTGGGCGGGTCGCACCGTCAGTGATGGCGATCCTGCGGAGCTAGTATGGCGTCTAGCAGATTCGCGCCCTGGGAGGATGGTACAGCCGCTGCGCGAATCTGGGAGTCCGGGGCACGTACTGCTGGCTTTTGTCTGCCGCTAAAGTGCTTGGGGCTCCGTCTCAGTGGCTGTATACCCCAGGCAGTTAGGTCTGCGCTGAGAAAGATGAGTCTGCTGTGCCGCTGTGCCGAGGAGGAAGGGGGTCTGGGGGAAGGGAGTGCAGCAAGAACAAAGGATCGTTTCTCTCCTTCCCCAAGCAAGTCTCCGGGTGACCGGAGGCCAAAGTTTTCACCTCCTGCGATGTTCTCTGGTGTTCAGAAAGCCTCGCTGTGGTTTTCCTGGGTTGGGGGGTCCTTCCATTCTCCAACTCAGAAGATCAGGTATCCCACCGCTCAGAAACTGTGTGTGCTAGTCGCCATCTTGGCTCCGCCCCCCCCCCCACTTTTTCTTCTAACAGGTTTAGTGTGTCTGGTTTTATATTGAAGTCTTTGATCCACTTGTACTTCAGTTTTGTGCAGGGTAATAAGTACGGATCAATTTGCATTTTTCTACATGTAGACATCCAGTTAGACCAGCACCATTTGTTGAAGATGCTATCTTTTTTCCATTGAATGGTTTTGGCATCTTTGTCAAAGATCATGTTTCCATAATTGTGTGTGTTTATTTCAGGGTCTTCTATTCGATTCTATTGATTGACCTGTCGGGCTCTATGCCAGTACCATACTGTTTTAAGAATTGTTGCTCTATATTATAGCTTGAAATCAGGGATGGAGATACCTCCAGAAGATCTTTTATTGTAGAGAATTATTTTAGTAATTCTGGGTTTCTTGTTATTCTATATGAAGTTGAGAATTTTTCTTTTAAAGTCTGTAAACAATTGTGTTTGTATTTTGATGGAAATTGCATTGAATATGTAGATTGCTTTTGGTAAGATGACCATTTTTACTATGTTAATCCTGCCAAGCCATTATCATGGGAGATCTTTCCATTTTTCTGATATCTTCTTCTAATTCTTTCTTCAGAGACTTGAAAATTTTTTCATGCAAGTCTTTGACTTGCTTGGTTAGAGCCTCACCAAGGTACTTTATGTCTTTTGTGCTTATTGTGAGAGGTATTGTATCCCTAATTTCTTTCTTAGCCCTTTTGTCTTTTGTATACAGGAGAACCACTGATTTTTTTTTTTTTTTTAGTTTATTTTGTATCCAGCTACTTTGCTGAAGGTATTTATCAAATGTAAGCATTCTTTGGTAGAAGTTTTGGGGTCACTCAGGCACACTATCATGCCATTTGCACACAATGATACTTTGACGTCTTATTTTCCAATTTGTATCCCTTTGTTCTCCTTTAATTGTCTTATTGCTCTAGCTAGGAATTTTTTTGTAAGAATTGTGCAAATTCTATTGTTAGCAACCCACTCAAAACAGAGGTGAATGGTAAAGTAAATTCACAAATATATTATAATGGATAGTTTGTGCAGCTGAATTTTATTTTAGATATGTGCTGTGTGGAAACAATTACCAAACTATACATTTTTCTTTAATAGCATAATACATCTTTGTAAAGAATATTTTATAGAATATTTTAATTGAAATCCAACAAATAATGTATAATTTTACCAAAAATAATTTTAAAGAGCTGAAATCATAAGTTAAGGCACACAATGTGTCTTAAAACACAGTGATTAAATATTAAATATAAAGAGTTATTCTTATAAGCTTTACTCATATATATGTTTATACACACACACAAATATATATATATATATATATATATATATGAAGCTAATTTTCAGCATAGATGATTACATCCCAGATCATTGCTTTAGATATCTGGTAGGACTATATGAAAAAGCATGGCATATTCCTGGAATATACTCAGGCATCCTGCACTGGTACTTCAGTAGCTTTTACTGCTTTCCAGTTAAAAGTACTTGAAAATATTTATACAATGCTCTATTTAAAGTCAAAGAAACTAGAAAGTGTGGAAGTATTAATACCTTCTCAATATTTATGCAGTGACAAATGTTAATCAGGCTCTGTCCATGCAAGTAATTCTGTTATCATAGGAATCTGTTAGAACTTGACCCTTCTGTGGAGCTCAGGAATCATAGCCAGATACCACTGAGCAATCCTGATACTATTTCCTGTTCACTGAAAGAGCAGTAAGTCAGCTAACAGGGTAAGTTAGAACTGGTTATATAAAGCTCAGTTGCTCAGACAATTTGTATTGTATTTCTGATCTACAGGTGTTTTGCTTTGTCCTTCAGATCACCCTCTCTATTCACCTGTAGTCTCAACAGACACATCTACTTTCATGAATTTTAATGAAATTCATGTGGCTTCTCTGCCTCATCACATATTCCTCTTTGTTGATATTTTTGCACAGTATGCCTAGCCCTGGACAGCAACTTTTACAAATGAGTCCTGCCAATCACTTGGCAGGAAGTACATTAAGCTCTGTTTCTTCTCTGCAGATTATACTGTTTGAACCTAGCATGTAAACTTACACAGTTAAAACAATTTATTATAATAAAGCCGTTAATAACATTATCTCATTTATCATTTATGTTCTATGAATATTGATTAGGGTTCAGAATGTACCCATGCACTCTTAACAATATGGTTGTCTAAATGACACAAGTTGACATGCCAACATGGATGAGGAAATTTCACAGGAACACAATCCTAGGTGAAGATCTACAAGCAATTTTTTCCAACCAGAAATAATCAGTCTTCTCCAGGAATTAGCCCCCAAAATTTCATCTAATCCCAAGAGTCAACCCTAAACATAAGATACAACCAAGACTAAGTGGACCCAGCTTAGTGTGTGTGTGTGTGTGTGTGTGTGTGTGTGTGTAACTGTGTATGTGTGTGTGTGAGGTCATGAATTTGAGAAGGAATAGAGAACACAGATGAAGCTGGTGAGGTGGAGGTGGTGCAAATGCTTTTAATACATTTCTTATGTATGAAATTCTAAATATCAAGAATAAATATCATCAACGGAGGAATGGATATAGAAATCGTTGTACATTTACACAATGGAATTCTACTCAGGAATTATAAACAAGGAAATCATGAAATTTGCAGGCAAATGGTGAGAACAAAAAAATATCACCTTGAGTGGGGTAACCCAGAACCAGAAAAAAACACATGGTATATACTCACTTATAAGTGGATACTAGACCCATAAGATAGGATAAACATTCTAAAATCTGTACATGTAAAGAAGATAATCAAGAAGGAGGACCAGGGGTAAGATAATCAATCCTCACTTAGAAAGGCAAATAGGGTGGACATCAGAAGAGGGATAAAAGAGGGAACAGGACAGGAGTCTATCACAGAGGGCCACTGAAAGACACTATTCAGCAGTGTATCAAAGCAAATGCTGAGACTCATAGCCAAACTTTGGACAGAGTGCAGGGAGTCTTATTAAAGAAGGGGGAGATGAAAGACCTGGAGGGGACAGGAGCTCCACAAGGAGAGCAACAGAACAGAAAAATCTGGGCCCAGGGGTCATTTCTGAGAATGATACTCCAGCCAAGGACCATGCATGGAGATAACCTAGAACCCTGCACAGAGGTAGCCCATGGCAGCTCAGTCTCTAAGTGGGTTCCCTAGTAAGGGGAAACGGGACTGTCTCTGACATGAACACAGTGGCTGGCTCTTTGATCAGCTCCTCCTGATGAGGAAGCAGGCTTACCAGGCCACAGAGGAAGACAATGTAGCCAGTCCTTATGATTGCTCAGATGGAAGGGGAGGAGGACCTCCCCTCCGAGTGGATGTAGAGAGGGGCCTAGGAGAAGATGAGGCAAGGAGGGTGGGATAGAGAAGGTAGGAGGGAGGGGGCTACAGTTGGGATGCCAGGTGAACAAAATGTAATTAATATAAAAATAAAATTTTTAAAAAGAATAAACTTTGAGAATTTTGATATGTACAACATGTTAGGAAGGCATGTCAAATCAAAAATTTCAGACTTTTTCCTTTAGATAAAAACAATTACTAGAGTGACAAGATGGTGGCGCCAAGAGGATAGATACTGGGTCTGAGGAGCAGGACAGCATTTTTGGTACAGCGACCAAGAGACTGAACTCTGGCCCCTAAAACAACAGCGATCCTGTTTCCCAGGTGAGAGGAAACCCCCACAGCATGGGAATCAGTTGTGTCCACTCTCAGGTCACCCAGCCAAAACCCGGAAGAGATCCCGGGTCGCACAAGCACTTGGTTGCCAGACCAGAGCCACACACCTGCATGTCCTGATCACCTTCCCAGGCTAAATGGTGGGCACAAAAGCACCAGAGACTGGGAGTCCCAGTCACGAGAAAAACCCACAGGGAAAGAAGGCAGCAGGACTGGCCACGGGTCACCCAGTCATTCCCTGGAAAACATCCAGCAGTATGGCAGGCACATCTCGCCAGCCCTGAACCGGGCTCCAGCCCTCAGCAGAGCACAGAGACTTGCTGCAGGCCCAACTCTCCATCACAGACAGAACTGTGTGCCCCAGAGCATCAGAAATTGGGTTTCCCTGTCAGGAGAAAACCCCACAGGGAAGGAAGCAAATAGGGACTGCCTCAAGGTCACCCACTATATCCCTGGAAAAGGTCCTGCAGACCACCAGTGCATGCTGCCAGCCCAGAGACCTGCTGTGCACCAACTATCCATCGCAGACAGAACTGTGCTCCCCAGAGCACCAGAGACTGGGAGTCCCTGTAGGGAGAAAACCCCACAGGGAAAGAGACAGCTTAGAGTACTCAGCCAACCCCCCAACCCCAGCATTCACTGGAAAGTTCCCAGGAAAAGGTCTCAGCTTCCTGCCCAGTCACCAGCTTGGAGCCACCACCCCACAGCACCTGCATGCTCTACACGCCAACCCAAACACCACAGACTGGGCCTTCGTGTTGGGAGAAAACCCCAAGGTGGGGGAAACCCCACCCTGGCCCTACCTCAGGACACCTAGCTCCGGAGAAGTCTCTGGCTATACACAGGCTCCGGATTCTAGCCTCCAGCTGAACACATGAGAGCAGAGCTCATTTGCCACTGACTACAGCTTGGGTACTGGGGCACAGACCCCCAACCTCAGACCTACAGAAGTCATGGGATCCCTGAGATTAAACCCCAGAACTGCTCCAAGGGACAACCAGGTATCCCTAATTGAACTGACCAAACCACATGGCACCCAGTTTACAGCAGCAGCTCAATAAATTTACAGCAAGAAACAAAGAAGCAGGGTAGCTATCTCCAGGACTTCTCCAAGTGAGAGGAGAGCCCTCTCAACTAACAAGGACCACAGTTATCACTCAGGTCTGTACATCTGAGGTGAGCTGTGGCAATTCCTGAAAAGCACCGACCATTCAGTGACCACACACAAAAAGCTGAGGAAGCACCTTCAGAAAAAACCATCTTCCTGCCAAGGGGATTCTCTCCACCACAGGATTCCAGGAACCACCAGAAACTAACACCCAACACCTAAGATAGCCCAATGGGTAGAAGCCAGTGTAAAAGCTCAACCAACAAAAGACAGAGCAATATGGCATCTCCAGAACCCAGTTATCCAGGGGCAAGCAGCCCTGGACACCCCAGCATAATTGAAATTCAAGAAGATGACCTAACATCTATGCTTATGAAGAGGATAATAGAGGAAACAAATAAAATGCATAAAGAAATAGAGGAAGATAAAGTCAAGCAAATTATGGCCATCTGTAAATAAGTAGGGAAAGATAAAAACAAACAGATTATGGCCATGTGTAAAAAAAATAGAGGAAGTTGCAGCCAAACAGTTTGTAGCCTTCAGAGAGGAAATACTTAAATCACTGAAAGAAATGAAAGAAACAGAGGATTGTTCAAACAAAAGCTGAAGGAATTGAAAGAAAAACAGGAAAATACAGTCTGACAGGTGAAGGAAATCAGCAAAAGCGCTCAAGATCTGAAGATAGAATTGGAAAAAATTAAAGAAAACAAATGGAGGAAATTGTGGAGAGAAAAAACTTAGGGAAGAAAACGGGAACTACAGAGGTAAGCATCACCAATAGACTACAAGAGATGGAAGAAAGAATCACAGATGTAGGAGATACAATGGAAGAAATTGATGTATCCATCAAGGAAAATGTTAAATCTAAAAAAATTCTGACACAGAACATCAACGAAATTCAATACAACATGAAAAGACAAAACCTAAGAATAACAGGAATAGAGGAAAAAGAAGATTCCCTCCTCCAAGGTCCAGAAAATATTTTCAACAAAATCATTGAAGAAAATTTTCCCAACTTAAAGGAGAGTCCAATAAGAATACAAGAGGTCTACAGAACATCCAAATAAATTAGACCAGAAAAGAAAATCCTCCCATCACATGATAATCAAAACAGTAAGTATACAGAACAATGAAAAAATACTAAAAGCTACAAGGGAAAATGGCCAAGTAACATATAATGGCAAACCCATCAGAATCACACCTGACTTCTCAACAGAGACAATGAAAGCCAGAAGGGCCTGGACGGATATCATGCAGACCTAAAGAGAACACAGATGTCAGCCCAGGGTACTATACCCAGCAAAACTCTCAATCCTCATAGACGGAGAAAACAAGATATTCAATGACAAAAATAATTTTCAACAATACATACATACAAATCCAGTGTTACAGAAGACAGTAGAAGGAAAAATAGATCCTAAGAAAACTTTCAAGAAAACACAGGAAATAACCTCAATATACTAAAACAAAAGGTAACCAAGCACACAAACTTACTACCACAGCCAACATCAATATCAAAGGATCTAACAGTCACTGGTCATTAATCTCTCTCAACATCAATGGACTCAATTCTCCAATAAAAAGACATAGACCAACAGAGTGGATTCGTAAGCAATCTGTTGCATAAAGAAAACACACCTAACTCACAAAGATGGAAATTACCTGAAGGTAAAGGGCTGGAAGAAGGTTTTCCAAGCAAATGGAGTGAAGAAGCAAGCAGGAGTAGCCATTCTAATATCTGATAAAAAAGACTTTCAACCAAAATTAATAAAAAGAGATGGGGAAGGACACTTCATACTCATCAAGAGAAAATTCCACCAGGAAGACATCACAATCCTGAACATCTATGTCCCAAATACAAGGGCACCCACATTTGTAAAAGAAACATCGGTAAAAGTTAAACCACACATAGATCCCCACACATTAATAGTGGGGGACTTCAACACCCCAATTTCAACAAAAGACAGGTCAACAAAACAGAAATTAAACAAAGAAACAACATCTCTAGAAGAGGTCATGTATCAAATGGAGATAACAGACATTTACAGAACTTCACATCAAAAAACAAAAGAATTGACCTTCTTCTCAGCACCTCATGGAACCTTCTCCAAAATAGACCATAGATGGTCACAAAGCAAGCCTCAACAGATACAAGAACATTGAAATAATCCCTTGTATTCTATCTGATCACCATGGACTAAAGCTGGACCTCAACAAAAGAAATAGCAAAAAGCCTACACATATATGGAAACTGAACAACTTACTTTGAAATGACAGCTGGGTCAGGGAAGAAATAAGGACAGAAATTAAAAACTCCCTAGAATGCAATGAAAATGAACATGCAACGTATCCAAACTTATGGGACACAATAAAAGCAGTGCTAAGAGGTAAGTTCATAGCACTAAATGCCTTCAAGAAGAAATTTGAAACATCTCATTCAAACAACATAATGGCTCACCTAAAAGCCTAAGAAAAACAGAAGCAGACACACCAAAGAGGAGTAGATGGCTGGAAATAATCAAAATCAGGGCTAAAATCAATAAACTAGAAACAGATAAAACAATTCAAAGAACCAATGAAACAAAGAGCTGGTTCTTTGAGAAAATCAACAAGTTAGACAAACCCTTAGCCAAACTAATTAAAAGGCAGAGAGACACCTTCCAAATCAGCAAAATCAGAAATGAAATGGGGGACATAACTACAGACACTGAGGAAATCCAAGCAATCATTAGGACTTACTTTCAAAATCTATATGCCACAAAATTTGAAAATCTAAATGAAATGGACAATTTTCTTGATAGATTCCACTTACCAAAGCTGAATCAAGACCAGGTAAATCAATTAAATATTCCTATATCCCCTAAGGAAATAGAAGTTGTCCTCAAATGTCTCCCATCAAAAAAAAAAAAAAATGCCCAGGATCAGATGGATTCAGCACAGAATTCTACCAGACCTTCAAAGAAGAGCTAACTCCAATTCTCTTTAAACTATTCCACAAAATAGAAACAGAAAGAACACTATCAAACTCGTTCTATGAAGCCACAGTCACCTTGGTACCTAAACCTCACAAAGATCCAACAAAGAAAGAGAATTTCAGGCCAATCGCCATAAGAATATTGATGCAAAAATATTCAACAAAATACTTGCAAACCGAATACAAGAACACATCAAAGATATCACCCACTATGACAGATTAGGCTTCATCCCAGGCATGCAGGGGTGGTTCAATATACAGAAATCCATCAATGTGATCCACCATATTAACACCAGATTAACCATAAAACCGAATGATAATCTCCTTAGATGCTGAAAAAGCATTTGACAAAATCCAATATCCATTCATGTTTAAAGCCTTGGAGAGATCAGGGATACAAGGCACATATCTAAACATAGTAAATTCAATATACAGCAAGACTACAGACAACAACAAACTAAACAGAGAGAAAGTTAAAACATTCCCACTGAAATCAGGGACAAGGCAAGGCTGCCCACTCTCCATATCTCTTCAACATAGCTCTGGAAGTCCTTGCTCTAGAGCAATAAAAAAATTGAAGGAGATGAAGAGGATAGAAATCAGAAAGGAAGAAATCAAAGTATCACTATTTGCAGATGATATGATAGTATATGTGAGTGACCCTAAAAACTCTACCAGGATACTTTCATTGACAGCCAGGTTGAGCGATTTGCCAGAGGGTATCAATTTGCTCCTGCAAGAGGTCAATCCTCTGATTGACCACAATCAAGCTTCCTTTTAGTTGAGCATTAATTCCTTTATGTACAACTAAGGCATGAGCTACATTGGCTAAATGATTATTCAGGGTCTGAGTAGTCTGCGCAGTATGACTCATGGCTAATGCCCTGGTGGTAGCTCCAACAGCCGCCAATGAGATGGTAGTAACAATGGTGGCTGTAGTTCCAAGATCCCTTTTCTGTCTGAAGAGAGTCATAGCATGAGGGGCATCAATGGGCACAGGCACTCAGTGAGGCATGCGAGTAACCAGGGCATACCTAAATTTACTAGCATTCCAGCATTGGACAAAAAAGCAAGTATCATTACCACAATTACTTGGCTCTATCTGGCTAATAATGAATAAAAATGGGGGATATAAACAAACAGGTGTGGGCTTATAGGAAATATTATGAGAAGCCTTAACCCCTCGTTGGAACATCCTGTGTCAGTTCTAGAACTAGCAGTGGTGGTGTCCGAGGTCTGAGTAGGTTCAGGAGACCATTGCCCCCAGGGGCGAGACGTGCTCCATGCCCATTGACTAACTTGTGTCACTAGCATACAACATGAGAATTTTTCCTGTGCTGCAAATTTGTCTAAACAATTGTCGAGCTATATTTTAGGTAATTGGACTGGAGAATTCGATACTACGATGGAGCAGCTGAGAGTGGCCATTGTCACAGTAAATTCTACCAGAGTGGACGCAGGACTAGTCACAGGATTATCAACATGGATTGCTGCAGCCATGAATCATCTGAAGGAATGGGCGGGCATGGGAGCGTTAGCAGGCCTTCTGGTGTTGGTCTCCTTGGTTTGCCTGTGGTATATATGCAAGATTAGAGTCTCACAACAGTGTGATGCAGCCATGATCATTCAGGCCTTTACAGCCATTGAAGCAGGACATTCTCCCCAAGCATGGTTGGATACCATAAAAAGCTAAAATGATACGCTCAGGATGCGAGGCTAAGCACTACACTCAGGGTCAGCAGCTTTCGACCCAGAGAAGAGCATGTCTGATTGCATGCGGGTTGATGCCCCAGGTCCCGCCTCTGAGAAAAGAGGTATCGGACGGGTCTGATGCTCTTTGGGTGGATGACACCTAAATGAACATCAGTACAAAGTCCCTATGTATTTCTAATATCAGAGATCAGACCTCTACTCTTGCCTGATGCGTCTAAACCAAAAAGGGGGAACTGTAGAGAGCTGCGGAATGCTATGCCTTAAAGATGGAGCTGGTTTCTGCCTTCCACCTTCCCGATGGTGAGTGCTCTCTGTCACGAACAATTCCACATTTGGCTAAGGCTGAGGATCTGGCTTGCTTCCATGTATGTGGACCTATCTGCATTGCACACGTGGCACGCCTGGGTTGGCTACCCAGAGGCTATTTAAGCTGTGGGCTGGCTTTCCCCAGGGTACGAGGATTGTTCAAGGTTCCTGAATAAACTGAATTGGAAAAAAAAACAAAAAAACAAAAAAACAAAACTCTACCAGGGAACTCCTACAGCTGATTAACACCTTCAACAAAGTGGCTGGATCAAAATTAACTCAAAAAGAAAAATGAGTAGCCCTCCAGTATACAAAAGATAAAAGGGCTGAGAAAGAAAATAGGGAAACAACACCCTTCACAATAGCCACAAAAGATATAAAGTACCTTGGTGTGACCCTAACCGATGAAGTCAAAGACTTGCATGAAAAAAATTTCCAGTCTCTGAAGAAAGAATTAGAAGATGATATCAGAAGATGGAAAGATATCCCATGCTCATGGCTTGGCAGGATTAACATAGTAAAAATGGCCATCTTACCAAAAGCAATCTACAAATTCAGTGCAATTCCCATCAAAATACCAACACAATTCTTTATAGACCTTGAAAGAAAAAATCTCAACTTCATATACAATAACAAGAAACCCAAAATTGCTAAAACAATACTCTACAATAAAAGATCTTCTGGAGGTATCTACATCCTTGATCTCAAGCTGTACTATAGAGCAACAGTAATAAAAACTGCATGGTACTGGCATAGAAACAGAATGGTGGATGAATGGAACCAAATAGAAGACCCTGAAATAAACCCACACAGTTATGGATACCTGATTTTTGACAAAGATGCCAAAACCATTCAATGGAAAAACGTCATCATTTTCTTTAAAAAAAAAAAAGATATATATATATATATATAATTTTTAAAACATTTTATACATTCACTTGTATCCCAGCTGTAGCCCACTCCCTGTTTCCCTACCAATCCTTCCCTCCCTCCTTCATCTCCTCTCTGTCCCCTTCCAAGTCCACTAAGAGGGGGTGCCTTCCTCTTCTTCCTTCTGGCCCTAGCTTATCTGGTATCTTCCAGATGGTTGCAATGTCCTTATCTGTGGCCTAGCAAGGCTGCTCATCCCTCAAAGGGGAGGGGAAGCTCATGAGTTCATGTCAGAAAAAATTCCTGTCCTCCTTACTAGGGAACCTACTTGGATACTGAGCTACCATGGGTGATGTCTAAGCAGGGGTTGTAGGTTATATCCATGTATGGTCCTTGGCTGGATAAACAGTCTCACAGAAGACCCCTGTGCTCAGCTATATTTGGACCTTCTGGGACTCCCTGTCCCCTCCAGGATATGCTAATTCCTCCTTCCAGCATAAGATTCCCTACATTCTGCTATAGGATTGGTTATGGGTCACAGCATCTGCTTTGATACACCTCTAGGTAGAGTCTTTCAGGTGCCTTCTGTGGTAGGCTACTGTCCTGTTACTTGTTTTCTCTTATTTCCAATGTCCATCCCCTTTGTCTTTCTAGATGAGGATTGATCATTGTACCCCTGGACCTAAAAGACAACATTTTCAACAAATGGTCCTGGTCTAATTGGATGTCTAAATGTAGAAAAATGCAAATTGACCCATACTTATCCCCCTGTACAAAACTAAAGTCCAAGTGGGTCAAAGACCTCAACATAAAACCAGAAGCATTAAAATGGTTAGAATAAAATCTGGTGAAGAGCCTTGAACTCATTGGCACAGGGGACAAGTACCTGATCAGAGCACCAACAGCACAGGCTCTAAGAGCAACAATCAGTAAATGGGACCTTGTGAAACTGAAAACCTTCTTTAAGCAAAGGACACTGTCATCCAAACAAAATGAATGCCTACAGATTGGGAAAGAATCTTCACCAACCCTGTATCTGACAGAGGGCTAATATTCAATATATATGAAGAACTAAAGAAGTTGAAAAGCAACAAATCAAGTAATCCAATTAAAAAATGGGGAACAGAGCTAAACAGGGAATTCTCAACAGAGGAATATTGAATGGCAGAGAACACTTAAAGAAATGCTCAGTGTCATTAGCCATCAGGGAAATTAAAATCAACACGATCCTGAGATTTTACATGATTTCATTCTGATGGAGGCATCAGATTGGCCAAGATCAAAAACTCAAGAGATGACACATGCTGGAGAGGTGTTGGAGAAAGGGGAACACTCCTCCACTGCTGGTGGGAATGTAAACTGGTACAACCACTCTGGAAAGCAATCTGGCACTTCCTCAGACAACTAGGAATAGCGCTTCCTCAAGATCCAGCTATACCACTCCTGGGCATATATCCAAAAGGTCCTGAAGTACACAATAAGGACATTTGCTCAACCATGTTTGTAGCAGCTTGATTTGTAATAGCCAGGAACTGTAAACAATGCAGATGCCCATCAACTGAGGAATGGGTACAGAAATTGTGGTGCATTTACACAATGGAATATTACTCAGCAATAAAAATACAACAAATCATGACATTTTGGGTTAATGGTGGGAACTAGAAAAGATCTTCCTCAGTGAGCTGTCCCAGAAGCAGAAAGACACACATGGTATATACTCACTTATATAGACATGTAATATAGGATAAACCTACTAAAATCTGTACACCTAAAGAAACTAATCAAGAAGGAGGACTCAGGCTAAAATGCTCAATTCCCATCCTGAAAGTCAAAGAGGATGGACATCAGAAGAAGGATAAAAGAGGAAACAAGTCAGGAGCCTGCCACAGAGGCCTCTGAAAGCCTCTGCCCTGCAGACTATCAAAGCAAATGCTGAGACTTATGTCCAAATATTGGGCAGAGTGCATGTCATCTTGTGAAAGAAGTGAGAAAGAGTAAGATCTGGAGAGGGCAGGAGCTCCACAAGGAGAGCAACAGAACCAAAAATTTTGAGCAGAGGGGTCTTTCCTGAGACTCATACTCCAATTAAGGACCATGCATGGAGATAAGCTAGAACCTCTGCAAAGATGTAGCACATGGCAGTTCAGTATCCAGGTGGGTTCCATAGTAATGGGAACAGGGACTGTCTCTGACATGAACTCAGTGGCCTGCTCTTTGATCACCTCACTCTTATTAGGGGGCAGCCTTACCAGGCCAAAGAGGATGACAATGCAGCCACTCCTGATGAGATCTGATAGACTAGGAGCAGAAAGAAGGAGAGGAGGACCTCCCCTATCAGTGGACTTGGGGAGGGGCATGCATGGAGATGGGGGATAGAAGGTGGTAATGGGAGGGGAGGAGGGAGAGATTTATGGGAGATACAAAGTGAATAAAGTGTAATTAATAAAATTAATAAATAAAATTTATTTTATATATAAAAATATATAGAAATTAAACAATATTAAAAAAAGAAAAATCAAACTTTATCAGCTGTCTATAGCCATTTTGTTTTTATGTATTTGTGGAATAATTATATTCTCCTAGGTAAAATGACAAAATAAAAGGTTCCACCAGCATAGCTGGCATAGAATGGAGAAAAAAAAAAAAAACACAATTACTAAATTCCATGGTAGTTAATAAAACAATATATTTAAGGTTTAATTTCTTTTAGGTAATATTGATATCATATTAAAAACACTCTGATAGTTTGTTGTTCTCATTGTCCTTGTTACATTTTTAAACCATTCTTGGAGATCTTGCTTACTTTTGCCTTACTATGTATGTTACCCCCATTTTATCATTATCAAATAGTGCTTCTCTCTAGTCCTCGCTGTATGAAGTAGAAACTTAATTTACTATTACTATGAAATTTTGTACTGTACTAAATATTTTTATTGGTAATCACTCAAATTAAACACATATCTAATAAAAAATTTATATTTTATTTTTCAAATCCAATATTTTAGGTATATTTACCCACCAGCAAAAATTTCTCGTATGACACAATTTTCAGATGGACTACTTGTTAAAGAACTGTCTACCTTTGCAATTTCACCGCAATAGATTTCTTCATTCTTACGATGAGAAAGACTAAAGTTTAGCATAATTTCTTCATGGTTTTTCTTTTTTACAAATTTCTACCAACAGCGCTAACACAGTTAACAAGTTTGTTTTTAATTTATTCATTTTCTTTTTGATTTACTCACTTTGTATCCACTCTGCTTCCCCTTTCTTCTTTTTTCCTAGTCTCACCCACCCTTCATCTTCTCCCCCTAGGCCTTTTCCCTAGTCCCCTGATAGAGCAGGACCTCTTCTCCTCTGTCTGACAGACCCTATCCCACAGGGGGAGGGGGTCAAAGAATCAGCCACTGAGTTCATGTCAGAGACAGCTCATGTTCCCTCACTAGGAAACCCACTTGGAAAACTGAGCCATCTCTCCATGCATGGTCCTTGGTTGGAGTAAAGTTCTCTGCAGGCCCTCCTGGGTCCTGGGTCCATGTTTTTTTTTTTTTTCCTTTTTTTTTTTTTTTTTTTTTTTTTTTGCTCTGTTGTTCTCCTTGTGTAACTCCTGTCCCCTCCAGGTCTTTCTATGTCCCTCTTCTTCCATAAGGTTTCTTGCACTCTGCACAAATTTTGATGATGAGGCTCAGGATCTCCTTTGATAACCCTGGTAGGCAGAGTCTTTCATAGCTCCCCTATGGAAGGCTCCTGTCCTGTTCCTCTCTTCCTCTACTTCTGATGTCTATCCTGGTTTCCGTTCTGAGTTAGGTTTCAGCCTCTTCCCCATGTTCCTCTTTGTTGTTTCTCTTTTTTAGGACTATAGATTTTCATATGTTTATCCTATATTAGATGGCTAATATCCACTTACAAGTGAGAATATACTGTATGTGTCTTTCTGCTTCTGGAGGACTTTTATTTTTTTTTAAAAATGGATGTGTAAATGACAGTGGACAGTGCATATGGCCCGGTAGTCCTGAACACTTTTGATGTTTTAGGAGCTGAATGAATTTTAAGATTGGCCTATCACATGTACCATGGCAATACAGAGATTAAACATAATGTAGCTTTCACTATTAGAAAAATATCCATCCATAAAAATGAATAACTTATTTGGAAACTTGGCAAACTATGAAAGAAAACAGTTTTTGTGGCTTCATTGAGGTTTAGAAATCACTCTGTGTTATGGACTTTAATCACTCTCATTTCTCACAGAGACAAGTGCAAATTACTTTGACCATAAAATAATCTTTCTTCTTTAAAATTTGTGATACCTTACCAAATCTGATACTTTTAATCACTAGTGCAACTTGCTGCTAATTACATGTTTTTCAAAAATTAGCTTAAATAAATTTCAGCCAAATTTTAGGCATTATTACTCATTTTTTAGCTGTGCATTTGGGATATCTATCAGGTGCAATTATTGATATAGCAGTATTATGAATAGAAAGATTAAATTGCATAATAAACTTGGTATAGTAAAGCTTTGTGACCATCTGGATAGAACCTCAATTACTATATTTAAATCCTCTCTTCTTCATACTTGAATTAATCACAGTAAATAATCTGTTTTCTAAGAGGTCTAAAGACATTTCTTCTTCTCTCAGAAAAAGTCTGTTATGCTATTGAGTATGAAAGGGACAGATAAATTTATTACTTTTCTATTTGTTCTTTGAGAATGTACATACAAGCTATGATATTTCACCAATAGCCCTTAGGCACAACACTGATGACATTGAATTGTTTAGATATAAATGCAGATAAGATAAGTATATACAACTGTAATTCCAGAATACTCTTAACAACCACATACAAAAAGTAATTTATTTCAAGCCCTGTGTTCATCAAAGACTTCTATATAACTCCAGATACACTAAATATATTGGAAAAGAAATAAAGGAAAACCCTTTCTCATTGGCACAAGAGACAACTTCCTGAACAGAATAGCAACAGTTCAGGCTCTAAGATCAACACTTAATAAATGGGACATCTTGAAACAGAAAAGCTTTTGTAAATAAGGGGAAGGACACTGCAAATAGAATAAAATGACAGTCTAGAGATTGAGAAAAGATCTTCACAAGTCCTATGTCTGACAAAGGGCTAATATCTAAAATACATAGTGAACTCAAGAAATCAAACACCAATAAACAAAATAACCCAATTAAAAATGGAACACAAAACTAAGCAGAGGATTTGCAAAGGAGAAAACTCTGGTCACCAAGAAGCACTTATGGAAGTGCTCAACTTCCTTAGTTATCAGAGAAGTGCAAACGAAAATTACTCTGAGGTTCCATCTCACACCAGTCAGAATTGCTAAGATGAACACCTCAAGCAACCGCACAATCTGGTGAGGGTGTGGAGAGAGGGAACACTGCACTGCCAGTGGGAGTGCAAACTTGTACCACCCCTCATACAAATCAATCTGGCGGTACCTGAGAAAATTGGGAGTCGCTTTACCTCAAGACCCAGCTATCCCACTCCTGCATGTATACCCATTAGATGCTCCACCATACAACAAGGACACTTGCTCAACTATGTTCGTAGCAGCTTTATTTATAATAGCCAGAATCTGGAAACAACCCAGGTATCCCACAACGGAAGAATGGATACAGAAATTGTGTCCGTTGGCTGAACAGAGGGTACAAGGTAGGAGCAGGAGCACAGAGAGTTAAGAGGGTGGAGATCAGACTTTGGGAGAAGTGTGAGAGGACAGAAGGCCTGTAGAGAAAAAAGAAATGGAGGGTGGGGTTATGTCTATGACAAGCTGGAGACCTAAGTCAGGGTAGGCTCCTGGGAGAATATGAGGAGGACTCAAGCAGTGACTCCTAATAGCAGAGACTATAGAGACTGAAGAGGACACCTTCTAAGTAGACTAGCCTCCAGGTAGAGGGAAGGAATCTCCAACACACTCATAAAAACTTCCACCCCAAATTTACCCTTCCTACAAGATTTGCAGAAATAAAGACAGAGCAGATAGAGTAGAGATTGAGAGAATTCCCAACCAATGCTACAACCAAAGATACATCCCATGGGAGAGTGCCAACTCCTGACACTATGAGCAAAACTCTACTAAACTTGCAGACAGGAGCCTGTCAGAGTTGTACTCTGAGAGGTACTATCAAGCATTGCCTCAAAATAGATGTTGAGACTCACAGCTAAACATTGTGAGGTGCTTATGGAGTCTATGGAAAAGTGGGAGGAAAGGGAAAAGGACCTGGAAGTGTCATGAACTCCACAAGGAGACCAACAGAGCTAACTCCAACCAAGTCACAGAGGGGCTTCCTGAGACTGAAGCATCAACCAAGGACCATATGAACTGGACCTAAGAACCCTAAAAAGACAGAGCAGATGGGAAGCTTAGGCCACATGTAAGTCTTCTTGTGAGGGAAGTGGGGATTGCATAGGACACAGACTCACTTGCAGGTTTTGATCTCCCTGGCACGACGGCATTACCAGGCAACACTGGAAGAGGACAAGCTCAGTCCTGATGCCTCCTGATGAGCTGTGCTGGATGAGAAAAGGGAGCCCCCCTTCTCAGGGGAAGAGGCAAGGAGGGAGGGGAGAGGGAAAGAGGGTCAGACTTGGAGAGTGAGCAATGGGGCTACAACAAGGTTGTTAAGTGATTAAAAATAAATTAATTAATATAAAGAGAAAATATAATATAAACATAAAAACAGTAAAAGAACTCTCTAATGATGCTATGACAACAGCATTCATACTGAATTACTGCCCACCCAGATGAACTCCTTTTAAGCTTATTTGTTTTCTAGACATCTGCATCTAATATGTCCCTTTGTGAAATATTAGAGGTTAGCATTTTAGCATGCAAATAGGCAAAATTAAGTTATTACTTAAAGCAACCATTGCAATTACAGAGAATGTGTCTTTTTACTGTGTGTGTGTGTGTGTGTGTGTGTGTGTGTGTGTGCATGCTTGAGCATATTTATGGACACCATATGCTTAGAGGTTTCTGCAAAGTCCAGAGGTTGTCTTGGGTCACTTAGAACTGGAGTTACATGTGGTTGTGGGCACATGATTTCAGTGCTGGAAACCAAACATAGGTCCTCTTCAAGAGCAGTCCGCGTTTTTACCAGGTGAGACACCTCTCCAGCCACTAAGCACAGAATCTTGATTTTCTTTTTCCCGAAGAGTCACTATAAATACACAAGTGTGAACTACCCCCGTCTTTGTGGAATGGCATCTAGATTCCAGCATTCTAATGCCAGACATTTAGTCCCTGATCTCATCATCTCTGTCTTTCTCTTTGTGTCTCTCTATCTCGCCCTTTCTTCCTGTCTCTCTATTTTTCTTCCTCTCTTTGTGTGTCTCTGTCTCTCATCACATCTATAAATATTTCACTACATCCTATAATTTGTTGTTTCCATTTTTATTCACTCTAATATACTTTCAATTTTATCTTTAAGTCTCTTGTAGAACCACTGGTTCTAATAGAACATATTATTTTCCAATTTTACAAATTTTCTGAAAATCCGGTTGTTACTATTTTTGATTTGAACATTTTAAGCTATAGTTTATTTCACAAGTATAGTGTTTTGCACGCATGTATGTCTGCCTACTACGTGTGTACCTTGTGTCCAAGGGAGGCAGAAGAGGGCATTGTATCCCCTAGAACTGGAGCTACATATGGTTTTGAGCGATGTAGGTGTTGAGATTCAAGCCCAGGTCCTCCACAAAGCCAAGAGGTGATTTTAACTATCACGCCATCTCTCAGGTTCCTGATTTTCAGTTGTATGGCTAGAGAAGATAGATGTCATAATTTTAACAGGTAGATTAAACACTTTATCATTCTATAATGGCCTACATTGTCTTCTGATAGAGTATTTTTCAGGTCTATTTTGACTATTGTATACAAGCTTCCAGCACTCTTACTAAATGAGAGTACCTTTTCTTATCCTTTTATATCCACCTGTGCATGTCCTTAAAGCATTGGGAAATATCTTGCTAGCAAAATGAATTGATTTATAACAGATTTGCATTGAAAATCCCACCAGAATTTAAAAAAAAATCACTAAAAAACCTTCATTTCCTATGCTTAGTCTGCCAAATGCCATAGTTTTAATAAGATAGAATTTCAGTGGCTGACCCTGGGGCTAGTCTGTGTGACTTGGTGCTGAAGTTCATGGCAGCTGCCAAGCATCATGAGCTATTTCCTTCACACTAGCCATCCCCGGGAAGAATCATGCATAGCCCCGTTTAGAATGAATGTGTATTTCACCGTCCAATTGGAAATGTTTAAGTCAAGCTGTCATAACTTAGGAGTTTTGTGCAATTCTGTATCATTTCATTGATAATATGAGCCATTTACATTTATAGAAGTTAAGGGTAGCTTGTGCTCTTAATAACTTTTTATTTGGCAATTTTAAATTAATGCTTATTAAATGTTATAAACATTTATTGACTTCTTTTGTGTGTATGGGACTTGAGTATGCCACAATATATATGTGCAATTCAAAGAAAAGATTACAGGGGAGTCAGTACTTTTCTTTTATTATGTGGGTCCTGGTTTCAAAGTCAAGTTTTTAGCCTAGCCAGCTGATTCCTACTGAGACATCTCCTCAAATAACTCAATAATATATTTGTCATTTCACAAAATATGTGAATCCATAACATACTCAGGATCTGTAGTTGTTGTGGGACATATGTAAACTAGTCTATTTTAAGCTACTACAGTTTAGCCTACAGGCAGGAAGTCCATTCATAAGTTTATCACCATGTACGTAAAATGAAGTATTGTTTTGATAATTGCATATTTTGTATATCTTCAGTCTATAGATGGGCCTATAGCTACTTTATTTGGATTCCTATATCTAACACTCTTCTCCATTCTAATCCTTTCCAAACCCCCCAACATTAGTTAGACACGAAAGAAGGAGCGTTGAGTTCCTTGGGTCCAAATTTCAGCAATGAGCAATTCAACAGTAGCAAAAGCAGCAACAGGAACAGACATCAGCAGGAAGTGCCGTCAGAGGCCCTCTCAGACTTTTGCATATATACCCTATCAAGAGTTCCCAGAATTCCAAATCTACAGCTGGCAAAAATCATACCCCTCCTAGAGCATGAGACAGCATAGAAGCTGTGGACAATCTGAAGCAACCCCAAATTCCGCACCTGAGATTAAAACAAAACATATTCACTTAATATAATTAGGTGTTGAAAGAAACTGATATTCTCACCCCAACTATCCATTATCAAATTACCACAGGTAGAATGATTTAAAAGGTTTGCACTTGACTTTTATTTTATAATTAGAGATAACACATATCAACACTGTAGGATTAGGATTTTCTGAGTATGACCATATTCTTATTTTTATATTGAGTTTTTCACTTTTGTGTGTTTGCAGTAATTATTCTTTTACTATAACCAAAGAAATCTCTTTAAAAGAGAAGAGCAAGTCTGATTGCATGCGGGTTGATGCCCCAGGTCCCGCCTCTGAGAAAAAGGTATCAGACAGGTCTGATGCTCTTTGGGTGGATGACACCTAAATGAACATCAGTACAAAGTCCCAATTTATTTCTAAAATCAGAGATCAGACCTCTACTCTTGCCTGATGCGTCTAAAACGAAAAGGGGGAACTGTAGAGAGCTGCGGAATGCCGCGCCTTAAAGATGGAGCTGGTTTCCGCCTTCCACCTTCCCGATGGTGAGTGCTCTCTGTCACGAACAACTCCACATTTGGCTAAGGCCAAGGATCTGGCTTGCTTCCATGTATGTGGACCTATCTGCTTTGCCCACGTGGCACGCTGGGGTTGGCTACCCAGAGGCTATTTAAGCTGTGGGCTGGCTTTCTCCAGGGTCCGATGATTGTTCAAGGTTCCTGAATAAACTGCATTGAAAAAAAAAAAAAAGTTAAGTAGAAAAACACTCATGTTGATGTCATCTGTATTTGTGCAGGCTAGTCCTTATCTCCCCTCATTCCTAAACTATATACTTCCTAAATGAGTAACTGTCCATTTTGCCACATTGCAAACACCAGATGCCTTTTATCTATGGTAGATATGTTTTTTGATCTTTAGTGGGTGACAGAAATTATACATAGTTCTGAACATAAAGCTACTATGTTTCCTGTACATACATATATTACTATAGTTAATTTTCAATATATAAAGTATGCACACTAATATATTAACAATACTAGCAGAAAATAATTACAATATAATTCTCTTAAAGCAGTTATGTGAATGTGGTCCCCTCCACCCTCCACCTCAAAATAGGATTTGATTTTTGTTTTTAAGTATGTATGCATTTTTGCCTCTAAAATTTGAGCATGGCTTGATATCACACTCTTGGCACATGAGTTAAGGCAGAGTTAATTTGCTTTTCATGTTTTATGACATGTTGACTATTTAGGGTTTCAAATGGGGGTGTCTAGAATATTTTATTTTTAGAAAACCCAAGTACATAGTTGAACTCTATCTACATGAGGCATGAGATTGTAAATTCTTCACTGGCAGATGAAAGTTGCAAATTCAGGACTGGCTGCAAAGTCCTCTTCTGTGGACTAGCAGGACTGCTCCTCCCTTGGGAGTGGGGAGGTCAAAGAGCCTGCCATTGAGTTCCTGTCAAAAATAGTCCCTGTTCCCCTTACTATGGGAAACCAATTAGTTACTGAGCTACCATGGGCTATATCAGAGCACAGGTTCTAGGTTATATCCACACATGGTCCTTGGTGGAGTGCCAGTCTCAGAGAAGACCCCTGTGCCCAGATATATTTGGTCCTTGTGGAGCTCCTATCCTTTCCACGTCATATTAACTCCCCCTTCTTTCATATGATTCCCTGCACTCTGCCGAAGGTTTTGTTTTGAGTCTTAGTATCTGCTTTGATACACTGCTAGGTAGAGTCTTTCAGGGGCCTTCTGTGGTAGGCTCCTTAAAATTAACAAAAAAAAGAAGCAAAACAACAAAAACAAAAAGAAAGTTGCAAATTGACTATTCCTAAGATTAAGTTACCATATTTTTCTTGAGTAAGACTCTTCTGTTCACTCAGAACAGTGAGTGCCTTATTAAAATATCCACAGGTTCAGGGTTTTCAGGACCAATATATTGTGATCAGTTGGAACTCATTTTTAGAAACTCATGCTTTTTTTTTTTTTTTTTAATAAATTCAATACCTTGTCTGTCTTATCTAAGTGTCGATAACCGTGTCTATAGCTTCTGGTGCTCACTTATGACAGCAAAATAGCATGAATTTATTTCCATCTTTTTTATCCTTCACATCAGTATGTGTAAAGGATTCATCCTACCTGTAGGAAAGGCAGTAAACAGACTGACACTGTTCAGTATCAGCATGTGACACTTTTCACTTAAACACTGTGGTTTTTCTTCTGTACATTTCAAATTGACAGCATCATTACTCTTGTGCATCATGAAGTTTGGTAAGTAGTACATGAACATGGACGCTGAAATTCCAGAGAGGTCAGTCTGAAAAACAAGATAGATGCTGATGCGAAGATGCCATGTGGCATAGACATGCTGGAGTAAGTAATAATTCTTATCTCAGACTTGACAGAGAAGGACAACATTATTTATCATACTATTGAGAATGGGGTTTAATTTAAAATTCATGAATTATTTCTAAAATTTCTCATGTAAAGTTTTCACACACCTGTTGAACATTAGTAATTGCAAATTGAGAAATAAAACTGCAGAAAAAGAGAAATTATGGTGTATCAAATCATTCTCACTTCCACAAGATTTGGCTAATAAATCCACCAACCATGTCATAGCTATACCCTAGAACAAGAGGCTATGTAATATTGTTGCTTTAAAATGCTCTTTATCTTTAATGTGAAGATTTTTACTGTGAGGTGTATTTGTGAAGGCCTCTTTTATTTAATATATTACTATTTTATAAAACCTTCTATATCTGGATGCTTATACCTCAATGATTCTGTCAACAATTTCAAGTAGTATTCCATTGTGTAAATGTACAACAATTTCTTTTTGCATTCCTCTGTTGAGGGACATCTAGGTTGTTTCCAGATTCTAGCTCTTATGAGTAGAGCTGCTACAAACATGGTTGAGCAAATGTCCTTACTGAATGATGGGGCATCTTTTGGGTATATGCCTAGGAGTGATATTGAGGTAGCACTGGATCTGGAGGTAGCACTATTCCTAATTTTCTGAGAAAGCACCAGATTGATTTACAAAGTGGTTGTACAAATTTACATTCCCCTAGCAATGGAGGAGGGTTCTCCTTTCTCCACATCCCCTTCAGAATGCATCATTCCTTGAGTTTTTGATCTTAGCCATTCATATGTGTGTGAGGTAAAATATCAGGGATGTTTTGATTTTCATTTCCTGAATGACTAAGGATATTAAGCATTTCTTTAAGTGTTTCTCTGCCATTTGCTATTCCTCTTTTGAGAATTCTGTTTAGCTCTGTTCCCCATTTTTAACTGGATCACTTGGTTTGTTGGTGTTTAACATAATAAGTTCTTTGTATATTCTGGATATCAGCCCTCTGTCAGATGTAGGGTTGGTGAAGATTTTTCCCAGTCTGTAGGCTGTTTTTTTTTTTTTTTTTCTGATGACAGTGTTGTTTCCTTTACAGAAGCTTTCCAGTTACAATTCTTCAAATACTGGCTTCCATAGGATAAAACTGAACAATTAGCCTCTTCAGAATCTCTCAGAGATTTTCTTTATATGTTCCATTATTAATGTTTAATAATGTTGGAGTATTAAAAACAAGATAACACAATGCTTAATCTGCTAGGAGGGTTGATTTTGCATTTGGTTCTGCAGGTCAGGGTCAGGAGCATGGGGCCATTAAAGTAGACTTACACATGTGTGTACCTGTTGGTCCTCACAAAGTGTGCTTCTGTGGGGGCGGTGGCAGTACAGCCTCTTGCTTGGCCAAAGAGATGAGAAAGCCTGGGTGGTCTAATTCTTTTATCACAGAGGCCAACCTAAAAGATGAGAACTTGTAGATAACCTAGTGCTAAGAATGGTCTTGAGATGAGTACAGAGTTACAGTCCTGGAACAGTCCTGAACTTTGGTCCATGGGAAAGCCTCTGTGAGTGTTCCTGATATACATATTTCACAGCAAGCCTGAGTTGTATTTATTACTCTCTAATTTACTTATTTATTAATGTTTTAGCATATAACTTTTATGGTTGTGTAAATTTCACAGTGAATTTTGCACATTTTCACCTTCTATTCCCCTCACCCATTCTCTTCTCTTTCCCACTGAAACCCTTTCTACCAGGAAACACCATCCCTACTTTTCCTCTACTTTAGGTTTGATCAGCTGGGTTTAATTAGAGTCTTTTGCCTCAAGGTGGGTGGGAAATTATTTACTGCAGCGAAAGGCAACTTATGAATAGCTACACCACTGAAGAAAATGATTAACTTCCCCAACACCCGTTAATTTTCAATTCTCCGTTACGCAGGGCCACAGTGAAACACTGGTTGTCTCGATTTTCAAAGTGACATGTGCAAATTAGAATAACTGCAGTGAGTGTGTGAGCTTCATGACTATGCCATGCCCAGGAGTTATATTTATGCTTCACATCCGATGGTCTCTAGTTCTCATTTATTTGTTGTCTTTCCTTGAACTTAATCCTTTTTAAGAGCAATCCTGGAAAGAAAGAAAATATACCAATAGTGGAGTTCTCTACGTTGCAAATATTCTAACTTTTAAATATTTTTATTTCAATTTTAAAATAAAAAAATAGTTGGTTGATCATGTTAAAACTGTTTCCCAGTTATTAGGTTTGTTACTGAAAGTGGGCCCTTAAATTTCACAGCTGTCCAATCTCTCGGTTACAGTCTTGAATAGAAATATAGATTACAATTTATCCAGTGTCTCCTAGTATCATATCAAAATGTGTGGCTTTTGTCAGTCATCCAACTTATCAATTAGTCCCACAGCTCTGTTGAGGGAACAAAGATATTAAACAAAGGCAGCTCTTTAATGTGTGCGATTCCCCATGGTGATTTCATGTACTGCCAAGTTTCACAGATTGACATCTTATTATATTCCTACATAGTGAAGCAGTAATATTAAGAAGAGTTAGATACTTGACCTGGAAACAGATTAGTGCATTAAAAAAATCTCTTTACCATTGGGAATATTTGTATTTTATGGAAAGATGATATGATTACTATGGATAATATTAAGTGAATTATTCATTTTAATAATCGAGGAACTCAAGGTAGGAGGGAAATACTTGAGGTATATATATATATATATATATATATATATATATATATATATACACATAACTTGTACCAAAACCATCACTATGCAAACATTTTCAGGAACATAAATAACACATTCAACCACAATGTGAATTTTCTTATCTGAATGCTATTTCCTAATTTGAGTCCTACAAAGTTGTGTGATGTTTTCCTGGAAAATGTCTTTTCAGACTGATAGGGAACCAATGTTAGAACAAAGAAACACTTCCACCTAGGTGTATCTTAGCAAAACAGTGAGTTTATTTAGTTACTTATGGGAGTATTGTTAAGGAATTATGAGTATATAAAGAATTCAAAGGCAGCTGTATTACTGAAAAGCCAATCCTAACATGATTAGTCTCATAAGTTTCATTTATTTACAGTGGTAAGTCTAATGAGGCTCCTTCCTTTCTCCAGAAGGGAATGTTTCAATTCCGAACAATCAGTTATTGAATATTTAAGAAGACACATTATGATCCATTATATTTTGAATTATTAATCTTTGTGCTATCAACACTGTAAGTGCTGAGTAAATATTACTAAATAAAATAGGTTTTATTACAAAATATAGTACCCCCTGAGCACATAAAAAGAACATACTAACTTAAAACAAAACAGCCTCTTAAGGCCAAAATCTTAGTTTTTATATTAAAAAATTATGTAACAAAATATAAATTAATAAACAATATAATATACTATAACCAGCCATGGCCAGTAACTAAGCAGTCAACACTGGCTACACTGAATCATCAGGCTTGTCTTATTGACTTCAGATTTTGTCTACCTCAGTCATAGAAGCCATTGCTTCCCTATTTTGCAGAAAAAGAAATTAGAACTTATGGGAGTTAACATTTGCATGCAGGCCCCTCAAGATCTGTATTACCATGCCCGGGAGTTTTATTTAAATTTCCTTACTGACTGCATTACTAATTAATTTTAGAAGTAGAATCAGCTTGAGTTTTAACATATTGAAAATCAAGCCACGGTGACACAGAAAGAACAAGAACGGCACCAGGAATTAGTACCTTAACAACAGAATAAATAAAGACCCTAATATTTTTCTTTTATAGTGAACACTTGTGGAGAAACAGGTGAGGAGAGATACAGCCTATCTCGGAAGCCTTTTCTTCTGTGTCTCACACTGGTACATCTTAAAGAATCAACTAGGTGCCTGTAGGATGCACTTTGCTTGTGTGAGAAGAAGTGACTCATACAAAGCATCAACAGGTCAAAACAGGGATCTAAGACAGAGAGCACTCAGTGATGTTTAAAAAATAACAGCTAGAAAGTGTAGGATAACTAAAGTTCAGAATCCCCAAACAGATGAAAGTACTGGACAGAGTGGCAGCATTCAAGTGACTTTTCTATACATTATTTCATATCACAACTCTTAAAGAAGAGCAGCAATACTGCTATAATTGAAGTAATTGGAGGGCTGAAGGAAGTAGAATGAAGCATCTCATATACAACAGTGACGAGAAGAACAAACAACAACAACAAAGGATTCAGGAGGGCATTAAAGACACACCCCTAAAATCAGTGTTCAAAGAGAGACTGACAAAAAAAAAAAAAAAAAAAAACAGAACATTTGATGACCAATGTAGCACATAAAATTAAAAATGTAACAATAGTGAACATTTAAAAAAATGTACGTAAGTGGGTTATGCTTGTGTGCCTCACATTGAGGGTTTTACTCATCCATGTGTGAACACGTATGAACATGTATAGAGGTTGGATATTGTCCTCAGTTACCCTCAACCATAACTTTTGAGAGAGTGTCTCTAACTTAACATGAAGCTATTTGTTTTGACTCCTTTGGCAAGCTATTACTTTAGAAATCAAGCATTCTCAGTCCACCCTCCCTGAGCAGTGTTTGTCTTGTACAATTAAAGAATTTGAGGGAAAAAAAATAGGACCAACACAGAAGAACCAAAGAGAGAATACCAGGATTTTGCATCTGTAAAGCTATTCTCATTTTGTTTTCTCAACTTTGTACAATGTCTATGGTTGTGATCAGACTTTTATTTTCATGCACTAAAATGTTGAAGGACATCGGGTTGGCTGTAGTGCATGTGTGTGTGTGTGTGTGTGTGTGTGTGTGTGTGTGTGTGTGTGTTGTTGGGGGGAGGTGTCTACGTTCACTCCATGCATGCTCTTTGGTTAGTGGATCAGTCTCTATGAGTCTATGGGCCTATGTTAGATTACTCTGTAGACTTCTTACAATGTCTTTGCTCTCTCTCCTGCTCTGTCTACCCTTTCTCCCACTCTTCCACAGCACTCCCCAGACTTGGCCCAATACTTGGCATTGGGTCTCTGAATCTGTCTCTATCAGCCACTGGATGAAGCCTCTCAGAAACCAGCTAGACACCTTTCTGCAAGCTTATCAGAGTATCATTATTGGTGTCTGGGCTCTCTTCTGCAGGGTGGGTCTCTAGCTGGGCCAGTCACTGGTTTTCCATTTCCTCAATCACTGCTCCATCTTTGCCCCTATACTTTGCCCCTACAAGAAGGGTTGATGTGTGGGTTAATGTCCCCCTTCCTCCACTAGGAGTCACATTTGGCTACAGGAGTTGCCAACTTCACGTTCCTACCTGTTGCTTGGAGTCTCAGCTAGTTTCAACCCCATAGACTGCCAGGAGCCTATCCTGTCCCAGAGATATCCCCACCCATGTACTCAATCTCCCAGTTCTTCCCCTTACCTCCACTCCTCCTCTCTCAGTCCACCTGATCCCCATTCCTGTTATTCTTGCCACCCCATCTCCCACCCAGTTCCCTCCCTCCCTCTGTCTGCTTCACATGTCTATTGCATTTCATGTTCTGAGTGAGATTCAAACATCTTTCCTTGGGCTCTCCTTGGCTTTTTGGATCTGTGGATTGTAGTGTGATTCTCCTGTACTCTATGGCTAATATCGATTTAAAAGTAAATACATACCATGTGTGTCTTTCTGGTTCAGGGTTACTTCACTCAGTGTTATCTTTTCTAGTTGAATCCATTTGGTTCCAAGTTTTGTGATTTTGTTGTTTTCAATAGCTTAGTACAATTCAGTGGTGTAAAAATAATACATTTTCTTTATCCTTCTTCACTTGAGGGACATATAGTTTGCTGGTTTCTGACTACTATAAATAAGGCTGCAATGAGCATAGTTGAGCAATTATCCTTGTGAGAAGGTGGAGCATCTTTAAGGTACATGCTCAGCAGTAGTATACCTGGGTCTTGATATTATCAATAGAACAAAACAACAACCTACAGCTTGAAAAAAGATCTTCACCAACCCTACATCTAAAGGAGGGCAAATATCCAAAGTAAATTAAAAAAAACTCAAGAAATTAAACACCAACAAACTAACCCAATAAAAAATGGGATACATAGCTAAACAGAGAATTCTCCACAGAGAAATCTCAAATGGCCAGGAAGAACTTAAAGAAATGATCAGTTATCAGAGAAATGCAAATCCAAACTACTCTGAGATTCCATCTTACACCTGTTAGAATGGCTAAGATCAAAATATCAAATAACAGTACTTTTTGGCAAGGGTGTGGAGAAAGGGGAACACTCCTCCATTGCTGGTGGGAGTCCAAAATTGTACAGTCATTTTGGAAATCAATCTGGGGGTTTCTCAGAAAACTGGAAATAGATCTACCTACTGTTTTTTTTTTTGAAACAAGCAAATAAATGCACAACTTTTTCACTGTGAACTGGTAACAAATGATTTAAAGCAACAAGCTCAAAAATGATCTATATTCCCTGAAGTTCTTAGATGACTACACAAAAAGCAAAGTTATTTTGAATATTTCAAAGAATTGCTCCCATGTATGATATAAGTTCTTTCACATGCTTTCTATTAATGCACAACTATAAATATGTACTATGATATATTAATTATTTCCAATTATATGAGGATTTGATGTATTTAAATTGCATGCTTTTGAATTATCAGTCAAAAATATCAATAACAAATAAAAACACAGAACTATTGGCACTAACTATGGTTTGTTTTGTCTCAAATCTGTTGTGTTTAAAAAATTCCAAGAACCTTCCTAACATGCATAAGTATGATTTTGGGTTTTTTTGTTTGTTTGTTTGTTTTAATAAGTGGTTTTAAAAGTAGGGAAATAAAACAATTAGATATGACTTCAGATGGCAGTTCAAACAGAATGAGATTATCTTAAAGATTTTAAAAAGTAACAGAGATCAACATAAGTTTACTTAGTATGAAGTTTCTAACAACACTGTGGGGGAAAACATTATTTACAAGGTAGTAAAACTGTGTTTCACAGAGGCCAACATTGAAGCATTACTCCACTGCTGATTTCATAATTTTTTAAGTAGATGTTTTAAAAACTTCTCAAATATGATGAATGGAGTTTCCAAAACATGTTACTTTAGAAAGAGGAGAACATGATTATCAGATGTTATTTTGACTTGACTAAAGAGGCCATAGTGATAGATGACCTTGTTGTTAGGTTTTGAAAATAAACTCTGTATACCTTCTATGCCCTTGAAAGAGCGCAATAAATGTGCCCTCTAAGCAAATCTGCTGACCAGACAAAACACGTATCTACAACTTTGTTTTCTTCTCACTTACAGCTAATCAAATCTGTCAGTGACTTTCTAAAAACAGCACATTAAACAGACACTCTGAGTTATTATCAGCTTTTCAGTGACTAAATGTCTTCCTTGAGATTCTAATATAAATATTTTATAACACATGACAGGATCTTTAATCCATCACAGGAACAAATAATGACATTTAAAAAGAGTTTGAAAAAAAAAATAAAAAAAAAACCAAAAACTTAGGACCAGCACAGAAGAGCCAAAGAGAGAATACTAGGAACTTGCATCTGGAAAGTTATTCTCAGTTTGTTTTCTCAACTTTGTACAATGCCTATGGTTGTGATCAGAGTTTTATTTTCATGCACTAAAATGTTGAAGGACATCGGATTGGCTGCCCTTTACATGTTTTAGCCAATGCAGTTGTGGCACACCGCATCAATTAAATAACAACAGCTGCATAATCTCATTCAGAAAAAAACACCACCATTGTGTAGTAACATGTTTAATTAGAGATCATAACATTTTATTACATGTTTTTATACAGCAGGGATGGAACATTCCTTGTTGTAAATGCATTACAGTTTGTGAATTAGAGAATTTAAATACATTTTCAGAAATACGAGAGAGGCATGCTATGGGGTCAAGAGCACTTGTAGAGGAGATAATTATCTGCTGTAAAATCCTTGCTTCACCTCCCATTACAGTGGGAACATTTTTGAAGCAGCTTCGTTAACTTTGCATAGAACATTCATGCACTTTGTGTATTCAGTTCAATGATTTCAACAATGTTTGTAGGTGAGAAGCATCATCACAATCCAGTTTCAAAATCTTCTTACCAAGTTGCCTCAGTCTAATTCTCTCTCCAGCATGACTTCTTCTGCAGGCTCGGGAAACACACATTACTCTCGTTTGACTTTTTTAGAAAATGATCGTTTAGATTTCATCAGCTTCCGAATTTTATGCATTCTTTCTTATGTGTTAAAAATTGAGCCAATGGTTTAACAACAAATTTGAATTCTACAATTTTTCAAAGCATGCCAGAAATTTTGTCCACAGAATTGCTATATATTTTTGTCTGATGAGTATTTATGTATGGATCCTGATAATAAATTTTATAGAGCATCAAGTCCACAAATACAAGCAGAATATTAAGATTCCATATATAACTGCTTAAATGCTAACGTTATAGCTCATTCAGCACCTGATGGAACCCTTCATTTTTTTCTGCAGCTCAGTCTCTGACTGTTGCCATTGAGAAGCTCATGCAAACCTGTACTGACTCAGGACTATTTGAAGAGTATGAATAAATATTTCCTCTTAGAAAGTGAAATCCTCAACTCATAAAATATTTCTCTGTCTCTGATTATGTTGAAATGAAAATATACTTATTTTATGGTAAAAAAACCCATGGTACTATTTTGACATATAGATATAACATGAATGCTTTTCTCAAAGTGTAATTGAATGTATTCATGTTCAATTATTATAAATAACTGACCAAACTGAGGTGTGAGAAAGTTCATGATAATAAGTACAATCAGGTAGATAACAATCAAACATTTCATTACTATAAAAGAATTTATTGGCAGGTGCTTCCCAGCAGTGTAGGACATGCATGTTAAGTCTAATACAAGAAGACATACCTGCGATGAGGAAAATAAATTAGTAAATGTTCATCCGAAAGAATACAGAATGGGGACATGAGAGATGGCCTGGCATTTAGACAACTGCTGCTTTTGCAGAGAACTGAGCTTCTGTTTCTAGCACTCAGTTGGCAGCTGAAAACTGGCTGCAGATCCAGTTCTAGGTGACCAGAAGCCCTCTCTTCTGGCTTCAGTGGGCACTGCATGCACACAGTGGACACACACAGCACACACAGCAGGCAAACACCCATGCACAAATAATGAAAGTGAATAAATTTTAAAATCAAAAGAATTCAGGATTATGCTAGAAGTAGAGATATCCATGGGTTAGGTATGCTTGAGCTTAAAACAGTTTCATGTATATAAATGATGGTCATTTAGTCACATTATAGGATCTGCATATAGAATGATATACGTAGACTCATGCTTGTTAAATACACTATAGAAAAGAGCTATTTTTCATAAACTGCTTTCAATTAGAAATGGTTCAGAACTGTTAGTTTTGCTTATACCATGGGTTAAAGGAAGAGGCAGAATTTTTCACCTAGTATAAACAGTTATTATTATTATTATTATTATTTTGGTCCCTGAAAATCTTCAGATCTTGGCAACATGTAATTTGCCAGAAGTAAGAATGTTTTACTCATTCTGTCCAGAAGTTTTAAAATAAAGTGTTGTATGAAAAACACACTGGAATGAAACAATAGCAATGATGTGAACGCAGTTTGAGAATAGAACATAGTTTCTAGATCGTTTAGATAGTCTACATAGCAATAAATTTTTCATATGCCCAATGTACTTAGACTAGTCTTGTTTCAGCTTGTTAATGACATATACACCATAAATTATCTGTCTATGATTTATTAATGAAGTCAATACTTAGGCTGACATACTTCATTTAGAAAAAAATGATTCTTGAGGTCAACATGTGCCAGAAAAGGAAAGAGTATCCAGCATTCTGATATTTCTGCACGAGGAAATGATTTGTTTTGTGTCAATTTATTGCCTGTAAGCACCTTTCCAAGCTACCTCATGTCTGGCACTTTTACTGATTTCAAAGAAAGCTAAAATGCATTATCTTTGTGAGAGCAGGAAACCAGGAAAGATACAGTAACACCTACCATGAAAAGCAATCAATAAACCATATTTTAAAACAACTATTCACAAAGAGAAAGCCACTTATAGAGGAGAATCAGGTGTGTGAACAAAGGAAGTATGTTTGATAATTGATGAATTGTAGGTGGTAAATATTTCACAAAATAATAAATTAAAAGGGAACTGTGGCATTTAATACCTAATTCCACCTCCACATTTGGACACAATGGCATTTCTTATGAGGAATTACTGTAACTGTAGCTTTGTAAACCTGCTCTAACTAGAATCATGCTTCACTCTACCAACATTAAGTTGGCTTCTTTATAACCTATGCATCACCATCTATATTTTATTAGCATGATTCCCTTCAGAGCATTGGCTCTGCACACAACCTGGACATCTGCAGATGGTAAAGCTCTTACACAGCTACAGTACAAAGAAGAAGGAAGGTCAGAAGCAAAACCTAAGTGGCAGAACTTACAAAATTGTGTATGTATATTAATTTTAGGAAAAAATAATATTTTAATATTTTAATAAGGATGTCTTTAAGATGCTTCCCCTGGAGATACATTAATCCTTATAGCTAGAATACAACTAACAAAGGCAATGTTGTTTGCTTCAGATCAATATTTGAAGATATAAGACCAGAGAATATTTGAAAGCCTTTAACATTTAGGGTATATCTGATATGATAGTATGCAGTTCACAACTATAATCTCAGCACCGAGAAGGCTGAGACAGAAGGGTATCACAGCTAGCATAACCTACAGACTGATACACTACCGAGATACCCAGTACAGTTGTATGTATGTATGTACATATATACATACATATATATATACATATTATATATGTATATATATGTATATCATGCTAATCAAAATTCACATCTTCATTAACACTTTTAGGAAAGCTATTTGTAGTTCCTCTGAGAACCATGGAGTTTCTTAAGAGTATCTTAAGAGGCACAAAACTTGGCACTCAGAAACATTGTCTATCTGTTGTTTGCTCAGTTTTCCTTTAAGATTTGTTGAATTGTAAGTGATAGACATGATTATACATTTGCAAGAACAGTCATATGTGCATATATAAATATTTATTTGTATATTAGCACTTATCTAAATTTCTCACTTAAATCACTTAGCAGGATAGTTATCCCATTAATAGATTTTTAAGTATCTAAAACTGAATTGTTATTGACAGCTATGAGGTGGTAGATTAGAGCTCTGTAATGTGCTCATATTTTAAAACAGAGACTTTATTTCCATTTATCAACAATTTCTCATTTGTCCCTCCTCTAGTCCCTCAGAATTGTCATTTATATTCTGGTTTTATAAGTTTGGCTATTGAGTTATGCATCCTCGCTTATTTCTCAATATTTGATTGGCTCATTTATCTTTAAATATATTCTTACATGGGAAATGTAGGGAGAGCTACATTTTTTAATGGAATAATTTTCCATTTTATGTATACAGTATTTTTTACACAGTTGACTATGACAGGACATTGTGCTGCCTGTGTTCTCCTGCTGTTTTGACTGTTTCAATAATCTGTAGGTGGCACACAGCTCTTTGAGAACCATATTTAAATCCCTTTGGTTATATCCGTGAAAGTGGAACTAGTGGATCATGAAATAGTTCTTTATTCTAAAGGTTCTATGTAGCCTTCATGCTAGGTTTACCAGCTCTATTTAACTATGTGTGAGGATTTCTTCTTCGCACATCTTTACCTATATTTTTACACATAAATAAAGTAAGAGGTTTACTTAGGAAAGGTGGTATATTTTTGTTGGTTTGGCTTGCTTTAATGAGTAAATGGGTGTGTTCGTATGTCTACATATGTCTGTGTCTGTGTGTCTGCGTGTGTCTCTGTGTCTCTCTCTGTGTCTATGAGTGTGTGTCTACTTTGCATGTATATCTTCTATAAAAGGTATTTAAAATTGTCCACTTTTTATCACCTTATTTGTGTTATTTTTAGAACTGTTGAGTTGTAAAGGATTTTTTTTTTCTGGGATACTAACCTGTTGTTAAATACATGGTTATTAAATCTTCTCAAATGTGCAGTCTGGGTTTCTGTTTTATTGACTAGGACTAGAATGTTGATCAAAAGCCTTTGAGAACTGGCTGGACATTCTGTGCTTTTCAATCTTTTCTCTGTTCTCACCACACTATCCTTCCAGGTCCTCTTTTCCTCCTTACCAACCCAACTTTAAGTTATTTTAAAAAAAATCAAAAGCCAAAAGCAAGAACAATTATACAACCTAGAAAATAAAACATGGGAACAGAAAAAAAGTATGAAAGAAGGGAAAAAAAAGGAAAAAGTAAAGAAAGAAACAACCAAATAAACACACAGAAAAACAGACTGTGGTGGAGTCCATTATTTGTTGGTCAAAGACACCTGAACCTGAAATCTGCTCTGGAGTGATTGATATGCCTCGTGTCATTCCATTAGAGAAAAATGATTTTTTTTTCTTCCCTAACAGGTATTCAATGACAGTTAAGCTCTTGCCCTGTACCCTGATGGCTAGGTTTTCATTAATTCAATTATTCATTCATTGTTTAATGTAACAAAATAAAAAAATAACAAGATAAAATAGAACCCATCAGAAGGAAAGGAGTCCAAGAAAAGGCAAAAGTCTCAGAAATCCATTTGGTCACACACTCAGGCATATAAAAATACTAAACTGAAAGCCGTAACATAAACACAGAGCCCTGTGTGGGCTACTTGAGTAGCTGTGACTTCATATGAGTTTAAGAATATTGATGCAGAGGACCTTATTTTTTTTGGTGTCCTCTGTCCAATATGAATTTTATATTCTTTTGGCCTCCTCTTCCAAGACATTCCCTGAACTCTGCAGGGAGGCATTTAATGGAGTCATTGCATTAGGGCTGAGTGTTCCTCTCGCTCTGCAAAATGTCTGACTATGGTTATGTTTGTTTCCAACTACTGCAGAAAGAAGTGTCTCTGATGACAGTCAAACAAGTCACTGAACTATCAGTATAGCAGAATATCTTTAGGAGTCAATATGTTTAATGACAACATATTACCACTATATATATTTTTTTCACCAATATTATTTGATTTTGCCCTCGGACCCTGAGCTATGTAGTCTCAGGTTCTTGGCCACCCACGCACTGTTAGGGTTGGGTTTCATCTTGTGGCAAGGATCTTAAGTTAGATCAGCAATTAGTTGGTTATTCTCACAAGCCTTGTGCCACCATAACCCTAGCATTTCTTGCAGAAATTACATAATTTTAGACAAAGTGTTTGTGGCTGGCATAGTGTTTGGGTTTCTCTTTTGACAGTGTGCAGAGTGTCTTTCTATACCAAAGACTCTGGGACATAGAGGTGAAATATCTATGTGGGCACCCACTCAACATCTCCATGTTCTGTTCAGTGGGTTGTATTTTCAACAAATGAGCCATTATTGTCAGATTGTAGCGATCAACCTATAGTCTTGGCAATAGCCTGGGTTGTTTGGGCATTTATCACTGTTTTATACTTCTCATCATCTTACTGTAAACCTTTCAAGATAATTAAATAATTTAAAATCAGAGGTGAAAGCTGATAAGGGGTATTTTCTGGTTCCATCCTCGGTCCATCTTCCCTATCCCCTTCACCTATTCCTCAGAAAGGGGAGTACTTCTTATCAACCAACCCTAGGGTATCAAGGCACATGACAAATGAGTGCATTCTATTCCTGGTCACCTGGTGAGGTAGCTCCACTAGGGTGGAGTGATCATAAAGTCACCAGCAGAGTCTGAAACAGCCTATGCTCCCCTTACTAGGGTGGTCGACATTGAAGCCTGAGTTGCCCATTAGTTACATCTGTGTAGGGGTCCTAGGTCTAATCTAGGTTGGTGCCTTAGTCTCCTCATGCACCTCTGGGTCCTGGTTATTGTGCTCTGTTGGTCTTCTTATGGAGCTCCTGTCACCTCCAGGGCCTTCAATCCTTTCTTGTACTTTTCCAAAATATTTCTTGTGCTTCATCCAGTATTTGGCTGTGAGCCTCAGCATTTGTTTCTATCCACTGCTGTTTCTATCCTCTGAGATGACAGATGACAGCCTGCTAGGCTCCTGTCTGCAAATAACAAAGTATAAACAATGCTCAGGTTGGATATAACCCATGGGGTGGGTTGCAGGTTGGTCCAGGCATTATTGGACATTCACTCAGTCTCTGCTCTGTCTTTATCTCTGCATACTTAATAGGCAGGATAAATTTTGGGTCAAAGATTTGTGGGTGGGTTGGTGATTTCCTCCCTCCACTAGGAGTCCTGTCTGTTTAAAATGTGTCCTCTTCAGTCTTCATGACCCCTATATTAAGAATCTTGGCTAGAGGAACCCCCATATCTCCCAGAAGCTTACTTTGTCTTAGGTCTCCAGCTTGTCATAGAGATGCCTACACCCATTATTTATCTTCTCTCAGAAGCCCCTCTGTCTTCCTGCTGTCATTCCCTCCAGATCTGTTCTCTTCCCCTCCTTTTTTCTCTTCCCTCCCTCTCTCACCTTCTTCTCTCTCTTCAACCACTTCTGTTATCCATTATATTTGCCCGTATAAGTAAGATGTAGGCATCTTTCCCTCGTCCTCTTTATTACTTACCTTTTTGTCTTAGTGAATTGTAGTATGTTTATCTTGTACTGTGGCTAAAATCTGCTTATAAGTGAGTACATACCACTTGTGTATATTTCTGGGTCTTATATGATGGATTTCACTTTATCACCTATGTATGCAACATGGAAGCATAAGGCTGCTGCCTTAGAGCGTCTACTTGAAGGGGTCAGCAGCAGCAGCACACAAAGTGAATGAAGGAGTAAATGCTATCTTCTTCCTCAAATCAAAACTTGTAAATTTAATAATGTCACCATATTGGTCTTATGTTCTGAAGAATCTGAAACTATACTGGCGTCAGACAATGTTGCAAACATTTGAAAACATGGAAGTTGATTTGCAATAACTTAACTGTGTGCTAAAATACAGAATGAATTGCTTTAAATAAAATGTCAAAAATGCAAATGCAGAGTATCTTATCTTATTTAGATTCCAGTAGAACTCACATGTATTTCTCTAGTAGATTGATTGAATATGAACTGCTAATCCTCTTACAATGTCATAAAATTGAAATATTGAATAAAATTTTGTCTTTCTCAACTAAAATTACAAATATTTTGATTAAAGTGGGAAGCTATAAAAACACACTTTGCTAGTTTGTAGTATTCAATATTTAGTCAACCTACTTTAAATACTTTATTCAAGCTGTAACTCTCTTTAAAAAGTAAACCCTTTAAATATCTAATAAGATATATTTCTTTGTCAGCAAATTTAAAAAGTAATCAGTATCTTAGCTGACACCACTCATTTTGTTCCAATTAAAATGAAATATAAATCCACAAAAGCAATTTTGGTAATTGCTTGAGCAAAATAAATTCTGACAAAATGAAAGGTTCAGGAGTGTTTACCTTAAAGCTTTCTTCTCTGCAAACTTTCCTGTAAGCTAACATGAAAGTCACCATGACCCTACACAGGATAAGAGAAAGCCCCATCACAATTAATTCTAAATCACTGTTTATCAAAATACATTTGTATTTCTATAAACTCATTTGCAATGATGATTTTAATTCAAGACCACCATTAAAAGCAATGAGAGGAAAAAGATTAAGTCACTGTGTTTAAATGGACAGAATATTCATTCTTTCTCTCCCTTAAATTTTCTCATAGTCCATTCTATCATTCATTTTAAAATTCATGTGTCCCAAAGTACCACCTTCTACTTAGCATTGAGAAAACAATTGTTACTGAGAATTTTTTGCCCATCAGGAAGATTTAGATTGTCATTCAAGTTAATAAAAACATGTGTGTATTTTGTGAATTAATATATAGGGTTATTTTTATTAATATTTAAATTTTATAATGGAAATATCAGAGATTGCTTTATACATTTTAGGGTTTTGTAAACTAAACATTAATCATCTTCAGTCATCAATATATTAGTGTATACATATCTTGGCTTTTCCACACATTTGATTTTTTTAATTTATTTTTATTACAAGCCATTAATGACTAGTTAACCTCCCCACCTCCCAAGGGAGGAGCAGTACTGTTAGGCCACAGAGGAGGACTTTGCAGCTAGTCTTGAAAATACCTGACAAGAGGGAGTCTTATGAAAGGGGAGGAGGTCCTCCCCTACTAGTGGACTTGGAAAGGGGCAGGGAGGAGATGAGGGAGGGAGGGTGGGAATGGGGAGGGAATGAGGGATACAGCTGGGATACAGAATTACAAAATGTAACTAATGAGAAAAATAAAATAATGGAAAAGAAAAAAAAAAGAAAAAGAATCAACAAAGAAGATGGAGAATGAATATGTTTTTAGTTCATACCCTCTATACAACATATTAACCTATTTTATGTTACTAAGCCAGAATTATCCTGTGATGAATTCAATTTTTACAATGGACACCATAGTTAAATTTCATGTATGGGAAGTATACGAACAATTTCTCAAGAAAATCACATATATACTAAAACCAAACCTGTCTTGCTGCTTTATGGTTTTGGCAAACCATTCAATTTCTGGTTGTTATTTTTATGAGATACATACAACAATAAATGAATTTTGCATTAAATTTAAGGTAGAAAAAGAAGTTAGAATATACAACGACTAGCCTAATACTTGGCATATACTAATTACTCAATACATGAATTTATTTCCTCTCAAATAAGTAGCACAAAATTACAATTAGAATTAAATTAATAGCTGGAATATACTCTATTATACACCTAATCTATTTAATCTATTTATATCTATATGTATGTCTATATATTCCTATATGATATGTAAAAACAAAGAGATATGTTTCAAGGTTTATCATTTATATCAGTATAGAAGGAAATATTATACAAATACACTTTAGAAATCACAAGGAGAGCAACAGAACTAGAAAATTTGAACACAGGGGTCTTTCCAGAGACTCATACTCCAACGAAGTACCATACATGGAGATAACCTAGAACCCCTGCACAGATGTAGCCCATGGCAGTTCAGTGTCCAAGTGGGTTCCATAGTAATGGTAAGACAGACTGCCTCTGACATAATCTGATTGGCCTGCTCTTCGATCACCTCCCCCTGAGGGGGGAGCACCCTTACCAGGCCACAGAAGATGATAATGCAGCCACTCCTGATGAAATCTGAAAGAATAAGATTAGAAGGAAGGAGAGGAGGACCCCCCCCTATCAAAGGACTTGTGGAAAGGCATGTGTGAAGAAGGGGCAGGAAGGGTGGGACCGGGAGGGGTTTTGGGGGTATACAAAGTGAATAAAGTGTAATTAATAAAATAAAAAAGAATTAAAAAAAAGAAATAAATAGATATATTTCCAAAGAATTTTTATAACTATGTAAAGTGTCTCTGTTAGGATTTTGTTAAACACTGGAAGAGCAAGATTGCTTTGGAAAATAAATATCAAGTAGTCATTGGTTTTCCATAATTAATACTTATAAACTGTCTTCTGAATTAAATGTTATTTGTAAGGATTTCATTATAAAATATGGTGGATCTATGGATCAATGCTACAAATACTGCTCTCAAATTTTTGAAAAAACCAATTCTGTGTTAAGCATCAATGTGAAATTAATTTTTGATGTAGCGTCCAAAGTGTAACAGAAGACCAACAGCAAAGGCTCTAAGAGCAACAATCAATAGATGGGAACTCGTGAAACTGAAAAGCTTCTGGAAAGCAAAGGACACTGTCATCAGAACAAAATGACAGCCTACAGATTGGGAAAGGATCTTCATCAACACTATATCTGACAGAGGACTAATATCCAGTATATTTATATACTTTTATATATAATATGTTTATATTAGTATATAAATATACTAATATCAAGTATATTTATATTAGTATATAAATATACTAATATCCAGCATATTTATATACTTGAGTTCTTTATAGAACTCAAGAAGTTAAACAGCAAAAAACCAAGTAATCCAATCAAAAAATGGAGTACAGAGCTAAACAGAGAATTCTCAATAGAGGAATATAGAATGGCAGAGAAACAAAGAAATGTTCAACATCCTTAGTGATAAGGGAAATGCAAATCAAAACCACCCTAAGATTTCACCTTACATCCATCAGAATGGCTAAGATAAAAAACTCAAGAGACTACACATGATGGAGAGGTTGTGGGGAAAGGGGAACCCTCCTCCACTGGTGGTGGAAATGTAAACTTGTACAGCCACTCTGGAAAGTAATCTGGCACTTCCTCAGACAACTAGGAATAGTGCTTCCTCAAGATCCAGCCATACCACTCCTAGGCATATACCCAAAAGAGGCTCAAATATGCAATAAGGACATTTGCTCAATCATGTTTGTAGCAGCCTTATTTGTAAGAGACAGAAGCTGGAAACAGCCCAGATGCCCCTCAGTGGAGGAATGGATGCACAAATTGTGGTACATCTACACAATGGAATATTACTCAGCAATTAAGAACAAGGAAATCATGAAATTTGCCAGTAAATGGTGGGATCTAGAAAAGATCATCCTGAGTGAGCTATCCCAAAAGCAGAAAGATACACACGGTATAGACTCACTCATATAGACATATAATATAGGATAAAGCTAGTAAAATCTGTACACCTAAAGAAACTAATCAAGAAGGAGGACTCTTGCTAAAATGCTCAATTCCTATCCAGAAAGGTAAAGAGGATGGACATTGGAAGAAGGAGAAAAGAGGGAACAAGTCAGGAGCCTGTCACAGAGGACCTCTGAAAGTCTCAATGCAGATGCTGAGACTTATTGGCAACCTTTGGGCACAGTGCAGGGAATCTTAGGAAAGAAGTGGAAAACAATAAGATCTGGAGACAACAGGAACTCCACAAGGAGAGCAACAGAACCAAAAAGTCTGAGCACAGGGGTCTTTCCTGAGACTGATACTCCAACCAAGGACTATGCATGGAGATAACCTAAGACCCCTGCACAAATGTAGCCCATGGCAGTTCAGTATCCAGGTGGGGTTCCATTGTAATAAGAACAGGGACTGTCTCTGACATGAACTGATTGGCCTGCTCTTTAATTACCTCTCCCTGAAGGGAAAACAACATTACTAGGCCACAGAAGAAGACATTGCAGCCACTGCTGATAAGACCAATAGACTAGGATCAGAAGGAAGGAAAAGAAAACCTCTCCTATCAGTGGACTTGCGAAGGGGCATGCATGCAGAGGTTGGAGGAAGGGAGGGATTGCATGGGGAGGACAGAGGGAACCACAGTGGGGATACAAAGTGAATAAAGTGTAATTAATAAAGAACTAAATGTATATATATATAATATTTTAATAAAGATAATCACCTGAAATTTAAGCAAATATACACTATGTGTTATGCAATGACGTGGAACTTCAAAAATTAAAATAAATCGTCTAAAATAGATTTGTTTTCAATTTATGCCCACCAGCATTCCAGTGATCTTGGATACTTTTTTAGTCTGAAATAGAGTCTGTGTGTCAGACAAGATATTATTTCAATCTTTTTTCTTTGTTTGTTTGTTTCTCAGTCTAAACCTTATGGAAATTGCATTTTGTCAGCCTCTACACGAACTAAGATCTTGTGATAACAATGACAAATTTATCTGAGAAAAACTGGTACTAATAGCTTGTATTTGTCTAAGTAGAAATGAAAACATATTAAAAATAATCTCTAGGCAAAGGAAGGAAATAGAAGGCCTCCTCAATTATTCTTTGAGTTCTAGTTTCCTCAATAGGCAATTCAGACTTCCCAGACAAAAAAATTTATAATGTGAGGTCATGAAAATGATGTGAAGAGGCCCAAAAGTTTGTTGTAGATTTCCTATACTACCAATAATCTTTCTAATGAGAATACAAAATTATTCAGAAAATGTCAAATTGGGTTTAAGTATTCTGACTATAGTAAAAGAAATATCAAAAGTGTGTTTCCACAACGTTAGCTGTACACAGGTGACCTCAGGATTGACCATTTCTTCCTGGTAAGCAATAGATATGCTCTTATCTGAGAGAGATCATTTATCCTGCAGTCAGCATTCCTTACATGCTCACAATTCTTTGTCTAGTGCTGTGGCCTGATAGGGTTTCCCCGTTCCATCTTACCATGAGACCTGGTGCCTTCATTGTTCAGGGTGTATTAATATATTTAGGAATATGCACATTCAGACACAGATGTAGGCGCACATATGCAACTATGAAAATTGAAGAAAAGAGGTTATGAATTGTATTGAAAGAAAGCTGTGTCCATGGGAAGCACTGGAGGAAGAAAAGGGAAAAGGGAGATAATGAAAATATTCATCATGTTTACAAAAGTTAAAACATTGTTGCAAAATCAACATTGTTAGTAATAAGGTATAATAAAATTTCTGATCCATATAAACGAACGCTATCCACTAAAAATTAGAAACAAAATGGATTTTATTCTTAATTGTTCCTACAACACAATTTATACTGTGTACACAATAGTGCAAAGAAAAGACTACATGCCAATGGAAGGATGTTTTTTTTCTTTTTGTTTTTCATTTCATTTTTAAATTTTTATTAATTATAGTTTATTCACTTTGTATCCCCCCGTAGCTCCTCCCCTCCTTCCTTCCCAAACCCATCCATCCTTCCTCTTCCCCACCGAATCCCTCCCCAAGTCCACTGATAAGGGAGGCCCTCCTCCCCTTCCTTCTGATCCTAGCCTCTTAGGTCTCATCAGGTGTGGCTGCATTGTCTTCCTCTGTGGTCTGGTAAGGTTGCTCTCCCTTCAGGGGGAGGTGATCAAAGAGCAGGCCAATCAGTTCATGTCAGAGGAACTCCCTTTCCCCATTATTATGGAGGCCACTTGGACACTGAACTACCATGGGGGAAGGTTGTTTGCTCAGAATTTTCTTTCATGCTTTTGCTTAAATATTTTCTCATGTCAGATTTCCAGTCAGATTGGCAGAACTAATGAGAAACAGTAGAGCTCTCTATTCTCCTTCACCTTTCCATCTTAATGAATCATGCACTTACTTCTGTGCAAGACATTATTAATATTTTCATTGACAAGTTGCTGCTATAAAGAGTACAACAGACCTTGGATACTTATATAAACTAAATTTGGGTCCAATTTTATACCTTTTATCTCAAAACAAGTATAAAATGAATAATATATGATATGAGTTATTTTTAGATTACATAAGGTCATTTCGTATTGAGAAAATATGAGAAGAAGGTTTCTTAGTGAGGTGGAGAGATGACTCAGTGGTTGTAGAGGGATTTTTTTTAATATGTTATTAATTACACTTTATTCACTTTGTATCCTCTCTGTGGTTCCCTCCCTCTTCCCATCCCAATCCTTCCCTTCTTCCACCCTCTGCATGCATGCCCATCCCCAAGTCCACTGATAGGGGAAGTCTTCTTTTCCTTCCTTCTGATCCTAGTCAATTAGGTCTCATCAGGAGTGGCTACATTGTCTTCTTCTGTGGCCTGGTAATGCTGCTTCCCTCTTAGGGGGAGGTAATTAAAGAGCAGGCCAATCAGTTCATGTCAGAGACAGTCCCCATTCCTACTACAATGGAACCCACTTGGATACTCAACTGCCATGGGCTACATCTATGCAGCATTCCCAGGCCATCTCCATGCATGTTCCTTGGTTGGAGTATCAGTACCAGGAAAAACCCTGTGCTCAGATTTTTCGGTTCTATTGCTCTCCTTGTGGAGTTCCTGTCCTCTCCTGCCATCAGAACAAAACAACAGCATACAGATTGAAAAAGGATCTTCAGTAAACCTATATCTGAGAGAGGACTAATATGCAGTATATATAAAGAACTCAAGAAGTTAAAAAGGATCAAATCAAGTAATCCAATCAAAAAAATAGAGTACATAGCTAAACAGAAAATTCTCAATAGAGGAATATTGAATGGCAGAGAAACAAAGAAATGTTCAACTTCCTTAGTCATAAAGGAAAGGCAAATCAAAACGACCCTAAGATTTCACCTTACACTCATCAGAATGGCTAAGATCAAAAACTCAAGAGACTACACATGATGGAGAGGTTGTGGGGAAAGGGGAACCCTCCTCCACTGCTGGTGGGAATGTAAACTTGTACAACCACTCTGGAAAGTAATCTGGAGCTTCCTCAGACAACTAGGAATAGTGCTTCCTCAAGATCCAGCTATACCACTCCTAGGCATATATCCAAAAGAGGCTCAAGTACACAATAAGGACATTTGCTCAACCATGTTTGCAGCAGCTTTATTTGTAAGAGACAGAAGCTGGAAACAGCCCAGATGCCCCTCAGTGGAGGAATGGATGCACAAATTGTGATACATCTACACAATGGAATATTACTCAGCAATAAAAAAAACAAGGAAATGATGAAATTTGCAGGTAAATGGTGGGATCTAGAAAAGATCATCCTGAGTGAGCTATCCTAAAAGCAGAAAGATGCACATGGTATAGACTCACTCATATAGACATATAATATAGGATAAAGCTAGTAAAATCTGTACACCTAAAGAAACTAATCAAGAGGAAGGATTCTTGCTAAAATGCTCAATCCCTATCCAGAAAGGCAGAGAGTATGGACACTAGAAGAAGGAGAAAAGAGGGAACAAGTCAGGAGCCTGACACAGAGGACCTCTGAAAGGCTCTGCCCTGCAGATTATCAGTGCAGATGCTGAGATTATGGGCAACCTTTGGGCAGAGTGCAGGGAATATTATGAAAGATGTAGAGGGATTTTAATTTGGTAACCAGAGATGGCTGCTCTGGTAAGAAATCACATCAAAAGACCTAGATCAATGTGATCTGGCTGGAATCCAGACTTGGCCTTAATTCATATCTTTAATCCCTTTGTCTGGAATACACACCTTTAATCCCTCTGGTGAAATTTAGTACACACTTTTAGTACCAAACAATGAAGTCTAATTGGAGGGAAAGACAAACTGACAAATCAAAGAAAGATTTGACAGAATGAGTCAGAGAGAAGATATGCCAAACTTTCAGGAGAACAGACAAGAGAAAGAGAAGCTACTTAAGAGCAGCTCAGAGAGAGAAAAATAATTCATGGAGACATTACAGTAGAGTTCAGGAGTGCTATACAGTCCAGTTCAGTGCAGCAGAGTTCAGTTCATGGAGTTCAGAGGCAGTTTTTATTATTAATTTAAATTTTTAATTTTTATATTAATTACAGTTTATTTGCTTTGTATCCCAGCTATAGCTCTCTCTCCCCATTCCCTCCCAATCACATCCTCAGTCCCTCATCTCCTCTCCAAATCCACTGATAAGGAAGGTCCTCCTTCCCTTCCATCTGACTCTTCTCATCAGGACTGGCTATTCTTCCTCTGTGGCCTGGTAAGACTGCTCCCCTCTTTGTGAGAGGGTAATCAAAGAGCCAGCCACTGAGTTCATGACAGAGATAGTCCCTATTCCAATTACTGGGGAACCCACTTGAGCTCCCATGGCTATATCTGAGCAGGGGTTCTAGGTTATAACCATGAATAGTCCTTGGTCGGAGTATCAGTCTCAGAAAAGACCCCTGTGCCCAAATATTTTGATTCTGTTGCTATCCTTGTGGAGCTCCTGTCCTCTCCAAGTCCCACAAGCTCCCCCTTCTCTCATAAGATCCCTGCACTTTGCCCAAAGTTTGGTTAAGAGTCTCAGTACTGCTGTGTAGAGTCTTTCAGAGGCCCTCTGTGTTAGGCTCCTGTCCAGTTTCCTGTTTTTTCCTTCTTTCACTGTCTATCCCATTTAACTTTCTGACTGAGGATTAATCATCTTATCCAGGGACCTTCTCCTTGCTTACCTTCTTTAGGTATATGGATTTTAGTATGTTTATCCTATATTTTAGGTTCACTTACAAGTGAGTATATACAGTGTGTGTCTTTCTGCTTTTGGGATACATCACTCAGATTGATCTTTTCTAGATCCCACCATTTGCCTGCAAATTTCATGATTTCCTTGTTTTAAATTGTTGAGCAGTATTCCATTGTGTAAATGTACCACAACTTCTTTATCCATTCCTCAGTTGAGGGACATCTGGGTTGTGTCCAAGTTCTGGCTATTACGAATAAAGCTGCTACTTACAAGGTTTAACAAATGTCCTTATTGTATACTTGAACATCTTTTGGATATATGCCTAGGAGTGCTATAGGTGGATCTTGAGATGTTGCTATTATAATTGACTGAGAAAGAGCCAGAATAATTTAAAAAGTGGTTGGATAAGGTAACATTCCCAATATCAATGAAGGAGGGTTACCTTTCTCCACATCCTCTCCAGCATGTGTTGTAACTTGAGTTTTGATCTTAGCCATTCTGACGGGTGTAAGGTGAAATCTCAGGATCGTTTTGATTTATATTTCCCTGATGACTAAGGACATTGAACATTTCTTTAAGTGTTTCTATGCCATTCAATATTCCTCTATTGAGAATTCTCTGTTTAGCTCTGTACCTCGTTTTTTAATTGGATTACTTGATTTGTTGCTTTTTAACTTCTTGAGTTCTTTATATATTCTCAATATTAGACCTCTGTCAGATATAGGGTTGATGAAGATCCTTTCCCAGTCTGTAGGCTGTCATTTTGTTCTGATGACAGTGTCCTTTGCTTTTCAGAAGCTTTTCAGTTTCATGAGGTCTCATTTATTGATTGTTGCTCTTAGAGCCTGTGCTGTTGGTGTTCTGTTCAGAAAGTTGTCTCCTGTGCCAATGAGTTCTACGCTCTTCTCCACTTTTTCGTCTAACCGATTTAGTGAATCTGATTTTATGTTGAGGTCTTTGATCCACTTGGACTTCAGTTTTGTGCAGGGTGATGAGTATGGATCTATTTGCATTTTTCTGCATGTTTATATCCAGTTAGACCAGCACCATTTGTTGAAGAGACAGTTTTTCTAAGCAGAGAAATTCAGTGAGAAGTGGAGAGAAGCCAGTTTGAGTCAGTAATCTTGGAGAGTGGTTTTGAGTCAAAACAGCTGTGTCTAACCAGTCAGCCAGAGTTCTTTTAGTTCTTTTTTTTAGTTCAAAAAGAACCAAAAAGGGTGCGTTTTTTTCAGCAGTAAGTTTCTGAAGCTGAAAACACTCTAAGCCTTTGTTAGCAGATGGAGGCTGGAAGCTGAAGCCTCAGATTTCGGCAAGGTAGCTAGAAGTTTCCAGTCCTAGGCCTATGGATAGTTAGATAGAAACACTCTGGTATCAGGCCAAGCCATGTATTTGTAACACTTGGGTACAACTGTTATCTCATCCCCACATGTGATGAAATTAAAAAATATATATACATAAGTAGTTAAGCTCACTTAATGCTCTTGCAAAGGTCTTAGGCTCAGGTCACAGCGCCTACCTTACAAATGTGACAGCTGCCTTTCATTACAGCTCCAGTGGAACCAGTGTCTTCTCCCTGCTTATTCGGCACCTGCATACAGGTGTGTATACCTCCACATAGACACTCAACTAAAATATCCATTTAAGAAGATCTTTCAGTAGAAGAAACCCCCCTAAAACAGGGACAGCAACAAGAAATAGGTACCTTATATAGTCTAAAACGTCTAATTGACTGGAGTTGGATGGAAGTTGGAAGAGGATGAAAAAATGTTATTTTCAAGTTTCTCACATCTGTTGAGACTTGCTTTATGTCAAAGTACATGGTCAGTTTTGGAGACAGTGCCATGAGCTGTGGGGAGTGTATATTTCTTTTGTGTGGTTTAGTCATTAACGTCATTTAGCGCCAGCATTTTTCTCTTTAGTTTTTGTCTGAATGATCTGTCTCTTGGCAAGAGAAGAGTATTATAATCACCCACTATCACTGTATAAAGATCAATGTGATTTCAGCTGCAGTAGTATTTCTTCCTATGAACTCGGGTGCCCTAGTGTTTGGTACATAGATGTTTAAAATCAAAAGATCTTGGATTTTTTCCTTTGGTGAGTATTTACCATTCTTCCTTCTTCCTTCTAGTTTGCTTTGAAACCTGTTTTTCAGAGTTAAAATAGCTGTACCTGGCTGCTTCATGTGCCCATTTTTTATGGAATTGCTTTTTACCTCCTTTTACCCTGAGGTAATGTCTATCCTTGATGGTAAGGTATTTTTTTTAAATGTGGCAGAAAGATGGATCCTGTTTTCTAATCCAAAGTTTTATTAGTCTGTGGCTTTTTACTGGGGAATTGAGAACACTGATGTTGAGACTTACCAATGATGAGGATTTCTGCTACTTCATTGTTATAGTGTCGGATGTTTTACTCCTCCCCCTTTTTTCATTTACTTGTCTAAGCTAATTTATTTTGTGGCTGTTCTTGGGTGTGAATGACCTTTAAAGATGAAAGTTTTCCTTCTAACAACTTTTGTACAGCTAGTTTAGCACGTAGATACCGCTCAAACTTGACTTCATAGTGGAGTGTGTATCTTTCTCCATCCATTGTTAGATGTTTTTGCTGGGTATAGTAGTCTGGGATGGCATTTCTGGTCTCTTAGACTTTGTAGAATATCTGTTTAGGACCTCTGGGATTTAGAGTCTTTACAGAGAAGACAGGTTTTTTTTTTTTTTTCTAATGGGTCTCCATTTATATGTTATATGATCTTCTTCCCTTCAGTTTTTTAATATTATTACTTTGTTCTATACATTTAGTCTTTTGATCATATGTTCTGCATAATTTCTTTTTCTACCCCAGTCTGTATGCTTCTTGTGCCTTTATATGCACCTCCACCTTTAAGCTTAAGGACATTTTCTTCTGTGGTTTTGCTGAAAATGTTCTCCTTGCCTCTGACCTGGTTTTCTTCTCATTCCTCTATTCTTATTATTCATGGAATTGTCTTTTCATAGCGGCTCCTATTTTCTAAATGTTTTATGGATGGATAGTTTACTAGAGTTAACACTGCTTTTTGTTTGTTTGTTTGTTTGTTTTTTCTGACTGAGGTATACATTTCGTCTACCTTATCTTCAGTGCCTGAGTTGCTCTCTTCCTTGTTTTGTAATCCATCGGTGAGGCTTGCCTTTGGAGTTTTAATTTGTATTCCTATATTTCTTTCTGGTTTTTATCTTAGTTTGCATACTTAGTGCTTCGGCTTCTCCTTTCATGTGTAGAACTGCTTTCGTTATTTTATTCTGCTGTTTGTGTTTCCACAGACATCATTAAGGAGTTTATTCATATTATCTTTAAGAACCTTGAACACAATCATTATTGCTTTCTAAAATCCTCGTGTTTTGCTTCAATTATATTATACTTCTTGTGGTATACTGTAGGAAGTTCCTTCATGGTCCAGACATATTTTCTTGGCTGTTAAACTTTGTGGTTTTGCACTAGTGTCTACGCATCTGGCATTAGATAACTAAGGTGACTGTAGGTGTAGATATCTGCTCTTGTTTTCGTTGGATAGGTATTATGCTCCTTGATTTCTTTTGCCCTCCTTTGGATATTAGGAAACAGTGGAGGCTGTGGGTGTCCTGGTAGAAAATGCTTGTGCAGGTTGGTGGGCAGCAGAGAGAAGAACAGAGATTAGAATGGGAGAAAAGGCGGAGGCTCTGGGACAAAGAGCTGGATTCTCCAGTGAGTGGTGGGAAGAGAAGCAATGCTAAGCAGACTGCTACAGGGCTTGAGGTGAGCCTGGCAAGAACACAGTGCAGCACCAGAAGGAGAGTGAAAATCGCCTACTCGAGTCTCACTCTGATTTGGCCACTTGACCTGTGAGGTGGAAAGTGTGGCAGACACAAAGGAATAGGAATGGGCTAGAAGGGACGACTGGGAGGACCCAAAGGAAGGAGGAAAGATAAGTCCACACCTAGACTCTGTGGAGTCCCCAGAGAATGCTGATGGGGATTTAATATCAGTATATTTCTATAGTTTTGCCTTACTAAAATAAATAAACTTTCCAAATCAAAATTATAACTGTCAGTAAGTTTCACAACATGTACATTTTTCTTCCTTGGAATTGACCTTTGATTAGGCTTTCATTTTGTTGGGAGCCATGATGGCTCACAATTCCATCTGATAGTGGATTAAATATGGCACATATGGATTCATTCGGGCAAGCGATCAGACCAGAGAAGATAATGCCTCTGCCTCACTACATTGGGGACATTTTGTCACAAATACTTCCTTGTGGGTAGAATCATAAAAACGCCAGCTCACAGGTTTTATCCTCTTCACTGATTCAATCACAAACTTTCCTTTCACTTTTTGATCAATTGCTCCAGTATTTATTCTGATTGAAACACCCAGGGCATTGTAACTACCAGCAATTGAATTAAAACATAGGTATAGCAATCCTGGGCATCGTTGGCCAGAACACTGATATAATTAAATGACTGTTGACCCTACCAGCATTTGTTGGATCTTTGAAGGGAATCAGAACCAAAAACAAAGGCAGTGAGTGTTTTCTGTAATCTTGCACCCAGCATTGAAGATTGTGACTCATTTCAAAGAAACTGAGTTATAAGATGGTGGTAAAACTAAAAACTGTTCCGTGTGGTTTTCCTGGCTTCTACCAGATGTTCATTCCATGTGTTCTCGGGAAATCTGTGCTATGTCAGAAAGTGGATTTTCTTGCTTCTTTTCTCAAATTCTCAGAGGGAATAATCGGTGCCAGCAGAAACTAAGATGGACCTTTAGCATCTCACTCTGCCTCAGGTATTGTGTTGCATTTTATAGTTCACACTTACTGCAGTTCCACAGCTGAGACAATTGCCCTGGAGAAAGCAGAGCTCGTGCTTACCCTTCACGGATAATCCAGGAAGCGTTTTGATGTTTACTTTAATTTAATTTGACCCACCTGCCTGCATTCCTGTTACCATCACTTCTTCATCTATCCTTTTCCTTCTATTATACTTCAGAAACAGTCCAGACTTACATTCCTGCTTCAGGGGATTAAACCTTTAGAAATATGTTTAAATATCTAGTAACACAGTGACCTCTGGAGAAAGCTTGAACATAAAAATTTATCGATTGAGATACTTTTTCTAAACCAGAGGTCAGAACATTGTCTGCACATTAAATACAACTCAACCTCTGCCATGCACAGCTCACAGTCATAGAATGGTTTGAACATTACACACATTGGAGCATTGTTCAGTGGTGTGTGTGTGTATGTATGAGTGTGTGTATGTGTTTGTATAATGCAAAAATATGTAGTATTAAAATATCATTGTTGATAAAGGAAATTTTTCAAGAAATTGTGAAGTTCACACATTTATTTTCTGTACCTGCCTTAGGATTCAAGGGCAGGGTTCTGACACTGCCATAAAGAGATTATGGCCTGTCAACTCTAAACATTCATTTTTTGCCCTTTATAGAAAATTTTTCAAACCCCGCAGTAAGGATGTTATATTCACTCATTATTTAACTCCACTGAAGATTTTCTTCCTCCAAACTCTTGCATCATGAACATGGACTTAACCAAGTCTTGAGCTCTGGCCTATTTGTGTACTCAGGCAAAGGAATGATGAAATTTTTGTCTTCATCTTCATATGGCGTTGTGTATGTAGGAAGGGCAGTCAAAGTGTCAGATGACTACTGAAGTGCAAGAACTTTGAAAGCACAGAGTAGGAATTAAATATGTTCTAATCTCTGAAGTTCTAGGAGCCAGTAACTAATTGAAGGCTTATAAAAAATAAGTCAATCATTTGTTAACATTGTCCTAGTTGAAACAGAGGAATCTAACATTGGGGATGTATGGTATGCTCATGTCCCACAAAGTAATAAATGAAAAAGCCTACACTCAAAACCAGGAAGTCTACTTTTAGCTATTTTCCAGTCTGCTGTGCTGAAGCACAAAACCCCAAACCATGATTTGCTACAGAATATGAGGGTTGTTCTCTGATATATATATATATATATATATATACGTGCATATGTATGTATATATACATATATGTATGTGTATACATATACACATATGCATACATATGTATACATATGCAAATCTGTATATATGTGATTTGTGTACACATGTATACATATGTATATATGTACATATATGCACATATATACATATATATGTATACATGTATATATGTATCTATATATGTATATATTTATCATTATGGTTTGCATGCTCAGCTGTAATAATTATTGCAGGCTCTGTAGGGTCTAAAGGAAAGAAGAAACATCTAAGGAATTAAGCTGAACTAACACACACACAGAACACTTCTGTGGAATTCTTGTGGATGCTTGGTGTACTGCCATTTTCTTCCTTGTCATCATTAACTCATGTTCAAAGACAGACCTAAATGAGGAGAAACCAGACCCCTGAGATCAGAAAAGAAGACAGAGAAGTTAAAATCGGAAACACCAATATCAAAACAGGTCAGAAGTGCTCACTTACCAGACACAGTTATACATTAATGAAAGTGCACACTAACTGCTGAGGTACTCACTATTTGCATTTAAAGAGGAGAAAAAATTCATAGCAGTTGAGAATGATGTGTACTGAAATTTGAACAAATGCCCATTAGGTAGACAATTTAAGAAGAACAACCTATTCTTAGGCAGAAGTAACTTACATTATAATTTTCATAAGGCAAAAATCATATCAAGATGGCTAAAACTTGTGTATTGCTCAGAGCTGAAGTTATCCCTGGAATTCCAGAGCACATGGCCTAGGAAGAACCAATGTCAGGGTAGATGAATTAGTATTCTATAACATTTTCAATGCTGGTAAATCAGTTTTTGACAGAAGACTGGCAATAACAAAAATTTCCAAAATAAAAATCATTTGCATCAAGAAAGTGTGATGCATATAAAAAGGAGGGTTCCATAGAAAATTAGCAGACTGTGGTATATTCTGAACAAGAACATAAAAACTCATAAATCATTTAATGTTGGAAGTGGAGTGGGAATTCACTAACATGGGTGACATTTACACTTTGTGTCTTGGGGTATACCTCCATTCCTTAGCAGAACTTGGAAAAACGACCAGACACACTGAAGGAACTTCAACCACATAGGAATTAACACCTCTCGTCACCTGACAAAACCTTTGCAATTCTGTGAGAGAGTTTTAGAGTGACTTTTTTCTGTTTTTAATAAATTTATTTATTAATTATAATTTATTCACTTTGTATCCCAGCTGTAGCCTCCTCCCAAACTTGCCCTCCCTTCCTTTTCTCCCCCTATGCCCCTTCCCCAGTCCACTGATAGAGGAGGTCCTCCTATTCTTCCATCTGACCCTCGTCTATCAGATCTCATTATGACTGTCGGCATTGTCTTCCTCTGTGGCCTAGTAAGGCTGCTCTGCACAAAACTAAAATTCAAGTGGATCAAAGACCTCAACATAGAACAACACACACTACATCTGTTAGAAGAAAAAGTGGGGAAGAGCCTTGACCTCATTGGCACAGGAGACAGCTTCCTGAACAGAACACCAACAGCACAGGCTCTAAGAGCAACAATCAATAAATGGATTTTCAAGAAACTGAGAAGCTTCTGTAAAGCAAAGGACATGGTCATCAGAACAAAACTACAGCCTACAGACTGGGAAAGGAACTTCACCAACCCTATATCTTGACAAAGGGCCAATATCCAGAATATATAAAGAGTTGAAGGAGTTAAACAGCAACAAATCAAGTAATCCAATGTCTTCTGAGTTGAGGAATGGATGCAGAAATTGTGGTACATTTAAAGAACGGATTACTACTCAACAATTTAAAACAAAGGAATCATGAAATTTGCAGGCAAATGGTGGGATCTAGAAAAGATCATCCTGAGTGAGGTATCCCACAAGCAGAAAGACACACATGGTATATAATCACTTATAAGTGGATATTAGACATATAATATAGGATAATCATACTAAAGTCTGTACACCTAAGGAAGCTAATCAAGAAGGAGGACCCTGGATAAGATGTTCAATCTTCATTCAGAAAGGCGAAAGGGATGGATATTGGAAGAGGGAGAAAACAGGGAACAGGACAAGAGCCTATTACAGAGGGCCTCTGAAAGACTCTACCCAGCAGGGTATCAAAATATAGGCTGAGACTCAAAGCCAAAATTTGGGCAGAGTGCAGGGAATCCTTTGAAAGAACAAGGAGACAGAACAACCTTGAGGGGACAGGAGCTCCACAAGGAAAGCAACAGAACCAAAAAACATGAGCTCCAGGGTCTTTTGTGAGACAGATACTCCAACCAAGGACCATGCATGGAGATAACCTAGAACCCCTGCACAGATGTAGCCCATGGCAGCTCACTGTCCTCAAGGTTTCCCCAGTAATAGGAACATGGACTGTCTCTGACATGAAATAACTCATGGGATGGCTTTTTGATCACCTCCACTTGAGAGGGGGGTAGCCTTACTAGACCACAGAGGAAGATAATGAAGCCAGTCCTGATGGGACCTAATAGGTTAGGGTCAGATGGAAGGGGAAGAGGACCTCCCCTATCATTGGACGGGGTGAGGGTCATAGGAGAAGAAGAGGGAGGGAGGATGGGATTGGAAGGGGATGGGAGAGGAGCTACAGCTGGGATACAAATTGAATAAAGTGTAATTAATAAAAATAAAAATAACATTAAAAAATAAAAATACAAAAAAGTAGGGTACAGAGTTAAACAGAGAATTCTCAATAGAGGTATATAGAGTGGCAGAGAAACACTTAAGGAAATGCTCAGTGTATTTAGTCTTCAGGGAGATACAAATCAACAAGACCCTGAGATTTCACTTTACACCTATCAGAATGGCTAAGATCCAAAACTCAAGTGACACATGCTGGAGAGGATGTGGAGAAAGGGAAACCCTCCTCCACTGCTGGTGGGAATGTAAACTTGTACAACCACTTTTGAAATCAATCTGACACTTTCTCATACAATTAGGAATAGAGCCACCTCAAGATCCAGCTGTAGCACTCCTGGATTGATTTAAGTAGAGTAGGAAGAGCAGTTCTAACCTTCCATGGCTTCATTCCATGGGTCAGGGCCCTGAATTAAAGGAGCAAGCAAACTTTGCACCAGTATTCACCACTATTTCCTTTCTGGCTGTAGAATGTGATCAGCTCTTGCGGACCCTGCCTTCATGTCTTTCCTGCCAGGAGAGATATTCACTTAAATTATGTCAGAGAAAAGAAAAACAGTGTTCCTTTCATAAGTGTTTTATTAATTTTCTTGTCAAAAATAAGAAAAATAAGTAATACAGGCTGTCACCGAAAGCATCCCTGACTTTAAAGACAGTCTTAGGTAGGCAAGTAGAAACTACAGCAGACATGGTGGACAAAGTGTACCAATGAGGGTAGAGAAGTTAGGAATACGTCAGTTTTAAGTATATAAGCCTTAAGTAATCGATATTTCTAGGAGTTAGAAAAATTCTTAAAGCAGATGGAGATGTCTGAAAATGCACATTTTTCTTGGAAATATTTGCTATCAAAATGTTATTTACTTTTGAAATTTCTCTGTTTGATAAATATTGAGCTGTGAGACTGAACCTTGGACTACAGATGCTAGATAATTGCAGAGTGGGTTGGATGTAATGAGAGCCACCTGTCACTGGATCCAGAATGGGTGGTGCTTTAGAGCACGCCATTTAGTTAGGTCCTGCTCATTCTCCCAGGTCTCCTTTTCTGAGCTACAGATACGAGGTGGGTCTTCCCATGTGGTGACTAGATTTAAAACAATCCATATCCTCAGCATCACCAAGCAGCCTGATGAGAATTCTTTTAAAAGAATATGCCACCCTAAAGTTTCTTCCCATTTAGGATTTATTTTACAGACTCATAGCCATTATGAAGAAAAATGAATATATCTGTAAATAAAATAGGATATAGAATTGAGTCTGATCAGCTTTAGAAGCAGATCATGTGATTTATAGTGCATGGAAGGTAGAAGATTTATCATCAGTGAGTCTCTGCTGCTTGTGATATGTAGCATGTACTGTGCCTCAATGTTGGAATCTGAAAATAATTACTGTATATCACATTAGCTATCACCTCAAGACGAACGGTAATGTGTACAAGGTGTCATAGAGTGCAGTAAGCTTACTGAATTCCATTTTAAAGGAATATAGTTCACATAAGCAGGATGAAAAGTAAAAAGTAACAAGTTAAGTAAATTATTCACATTTCTCAGTTGCTTATTCATGCTTGAAAACACACATTTCTGAACCCCTGAAAGGTGTTTCTTTCTGATCCATCTTATTTTTATATATTCAACAACTTTTTTTTAAGTTTGTTTCTATTTTCATTTTTACTAATTACACTTTATTCACTTTGTATCCCTCCCCCCCGTAAACCCCTCCTTCCTTTCCCAGTCCCTCCTTCTCCATGCATGCCCCTCCCCAAGTCCACTGATAGGGGAGGTCTTCCTCTCCTTCCTTCTGATCCTAGTCTAACAGGTCTCATCAACTTTTTGTTGCAGTAAAATTCACAGATGTAGAATTCAACATTTCAAATTCTGATGTTGATGTGAACTTTAGGTATTGACTCAGTAGCAATCTGCATTATCTCCATTTCTAGTTTTCTTTAGTCCAAAATGGAATCTTAATTCAGCACCATGGTCATCCCTGCTAGCGCCTCAGGTCCTACCACTTACCATCTGGCCAAATTTTCCTTTTGTGTCTATAGACTTAACTGTTCTAGATATTTCAAATACATTTGAAAACATGTGGGCTTTTGTTCCTGGCTTCTTTAACTTGATATCAAGTTCTCAAAGACAGCGTCTGTTTTCATATGTACCAGTTCTTTGTTAATTTTTAAGGTTGAAAAATATTGTACTTACGAACAGATGTTTGGATAATTCCTACATTTAACTTACCTAATAAAATTATTTCAAGAAGATTATTTTGCTAATATTAATTTAATATCTGATAATTTCATACCTGTATTAATCAAGATATTAAATATCTTGATTATATTCACCCCTTACTTTCTATCTGTATCTTCTCCCAGGAACCTCCAACACATCTCTGTCTCCATTTCATGTCATCTTTTTATTTTATTTTTCTAATTTTTAGTCACTGAATCTGATTAGTGCTTCTCATATGCAGGTGGGTGTGAGTTAAGCTCTGGGGCATGGAGAACATCTACATTTCTAGGAAGATGTGAATTGCATTCTTCAAGTAGCCATCAGCTACCACAGCTCCTCAGGGAGGTGTGAGGCCTCTGGGACACATTGGCAGTCCATTTCTACCTGGAATTTCTAACTACCTGTGTTTTATGTAAGAGATTCACTCACAGCTTCTGTGAGTTCCTGTGTGCTTGAGCTTCTTTGTCCAGTCCTGAGGAAAGTTCTTCAAAGCACTGCTCTCCATTTTCCCACTCTAATATTCATCCCACCACTGCAATGAGAAGCTTCTCTAGTAAAGGATGAATGCATCACACACCTACAAATATAAATCTTTAGAAAAGGGTTTGACAACATGACCATTCAGGCAAAAACAAACAAACAAACAAACAAACACAAACAGATTATTCCCTTGTACTCATGTTGTAATGAGCCTTGGCTTTTGATATTGTATACATTCCCAGTCATGATCTCCACCCTGTGATGTGGGCCTCGAATCCAGTCAAGAAAATAGTTGATTACTCTGCGTAAAGTCTTGCCACTGTTACAAGACTATAATAGATCACTGACGGTGCGACCCGCCCAATCCCACAGTGACAGAGAATACGCTATGTACTCACCGAAACCAGGCAGAAACGTCATACAACCTGGACACACCAGGCGCTGGGCCTCCCAAGCTTGGAGAGCACAACGAAGAGATCCCAGGACTTCCCAGAAAGCTTTGGGACTAACAACCCAGTCTCCAGTTACAGCGGGACGTGGCGGCGGAGCAGCACTGAACTGGCGGGGCACCACAGCCCTCCAGTTTAAGACTAACCAGGGCCAAACCAGAGAACAGAGAGCCTGGTTACCCCATCCCTGCTGAAGTGACCACCCTGAAATCTCCAGCTGCAGCAAGACCTCAGAACCTGGCAGTGACAGCAGCACAGAACTGGCGGAACACATCAAAGAAGCAGGGCCAAACCAGAGAGCAGAGAGCCCCGGATACCACAATCTCGGCCAAGAGACCTGCCTGTAAGTACAGCTAGTCCTCAGCACACGCTGAGAGTGCTCAGCTACCTGAAGAACTCTCCAGACACCAGAGAGAGACAGCACCAGTCTGATGCTGAATCCAAAAACAAACAGGGAAGGTTTCAGATAAGCCAATGGCCAGAGGTAGGCGAAAGAACACTTCCAACATAAATCAGGACATCATGACTTCACCAGCAACCCCCAAAATCGGTGGATACACCAATTCAGCAGAAGCACAGGAAAATGATTTTAAAGCCATGCTTGCCCAATTATTTGAGGCTCATAAGGAGGAAATGAACAAGTCTTTCAAAGAGATGGCCAGTCAATTGGAGGCAAAGAAAGAAGAAATAGACAATATCCTTAAAGAAACACAGGCAAACATAGCCAAACAAATAGATACACAAGTAGAGGAAAAATTAGTGGCATATAAGAAGGAAATGAAAAAAGAAATAGAGGCCATCGTAGAGAGACAGGAATCCAAATTCAAACACATGAAAGAAATGGTGCAAGGCATGAAAACAGAATTAGAATCAATAAAGAAAACACAAAATGAGAAAACCCTTGAGCTGGAGAACTTGGAGAAAAGATCAGGAACAACAAAAGTAAGTATCACCAACAGAATACAAGAGATGGAAGAGAGAATCTCTGGAGCTGAAGACACACTTGCAGAAATGGATACTTCTCTCAAAGAAAAAGTAAAATCAGAAAAGTTCCAATCACAAAATATCCAAGAAATCAAGGATGCTATGAAAAGACAAAATCTAAGAATAATAGGAATTCACAAAAAAGAAGACTCCAGACTCCAAGGTCCAGAAAATATTTTCAAGAAAATCATAGAAGAAAATTTTCCCAACTTAAAGAAAGAGATGTCCATAAATATACAAGAGGCCTACAGAACTCCAAATAGACTAGACCAGAAAAGAAACACATCACGTCACATCATAGTCAAAACACTAAATCTACAGAACAAAGAAAAGATATTAAAAGCAGCAAGGGAAAAAGGCCAAGTAACATATGAAGGTAGACCTATCAGAATCACGCCGGACTTCTCATCAGAAACTATGAAAGCCAGAAGGGCCTGGGCAAGTATCATGGAGACTCTAAGAGATCACAAATGTCAACCCAGACTACTATACCCTGCAAAGCTTTCAATCAACATAGATGGAGAAAACAAAATATTCCATGACAAAACTAAATTTATACAATATCTACACAGCAAACCATCCCTACAGAAGATACTGGAAGGAAAACTCCAATCCAATGAAAACAAATTCACCCAAGAAAACAGGGCATACAGATAATGTCCCAACAAAAATGAAAAGAAAACAAGCAATGAAACAGGGTTAGATCATCGACTCCATTACAAAAGGAACTAACATGCATTGGTCACTATTATCTATCAATATCAATGGACTCAACTCACCAATAAAAAGACACAGGCTAACAGAATGGTTAAGGAAACAGGATCCAACATTCTGTTGCATCCAAGAAACACACCTATGCAACAAAGACAAACACTACCTCAGAGTAAAGGGCTGGAAAACTGTTTTTCAAGCAAACGGTTCCAGAAAACAAGCTGGAGTAGCCATCCTAATATCTAATAAAATAGACTTTCAACCCAAGTTAATAAAAAAAGATAAGGAGGGCCACTATATTCTCATCAAAGGAAAAATCCACCAAGAGGACATCACAATCTTGAATATCTATGCCCCAAATACAAGAGCACCGACATTTGTAAATGAAACATTATTAAAGCTTAAATCATACATTGATCCTAATACCTTAATAGTGGGAGACTTCAACACTCCACTCTCACCAAGGGACAGATCAACTAGACAGACACCAAACAGGGAAATAAAAGCACTCACAGAATCCCTAAATCAAATGGACCTAATAGACGTGTACAGATCATTTCACCCAAACTCAAAAGAGTACACCTTCTTTTCAGCACTGCATGGAACCTTTTCCAAAATAGACCATATAGTGGGCCACAAAGCAAGCCTCAACAGATACAAAAGGATTGAAATAATCCCTTGTATACTATCTGACCACCATGGACTAAAGCTCGACCTCAACAACAACAGAAACAACAAAAAGCCGACACGCACATGGAAACTGAACAACTTACTACTCAATGACAGCTGGGTTAAGGAAGAAATAAAGAAAGAAATTAAAGACTTCCTAGAATTCAATGAAAAGGAAGGCACAACATACCCAAATTTATGGGACACATTGAAAGCAGTGCTCAGAGGAAAATTTATAGCACTAAGTGCCTGCAAGAAGAAATTTGTAACATCACATACAAACAACTTAATGGCCCAACTGAAAACCCTAGAAAAAAAAGAAGCAGATACACCCAAGAGGAGCAGACAGCTGGAAATAATCAAACTAAGGGCTGAAATCAATCAACTAGAAACAAATAAAACTATCCAAAGAATCAATGAAACAAAAAGCTGGTTCTTTGAGAAAATCAACAAGATAGACAAACCCTTAGCCAAACTAACTAAAAAGCAGAGAGAAACTATCCAGATCAGCAAAATCAGAAATGAAAATGGGGACATAATCACAGACATTGAGGAAATCCAAACCATTATTAGGTCATACTACAAAAGCCTATATGCCACAAAATTTGAGAATCTAAATGAAATGGATAATTTTCTTGAAAGATTCCATCTACCAAAACTAAGTCAAGATCAGGTAGAAAGACTGAATAGCCCTATATCTCCCAAGGAAATTGAAGCAGTTATTAACAGTCTCCCCTCCAAAAAAAGCCCTGGACCAGATGGCTTCAGCACAGAATTCTACAAGACCTTCAAAGAAGTGCTAACTCCAATTCTCCTCAAGCTATTCCACAAAATAGAAACAGAAGGAACACTACCAAACTCATTCTATGAAGCAACAGTCACCTTAATACCTAAACCACACAAAGACCCAACAAAAAAAGAGAACTTTAGGCCTATCTCTCTTATGAACATTGACGCAAAAATACTTAATAAAATACTTGCAAACCGAATCCAAGAACACATCAAAGATATCATCCACCATGACCAAGTAGGCTTCATCCCAGGCATGCAAGGGTGGTTCAACATACGGAAATCCATCAATGTAATCCACTACATAAACAAACTGAAGGAGAAAAACCACATGATCATCTCCTTAGACGCCGAAAAAGCATTTGACAAAGTCCAACACCCATTCATGTTTAAAGTCTTGGAGAGATCAGGGATACAAGGCACATACCTAAACATAGTAAAGGCAATATATAGCAAGCCTATAGCTAACATCAAACTCAATGGAGAGAAACTTAAATCAATCCCACTGAAATCAGGGACAAGACAAGGCTGTCCATTGTCCCCATATCTCTTCAACATAGTACTTGAAGTCCTAGCCAGAGCAATAAGACAACTAAAGGAGATCAAGGGGATACAAATCGGAAAGGAAGAGGTCAAAGTGTCACTATTTGCAGATGATATGATAGTATACATGAGCGACCCCAAAAATTCAACCAGAGAACTCCTTCAGCTGATAAACACTTTCAGCAAAGTGGCAGGATACAAAATCAACTCAAAAAAATCAGAAGCCCTCCTATATACCAAAGACAAAAAGGCTGAGAAAGAAATTAGGGAAACAACACCCTTCACAATAGCCACTGATAACATAAAGTACCTTGGTGTGACTCTAACCAAGCAAGTGAAAGACCTGTTTGAGAAAAACTTCAAGTCTCTGAAGAAAGAAATCGAAGAAGATATCAGAAGATGGAAAGATCTCCCGTGCTCATGGATTGGTAGGATTAACATTGTGAAAATGGCCATACTGCCAAAAGCAATCTACAGATTCAATGCAATTCCCATCAAAATACCAACTCAATTCTTTACAGACCTTGAAAAAAAGATTCTCAGCTTCATATGGAGAAACAAAAAACCCAGAATCTCCAAAATGATCCTGTATGACAACAGATCATCTGGAGGTATCTCCATTCCTGATCTCAAGCTGTACTACAGGGCAACAGTAATAAAAACTGCATGGTATTGGCATAGAAACAGAAAGGAGGATCAATGGAACCGCATAGAAGACCCAGAACTAAATCCACACACCTATGAATACTCGATATTCGACAAAGAAGCCAATTCCATTCAATGGAAAAAAGACAGCATCTTCAACAAATGGTGCTGGACCAACTGGATGTCTACATGCAGAAAAATGAAAATAGATCCATATTTATCACCCTGCACAAAACTAAAGTCAAAGTGGATCAAGGACCTCAACATAAAACCAGATACCCTAAATCAATTGGAAAAAAAAGTGGGGAACAGCCTAGAACTCATTGGCACAGGAGACAACTTCCTGAACAGAACACCAACAGCACAGGCTCTAAGAGCAACAATCAATAAATGGGACCTCATGAAACTGAAAAGTTTCTGTAAAGCAAAGGATACCATCATCAAAACAAAACGACTGCCTACAGATTGGGAAAGAATCTTCACTAACCCTTTATCTGACAGAGGACTAATATCCAGTATATACAAAGAACTAAAGAAGCTGAAAAGCAGCAAACCAAGTAATCCAATTAAAAAATGGGGAACAGAGCTAAACAGAGAATTCTCGACAGAGGAATATCGAATGGCAGAAAAACACTTAAAGAAATGCTCATCCTCATTAGCCATCAGAGAAATGCAAATCAAAACGACCCTGAGATATCACCTTACACCCATCAGAATGGCCAAGATGAAAAACTCAAGCGATAACACATGCTGGAGAGGTTGTGGAGAAAGGGGAACCCTCCTCCACTGCTGGTGGGAATGTAAACTGGTACAACCACTCTGGAAAGATATCTGGCGCTTCCTAAGACAAATAGGAATAGTGCTTCCTCCAGACCCAGCTATACCACTGCTAGGTATATACCCAAAGTTTGTTCAAGTACACAAAAAGGACACTTGCTCAATCATGTTTATAGCAGCTCTATTTGTAATAGCCAGAACCTGGAAACAACCCAGATGTCCATCAACGCTGGAATGGGTACAGAAATTGTGGTATTTTTATACAATGGAATACTACTCAGCAATCAAAAAGGAGGAAATCATGAAATTTGCAGGCAAATGGTGGGATCTAGAAAAGATCATTCTGAGTGAAATATCCCAGAAGGAGAAAGACAAACATGGGATATACTCACTTATATAGACCTATAAGATATGTTAAACATAATGAAATCTATACACCTAAAAAAGATAATCAATTGAGTGGACATGGGGTAAGATGATCAATCCTCATTTAGAAAGACAGATGGGATGTGCATTGAACGTATGACAGGAGTCTACTGAGCGCATCTGAAAGACTCTAACTAGCAGTGTTTTCAAAGCAAAGACTCATGACCAAACCTTTGGCAGAGTACAGGGAATCATAAGAAAGAAGGGGAGTTAGTCTGATGGGGAAAGGATAGGAGCTCCACAAGGACCAAATATATCTGGGCACAGGGTCTTTTCTGAGACTGACATTCAACCAGGGACCATGTATGGATATAACCTAGAACCTCCACTGAGATGTGGCCTGTGGTAGCTCAGTAACCAATTGGTTTCCAAAAGTGAGGGGAACAGGGACTATTTCTAACAGGAACTCAATGACTGGCTCTTTGGTCTCCCCACCCCCGAAGGGAGGAGCAGTCCTGTTAGGCCACAGAGGAGGGCTTTGCAGCCAGTCCTGAAGATACCTGATAAAACAGGATCAGATGAATGGGGAGGAGGTCCCCCCTATCAGTGGACTTGGAAAGGGGCACGGTGGAGATGAGGGAGGGAGGGAGGGACTGGGAGGGAATGAGGGATCGGGACATGGCTGGGATACAGAGTTAATAAAATGTAACTGATAAAAAAAAATAAAAAAAAATAATAATTGTCAAAAAAAAAAAAAAACAAGACTATAATATACAGATTCTGGTACCAAATAAATCCTTTAAGACCTTTTCTTCCCACAGAAACTATTGTAGCACTTTTAAGCATAATGAAAGCAACCCAGTGGTGAGAGTTTTCTTGCTAGTTCAAGCCTGATTTTTCTGTGTTCTGTAACCAAAGTGCCTGGTGTTTTCACAGATAAGGTCTTGGTGTCTAGTAATTCTGGTGAGCAACCAAGAACAAAGTCCTAAATTGGTTTTGGTGTGGGTTTTCTATCCAAAATCTCACAGGGAGATACACTATGAAAAGCAGTGACATATTCATTTAAGCCCACGTATTCGACTCACCAAATAATGGCAGCAACCAGTGTGCATTATTTCTGGAGTGCAGAAGATCTGAAACTCGAAAACTGGTGAGTGGATGGGCAGCTGAAGCCAGAGCATCGGCTTTGAGGCTACCCAGCCTAGGGGGCACAACCCATGAGCTAGGACAGGTTGAATCCAGCTCTCCACATGGACATCTCCGGGGTCTGAGAGTGGTGAACTATCCACTGCACCTCCTTGCAGCTGCAGGGAGCACAATGGCAGGGAGCACATAAACCCAGGTACAGGGCACCTCCTCACTATAACAGCCAAACAGGGGACCCAAATCTGAGAGTAGAAAACTGTGGACTCTCTGAGTATACACTTATATCTGTGAGTGAGTTCCCGGGACCACTGTGCTTTGCACACCCATCTGCTAGTGAGTGCTTCTGCAAGTGAGTGTATACTAGCAGCCAGTCAGATCTCTCCCACCCACACCCCCTGATGTGGGCAACATAGAGATCTCTTCTGTGGGACAGCATTCTCAACATTGAAGCTCCTGTTCTATGGGTCTCGCCGTGGAGTACAGCCAAACAGTTCCTGGAGCCAGGATGGTGCAACTCAGGCAGAAATGAGAATTTGAGCACAATACCGAGATAGGTCTGTGGGCCACTGAGCCATTCAGGGGCACCTTCTCATGGGCACTGTGCCCACAAAAACTGTGATCTGCACAATAACCTTCACCTGCATCTCTCCCTCATACTCCACCTTTTCAGGCAGGCACAACTCCAAGTACACCCCTGCCATTGCTCACCTGCACCAGATACCTTCCTTCCTCCACTGCGCCTGAAACACCCATACCTACTCTCACACCTCAAAAAGGAAGACCCATCTCATCTTATGAAGAATACTCCTCGCTCCTGAGACAGAAGGACCAACTCTGTAGAACAAGCTCCAGGAACAAACAGCAAATGCTACTGACTATCAGATGGCTAGAGGCAGGCGTAAGATAACATCCAACAATATTCAGGACATCATGGTTTCACCAGCAACCCACTAAAATCAATGGATATTTTAATTCACCAGAAACACAGGAAAATAATTTTAAAGCTATGCATATTGAGGTATTAAAGGCACATAAAAGATAAATGAACAAAACTCTCAAAGAAATACAGGCAAATATAGCCACACATATAGAGAAAATGAATTAAAAAATAGATAACATAATGCAAAGACAAGAATCCACATTCAAACAGATTAAGGAAATTATGCAAGACATGAAAACAAATTAGAATCAATAAAGAAAACACAAACAGAGAAAACTCTGGAGCTGGAGAACTTAAAGAAAAGATTAGGAACCACAAAGGTTAGTATCACCAACAGAATACAAGAGATGGAAGAGAATCTCAGGTGCTAAAGATACACTTGCAGAAAGTGATACATCCCTCAAAGAAAAAATAAAATTGGAACACCAAACATCCAAGAAATCAAGGATGCCATAAAAAGATGAAATCAAAGAATAATAGGAATACATGGAACAGAAGATGACAAACTCCAAGGTCCAGAAAATATTTTCAAGAAAATCATAGAAGAAAATTTTCACAACTTAAAGAAAGAAGTGTCCATAAACATACAACATCAATGGACTTAACTCTCCAATAAAAAGACACAGACTTACGGAATGGTTGTGGAAACAGGATCCAACATTCTACTGCATCAAATAAACACACCTCTGCAACAAAGATACTCTGATGCATCAGAGTAAAGGGCAGGAAAAAGGTTTTTCAAGCAAACAGACCCAGAAAACAAGTTAGAGTAACTATGCTAATATCTAATTAAATAGACATTCAACCAAACTTACTCAAAAAAGATGAAGAGGGACACTTCATTATCATCAAAGAAAAAAATCCACCAAGAGTATGCAACAATCCTGAACATCTATGCCCCAAATACAAGAGCGCCTGTAATTGTAAGTGAAACATTATTAAAGCTCAAAATCGATCACACCTTAAAAGTGGGAGACGTCAACACTCCACTCTCACCAAGGGACAGATGATCTAAACAGAATTTAAATAGAGAAATAATGACAATTACAGAGATCCTAAATCAAAAGGACCTAATAGATGTCTACAGAACCTTTTACCCAAACTCCAAAGAGTATACCTTCTTCTCAGCGTGCTACACAACCTCCTCCAAAACTGACTATATTGTCAGACACAAAGAAAGCCTCAACAGATACAAGAAGATGTAAATATTCCCTTCAATCCTACCAGACCACCATGGCCTAAAACTAGACCTCAACAACAGAAATAACAATAAGCCTACATACACATGGAAACTAAACAACTCTACTCAGTGACAACTTGTCAGGGAAGAAATGAGAAAAGAAATTAGAGACTTCCTAAAATTCAATGAAAATGAAGCCACAACTTACTCAAAGTTATGAGACACAATGAAAGCAGTGCTAGGTGGAAAATTCATAGGAATAAATGCCTCCAGAAAGAAGTTTGAGACATCTAATACAAGCAAATTAACATCACACGTGAAAGCCCTAGCGGGGGAAAGTGGAGCAGACACACACAAAAGGAGTATACAGTTGGAAATAAACTCAGGGCTGAAATCCTAGCAAAATCCTACCAGAAAACTGTCAGCTGATAAATGCTTTCAGCAAAGTGGTTAGATACAAAATTAACTCAAAAATATCAGTAGCCATTCTGTATGTAAAAGACAAAAATGGCTGAGAAAGAAATTAGGGGAAAAGAATCCTTTTTTCAATAGCCACAAATAATATAAAGTACCTTGGTATGACCAACCACATGTAAGTCCTGTATTTAAAAAACAAAAACAAAAAACCCTTCAAGTCTCAAAAGAAAGATGGAAAGATCTCCCATGCTCAAAGACCCACAGGATTATCATAATGAAAATGGCCATCTTGCCAAAAGCAATCTACAGATTCAATGCAATTCCCATCAAAATACCAACACAATTCTTTACAGACCTTGAAAGAACAATTCTCAATTTCATGTGGAAAAACAAAAAACCTAGAATTGCTAAAACCACCTGTACAATAACAGATGTTCTCCATCCATGAACTCTGTCTGTACTATAGAGCAACAGTAATTACAATTGCACATTACTGGTATAGAAATAGAATGGTGGAAATGAATAGAAGACCCAGAAATAAAGCCACACACCAGTGGATACTTCATTTTTAACAAAGAAGCCAAAACCATGCAATGGAAAAAGAGACAGCATCTTCAAAAAATGGTGCTGGTCTAACTAGATGTCTACATGTAAAAAAATGCAGAGAACTATATTTATCATCCTGCACAAAAATGAAGTCCCAGTGGATCAAAAACCTCAACATAAATACCTACACACTAAACCTGTTAGAAGAAAAAGTGGGGAAAAGTGTTGACCTCATTGGCACAGGAGACAACTTCCTGAACAGAAAACCAACAGCACAGGCTTCTAAGAGCAACAATCAATAAATGGGACCTCAAAACAATGAAAATCTTCTGCAAAGTAAAAGACACTGTCATCAGAAAAAAATGACAGCCTACAGATTGGGAAAGAATCTTCACCAACCCTTTAGCTCACAGAGGGCTAATGTATCCAGAATATAGAAAGAACTTAAGTTAAACACCACCAAACCAAGTAATCCAATTAAAAAATGGGGTACAGAGATAAACAGAGAATTCTCAATGGAGGAATATGGAATGGCAGAGAAACTGTTAAAGAAATGTTTAATGTACTAAGTGATCAGGGAGATACAAATCAAAACAATCCTGAGATTTTACCATATACACATCAGATATGGCTAAGATCAAAAACTCAAGTGACAGTACATGCTGGACAGGATGTGGAGAAAGGGGAACCCTCCTCCATTGCTGGTGGGAATTAGACTTGTACAATTAATTTGAAAATTAATCTGGTGCTTTCTCAGGAAATTAGGAAAAGTGGTACCTCAAGATCCAGCTGTACTACTCCTAGGCATATATCCAAAATATGCTCAACTATACAACAAGGAGATTTGCTCAACCATGTTCATAGGAGCTATATTCATAATAGCCAGAAATGGAAACAACCTAGATGTCCCTCGATGGAGGAATGCATACAGAAATTGTGGTACATTTACACAATGAAATACTATTCAGCTATTGAAAACAAGTAAACCATGTCATTTTCAGGCAAATGGTGGGAACAGGGTTGAGTGAGGCAGCCCAGAAGCAGAAAGACACACATGCTATATATTCACTAAGTGGATATTAGGCATAAAATATAGGATAAATATACTAAAATCTATACTCCTAAAGAAGCTACACAACAAGAAATTCCTGAGGGAAATGATCAATCCTCATTCAGAAGGACAAATGTGAAAGAAAAACAGGAAAAGACAGGGAACAGGACAGGAGCCTACCACAGGCGGCCTCTGAAAGACTCTACCCATTGAGGCTGAAGCAGATGCTGAGGCTCATAGCCAAACTTTGGGCAGAGTGCAGGGAATCTTAAGAAAGAAGGTGAAGATAGAAAGACCTGGAGGAGACAGGATCTCCACAAGGAGACCAACAGAGCCATAAAAACTTAGCCCTGGGGCCACCAAAAAGAATGATACTCCAACCAAGGACAATGCATGGAGAGGACCAAAACCCTGGCTCAAATGTAACCTATAGACTCAGTATCCAAGTGAGTTCATTAGTTAAGGTAGCAGGGATTTTTCTGGCTTGAATTCAGTGGCAGGCTTTCTGATTACCCTCCCAGGTGAATGTAACCAGTCCTGATGAGACCTGATAGGCTAGGGTCAAAGAGGAGGACCTCCTCTATCAGTGGACTAGGGAAAGGGCATGGAGGGAGAACAGAGAGGGGGAGTGGGATTGGGAGAAGATGAGGTAGGGGCCACATCCAGGATATAAATTGAATAATTTTTAATAAATGATAAAAATATAAAAATAAACATAAATAAAAATATACATAAAATAAACATAAGTAAAATATACATAAAATAAACAAATAAAATAAACATAAATAAAAATATAAAATAAAAATATACAAAATAAAAATTAAACATATAAACACTCAAAAAAAACACTGTCATTTGAAAGAGTAGAATGTCATTTGAAAGAGTAGAATGTCCATAATATCATTTCTAACTATGGCAAACTCTGTCTTGGCTAGCTGGATTAATACCTTATCTGGTCAATGGAAGATCTTGATTTTGCTTTTTGGGAAGGATTGTCTTTTCTACTACTCTGTCATGAACTGTCCATCATCCAAGAAAAGTAATGAGTTAAAACTATTTTCTAAATTTAGTGCTATTATTTTTATTATACACACATACAAATATTATATGTGACCTGTTTACTATCTATCATCTCTGTACATCTATCTATCTATCTACATATTTCAAATATTTAGGCAAATAATGTTTCACTTAATATAAGTGCCAAGTGGTTATTACATATATATTTTTATAAGTTCTATAGTTTGTCCTAGGGATCTATTGTTTGACAGAAATACATACTGAGTCTACTTTGTAGACCTTCTAGTGGTATTGTGGGTAAGACAGAAGTTGCTAATGAAAAATATGTACTTTACTTTTAGCAGGTACACTTCTATTTAGAAATACTAAGTATTGGTCAATGATTATATTGATTGTGGTATTACAACAATGGAAAGTTTGGGTTTAAAGGCAACACATTAAACAGTAAATGCTGTCTTAAGCATAAGACTTTTATCAACTAGTCACTTGTTGGATTTTGTAATACAAGATATAGTCTGTATTTATATAATACACTGGATACCTTTTTTTTCCAATAAGCAAGTGTTTCAGTAGTACAGATCAGACAGCTAATCTGTGTTGTAAGGAATGTGCTATGCTACGTTACTGTAAGAGAAGTGGTAATACAGGTATGAATCATAAAAGAGTCTATTACACAGAAATGACACAAATTGATACTAGCATTACTGTGTCTAAGTCAAAGAGTAAACTATGAGTGCATAGAGGATCAGATAAAACTCTTCAGATGAGATAGTGCGATAGTGCTAGAAATAGTTTGCAGTTCAGAACAAAGTCTGTTCCAAGTTGAACTGATATTATTTTCTAACACAAATATGTATCTAAATATACTTTTACTTTTCCACTAGAGACTACCCATGTGTTTAACATTTCTACTGACTTTTCTCTTCCTCCCTTTAGAGCAAGAAGCTTAAACTGATTTTACCTTTAGAGTTTTTACTGAAAGCTTGCCAATATATGAGTGGGTATGTGGTGATTTGAATATGAATGTCACCTGTAGGCTCATTTATTTGAATGCTTAGTCATCAGGGATTGACACTATTTGAGAAGGATTAAGAGGTGTGACATTGTTGGATGAAGTATGTCACTGGAGTAGGCTTTTGGGTTTCAAACTCCCATGGTAGGCCCAGTTTTCTCACTGTTTTTCACTATTTCTCTATCTCTGTCTGTCTCCTTCCCTGTCTCTCTGTCTCTGTCTGTCTGTCTGTCTATGTCTGTAGATCAGAATACATAAATCTCTCATGAAAACATGCATGTGTGCTTTTTGAGAGTAATTAGGAATACTTAAAGCTAATGGTTTAATAAGAATGACAACAGAAAGACCTTCATTATTTGGGCAGAAAGGACACCCACTTTTACTGCATCATTCCTCACCTAAGCTACAATACTGAAGTACTATAAGAGCTTCCCTCTAGGCTCAGATTCTCTGGAAGAGAAAAAGAGAAGTAGCGCTTCACATTTTACATGCAGCTTCCCCTAGCAACTCTGCATGAGACCTGATTCTGTCTCCTCTCACAGGGATCATTTCAAGGTATTGGAAGGACAAGGCTGCCTAGAGATGATGAAAAAGCAGAGAAAGGAACGTATGAAGAGGCTGTTTATTCCAGGCCACAGAATGATTTGAGTAGAATCACAAACAGCTCTACCCTGCATTAGACCTAGGAAACTGAAACTGTAGGATCCAGACTCTAGCCAGCTTTCTTGAATTCAGAGAGTAGCTCTGTTTGATGTAGGGTGCCACTGGAAAGTGCAATCAGCAGACCAACTAAACTTCAGAGCATAAATGGTAGAGCAGCTAAATAGAAAAGTTCACATCAATGTTGTCTGCGCATGTATACCTGATTGATTACAAAATACCCCCCCCCGAAAAATTAAGGTAACGAAGTGCATTTACTTTTGTGTTGCTTTTATAAAATATCACCATCGAAAGCAACCTAAGGAAGAATGAGTCTGTTTGGCTTGAAGTTTCAGAGGAAGAGTCCGTGATGGTTGGGGATGCATGAAAGTTAGAGCAGGAGGCTGAGAGATCGAATCTTCAATAACAACCATGAAGCAGAGAGAACAAACTGCAAGAGTGATGAAGCTATAAACATTCAAAGCATGACCCTGTGACACACTTTGAGGTTCTATCAACAGCACCAAGAAACAGAAACTAAGTATTCAAATACATGAGCCTGTGAGAGACATTTCCCACTCAGGCAATCACATTCCGCACCACAGTTCCCAAAGAATCATGACCATTTATCAAAATTCAATAGACACGTTTAGTGAAATTTAAAAGGTTCATTAGTTTTTAATATTTTCAATACTCTTTAAAAATCCAAAGTTTCTTCCGGGACTCAAGGAACTGTCCTACTTGTGGCCCCATGTACAATAAAAATCAATTTACATACTTTGAACATACAAACACAAATAATATGCATTCAAGTTCCAAAGAGGATGTAGTGAAGGGATACTGGACTTTGAAGCAGAACTAAAACACAATATGCTAAATACTGAATCCTGTGGCTCCCTCTCCAGATCAGTGGCTTTTATGTCGGTGTCACTCCAGCTTTGCCTCCAGTGACACACTTCTCTCCCTGAGGATGGTTTCACATACTTCTGTCTGCTGATTTCCAGGTCCTCATTCTGTGCTGTTATCTACTTGTTTGTTTTATGGACACATGGGTCTGTCTTTGTCACTGGAGCTCTTCATAATATATTGAGTTCAGGTATTGTGATGCTTCCAACACTTGTTTAAGAACAACATGCTGCTTTGACTGTTCATGATAATTTTGTTTCCATGTAAATTCCTGCATTATTATTTCTAGTCATATGAACAATGACTTTGGAATACTGATGGGAAGTACATTGAATCTGTAAGTTATTTTTTTAAATATAGGCATATACACAATGATAATCATACCAGTCCAGTTGCATAGGGGCTCTTTCCCATCATCTAGAATCTTATTATGTTCCTTTTAATCTCATGTATAATGATATAAAAATAGTAAGTAAATAGGATCAAGATTTATAAGAGCTAAGCAATAAAGAAGTGTATCTTTTTTCAACCGAATAAAGAAGCAAAACATAGTAATCAGATTATTATTCAGGTTGTGGGTGATACAGATAAATAAAATAAGTGAAATAAGGTAGTGAAAGAGAAAATACTCTGTATGAATAAAATAATATGTGTTTTGAATAATCAAAATCTTAAAAAGTAAAGTTGTGGCTTGTCAGCCTAGCATGTGAGATTTTTAAAATGATTAACTTAACTGTTTAATGAGCACAGAATTTCAGTTTTGCCAGATTAAATAAACTGTTATTTAATATTACTTTACATGGAAATTTTGGACAGCTAATTTGACCAATTGAGATTGGGGTATTGTTGCTGTCTAAAGAAAAGATTTAGTTATGTTCTTTTACAGTTTTAAGTGTTCTGCACGTACATGTGTGTGCCACATATGTGCAGTGTCCTCAGAGACCAGAAGAGGGCATTGCGTCTCCTGGAAGTGGCGTTACATGGGTTGTAAGTCAACATGGGAGCAGAAACTGAATCCAGTCTTCTGCAAGCAGCGAATGCTCTGAACTAAGACACCCTTTCTGACCATATATATATATATATATGTATATATATGTATATATGTATATATATGTATATATGTATGTATATATGTATATAAGTATATATGTGTATATATATATCTATATGTATGTCATAAAAAAGTATTTGTAGTATAATTAACTCAGAGGTAAAAACTCAGCTATGTAAAACTATTCATAAAATAAAAGTTATTTTGGCCCTGTAAAACATTATTTAGTTTAAATTTTGACTTTTCATTTCTCTCTGCCAGCAGTTGGTGGATAACAGGATTTTGATTCCTGTTGGTCAAATATGTCCTATGAAAATGAAAAGAAAATCTATTAAATAAACATGTATCCAGAAAATATCTTTTGGAAGATGTTTTCTTTGAAAAAGATTTGAAAGCTTGTATACCTTTTATCTGTTAACAATGGTAAAATAATTTACATTTATTCATGAAAAAATTGCATTTTAGGAAGCTGGATATTTTGAATACCAGAAAGTACATGTTTTGGGGGTAAAATTGCTGTGAACGTTTCTATTTTCTGAAACACAATATAGAAATCCTGCCCCCTTAATAATTCTTCAAAGAATCTGCCCATGAATACTTCCAAATCTCACTGATTTTCATCAGAAATTGCTGCACGAACACCCAGAGGCTATTGCTTATGTAGAACCGTCAAAGTAAATAACAATGATATTAGCCCCTTTACCACTCAAAAATCCACTCACATTATAAAACCTCTAAACGTTTACTAAGCCTGTGATTTTTTAACAAGGTGTTACGTTTTCCCTTTGTTGAATTGTTTTTGAATTTTAATTCTAGACTTCTAGCTGTTCTATTTCAGAATCACACTCAGAAGCGCTTCCAAAGCAATATCTTCTATTCCTTTACTTCTTTCTAGGCAAATTGATCAGTCGTGTTTTGAAGACTGGCTGTGTGCCCAGTTTCCACAAATGCCAAAGACTTCTGTGCACCAAGTTAATTAAAATTGACTGCTTGTTTTAGGCAGAAGAAACAGGCAGCATGCCGGATGCCTCGAAAGACTGATTGAACAATTTAAGCAAACAGAATAACCTGCCTTCTAGCTAAAGAATAAAATACGTTATTATGTTGCTTTAGCTCAAATAAAAAGTCTTTGTAATGTTATTTTTTAATTGAAAAATATGAAATATATACCTAAATTAAAATGAAAATATTACATTAGTCACAGAAAACAATAAAAATGTGATCTTCACAAAATCTATTAGGCTTTTGTATTACCAATATTTCAAGAAAGTATTTGCTGCAGTTACAGGCATATCATAATTTTTTTCATTACTGCCCATTCCAAAAGTTTATCCAATATCAAGTAAATATTTGTTTTATGCATATATGTCATTAGTTATCAAATTTATAATTTAGAGGCAATGTAATGGTGAACTTCTGTGGGTCTCTATGTTTCTGTGCGACCAGTTATCATCTAATTGTAATGGAGAAAATAATTAACCAAATAATATTTAATATAGTAAATTTGAATTATGTATGAACTTGAATTTTCAATATCACACCATCTGAGTACTTACAGAAATCTATATTCTATTGCACAAAGAAAGCTGCTGGTTTAGGTATTTAAAGTATGATCTTAATTAACACTGAGTAGTGAGCTAAGATTAGATTCTATAAGCAAACCTTGGTCACTTTTAGCTGCTGATGTACACTGAGTGTTTTCTAATTAACAAGTATACTAAGAGTGCTTTTTACTTCTCACCATAACACTAGAAGACATACTCCTATACTTATTTTATGGATGGTTCTCTCTCAGGTTCTCCCTTAGGGTGTGCCTAGGTTCGTGGCCTGATAATGATGCCAGGCATATGTTTTGTGTGTTGGTGTAGGCCTTAAATACAATGAGAAAGTGGCTGATTACCCCTAGAGTACTTCTGTAACTCTTGTACAAGCAGGCATGTCATACAGGGCCAGTCATTATTGTACCCAATACAGCTTACCGCTGGATAATGCTGATTATTACTTCCCTCCCTGGGCCACATGCATAGCATCACCCATCACTATGAATGCTCGCCAGGAGTAATCTACCTTTATCTCAGTACCAGCTTTATTCATCACGTTCTTTGTCCCAAACTTGTGGCATCTTCACAAATGGGTTCTTTCCATGACACTGATGAGCCATGATCATTACCAATGGCTGATAAGATTTAGTGCTCCGTGTAACATTGCTGTCCAACAACTCCAAAAGTAGTAACCCTTTTCTAAAACTGGACTTCTTTTACCAAAAAATTTGCTCAATATCTTTTCCCGATACAAGTGCTAAATAAAAATATAAGACATTTTGAACAAAACGAAAACCTTTAAGACCTAAGGTTGGGTACAGAGGTTCTGTAGATATTTTAGAAACTAGGGAAAGTTCTCTCATGTTTTCCCTACCATTTCTCTCACATACCCCCACCATCATTTCTTCCAATATCACATGCTTTTTTTTTTTTAACCCAGTGAGTCCATTTAGTGCCAACACTATGTATGTGGAGAACTCACTTCTGTAACATGAAGAGTTTCTTGGCAGGGATGGAACTTACTAAGTCCTTCTATAATCCATGATGGAATTTTAGCTTGATGCTGTCCCTGTCTTGTATGTGCTGTCACAGGTGCTGTAAACTCATGTGTGCAAAAATGCTGTCACGTCTAGCAAAGCAGGGGTGTCTGCAGTCATCTATTACTGCTAGCTCTTCAGATCATTCCATCCTCTCTTCCATGATGTTCCCTGAGGTTTTGCTGTAGGGGGTGGGACATAGCTGTTTCATTTAGTGAGCCACAGTTCTCTATATATTTGCAAGTTGTCAGTCTCTATCATAATTGCAATTTACTGCAAAAAGAAGCTTCTCTGATGAGGGTTGACAGACACACTGATCTGTGAGTATACAGACAAGAAATTTGGGCTAAGCTTATGACTGCATCCATTTAGCAGAATAACAACACTCATCTGTATTATTCTGACGGGCCTAGGATCTAGATAGCCAAAGGGTCTTCAGCCCAGGTAACAGTATCAGTTTTAAGTTCTGTCTTGTGTAGTGGGTTTTATTTTTTTACCATAAAACACTATTATACTATAATAAAAACTTAATGTTATTAACAAATTTCAGTACAAATCACTCAAATGTATAGAGATAGTTAGCCTTCAACTATAACAAAGTTTATAGAAAAATGAATAAATTGACTTCTGGATTTTATTAATCCAATCAGTTGCTTAATGTTTCTTATTCTGCTTAGTTGTGTTAATTTTTTGTTGTTGTTGTTATTTTTAATGAAGTGAAAAGAAACCATGACTATAACAACCTATGAAAGAAAGCATTTCATTTGGAGTTTTTGGCAGTTTCAGAGGATTTATCCAAGGCCATCATGGCAGGAAAGAGGTCAACAGGCTGGCATCATGGTACCAGAGCAATAGCTGAGAGTTTACATCTTATCTACAAGTTGGAGGCAGAGAAAGATAGAGATAGAATAGAGATAGACAGAGACAGAAAGACAGACAGACTAGGTAGGCCTGGCATAGGCTTTCAAAACCTCAAAGCCTATTCTAGTAATAACTCTCAACCAAACGGCCACACTTCCTTTTTGAAACAGTTCGACCAAATGAAGGCCAAGAATTCAAACATGTGGTTTATGAGTTTACTTTCATTTCAAGCACCTCACTAGTTTACTTTCTTTCAATCTGCTCTGTTCTTAAGCTCCTTAAGGTCATTATTAATTGCTCCATGACTAAGTACTGCACGAATCCTCCCGTAACAGGTTTGGTCATACTTTTCCTTCCTTAAACAGACTTAACAGTCCATTACATAGTTCTTCAAATTCTCCCACAGTCCTTTACATGTTTAAGCATCTTAATATGTATTTCTGAACTCATCGCTTACATTTCCCCTCTAGTCCAAAAAGAACATATTTATATTCCCAAGTACAAGTGTGTTTGGTGCTCTGTGTTCTCATCAAAAGATTCTGGCTCATGACAATCTTCATAAATTTTACATATACATATTAAATAAGCATGCATTAATGGGCAGTTCAGGTCATGCTTTTTAGGACACAACAATTAATGTCTAGTGTTTTAAAATCATATGTAGTCAGAAAAAGTTAATAAAATACTTACAGATGTATTTGCTAGGAGCACAAAGGTCTTTGCCCCTACCTATCACTAGGGAAAAGAAGAAATGTTAAACACATAGGGGCCTCTTCAGTGTAGGAGACAAAAATGCCTGCTTCCCATCCAGAAAGCTGGGAATTGATTTTGTTAATGACCTGGTGACTTCTCACTGTCTGTTGAGGTAGATTTCACCCACCCTTTGGTATAGAAGCAGACATCACTCAAGTTCCCCAGAATCAATATTCCAGAAACTTTCCTTTCAAGAACATTACCCTTCCTTACGGAAGATGTCACATGGACATTATGACCTGCTGACTTCAATTCTCTGTCAGTCAGAGACCACATTAGATTCTAAGGCTTTTAGCTATAGAACCCACCCTCATGGTCACATGTACTTTGTAGCAGAGTTTCGGTGTAGTACCTTAAGCTTTATTGTGCAGCTAGAATTGGAATGACTGTTGAGTGGAAACCTCTCCCCAAATTGTACTGTGTTTTAAATGTGCTGACATTGAACCACCTGCCATTAGACTCCCCCACATCTGATACAGATTAGCAAAGTCAACGTGAACTGCGCTTTCATTCTCACCTTTTCAAAATTCTCTTCCTGCCTGGTTACCTGCAGGCTCTGCTTCATGGATTTGATAGATATCATAATGGTGTGTATTAAAATGCATACAAGACATTTATATATGTCTTGGAAGTCAAATGAGGGCCAAAGGATGGAAGGAGAAATGTTTTACTAATGTTTACAATGCACCATTTAGTCATATGCTATAGGAATAATAATTAAAAAAAAACTAATACATGTATAAACAGAAAATAACATACATAATACTCAAGGCTGTACATGCTGCAAATTTAGTGGAAATGGGAATGAAAGCCTAATAAAGCACTAAAATTTAGACCTATTTTGGATAATAAATAAAATTAATGAATCCTTTTAAAGTTCAGGAATTTTTTAGCCTACTTTGAATATAATTAGATTTATTCCTGAAATCTATTCTATATGTAAAATTAACAGCCTTTATTTCATAATAAATTTCATGTATATAAATTTAACATAAGACATCTGTAAGGAGATAATTTTTGTGTTTGTGGAATAGATGGGATGTCATACAAAGACTAAGTATAAAAGTATATGGCTCTTAATTAAGAAGTCCACCCACTTTAATATGTTCTAAAATTTAAGAGACATGAGTAGTGTAGGCAGGCAGTGGAGATAACTGGTCAAAAAACTGTTCATTTTTTAACTAAGATAGTAATTTGCTTTTAACAACAAAATGGTGTATTCTGATTGGTGTTTAGGAAAATCAGTGTAATGGATTAAACAGGAGTTTAAATAAAACAGAACTGAGCCCCATAATGACTTCTTCATGGGACTTTGCCGTGAAAAACATTGTCTTATCACCAAATTTTGGCACTTTAAAAGATTCCACTTGACTTTAGTAAGGAGAAATTTGTAGAGGTTCAATGTTGAATATCCACCTGAATTAATTGGACTCCAGGCTTATTAAAAGTAGCTTAAGAGGACAATAGCATGTTTAATATTATCAGAAAACTGAATGTATAAAAATATTCAAACAACATTCTGAATCAAAAATATAACACTTAAATTACTTGTTAGGTAGAATTAGCAGGATGTCAATGAATCCAAGAAAATTAACAACTGGAAATTAAATGAGTAGATTGCATTAAGACTAATAAAGAGATTTGAAATAAGCTAGAGTATATGAGAAACTTAAAACCCATATTGGAATCTAAGTGCAATGATAAAGGAGAATAAGGTAAATAAATCATTTTAGATCAAGGTGGAAAGGTTTCTAAAGCTATAGAATATTTACATTTTAAATATATTTTAATATTTTGAAACGAAATGGAGTAAAGACGAGGTTGTTCTAGAAATAGCCAAGTAAAACTACTGGAAGTTAAATGTAAGATAAAAATCATTAAAAAACCTTAGAATAAATGACACAGTATCTTCAAACGGAAAATAACTAAATAGGACAAATCTATAGCACATCTATAAACAAAGTATTAAATGTGTTCAGGAGAATTTTGTTGCCCTAGAAAAACAGAAATCAATAACTCACTACTGAGCAACCCTGAGACAAAGACAGAAAAAAAAAAAAAGAGTACAAGTAAGAAAGAAAAGAAAAGTCATCATTGGAGCAGGCAGACAGAGTAAATACAAACAAGTGTGGAAAGGCTAAAAGAAATCAGAGCCCCTGTCCAGTGGGGTGAAGGACTCCCAGAGGCCAGTGTGCCACTATGATGAGCAAGTACACAGTACAGAGATGACAGAAAAAGCAAGTCATAATAGTTTGTGCTCTATGATGAGAGGCGAGAGTGGTGAGGAGCAGCCTGATGTGACAGCCTGCACTGCCCCCTGAGGTCATGGTGATGTCCCAGCCCATGATGTCTGTGGCATATGTTGCCACCTAAGGCCATGAAGACTTCACTGGTATGGGGCTGCCATCTGGAACACCACTCCTCACCCACAGGGGCATGTACAAGAAACCTGCCCTTTGCTAGCTGCTGAAGGCAGGAGAGCTGACCCTGCCCCTCACTTGGGCAAAATGAAATAGCTGGCTGTGGTTTCACTGGTGCAAAGTGCTGGCAGGCTGACCAACTCAGCTATCGTCCACCAGATACAGAGCTTTGAGCTAACCCACCCCATTATTTAATAAACACACCTTACTTCTCAACAGAGACTGTGAAATTAAGAAGGGCCTGGATGGATATAATGCAGACCCTTAAGAGAACACAGATGTCAGCCCAGGTTAATATATCCAGCAAAACTCTCAGTCATAATAGATGGAGAAAACAAGATATTCAATGACAAAAATGAATTCAAACAATACCTACCCACAAATTCAGCATTACAGAAGATACTAGAAGGAAAAATAGAACCCAGAAAAACTAACTACATTCAGGAAAACACAGAAAAAAAATTAACCTCATTACAGCAAACCAACAGTAGCCAAGCACACAAACACACTACCATAGCCAACAGCAAAATCAAAGCATCTAACAGCCACTCATCATTAATCTCCCTTAACATCAATGGACTCAACTCTACAATCAAAAGATGCAGACTACCAGAATGGATATGTAAACAAGACCCAACAATCTGTTGCATACAAGAAACACACCTATGTCACAAAGATAGACATTACCTGCAAGTAAAGGGCTGTAACACTGTTTTCCAAGCAAATGGACTCAAGAAGCAAGCAGGAGTAGCCTATCTAATAAGATAGACTTTCAACCAAAATAAATCAAAAGAGATGGGGAATGACACTTCATACTCATCAAGGGAAAATTCGACCAGGAAGACACCACAATTCTGAATATCTATGCTCCAAATACAAGAGCAAACAGATTTGTAAAAGACGCATTGATAAAACTTAAACCACACATAGATCCCCACACATTAATAGTGGGAGACTTCAACACCCCACACTCAACAAAGGACAAGTCAACAAACCAGAAATTAAACAAAGAAATAATGACTCTAACAGAGGTCATGAATTAAGTGGACCTAACAGATATCTACAGAACCTTTCACACAAACACAAAAGAATTTACCTTCTCAGCACCTTATGCAACCTTTTCCAAAATAGACTAAATAGTTGGTCACAAAACAAGTCTCAACAGATACAAAAATATTGAAATAATTGCATGTATCCTATCTGACCACTATGGATTAAGCTGGATCTCAATGTCAACAGAAAAAACAAAAAGCCTAAACACACATGGAAACTAAGCAACTTGGTACTCAATGACAGCTGTGTCATGGAAGAAATAAAGGAAGAATTAAAGTATTCAAATAATTCAATGAAAATGAAGGCAAAATATACCCAAAATTATGTGACACAATGAAAGCAGTGCTAAGAGGAAAGTTCATAGCACTAACTGCCTTCAAGAAGAAATTTGAAACATCTCATGCAAGCAACTTAATGGCTCACCTAAAAACCATAGAAAAAAAGAAGCAGACACACCAAAGAGGAGAAGACAGATGAAAATAGTCAAACTAAGGGCTGAAATTAATAAATTGGAAACAAAACAATTCAAAATGATCAATGAGACCAAGAGCTGGTTCTTTGAGAAAATCAACAAGATAGACAAACACTTAGCCAAGCGAACTAAAAGGAAAGAGACACTATCTAAATCAACAAAATCAGAAATGAAAAGGGGGACATAGCAACAGACTCTGAGGAAATCCAAACAATCATTAGGAATTACTTCAAAAGTCTTTATGCCACAAAATTTGAAAATCTAAATGAAATGGACAATTTTCTGGATTGATTACTTTACCGAAGCTGAATCAAGACCAGGTAAATAAAATAAATAGTCCTATATTCCCTAAGGAAATAGAAGCAGTCATCAAAAGTCTCCCATACAAAAGAAGCCCAGGGCCAGATGGCTTCAGCACAGAATTCTACCAGAGCTTCAGAAGAGAGCTAACTCCAATTCTCTTCAAACTTCTATTTCACAAAATAGAAACAGAAGGAACACTACCAAACTCATTCTATGAAGCCACAGTCACCTTGGTACTTAAACCTCACAAGACCCAACAAAGAAAGAGAATTTCAGGCCAATCTCCCTTATGAGCACTAATGCAAAATTACTCAACAAAATAATTGCAAAACAAATACAAGAATACATCAAAGATATAATCCACTATGACCAAGTAGGCTTCATGCCAGGTACACAGGGGTGGTTCAATATGCGGAAATCCATCAATGCAACCCACCATATTAACAAACTGAAAGAAAAAAAAAACACGTGATAATCTCCTTAGATGCTGCAAAAGCATTTGACAAAATCCAACATCCATTCATGTTTTAAAGTATTGGAGAGATCAGGAATACAAGGCACATACTTAATCATAGTAACAGCAATTTACAGCAAGCGTATAGCCGACATCAAACTCAATAGAGAGAAACTTAAATGAATCAAACTGAAATCAGAGATAAGGCAAGGCTGCCCATTCTCTCCATATCTCTTCAACAGTTCTGGAAGTCCTTGCTAGAGCAATAAGACAATTGAGGGAGATCAAGGGGAAACAAATTGGAAAGGAATAAGTCAAAGTATCACTGTTTGCAGATGATATGATAATATATTAAGTGACCCAAAAAATTCTACCAGGAAATTCCTACAGTTGATAAACACCTTCAGCAAAGTGGGTGGATACAAATTTAACTTAAAAAAAATCAGTAGCCCTCCTATATACAAAAAAAAGACAAAAAGGCTGAAAAAGAAATTAAGAAAACAATACCCTTCAGAATAGCCACAAAAGACATAAAGTACCTTTGCGTGACCCTAACCAAGCAAGTCAGAGACTTCTATGAAAAAAAATTTCAAATCTCTGAAGAAAGTATTAGAAGAATATATCAGAAGATGGAAAGATCTCCCGTGCTCATGGCTTGGCAGGATTAATATAGGAAAAATGGCCATCTTACCAAAAGCAATCTACATAGTCAAAGCAATTCAAATTACCAACACAATTCTTTACAGACCTTGTGAGAAAAGTTCTCAACTTCATATGGAATAACAAAAAACCCAGAATTGCTAAAACAATTGTCTACAATAAAAGATCTTCAGGAGGTATCTCCATCCCTGATCTCAAGCTGTACTATAGAGCAACAGTAATAAAAACTGCATGGTACTGACATAGAAACAGAATGGTGGATCAATGGAAGTGAATAGAAGACTCAGAAATAAACCCACACACTTATGGACACCTGATTTTTTGAAAAAGATGCCAAAACTATAGACTGGAAAAAAAGATAGCATCTTCAGTAAATGGTACTAGTCTAACTGGATAGCTACATGTAGAAAAATGCAAATGGATCCATACTTATCACCCCGCACAAAAATAATGTCCAAGTAGATAAAGACCTCAATATAAAACCAGAAACACTAAACATGTTAAAAGAAAAAGTGGGGAAGACCATGGAATTCATTGGTAAAGGAGACAACTTCCTGAACAGAACACCAACAGCACAGGCTCTAAGATCAACAATCAATAAATGGGACCTCATGAAACTGAAAACCTTCTGTAAAGCAAAGGACACTCTCATAAAAACAAAATGACTCCTACAGACTGGGAAAGGCTCTTCATCAACCCTTTGTCTGACAGAGGGCTAATAAAAGAAAGAACTAAAGAAGCTGAAAAGCAACAAATTAAGTAATCCAATTAAAAAATGGGAAATAGAGCTAAACAGAATTCTCGATACAAGAATATCAAATGGCAGAGAACACTTAAAGAAATGTTCAAACTCATTAGCCATTAGGGAAATGCAAATCAAAACAACCCTGAGATTTCACCTTACACCCACCAGAATGGCTAAGATAAAAAAACTCAAGTGACAACCCATGCTGGAGAGGTTATGGAGAAAGGGGAACCCTCCTCCACTGCTGGTGGGAATATAAACTTGTACAACCACTCCGGAAATCAATTTGGCACTTTCTCAGACAACTAGGAATAGTGCTTCCTCAAGATCCAGCTATACTACTCCTAGATATATATCCAAAAGAGGCTTAAGTACACAAAAAGGACATTTGCTCAACCATGATTGTAGCAGCTTTATTTGTAATAGCCAGAAGCTGGAAAGAGCCCAGATCCCCCTCAACTGAAGAATGGAGACAGAAATGGTGGTACATCTACACAATGGAATATACCCAGCAATGAAAAATAAGGAAGTCATGAAATTTGCAGGTAAATGGTGGGAACAGGAAAGGATCATCCTGAGTGAGCTATCCTAGAAGCAGAAAGACACACATGGTACATACTCACTCATATAGATATATAATATAGAATAAACCTACTAAAATCTGTACATCTAAAGAGACTAATCAAGAGGGAGGACCCTGACTAAAATGTTCAATCCTTGTCCCAAAAGGCAAAGAGGATAGACATCAGAAGAAAAAAAACAGGAAACAAATTAGGAACCTGCCACAGAGGGCCTCTGAAAGGCTCTGCCCTGCAGACTATCAAAGCAGATGCTGAGAATAATGTCCAGCTGTTGGGCAGAGTGCATGGAATCTTATGAAAGAAGTGGGAAATAGTAAGATCTGGAGAGGATAGGAGCTCCACGAGGAGAGCAACAGAACCAGTAAATTTGATCACATGGGTCTTTCCAGAGACTCATACTCTAACCAAGTATCATGCATGGAGATAACCTAGAATTCCTGCAAAAATGTAGCCCATGGCAGTTAAGGGTCCAAATGGGTTACATAGTAATGGGAAGAGGGTGCCTCTGACATGAACTGATTGGCCTGCTCTTTGATCACCTCCCCCTGAGGGAGGAGCAGCCTTACCAGGACACAGAAGTTGACAATGCAGCCACTCCTGATTAGATCTGATAGAGTAGGATCAGATGGAAGGGGAGGGGGACCTCCCCTACCAGTGGACTTGCGGAAGGGCATGCATGAAGAAGGGGGAGGTAAGGTGGAATTTGGAGGGTAGGAAGGAGGTGTTTACGGGAGGATACAAAGTGAATAAAGTGTAAGTAATAAAAGTTAAAAAAGAGAAAAACAATAATAATAAAATTTAAAAAAAGAAGGAGAAAACAGGGAACAAGGTAGTAGCCTGCCACAGAGGGCCTCTAGAAAACTCTGCCCTGCAGACTATCAAAGCAGATGCTGAAACTTATGGCCAACCTTTGGGCAGATTGCAAAGAATCAAATGAAAGAAGTGGGAAATAGTAAGATCTGGAGAGGAAAGAAGCCCCACAAGGAGAGCAACAGAACCAAAAAATCTGGGCACAGGGTTCTTTCCTGAGACTGATACTCCAAACAAGGACCATGCATGGATATAACCTAGAATCCCTGCACAGATGTAGCCCATGACAGTTCAGTATGCAAGTGTGTTTCATAGTAATGGCAAAAGGGACTGTCTCTGACATGAACTGATTGGCCTGCTCTTTAATCACCTCCTCCTGAGGTGGGAGCAGCCTTACCAGACCACAGAGGAAGACAATGCAGACACTCCTGATGAGATCTAATAGACTAGGATCAGAAGGAATGAAAGGAAGACCTCCCCTATCAGTGGACTTGGGGAAGGGCATGCATGGAGAAGCTGGTGGGAGGGAGGGACCGAGAGGGAAGGAGGGAGTGAGCTACAGGGGGGATATAAAGTGAATAAAGTTTAATAAATGAAAAATAAAAAAAAATTAAAATCGATTTTTTATTGCTTTATGCATAGAAAACTGTTTTCTTTTTTAATTTAATTTAATTTTTTTTATTATTTGTTACATTTTATTAACTCTGTATCCCAGCTGTATCCTGCTCCCTTATTCCCTTCCAATCCCACCCTCCCTTCCTCATCTCCTCCCTGACCCTTTCCAAGTCCACTGATTGGGGAGGACCTCCTCCCCTTTCATCTGACCCTGTTTTATCAGGTATCTTCAGGACTGACTGCAAAGTTCTCCCTTGTGGCCTAGCAGTAGTACTCCTCCCTTGGGGGGTGGGGAGGTCAAAGAGCCTGCCATTGAGTTCCAGTCAGAACTAGTCCCTGTTCCCCTTACTATGGAAAACCAATTGGTTACTGAGCTACCACACACTTCATCTGAGCAAATGTTCTAGGTTATATCCATACATGGTCCTTGGTGGATTGTCAGTCTCAGAAAAGACCCCTGTGCCCAGATATATTTGGTCCTTGTGGAGCTCCTATTCTTTCCACATCATACTAACTCCCCTTCTGCCAAAGGTTTGGTTATGAGTCTTAGTATCTGTTTTGAAACAGTGCTAGGTAGAGTCTTTCAGATGCCTTCTGCGGTAGACTCCTGTAATAAGTCCAATGCACATCTTTCTAAGTGAAGATTGATCATCTTACCCCATGTCTGCTTTCTTGTTTATGTTCTTTAGGTGTATAGATTTCATTATGTTTATTATATCTTGTAGGTCTATATAAGCAAGTATATACCATGTTTTTCTTTCTACTTCTGGGATACTTCACTCAGAATGATCTTTTCTAGATCCCACCATTTGCCTGCAAATTTCATGATTTCCTCCTTTTTGATTGCTGAGTAGTATTCCATTGTGCAAAAATACCACAATTTCTGTATCCATTTCTCTGTTGATGGACATCTGGGTTAGAAAACTGTGTTTTCACATGCTGGAGGGGTTGTGGAGAAAGGGGAACCCTGCTCCACTGCTGGTGGGAATGTAAACTGGTACAACCACTCTGGAAAGCTATCTGGCGCTTTCTAAGACAAATAGGAATAGTGCTTCCTCCAGACCCAGCTATACCACTGCTAGGTATATACCCAAAGTTTGTTCAAGTACACAAAAAGGACACTTGCTCAACCATGTTTATAGCAGCTCTATTTGTAATAGCCAGAACCTGGAAACAACCCAGATGTCCATCAACGGTGGAATGGGTACAGAAATTGTGGTATTTTTATACAATGGAATACTACTCAGCAATCAAAAAGGAGGAAATCATGAAATTTGCAGGCAAATGGTGGGATCTAGAAAAGATCATTCTGAGTGAAATATCCCAGAAGGAGAAAGACAAACACGGGATATACTCACTTATATAGACCTATAAGATATGATAAACATAATGAAATCTATACACCTAAAAGATAATCAATTGAGCAGACATGGGGTAAGATGATCAATCCTCATTTAGAAAGACAGATGGGATGTGCATTGAACGTATGACAGGAGTCTACTGAGCGCATCTGAAAGACTCTAACTAGCAGTGTTTTCAAAGCAAAGACTCATGACCAAACCTTTGGCAGAGTACAGGGAATCATAAGAAAGAAGGGGAGTTAGTCTGATGGGGAAAGGATAGGAGCTCCACAAGGACCAAATATATCTGGGCACAGGGTCTTTTCTGAGACTGACATTCCACCAAGGACCATGTATGGATATAACCTAGAACCTCCACTCAGATGTAGCCTGTGGTAGCTCAGTAACCAATTGGTTTCCCAAAGTGAGGGGAACAGGGACTATTTCTAACAGGAACTCGATGACTGGCTCTTTGGTCTCCCCACCCCCGAAGGGAGGAGCAGTCCTGTTAGGCCACAGAGGAGGGTTTTGCAGCCAGTCCTGAAGATACCTGATAAAACAGGATCAGATGAATGGGGAGGAGGTCCCCCCCATCAGTGGACTTGGAAAGGGGCACGGTGGAGATGAGGGAGGGAGGGAGGGAGGGACTGGGAGGGAATGAGGGATCGGGACACGGCTGGGATACAGAGTTAATAAAATGTAACTGATAAAAAAAAATAAAATAAAATAAAAAAAAAGAAAACTGTGTTTTCTATAATTATAAATTATGAGCTACATAAACTAACATGTATAGAATTGTTGATATACATATGAAAGAAATAGGGGTTGGGAGGGGAGGAGGGAAGGAACTACAGGGGTGAATACAGAGTAAATAAAGTGTAATTAATAAAAAATTTAAAAAAAGATACTTAATTATGATCTATTCACTTTGTATCCCAGCTGTAGCCCTCTCCTTCATCTCCTTCTACTTCCCTTCTCCCTAGCTTTTCTCCCTCCCATGCCCCTCCACTGATAGGGGAAATACTTCTCCCCTTTCATCTAACCCTAGCCTATCAGGGCTCATCAGGACTGGCTGAATTATCTTCCACTGTGGCCTGCTAAGGCTGATCCCACATCAGGAGGAGGTGATCAAAGAGCCAGCCACTGAATTCATATCAGAGACAGTCCCTATTACCCTTACTAGAGTACCCACTTGGATACTCAGCTTTCATGGGCTATCATCGGTGCATAGATTATCTCCATGCATGGTCCTTGTTTAGAGTATCAGTCTCAGAAAAGACCCCTGGGCCCAGATATTTTGGTTCTGTTGCTCTCCTTGTGGAGTTCCTGTTCTTCCAGCTCTTTCTAGTTTACTCTTCTTTCATAAGGTTCCCTGCATTCTGCCCAAAGTTTGGCTATGTATGACTCTCAGCATCTGCTTTGATACCCTGCTGGGTAGAGTCTTTCAGAGGCCCTCTGTGGTAGGCTTCTGTCCTATTCCCTGTTTTCTCCCTCTTCCAATGTTTATCCTGATTGCTTTTCTGAATGAGGATTGATCATCTTACCCAGGGTCCTCCTTCTTTCATAGCTTCCTTACATGTGCAAATTTTACCTGGAAAATATCTCTAAATAGAGATTCTCATATACGCTGTTGAAATTTTTTAACATGGTGTTTAATTCTTGAAGGGAGCTCCATCAGGTGAGATGAGAAACATCCATTATAAGTAAATATATATCAAATTATGTGCATTATATTCCCCTGACAAACTGCTGTAGGATTACTCATCAATGTATCCTCAGACTAATCACTTACCATCAATAATTTATACAACACTAAACTGAACGTTGAATGTGACTGAATTTCTCCTGCTTGGGAGGATTTAGTTTAATTATTTTCTTTTTTACTTTACATTATTATAGAATGAAATCTGTTTTTTGTGGTACAATGAGTTTGTTATTTTTAAAGTTTCTTATTAATTTCCAGTTTAATATTTTTAAATTTATTATTATTTATTTCAATTTATTCACTTTATATCCTAGCTATAGTCTCCCCAAATCCTCCCAGTCCCACACTCCCTCCCTCTTCTCCTCCCATGCCCCTCCCTTAGTCCACTGATAGGGGAGGCCCCCTTTCCCTTTTATCTGACCTTAGCCTATCAGATCACATTGGACTGGCTGAATTGTCTTCCTCTGTGACTCATGTATAAGTGGATATTAGGCATATAATATAAACATACTAAAATCTGTACACCTAATAGTGATAAGGAAGGAGGACTCTGGGTAAGATGCTGAATCCTCACTCAGCAAGGCAAATGGGATAGACATCTGAAGAGGGAGAAAACAGGGAACAGGACAGGAGTCTACCACAGAGGGACTCTAAAATACTCCACCCAGGAGGTTATCTAAGCAGATGCAGAAACTCATAGCCAAACTTTTCTCAGAGTGCAGGGAATCTTATGAAAGAAAGGGAAGATAGAAAGACCTATAAGTGGCAGGAGCTCCACAAGGAGACCAACAGAGTCAAAAAACAAAACAAAACAAAACAAAACAAAACAAAAAACCTGGGGCCAGGGTGTCCTGAAGAGACTGATACTCCAACCTAGAACCTTGCATGGAGAAGCCCTAGACCCCCTGTGCAGATGAAACCCATAGGCTGCTCAGTTTCCAAATGTGTTCCCTAGTAAGGGGGACAGGGGTTGTCTCTGACAAAGTCTGTTTTTAATTTGTTTCTTTGTTTTTGGTTATTTTTGTTCTATCTATGTATGTGTAATAGTCTTCCTATAGTTTTTCCTCAGGTTCAACCTCTTTGCATGTCACACACAAACAAATTCAGTTTCAATAGCTTTTTGCCAAAAGACTCTCCATTTTTCTTTGTATGCTATTCTCTGTCAACTCCTACTGGCTTTTAATATGTATTCACGGCATTAAGTACATGTTTCCATGTTTCACTTCGACTTATAATCCAGTTTTCAAACTCAGCTATTGCTATGTCTGAAATGTCACCACCAACACTGATGGAAAACTTCTCATGATAATTTTTTTCTTATCAACATTTCAATCTGATTTTTAAGTATACATATAACTCCATACTTGGTTCACAATGTTATAAAATTAATGAGTAAGAATAAAGCAACATACTGCTGAGAAAAAGAATAGATTATGGGTCTATACATCTATATAAAACAGTTTATATATCTACTTTATTGCCAAGCCTTCAAATGTTTACAAGTCAGACAGGAAATAAATATAAATATAGTAATTTTAAATATAGTATTTAAAACATTGTTTTATTTCAAGCAAGACTAAAACAATGATTCTATCTATAAACTTAGATGATATATAGCATGATATTTGCCCACTATAAGATAATAATGATTATGTTTTTCAGAGTTCCTATCATTAGCTAGACTAAATTCAGCTTTAACAATTTGGTAAAACCCTTCTCTATTGGTTTTATTTATTTATAAATGACTCATTTTGCTGAATAATAAACTCTATACAATCTTTTTCTCATTTGATATAAGGAATATGTTTGTGGGTACATTGACATATTATAAAAAATGTATAAACCACCATAGTTGAGAAAAAATATTCTTTAAGTCAATAGTAATAATGTCATTTTTAGAATAAAGAAATCTTTAAAATAATTTCTGTATTTGTCATTAGTCATTTTACCTTTCTACAAGGCCTTGCATAAAGATGAGTTAGAACCATGTCTACTGTGCTCACATATATTCTGTAGCACATGCATTCCTGTAATGACTGGTGTGAAAAGAGGCTCAGATGACATGTATTGTAGCACTTTTCCTTTTATAAATGGAGAATTTATTGTTCAGATAAGACACAAGACCAGAATGCTGGTTGGATGTGTAGCAAAACTACGGCTCATATTTAATGGCTGATAATTGAGGGATATTTCTCCAACTAAACAATGCTTTTATGAGAAAGCAGAAGCACTTGTTCAAGTCTGATGCATTTTAATTCTTCAGTATAGATTTAAAAATCCAGTTTAAGTCAGTCTTTTTGAGATTACAATTAAGTTAATTCAATGTTATTTCAAAAGAAAACAATACACATTTGAAGTATTTTCAACTGTAACATATTTTATTGTGTCTTGCACATGCTACCTCATACATTGTTGCTTTAGCTGCTTTCATACAAAGATACAAAGAGTGAGTCACTACTTACTTCTTTATCTTGTGCCTGCTTCTCTGACTCTTATCATCCTTGCAGATCACCTAAGAAACCATTGAGACTTCTGGTTCTGCTGACAATACTGCAATTGTCCACGGCTCTGGGGTGGAGTATCCTGCTCAATATCTTTGTTCTTCATCGGTGACATGAGGTAACAGGACGTGGTTCAGCCTGTGTCTCACAAAACTCCAGCCTAGCTGACATGCTATGTCTTTTCCCCAAGGGCTATTCATGACAATCTTTAATGTCTTTTCTTCAGCCACAAACATAAACTTAACTGAAGACCTAAAGCCTAGATAAGGATCCTCTTAGGATGAAAACAACAACAAGTGCAACTTGATAGCTTGCTTCGCATTTTCTTCAGAAAAGTAACTTGAAACCAAGTTTGTCTTATTTGTGTTGAATGACGATATTTTTTTTCTGGAAAAATGTCGATTACTCAAATGCATAGAGAAGTATCCTTGGCATAATATTATCTTAAAAGGAAAGTTTCCTCAGGAAATTTGATATAGGCTTCCCACTACTGATGCTTATCCTTGACAACCAGAGTGTCTCCTTTATAATTTATATTCCCAAGGTTTTAACTGTCGGGTCTCTGGGAACTCCAAGGCCAGCAGGATTCCGTTGCTTGTGTTGGTTCAAACTTCAAGAATTGATACTAGGTGGTTTATTTCAGGTATAGGTAAGCACAGCACAGTTAAAAAAAAAAGAAAAACCTTTTCCTAATGATAATTATCTCTACCCTGTGTACACAATAACGTTTAATACATGACTACATTGAAACTCTTTGTGACATACATTGCCACCTTCGTAGGATCTGGTGTGGTGTTAGGTACTGCAGACATTGCAAAGGTCACCGGACTATTAAACAACAAGCATTCTGGGCAGAAATAGTTTATATATATTTTTCCCTTTGAAGTAACAACCTTGAATGTTTAATATTCCTGGTTTCCCTTGTTGTTTATCTGTGTGAAAAAGAAAAAAAATGCCTCCTGTACTATCAGAAGGAGGGCTGTTAAAGAATCAGGCTACTATTTGATTACCCGTAATTACCTTATTCAAGACCAATCCAAAAGAACATGTATTTTCCCAAATTGTTATGTTTTCCTTTTGAGTAAAAGAAAAGGCTTGGGTAATACTGCTTTTAGGTGTCTCTGGTATCAACAATTTAGGTTGTTTCACATTCCTCTAGCAATAGTTTACTACCTAAATACTTCCATTGTTTGCTCCTGAAGCCTTCCCATTAGTGTTTAGTTCTTAATTATCCTAATGCTCTGCTGCACAAAGAAGACTTCCAATTACACCTGACCAGCGCAGAAGCACACAGAGCTGCTCACCTCTTCACCGATGCCCCTGTGACTGTCTAGAACAGGTTGCTCTGTATGCACTTGTTGAAATTTTTCAGGTGTCGCTCACAGCAGCAAACTATTTTCCTTGTGCATGCTCTGAGAGGAGCTCTTTGCCAGCTGTAGATAGTTAAAATCTGAGGACTCTGGAGAGACAATAAGTGCCAGGGCCCAGAGAGTGTGGAGGAGCCCCGAGAAAGAACAAGGCTGCTGCTACTTCCCCTCTGCAGCTCCTGTTGCTGTTGATGCAGCGAGACAAGAAGTTGGAGATCTCCAACTTTTAATTGGACTGGACTGGACTGGACTTTTAATTGGACAAGGATTGGACTGACTCCAGGGAATCTGAACCCTAACCAGCAGGAAGCAGCTAAGAAAGAACTGTGCCCCCTCTCCTACAAACCATTTCTCTCTCCTACCTGGTGTTGTGGTATTGAAAGGGACTGGGTTGGAATAGGGAGAAAGAGATATAAGAAATGAAACAAAAGGTTTTTTAAAAGTAAACCAGCCTTTACTATGTTTAGATATGTGCCTTGTATCCCTGATCTCTCCAATACTTTGAACATGAATGGATGATGGATTTTGTCAAATGCATTTTCAGCACCTTAAAGGACTTTCAAAAGTGGAGGAAAACATGGAGTTAGTCAATTTACATGGAGCAAGTCTAGCCCCTGGGGGCAATGGTCTCCTGAACCTATTCAGACCTCGGACTCCACCACTGCTAGTTCTAGAACTGATGCAGGATGTTCCAACAAGGGGGTTAAGGCTTCTCATAATATTTCCTATAAACCCACACCTGTTTGTTTATATCCCCCATTTTTATTCATTATTAGCCAGATAGAGCCAAGTAATTGTGGTAATGATACTTGCTTTTTTGCCCAATGCTGGAATGCTAGTGAATTTAGGTATGCCCTAGTTACTCGCATGCCTTGCTGGGTGCCTGTGCCCATTGATGCCCCTCACGCTATGACTCTCTTCAGACAGAAAAGGGATCTTAGAACTACAGCCACCATTGTTACTGCCATCTCATTGGCGGCTGTTGGAGCTACCACCGGGGCATTAGCCATGAGTCATACTGTGCAGACTGCTCAGACCCCGAATAATCTTTTAGCCAATGTAGCTCATGCCTTAGATGTACAAAAAAGAATTAATGCTCAACTAAAAGGAGGCTTGATGATGTTCAATCAGAGGATTGATCTCGTGCAGGAGCAAATTGATACCCTATGGCAAATCGCTCAACTTCGCTGTCAATGGAAGTATGCTGGACTTTGTGTCACTAGCATATAACATGAGAATTTTTCCTGTGCTGCAAATCTGTCTAAACAATTGTCTAGCTATATTTTAGGTAATTGGACTGGAGAATTCGATACTACGATGGAGCAGCTGTGAGTGGCCATTATCACGGTAAATTCTACCAGAGTGGACGCAGGACTAGCCACAGGATTATCATCATGGATTGCTGCAGCCATGAATCATCTGAAGGAATGGGCGGGCATGGGAGCATTAGCAGGCCTTCTGGTGTTGGTCTCCTTGGTTTGCCTGTGGTAAAAATGCAAGATTAGAGTCTCACAACAGAGTACTGCAGCCATGACCATTCAGGCCTTTACAGCCATTGAAGCAGGACAGTCTCCCCAAGCATGGTTGGCTACCATAAAAAGCTAAAATGTTATGCTCAGGATGCGAGGCTAAGCACTGCACTCAGGGTCAGCCACTTTCGACCCAGAGAAGAGCATGTCTGATGGCATGCGGGTTGATGCCCCAGGTCCCGCCTCTGAGAAAAAGGTATCAGATGGGTCTGATGCTCTTTGGGTGGATGACACCTAAATGAACATCAGTACAAAGTCCCAATTTAATATCAGAGATCAGACCTCTACTCTTGCCTGATGCGTCTAAAACAAAAAGGGGGAACTGTAGAGAGCTGCGGAATGCTGTTCCTTAAAGATGGAGCTGGTTTCCGCCTTCTACCTTCCTGATGGTGATTGCTCTCTGTCACGAACAATTCCACATTTGGCTAAGGCTGAAGATCTGGCTTGCTTCCATGTATGTGGACCTATCTGCATTGCCCACATGGCACGCTGGGGTTGGCTACCCAGAGGCTATTTAAGCTGTGGGCTGGCTTTCCCCAGGGTCCGATGATTGTTCAAGGTTCCTGAATAAACTGCATTGAAAAAAAAAAAAAAGTAAACCAGCACACTCTGTCTCTGCAGTAAATAATGAAGTCTAATTACTGTTAAACTGTTTGTTTTGTTTTGTGTTGAGATTTTTATTGAATTTTTATTGAATTTATGGGCTAGAGAGGGCCCAAACCATGTAGCTATTATAACATCAAACTTTGGACTCCAGGTTTTTCGAGATTATTCTTTCAATTTATTTTTTTTTCTTTTCTTTTTGTTTTGTTTTGTTTTTGATATTGTCTGACTCTGTCTCCTTGGCTACCTTAGAACTTACTATACTGTGTAGATCAGATTGTTCTTAAACTCACAGAGTTTCACAACCCTGACTACCTAGTTGTGAGATTGACAGAATGGACCACCAGGACCTGCTATCCTCCACTTTTTAAATCAAGACAAATAAATATTTTTATAATTGAGCCTTGTCAAAGGTTGTGTTTTAATTCTGTTCACTTCTATACAAATATTCTTTATGCTATCATCTTAACAATTAGGAATAGTGCTTCCTCAAGATCCAGCTATTCCACTCCTAGGCATATATCCAAAAGATACTCAAGTATACAACAAGGACATTTGCTCAACCATGTTTGTTACAGCTTTATTCGTAATAGCCAGAACCTGGAAACAACCCAGATGTACCTCAGTTGATGAATGGATATAGAAATTGTGGTACTTTTCCACAGTGGAATGCTACTCAGTAATTAAAAATGAGGAAATCATGAAATTTGCAGGCAAATGGTGGGACCTAGAAAGGATCATCCTGAGTACGGTATCCCAAAAGCAGAAAGACACACTTGGTATATACTCACTTATATAGACCTATAAGATATGATAAACATAATGAAATCTATACACCTAAAGAAGATAAACAAGAAAGAGGACCCAGGGTATGATGATCAATCCTCACTTAGAAAGAAAAATGGGATGGACATTGGATGTAGGAGAAAAATAAGTAACAGGACAGGAGCCTACCACAGAGGGCCTCTGAAAGACTCTACCTAGCAGTGTATCAAAGCAGATATTAAGACTCATAACCAAACCTTAGGCAGAGTGCAGAGAATCATAAAAAGGGGGGGGAGTTAGTATGACCTAGAGAGGACAGGAGCTCCACAAGGACCAAATATATCTGGGCACATGGGGTCTTCTATGAGACTGTTTCTGCAAACAAGGACCATGTATGGATGCAACCTAGAGCCTCTTGTTAGCTCTTGTTAGCTCAGTATCCAAGTGGGTACCCTAATAAGGGGAATGGGGACTGTTTCTGACATGAACTCAATGGTGGGCTCTTTGACCTCTCCATCCCCCAAGGGAAGAGCAACCATGCTAGTCCACAGAGGAGGACTTTGCAGCCAGTCTTGAAGATACCTGATAAACCAGTATCAGATGAAAGGGGAGGAGGCCCTCCCCTATCAGTTGACTTGGAAAGGGGCGGGGAGGAGATGAGGGAGGGAGGATGGATTGGGAGGGAAAGAGGGAGGGGGATACAGCAGGGATACAAAGTTAACAAACTGTAACTAATATTAAAAGAAAAAAAACAAATAAAATGTGTTGCATAATGAATTTATAATTGTATTAATTATTTAATCTACATTCATCCCTTCAATGTAAATGTGACTAATGTAGACTTGACGAATGATGACTTCAATAAAACAGAGATAGAATTTCAGTATATTTCAGATGTAAAATAACATCTGAAAAACTAATCAAACATAGGGTAACAAATTAATTAATATAAAGTAGATAAAATCATGGTGTGTAAATGAAATTCTATACATAATTTAGATAATTGAATGAAAATTGTTTTCAGCATGATGAATTATCCTATCCCTGTGGATAAATACTAAACCACATTGTAGATGTGCCATCTTGTTCAACAGACTTCCTTACTAGGCATAGAGTTGTGATAGAGAGTACTGTCAGCCTCATGGAATCCAGCAGTACTGAGCATGCCTATATGTTAGCCTAAATATATTCATTGAGGCGGACATCCTCTAGCTGTCCCTGCTGGGAAACCAGCCTGGATAAATGGAAGGAAGGGAACTAAGTGTCACCTTACAGTCACTGCTCCCAATTCTTCATTGTGGATACAATGTGACCAGGTGATTTAATTTTTTATTACCTTGGCTTTTCTGCCATGGTGTGCTATAACTTTCAGCTTTGGGCCAGCATAAACCTTTTCTTCCTGTCAGAGTGTTTTCACAGCAGCAAACAAACAAACAAACAAAAAACTTAATTTTTAGTTTACTGAGATTGTGTGATAAAGGTTAAGAAAATAGAGTAAATGAAAGTTCATGCAACAATTTATATAACATTTAATTTTAAAGTACAATAAAATACCTTATATATTTTTTCAATTGTTCTTTTAACAGCATATGATATATATATATTTTTTCAATTCAGTTTATTCAGGAACCTTGAAGAATCATCGGACCCTGGGGAAAGCCAGCCCATAGCTTAAATAGCCTCTGGGTAGCCAACCCCAGAATGCCACGTGGGCAATGCAGGTAGGTCCACATACATGGAAGCAAGCCAGATCCTCAGCCTTAGCCAAATGTGGAGTTGTTTGTGACAGAGAGCACTCACCATCGGGAAGGTGGAAGGCGGAAACCAGCTCCATCTTTAAGGCACAGCATTCCTCAGCTCTCTACAGTTCCCCCTTTTTGTTTTAGACGCATCAGGCAAGAGTAGAGGTCTGATCTCTGATATTAAATTGGGACTTTGTACTGATGTTCATTTAGGTGTCATCCACCCAAAGAGCATCAGACCCATCTGATACCTTTTTCTCAGAGGCGGGACCTGGGGCATCAACCCGCATGCCATCAGACATGCTCTTCTCTGGGTCGAAAGTGGCTGACCCTGAGTGCAGTGCTTAGCCTCGCATCCTGAGCATAACATTTTAGCTTTTTATGGTAGCCAACCATGCTTGGGGAGACTGTCCTGCTTCAATGGCTGTAAAGGCCTGAATGATCATGGCTGCATTACGCTGTTGTGAGACTCTAATCTTGCATTTTTACCACAGGCAAGCCAAGGAGACCAACACCAGAAGGCCTGCTAATGCTCCCATGCCGGCCCATTCCTTCAGAAGATTCATGGCTGCAGCAATCCATGTTGATAATCCTGTGGCTAGTCCTGCATCCACTCTGGTAGAATTTACCGTGATAATGGCCACTCACAGCTGCTCCATCGTAGTATCGAATTCTCCAGTCCAATTACCTAAAATATAGCTCGACAATTGTTTAGACAGATTTGCAGCACAGGAAAAATTCTCATATTGTATGCTGGTGACACAAAGTCCAGCATACTTTCATTGACAGCCAGGTTGAGCGATTTGCCATAGGGTATCAATTTGCTCCTGCACGAGGTCAATCCTCTGATTGAACACCATCAAGCCTCCTTTTAGTTGAGCATTAACATGGAGTTAGTCAATTTACATGGAGCACGTCTCGTCCCTGGGGGCAATGGTCTCCTGAACCTACTCAGACCTCGGACTCCACCACTGCTAGTTCTAGAACTGATGCAGGATGTTCCAACAAGGGGGTTAAGGCTTCTCATAATATTTCCTATAAGCCCACACCTGTTTGTTTATATCCCCCATTTTTATGCCCATTTCTATTCATTATTAGCCAGATAGAGCCAAGTAATTGTGGTAATGATACTTGCTTTTTTGCTCAATGCTGGAATGCTAGTGAATTTAGGTATGCCCTGGTTACTCGCATGCCTCGCTGGGTGCCTGTGCCCGTTGATGCCCCTCACGCTATGACTCTCTTCAGACAGAAAAGGGATCTTGGAACTACAGCAGCCATTGTTACTGCCATCTCATTGGCGGCTGTTGGAGCTACCACCGTGGCATTAGCCATGAGTCATACTGTGCAGACTGCTCAGACCCTGAATAATCTTTTAGCCAATGTAGCTCATGCCTTAGATGTACAAAAAGGAATTAATGCTCAGCATATGATATTTTTAAGAATAATGATGGTTGCATAAGTACTTTCCAAGGATGATAACTTAAGATGCCTAATTGTTTGGTCCCATTAACCTGTGAAGATCAATGAAAGATCACAGTTGATCTAAATGATAAAAGCTCCTTTTTCTTTTGATGTATAGAGTGTGGTATTACAGAAGAGGTGGGCTCAGATTTCAAATGATTTAAAAGGAAATTTCTATGAATAAATACGGAGGTTCCATTGTATTTGGGGACAAATGATGATGAATGCTCTGAGGGAGCAATCAAGTCTACGTACTAAAACACAAGGCTAAGAGTACTTTTGAAGAGCTAGGGAAATCGTTAAAGTACTTTGAAGTAATATAATGGCCACTGATATGCATTATATAAATACATAATTTTGCTATGTAGAACAAAGACTGGGGAAGAAGTATAAGATGCAGAAAGAGCAGTAACATGACATTGAAATAAAGGATATATATATATATATATATATATATATATATATATATCAGTGAATTATAATGGAAGAGGCAACTAATAGCAAAATCAGCAAATTGAGTTTTTTTATTTTATTAATTTCTAAGAATTACAAATTAACAAGAACTATATAAGAAGGGAAATGAAACAGTGCTCTCTAAAGGGTAGCCATGTTAAGCACAGATAGCGAAAGTGCTCTTGGAATTGATAACAACAATACCTTCACCAAACATCCCCTACTTGCTTCGCATCTTAATAAACTCTAGGTACTGCATCTGTCACAGTGAAGTCACAATGCACACTATCCACAATGATTCTAGCATGTGCAAAGTTTCTTTGATAGGGATGCTTTATTAGGTAGTATTGCCTTCCACTGCTGGTATCAGGACATGATGATGAGCACTGAGAAGAGGAATCATCTGTGCACGATGAGTCTCACAGTACGCTTTGCATCTTTACAAGTGCTCTTGTCAAGAAGTAATTCATGTTCTGTAAGAGTTGCACGTAGCTATGGGGGTCCTCTACACACTGCTGACCAAACCTTCTCAGGACTGGAGACCAACAAGTCTGTCCAGAGGCACACTGTTCCTGTGTGTCTTTCTGTAGAGAAACATTAATCCAGCAACATGACTCATCTGATCACATACAAAGACCTTCTAGGTATGTGTGATCTGGCTGGAATGCAGGCGCACCTTTAGTAAACACTTTAATCACATATATTTACATCTAATTGAGGGACAAAGTGACAAATCAGAGAGAGATTTAACAGAATAGTTTATGCCCAACTGTCAGGAGACCAGAAAAGGAAAGAGGCTATTTAAAGAGTGCAGGGAGAAAGAGTCAGATCAGTCAGTTGAGTTCAATGCAGTGAAATTCAGATGAGCAGTCAGTTCAATTGAGATCAGTCAACTGGGAGTCAGTGCAGTGCATCCAGTGCAGTGGAATTAATCTGTTCATGTATTCATGCAGTTCAGTGCAGGTCAGAAGAGGTAGCTGAAACCAGGAAATAAGAAAAATTAAAAAACAGAATATTAGAAAAATTGCCAGAGTTAGTTTGAGGCCAAGCAGAACAATACTGTGAGAAGCCTAGAGAAGCCAAATTGAGTCAGCTTTGGATAGGAGTTTGAACAAGAACACTTCAGTTGAACCAGCCAGCCAGAGTTCAGAAAAAACTGACAACTATACCTCACAAATGAAAATTACAGTTATTTTTCCCCTTCTGATTGAGATTCAAGAATCCTGACTTGGGCCTTCCTTGTAACTGAGCTTCTTTGGGTCTGTGGATTGTAGCATTGTTATCCGCTACTTTATGACTAATATCCACGTGTAAGTGAGTATATACCCTGGATTTCTTTCTGGGTCTGGGATACCTCACTCAGGATGATATTTTCTAATCCCATCCATTTGCCTGCAGATTTCATGATGTCATTATTTTAAACAGCTGAGTAGTATTCCATTGTGTAGATGTACCACAGTTTCTTTATCCATTCTTCAGTTGCATGTGAGATATATGGAGGGAGGGAACTGAGTGGAAGGGGGTTGGAGAGGGGAAGAGATGGAAGGAGGGAATTAGGTGGAAAAGAAGTGTGGTGAGGGAAACAAAAAAGATGACCTGTGGTGATGATGGAGGGAGAGAAAACTGGGAGACAGATAGAAGTACTTAGGGGCGGAGGGCATCTCTGAGAAAGCTAAGGCAAGGGAAACAGGACAAGGGAATCTTGGAGGACAGCCTTAGCTAAGACTCCTAGCAACAGGAAACGTGGAACCTGAAATGGCTATCTCTGATCACCATGCAAGTCTTCCAGCGGAGGTATATGTACACCAACTCACCCACAAGGACATTCAACCAAAATTTTATTCTGCCTACAAGAAAGTGCAGGTATAAGATGGAACAGAATTTGAGGAAATGGCCAACCAATGACTATCCCAACTTAAGACCCACCCAATGAAAGAGAAACAACCCATGACACTATTAATGATATTCTTCTATACTTGCAGACAGTAAGTATAGAATTGTCCTCTGAGAAGCTTCATTCAGCGGCTGATGGAATCAAATGCAGAGACCCACAGCCAAACATTAGGCCAACCTCACAAACCTTACGGAAGTGGTGGTGGAAGGACTGAAGAAGCCAGAACATACAAAGACACCACATAAAAACCTACAGAATCGATTAACCTGCGTTCATAGTGGCTCACAGAATCTGAGCCACCAACTAAATTGCATGCAAGGCTGAATGAAGACCCCCCCCACATGTATGTAACAAATGTGCAGCTTGGTCTTCATGTGGATTGCCTAACAACTGGAGCAAGGGCTGCCTCTGACTCTATTCCCTGCTTTTGGATCCCTTTCCCCTAACTGGGCTGTGTTGTCTGGCTTCTATAGTCCTATTACAACTGATATTCCAGACCTGCCCTTCACTGAGGAGAAAGGAAGGGAGGGTTGGGAATAGAAGGTGGGAGTGGGCAGGGAGAAGGGAAAAGAGAGAAAGCTGCAAACAGCATGTAAAAATAAATAAATAAATAAATAATAAAAATGTTACATTTGCACCTCTGAGCTTATAAATGCCATTGTATATTCTGATGATAAAGTAACTATATTACTAAACCACAATAGTAAGCCTTCCCTAGGCATACTGTATTTGACTGTCTGTCTAGTTCTTGACAGACCATAATTATTATCACTATACAAGGTAAACAGCCTCAGAACCCCATTTAGAATAGAAGCCTTTTTGTGTTACAGAGTATCTGTTCTGATACCCTCACCTTGGAGCAGAGGACCACCACCACAAAGTACTTCTCTTTCTTGCATTATAGCCAGCTAATCAATACCATCAATGAGGGGCCTGGTTAGGGGATTGATAGACCTCATCTAGCTCTTATTCCTGCATATCCATAAGCTTAAATTTCATCATTAAGTGTGATGGACGCATTGATAAAGACCTGTGCAGCAATAATACTGACCAGCAGCATCTGCTTCCACCGGGTATCATTAACCAGACACAGTAGGTGATCACTGTGTTGGCACCATCCCCATCTGTTCTTCTGCCCTGGCCTTCCTCTACATCTCCTCAACAGACTGACTCAGGACAAGTCAGGGTCCTTCACTATTCACCCTCATAGAAAAGCAGCTACAAACCTGTCACATGAGTTGATTCAGGAGTTTATCTTGGCAAATGTATATCCTCATGACTAACCTGGAATAAGCCTTTGGAAAGAAATGTATCATTGAATGTCCCATCTGATCTCAACACAGATAATGGCACATGTTAATGTTGACCTTGTGTTGAAGTCAAAGGAACTTGCGACCAAGTTCCTTCGGGATATGTTTAGTACACTATGTGTCTCTTATTTAAAGTCAGTGATACGTCCTCTTTGAACTTGACATATGAATAGTTTGTGGATTAGAATGCCACAGTTAGATGGGTCTGTATGCTTGCCATCTCTCCAGTGGTGCAGATTAGCAGTGAAAGGGTTTCTTTAAAGGCTGAACTCATTGCCCTTCCATTTTGTTTTTAAACTAGGACTTAGTTTCCATTATAACTAAGGTTCCCTGAAAAGCAATGTAAGCTGTTATTATAGTCCATTTTAAAGAGTATGTATTAGCTATCATAAATTTACATTTTACTCTGTGTGTGTCTTTGTGTGTCTCTGTAACCCTGTGTGTGTGTGAGTACAATTGTGTGCATGGGTGTGTCAAAGTGTGTGTGTGTAGAAAAAGAGAGAGAGAGAGACAGAAAGAGAGAGAGAAAGACTAAAAACAGACCTCCCTTTGAGATTATTGGAAGGTAATTTCCTCACTGAGATACTTCTGTTTTATGACTTTGGCATTATGATGCTGTACCCTATTAGGGTGTATTTATGAATGTGTTCACAAGGTACAATGAAGTGTAAGAAGATCAAAGAAGAGGACAATTAGAATTTTATGTCTTTTCAGTTTGATTAGAAGAAATTACACAAACATGGCGAAAAGCCATTTAACAAAGGTATCAATTGCTAGAAGGAGAAAAAAAAAACTGCATTAGGTCCAGAGTGTTTGAAAAACTTCATTTCAGCAGAATCCATTTACACTTCTCAAAGTGACACTGACTCCATTAAAGGCCAAGTGCAAGGAAATGATCAAGCTTAACAGAAGTGCTTAAAGATCCATAAGTCAGGAAGGGCTTGAAAGCAAGGGGGTTGTTAAGGTTAAGTGTGGTAAGAAAAGGAGATGAGAAACCTTGACAGGGCAACAAGATAGTTATCACCACTTTAAGGTGAAAATCATTACTTTTGAAGAGGAGTTTAATTTGTTCCTAAATAAAACAAGATTGATTTTCGTTTTCATTTTGTGGGTTTTATTTTACTATTGAAATCTGAAGCTGTGAATCTAGGTTGGTGTGAAGGATAAAAATACTACAGCCTTGAAAATGCCTTGAAATAGAAGTTTACTATTATATTTTATTTTGGTAATCATTAAACATTGAAAAGTACAAGTCTGCAAGCAAACAATATTCCATCTGATTTATGTTAAGTAAATCACAATTATATTTTCAACACTAGAAAATTTTATGAAGTGGAAAATAATAGGTCCAGGATTATGAGGTTCCCAAAGTGGCCTAATCAACTTAGTTATTTTACTAATGCTAGTAATTATTGATTAACAAAACGAAAGTAAGAACATATGTAATTTTATCTTTCTTTCAAAGATAGTAAATTACTTTGGGGGTGGGAATAAAACAACAGATACCTCTGTTATGATTAAGTGGGAATGCTTACAGGTGGCCTTTGGTAAACTCACATGCTCAGACTGTAATGAAACCTATGTGAGAGTGCAACACACAGAGAAAACTACAAATGCGGCAGATGAATGCTAAGTCAGCAAAGCCTATCCTCTTTTGGACTTTGTTCTTCTACTTCTAAAATGAATTATAACCCTCAAGAAGATTTCATTTCCTAAGTTTTACAATAAGATATCACTCATTACATATCATCTTGGGACTATGTTGAGAAAGTTTTGTATGAATAGAAAACACATATACAAACTGAATAGAATTTATTAATATAAACATTAATCATGCATTCTTTAGTCCAGTACATTTCTTTCTGAGTGTGTGGAAATTTTGTTTCTAGTAATGAATATTTTACCATGCAATGATATTATACTGCAGATAGTTTAAACTATTCTTTAATGTAGACTGCAATCCTAAATTATTTTTTAATTACCCACTGCTACCATAACTATAAAAAGTTTAATAGTTTTGCAAATAATACCACATTAATTTCAGTGGAAAGTCAGTGGCTTCACCAAACCTCTCCAATTGTTTAAAAACTACATGTGAGGAAATCAATAAATCTTTGAGATTTCCTGTTTTAATTACCAGTCTTCAGCATATCTCTAATATTTAAAGAGTGTGTTCTTCAGATGTGCTTTACATCCATTTCTGAGAAAATTATACTATATCCAAGGCCTGGCCATTCATGTGGAAACACCAGTTACTTCAACATAAGTGGAACATCTCTTCATAATAAAGTCATAAATGAGCAGGACTGTTTTTCTTCATTATCAAATGAAATTTCTTAAGGATACTGTGTCAGCAAAGCCCTCAGATGGTCACGGAATCTGAGAAGCCATTGTAGCCCACAGCCTACGCTCAGATACTAGGCAGCTTTTGAACTATATGGATCATCATTCCAGTTACGTTACAGATACTTTGCTTAGGGTATTGTAATTTTGGGGCAGTCTTTTTCCGTGAAATTTTAAATCATTAATGTGCTCTTGTTTTTCTTATTTGCACTGGAAGTCCTACATTGTTCTATTTCTCTGACACATGCGCTCTGAAAATTCTACTCAGAGTTAACTGTTGTGGTTGATGTGGAGCTATTAAGCATTCAAGTGTTAATTGCTTGTCTCCCAAGATCTTTCCTGTTCTATGAACAAATGCTCATATATACTAGGTGATGCTGTGTAACCTTGGCTCCCAAATAATACCTGATTGGCCAATAAAATTGCCTATACCTAGGCTGGGCAGAAGAGAGGTGGATGAGATAAGTTTCATGGATTTGGAGGGCAGAAGGATCACTGGAGAGAGAGGAGCCAGAGGGGAGAAAGGAAGAAGATAGAAACAGGTTGCCTCGGGTTAGTGGAAACAAGAAGCACATGGCTGGGAAGAGCTTGCACTGAGGATTGGCAAGATGGAGAGAAGCAACCCAAATGGAGCATATACAAGTATTTATGTGAATTTTCAATGAGATGTGTGGCTGGGAGATAACAAGTCAACTTAGGGGGTTAATATCTGCCCAGCCCCAGTCTTTAAGTTGTATTAAAAACCTAACAGGTTACTGTGTCCATTTATTTCTACAAAAGTGTGTGAGAAATAACTGTTGCATTTAATAATCATAAGAACCAATACTAAATATTAATAACAACCATGCTTTAACACTTAATTTCTTTTAAATCTTGGAGGCATTCAGTTCTATTCTTATCAATACAAATTCTGATTAATAAAAAAGACTTCCTGGAAAAAAATGTTATGATCTCCAAAATTTGACCTTCTCATTTGACATTGTCTCACTTGCTCGTGATTAGTTACTTTGAGACTTATCCAACTGGCTCACTATATCTTCTTTTCATCTTTGTGTAGACTTTGACACTTTTCAGCTAGCAAAAATAGAGCAGATGGACAAACCTCCCATGCTCATGATTGGTAGGATAAATATTTTGAAAATGCCCATAATACTAAAAGCAACTTAATTTTTAATTAAATTTTTATTGTTATATGTTAATTATAGTTTATTCATTTTATATCCCAGCTGTACCCACTTCCTTCATTCCCTCCCCATCACACCCTCCCTCATCTCCTCCCATGTCCCTCTTCAAGTCCACTGATAGGGGAGGTCCTCCTCCCCTTCCATGTGACCCTAGTCTATCAGGTCTCATCAGGACTGGTTGCATTGTCCTCCTCTGTGGCCTGGCAATGCTGCTCACCCCTCAGGGGGAGGTGATCAAAGAGGTAGCCACAGAGTTCATGTCAGAGACAGTCCCTGTTCCCCTTACTAGGATACACATTTGAATACTGAACTGCCATGGGCTACATCTGAGCAGGGGTTCTAGGTAATATCCATGAATGGTCCTTGTTTGGAGAGTGCAACAAATCTTAGGAAAGAAGGGGGAGATAGTAAGACCTAGAGAGGACAAGTACTCCTCTGGGAGAGCAACAGAACAACAAAATCTGGACACAGGGATCTTTTCTTTTCTTTTATTAATTATACTTTATTCACTTTGTATCCCCCCGTACCCTCTCCCTCTTCCCCTCCTAATCCCACCCTGCTTCCCCCTTCTTCACACATACTCCTCCCCAAGACCACTGATAGGGGAGGTCCTCCTCTCCTTCCTTCTGATCTTAGTCTATCATTTCTCATTAGGAGTGGCTGCATTGTCATCTTCTGTGGCCTGGTAAGGCTGCTCCCTCCTAAGGGGGAGGTGATCAAAGAGCAGGCCAATCAGATTATGTCAGAGGCAGTCCCTCTTCCCATTACTTTGTAACCCACTTGGACACTAAACTGCCATGGGCTACATCTGTGCAGGAGTTCTAGGTTATCTTCATGCATGGTACTTGGTTGGAGTATGAGTCTCTGGGAAGAACCCTGTGCTCAAATTTCTGGTTCTGTTACTGTCCTTGTGGAGTTCCTGTCCTCTCTAGATTTTATTATTTCTCACTTCTTACATAAGATTCCATGCACTCTGCCCAACAGTTGGTCATAAGTCTCAGCAGCTGCTTTGATAGTCTGCAGGGCAGAGCCTTTCAGAGGCCCTCTGTGACGGGTTTTTAGCTTGTTTCCTCTTTTCTTCTTCTTCTGATGTCCTTCCTCTTTGCCTTTTGGGATGGGGATTGAGCATTTTAGTCAGGGTCCTCTCTCTTGATTAGTTTCTTTAGATGTACAGATTTTAATAGGTTTATCCATATTACATGTCTATATGAGTGAGTATATACCTTGTGTATCTGTTTCTTGGACAGCTCACTCAGGATGATCCTTTCCAGTTCCCACCATTTTCCTGCAAATTTCATGATTTCCTTATTTTTCATTGCTGAGTAATATTCCCAGGGATCTTTTCTAAAAGCAATTTATAGATTTCAATCAAATTCCAATACAATTATATACAGAAATGGGGAAAAGAATCTTAAATTTCATATGGAATTGCCAAAGATGAAGGTGAACAGAAATAATCTTATTATCAAGAAGAACTGTGGAGTTAGCACCTTCCCAGATATTAAGTTACTCTACAAACCTATAGTAATATTAATGCTAACAAGAATAGATGTATCCATAGTGATCAGTGGAGTAGAATTGAGGGTCCACACATAAGACAAAAATTTTACATCAAAGTGAGTGGACTGATTTTTAACAAGATAGTCTGACTCCATGACAGGCTTCAAAATTGGCTTCAGGCTGAACAGGCTTGAGTTTCTATTGCTCAGAAAACAAAACTATAGTTCAAGGAAACAAAATATAGTAACTTAATAACCTTTCTGAAAATCAGAAACAGTAATTTAGTAACTACTTTGAAAAGCCCTAAACCTTGACCAATCAAATTAAAGATTAGTTAGAAATGCTTTGTTTAGTTAGTCAAAATGATATTGTTACCTGGGCACTTTTTGTTAACACCCTTTGTTACTTGAGCATGCCTTGTTCCCTGGACACTCCATGAAGTTCCCCAACTATAGAACCAATCATAATTCCTCCCCCATCCCCTAGATCAGTAGATCAGTACCAACAAATCAATGAAAAGATTACCCACCCACACTAGGAAAATCCCCTAACTGTCTTTAAATTGAGCCTTGGTGCTCACTTCAGGGTTGCTATTCTATGGCATGGTGACCCCAGCATGCTGGCAATTTCTGCAGAATAAATGCTCCTTGCTTTTGCACATTACCTGACTTTGAAGTCTTCTTTCAGTGATTCCTGGACCTAACAAAACTTAGGTCTGAAACAGGCAAAAGGTACATATTGAAGAAAATATATTAGCCTCAACAAACATTTCTAGTCAAACTAGATAGCTACATGTGGAAAACTAGAATTAGAGTCTTTCCTTTCACACTGCAGAAAACTGAATCTCAAATGAATAGAGGACTCCAGGAAAAGACATGATATTCTGAACCTGACAGAGGGGCATCTGCTTGAATTGTAAACACAGATAAGAACTTTCTGGAGAGTACCATGGTGATAGAGACATTCATACCAACAATCGACAAATGGGACCAAATGAAACAACAAGCCTCTACTAGCTACATTTCTAACAGAGGATTATCACTTAGAATATCACTTAGAGACTCAAAGAACTCAACTTTAGGAAAAAAAATATTAAAAATGAAACATGGAACTAAAGAAAGGATTCTCAAAAGACAAAATAAAATATCAGAGTACTACATTTTCTTAAACCACTCTGATTTTCAATATTTCCAATGTGGTTTTCAGGATTACTGTGATCAAATCTTCAAACTCTACAATTTACCCACAAGAAAATATATATCAAATATATTAAAATATTGCTAAATATACCCTTCTTTGATTTTTGCTATGAAAGACAACTTATCCTATTTCTATATGTAACTCTATTTCAACAATTTTATTGGATTATTCCCACCATTGTTTAATTATGCCTATAGGATACCCCACAGATTCGCTTAACTCTAATTTTATATGCAGTTAAAATTGTAGTTAATTTCTTTCAAACTTGAGGGAGGGTTATTTATAAATTTCTCTCACTATTTTTTCTTTATATATTTTTCTAAAACAGTAGATATTTGCCTTCTCTTGTGAACACTTTATTTTTTCTTAAAGTAATTATTTATTTTGAATGATAAAAATATAGCTATTCCCATTAGCATTCAACTCTATCTCATCCACCAATTTCTTAACACACCACTCTTTTTTTTTTTAATTCCACAATTTGGATGATCTGTCTCCATTGTTGATCTATTATGCTACAGAAAAATCTCTAAAACATATCTAACTGTTAGAATTCTTTTCACTAAAAATATACTTTTGGGGGGGATCCAAGATGGCAGCGCCAGGAGGATACTGTGTCCAAACAGCAGAATAGCATTGACCTCACAGCAACCAACAGACTGACCTCTTGGCCCTAAAACACCAGCAATCCTGTTTCCCAGGTGAGAGGAAACCCCACAGTATGGGAAGAGTCCATTCTCAGGTCACCCAGCTAAACCTGTGGAAGAGTTCCTAGGTTTTGGCAGGAGCTCAGTTGCCAGCCCAGAGCCATACACCTGCATGCTCTGATCACCACCTAAGACTGAACTCTGGGACCCACAACACCGGAGACTGGGATTTCAAGACGAGAGAAAACCCCACGGTGGAGGAAACAATTGGGACTGATCTCAGGTCAGCCAGACAATCCCTGGAAAAGGTCGTGAGGTCCAGTGGGTGCTTAGCCTCCAAACTAGAGACCTGCATGAGCTCCAAACTCACTGTTCCAGACAGAACTGTGGGTCTAAGGGCACTAGAGACTGGGTTTCCCTATTAGAAGGAAACCCCATAGTGAGGGGAAACATCAGGTCAACCTCAGGGCACTCAGCTGACCACCCCACCCCTGGCCCAAAGTTCTTGGGAAAAGTTCCCAGGTTCTAGAAGGCACTCAGTTTTCAGTGCATAGCCATTTGCCTGTGCCTGCATGCTCTACTCCCCATCCCAGAAGGAAATGTGGATACAAAACACCACAGACTGGGTCTCCCTGTTGGGAGGAAATCCTACAGTGGGGACAACATCAGGGCCACCCTCAGGATACCCAGCTCCAGAAAAGTTTCTGGGTTCCCATAAGCTCCAGGCTCTAGACTCCTGCAGCATGTATGAGTGCTGTGCTCACCTGCGACTGATTACCGCTTTGGTACTGGGGCACACAGCACCAGAAGCCTGAGTACCACTGGACCAAACCCAGATACAGCTCTAAGGTGCAACCAGTTATTCCTAGCTAAACTGACCAAACCCTGTGGCTCCCTGTTTCTTAAAGAGGGCTGTGTTCGGCAAACACAGCATAACAGCAGCAGCAGCAGTTCAGTAAATTCAGAACAAGAAACTCAGTGGCAGGGAAGCCACCTCCAGGATATCTGCTGGTGAGAGGACAAACTTGCTGACTACCAACGAAAAAAATAATAACACAGGTCTATACATCTGAGGTGAGATATGGCAATTCCTGAGAAGCACCACCATTTGGTTGACCATACCCAAAAAGCTGAGGCAGCCTCCTTAAGAATCCTGCCAAGGGGATTCTTCTCACCTAAGGATTCCAGCAGACATCAGAAAATAAGAGCCAACACCTGAGATGGCCAGATGGGTAGAGGCCAGTGTAAAAGCACAATCAACAATAGGCAAAGCAGTATGGCATCTCCAGAACCCAGATATCCAGAGGTAAGTAGCCCTGGACACCATAACATAAGTGAAATTCAAGAAGATGACTTGACATCTATGCTTATGAAGAGGATAATGGAAGAAACAAATAAAATGTGGAAAGAAATCGAGGAAGATAAAGTCAAACAGATTATGGCCATCTGTAAAGAAATACAGGAAGATGCAGCCAAATGGTTTTCAGCCTTCACAGATGAAATGATTAAATCAATGAAAGAAATAAAAGAAATAAAGGATTGTTCAAACAAACAGATTAAGGAATTGATGGAAAAATCAATCAGACAGGTGAGGAAATCAACAAATAGTTTTAAGATCTGAAAATAGACTTGGAAATAAAATTGAAAATAGACTTGGAAAACACAAATGGAGGATATTATAGAGAGGAAGAACTTAGAGAAGAAAAAAGGAACTACAGAAGAAAGCATAACCGACAGACTACAAAAGATGGAGGAAAGAATCTCAGGTGTGGAATAAGCAATGGTAAAGATCGATATATCCATCAAAGAAAATGAAAAATCTAAAAACTTCCTGACACAAACCATCCAAGAAATCCAAGTCCAAATGAAAAGACAAAACCTAAGAATAGAAATAGAAAAAAAAAGAAGATTCTCATATCCAAGGACCAGAAAATATTTTCAACAAAATCATAGAAGAATTTTTTCCTAGTTTAAAGGAGAGAGCTATAAGCATACAAGAGGCCTACAAAACACCTAATAAATTAGACCAGAAAAGAAAATACTCCTGCCACATAATAATAAAAACAGTAAATATATAGAACAAAGAAAAAATACTAAAAGAAAAAGGGAAAAAAGGCCAACATATAATGCCAAACCCATCAGAATCACACCTGACTCTTCAACAGAGACTATGAAAGCCAGAAGGGCTTGGATGGATATTATGTAGACCCTAAGAGAACACAAATGTCAACACAGGTTACTATATTCAGCAAAAACTCTCAGTCATCATAGATGGATAAAACAAGATATTCAGCAACAAAAACAAATTTAAACAATACCTATCTAATAATCCAACATTACAGAAGACACTAGAAGGAAAAATACAACCCAAGAAAACTAACTACCTTCAGGAAAATGCAGGAAGTAAATAACCTCACTACCACAAAACTAAAAGTAGCAAAGCACACACACTACCACAACCACATCAAAATCAAAGGATCTAACAACCACTGGTCATTAATCTCTCTGAACATCTGTGGACTCAATTTTTCAGTAAAAAGACACAAAATAACAGAATGGATGCATAAACCCAACAATGGGTTGCATACAAAAAAAAAAAAAAAAAACACATCTAAGTCACAAAAATGGACATTACCGGAGGGTAAGGGCTCGAAGTCAGTTTTCCAAGCAATGGACCCAAGTATCAAGCAGGAGTAGCCATTCTAATATCTAATAAAATAGACTTTCAAACAAAATTAGTCAAAAGAGATTGGAAAGGACACTTCATATTAATCAGAGGAAAATTCCACCAAGAAAACATCATTGTCCTGAACATCTATGCCCCAAATACAAGGGCACCCACATTTGTAAAAGACACATTAATAAAATTTAAAGCACGCATGGATCCCCACACATTAATGAAGTAATTAATGAAGTGGGAGACTTCAACACCACACTCTTAATAAAGGACAGTCCAACAAAACAGAAATTAAATAAAAAAACAGTGACTCTAACTGAAGTCAGGAATCAAATGGACCTAGAAGACATCTACAGAACCTTCTACCCAAACACAAAAGAATTGAACTTCTTCTCAGCACCTCATGGAACCTTCTCCAAAATAGACCATATAGTTGGTCACAAAGCAAGCCTCAACAGATACAACAAGATTGAAATAATCCCTTGTATCGTATCTGACCAGTATGAACTAACACTGGACTGCAACAAAAACAAAAATAGCAAAAAGCCTACACACATATGGAAACTGAACAACCCCGTACTCAATGACAACGGGGTCAGGGAAGAAGTAAAGAAATAAATTAAAGCCTTGCTAGAATTCAATGAAAATGAAGGCACAACATACTCAAACATTTGCGACACAATGAAAGCAGTGCTAAGAGGAAAGTTCATAGCACTAAGTGTCTTCAAGAAGAAATTTAAAACATCTCAATCCAGCAACTTAATGGATCACCTGAAAGCCCTAGGGAAAAAAAAAAAAAAAAAGAAACAGACACACCCAAGAGGAATAAATAGCTGGAAATAATCAAACACAGAGCTGAAATCAATAAATTAAAAAAAAAATAAAACAAAGGTTTGGTCATGAGTCTTTGCTTTGAAAACACTGCTAGTTAGAGTCTTTTAGATGCGCTCAGTAGACTCCTGTCATATCAAAGAATCAGTGGAACAAATAGTTGCTTCTTTGAGAAAATTAACCAGAGAGTCATACCCTTAGCAAACCTAACTAAAATGTAGAAAGACACTATACTAATCAACAAAATCAGAAATGAAAAGAAGAACATAACAACAGACACTGAGGAATTCCAAACAATCATTAGGTCTTGCTACAAAAACTTATACACAACAAAATTTGAAAATCTACATGAAATGGACAATTTTCTGTATCGATACCACATACAAAAGTGGAATCAAGAACAGGTAATAAATGAAATAATCCTTTATCCCCTAAGGAAACAGGAGTTCTCATCAAGAGATGCCCATAAAAAAAAAGAAAAGAAAAGAAAAGAAAAGAAAAGAAAAGAAAAGCACAAGGCCATATGGTTTATGGTTTCGGGTTTCAGTGCAGAATTCTACCATACCTTCAAAGAGAACTAATGCCAATAGTCTTCAAACTATTTTACAAAATAGAATCAGAAAGAACATTACCAAACTCATTCTATAAAGGCACAGTCACCTTGGTTCCTAAACCTCACAAAACCCAACAAAGAAAGAATTTCAGGCCAATCACCCTCACGAAAATTGATGCCCAAATACTCAACAAAATACTCTCTAACTGAATACAAGAACACATCAAACATATCGTCCACTGTGAGCAAGTAGGTATGCAGGGTGGTTCATTATATGGAAATTCATCAATGTAGTTCACTATATAAAGAAAATTTAAAAAAAAACATGATAATCTCCTTATATACTGAAAAAGCATTTGACAAAATACAACATGCATTTATATTTAAAAATCTTGGAGAGCTTAGGGATACAAGGCATACATAGTAAAAGTAATATACATCAAGCCTATAGCCAACATCAAACTAAATGGAGAGAAACTTAATTCAATCCTACTGAAATCAGGGAAAAGGCAAGGCTGACCACCCTCTCCATATCTCTTCAACATAAGTTCTTGAAGACCATGCTAGAGAATTAAGAAAATTAAAGAAGTTCTAGGGGATACAAATTGGAAAAAAGTCAAAGTATCACTATTTGCAGATGATATGATAGCATAGGTGAGTAACCCCAAAATTCTACGAGGGAACTACAATAGCTGATAAATACCTTTAGCCATGTGGCTGGATAAAAATATCACCTCAGTGGCTGGCTCCTTCACATACACACTCCCCCCCCCCCCCCGAGAGAGAAGCACCATTGCCAGGCCACAGAGGAGGACATTCAGCCTGTCCTGATGAGACCTGATAAGCTAGGGTCAGATGGAAGGGAAGAAGGACCTCCCCTATCAGTGGACTTAGAGAGTTGATGGAAAGAGATGAGGGAGGGTGGGAGTGGGAAGGAAAATGGAAGGGAGCAAAGTGAATAAAATGTAATTAATGTGAAAAATTGAAATTTAAATAAAAAGGAAAAAACATATAAAATTACTACAAAATATCTAATTTAGAAAAAAAATCTGAAGTCCTCCTGTATAACAAGACAAAATGGCAGAGAAAGAAATTAGGGATAAACACCCTTCAAAATAGCCACAATAGCCAAAAAGCCACTATAACCAAGCAAGTCAAAGACTTGTATGGAAAAAAACAAACAAAAAAAACCTTCAAATCTCTGAAGAAATAAATAGAAGATGATATCAGAAGATGAAAGAACCCCCATGCTGTTGGCTTGGCAGGATTAACCTAGTAAAAATGGCCATCTTAACAAAAGCAATCTACAGATTCAATGTAATTCACATCAAATTACCAACACATTTCTTTACAGACCTTGAAAGAACAATTCTCAAGTTCTTATGGAAAAACAAAACACCCAGAATTGCCAAAACAGTACTGCACAACAAAACATCATCTGGAGATATCTCCATCCCTGATCTTAAGCTTTACTACAGAGCAATAGTAATAAAAACTGTATGCTATTGGCATAGAAACAGAATGGTGGATGGATGGATTGAAATGAAGATCCAGAAATAAATCCACACACCTAGGGATACTTGATTTTTGACAAAGAAGACAAAACCATATAATGGAAAAAAAGACAGCATCTTCAGCAAATGGTGCTGGTCTAACTAGATGTTTTCATGCAGAAAAAATGCAAATAGCTCCTGCACAAAACTAAAGTTCAAGTGGATCAAAGACCTCAACATAAAACCAGGCACACTAAATCGGTTAGAAAAAAAATTGGAGAAGAGCCTAGAATCATTGGCACAGGAGACAACTTCCTGAACAGAACACCAACAGCACAGGCTCTAAGAGCAACAACCAATAAATGGGACCTCATGAAACTGAAAAGCTTCTGTAAAGCAGAGGACACTGTTGTCAGAACAAAAAGACAGCCTACAGACTGGGAAACGATCTCCACCAACCCTATTTCTTACAGAGGACAAATATCCAGAGTAAATAAAGAAATTAAGAAGTTAAAAAAAGCAACAGATTAAGTAATCCAATTAAAGAATGGGGTATGGATCAAACAGAGAATTCTCTGTAGAGGAATATAGAATGTTAGAGAAACACTGAAAGAAATGCTCAAAGTCCTTAGTCATCAGGGACATGCAAATAAACAGGACCCTGAGATTTCAATTTACACCCATCAGAATGGCTAAGATCAAAAACCTAAGTGACAACACATGCTGGAGAGGATACGGAGAAAAGGGAACCCTCCTCCATTGGTGGTGAATGTAAACTTGTACTACCACTTTGGAAATCAATCTGGTGCTTTCTCAGACAATTAGGAATAGCGTTTCCTCAATATTCAGCTATACCACTCCTAGGCATACATCCAAAATATGCTCAAGTACACAACAAGGATGTTTGTTTAACCATGTTCATCGCAGCTTTATTAGTAATAGCCAGAACCTGGAAAGAACCCATATGTCCCTCAATGGAGGAATGGATAGATATTGTGGTGCATTTACACAATGGAATACTGTTCAGCAATTAAAAACAAGGAAATTATGAAATGTGCAGGCAAATTTTGGTATCTAGAAAATATCCTCCTGAGTGAAGTATTCCAAGCAGAAAAACACATGTTATATACTCGTACTTGTAAGTGAATAATAGACCTATCCCATAGGATAAACATACTCAAATGTGTACACCTAAAGAAGCTAACAAGAAGGAGGTCCCTGGTTAAAATGATCAATAATTGCTCAGAAAGACATATGTGATGGACATTGGAAGAAGGAGAAAACAGGAAACAGGACAGAAGACTACCACAGAGAACCCTAAAGTCTCTACCCTGCAGTGTATCAAAACAGATGCTGAGAATCTTAACCAAACTTTGGGAAGACTGCAGGGAATCCTATGAAAGAATGGGGAAATACTGGGACCTGGTGATTACAGGAGCCCCACAAGGAGAGCAACAGAACTAAAAGATCTGGGCACAGGGGTCTTTTGTGAGGTTGATACTCCAATCAAGAACCATTCATTGACATAACTTAGAACACTTTCTAAGATGTAGCCCATGGCAGCTCAGTATCCAAGTGGGTTTCCTACTAAGAGGAACAGGGTATATGAAATCAGTGGTGGGATTTTTGACTCCCCCCTGCCTCTTGAGGGGGAAACAGCCTTCCAGGCCAAGCAGGAAGACAAAGCAGTGAGTCCTGATTAGACCTGATAAACTAGGATCAGATGGAAGGGGAGGAGGACCTCCCTCATCAGTGGACTTGGAGTGAGGAATGGGAGGAGATGAGGGAGATAGGGTAGGATTGGAAGGTAATTAGGGAGGGGCTACAGCTGAGATAAAAACTGAATAAACTGTAATTAATATAAAAATTACTAAAATCTGTACATCTAAAGATACTAATCAAGAGGGAGGACCCTGACTAAAATGCTCAATCCCCACCCTAAAAGGCAAAGAGGATGTACATCAGAAGAAGAAAAAAACAGGAAACAAGTTAGGAACCTGCCACAGAGGGCCTCTGAAAGGCGCTGCCCTGCAGACTATCAAAGCAGATGCTGAGACTTATGGTCAACTGTTGGGCAAAGTGCATGGAATCTTATGTAAGAAGTGGGAAATAGTAAGATCTGGAGAAGACAGGAACTCCACAAGGAGAGCAACAGAACCAGAAAATTTGAACACAGGGGTCTTTCCAGAGACTCATACTCCAACCAAGTACCATACATGGAGATAACCTAGAACCCCTGCACAGAAGTAGCCCATGGCAGTTTAGTGTCCAAGTGGGTTCCATAGTAATGGGAAGAGGGACTGCCTCTGACATAATCTGATTGGCCTGCTCTTTGATCACCTCCCCCTGAGGGGGGGAGCAGCCTTACTAGGCCACAGAAGGTGACAATGTAGCCACTCCTAATGAGATCTGATAGACTAAGATCAGAAGGAAGGGGAGGGGGACCTCCCCAACCAGAGGACTTGGGAAGGGGCATGCATGAAGAAGGGGGAGAGAAGGTGGGATTAAGAGTGGAGGATGGACGGGTTTATGGGGGGATACAAAGTGAATAAAGTGTAATTAATAAAAGTAAAAAAAATAAAAAGTTAATTAAAAATAGAAAAGCAGAATTGCTAAAATAATCCTCTACAAGAAAAGACCTTCTGGAGGAATCTCCATCCCTGATCTCAATCTGTACTATAGAACAATAGTAGTAAAAACTGCATGGTACTGGCATAGAAACTGCCTGGTGGATCAATGGAATTGAATAGAAGATGCAGAAGTAAACCGCACACTTATGGACACCCGATTGTTGACAGATGTCAAAACATAAAATGTAAAATGCATCTTCAACAAATGTTGCTGGTATAACTGGCTGTCTACATTAGAAAAACATGCAGGTAGATCCATACTTATCATCCTGCACAAAACTAAAATCCAAGCGGATCACAGACCTCAATATAAAACCAGACACACTAAACATTATAGAAGAAAAAGTGGGAAATAGCCTTGAGATCATTGGCACAGGATACAACTCCCTGAACAGAACAACAACAACACAGGCTCTATTATTGATCAAAAATTAATAAATGGGACCTCATGAAACTGAAAATCTTCTGTAAAGCAAAGGACACTATCAGCAGAACACAGTGACAACCTACAGACTCGAAAGGATCTTCACCAACCCTATATCTGACAAAGGGCTAATATCCAGAATACATAAAGAACTTCAAAAGCTAAACAGCAAAAAAATCAACTAATCTAATTAAAAAATGGGTTACAGAGCTAAACAGAGAATTCTCTGTAGAGGAAAATAGAATGACAGAGAAACACTTAACGAAATGTCCAACATCCTTAGTTATCAGGGAGATGCAAATCAAAACGACCTTGAGATTTCACCTTACACCCATCTCAATGGCTAAGATCAGTGGACTTGGAAAGGGGCAGGGTGGAGATGAGGGAGGGAGGGTGGGTTTGGGAGGGAATGAGGGAGCAGGATACTGCTGGGATACAGAGTTAATAAAATGTAACTGATAAAAAAAATAAAATTAAATTAAAAAAAACTCAAGTGACAACACATGTTAGAGAGAATGTAAAGAAAGTGAAACCCTCCTCCATTGCTGGTGGAAATGTAAACTTGTACAACATTTTGGAAAACAATCTAGTGCTTTTTCAAAAAATTAGAACTAGTGCTTCCTCAAGATCCAGCTATACCACTCCTAGGCATATATCCAAAAGATGCTTAAATATACAATAAATATACAATATAGACATTACAATCTAAATATACAATAAAGACATTTGCTCAGCTGCTATGTTCAGAGCAGCTTTATTTTTAATAATTAGAAGCTGGAAACAACCCAGATGTTCCTCATTTGAGGAATGGATATAGAAATTGTGTTACGTTTAAACATTGGAATACTACTCAGCAATTAAAAACAAGGAAGTCATGAAATTTGCTTGCAAATGTTGGGAACTTGAAAAGATCCTCCTGAGTGTGGTATCCCAGAAGTAGAAAGACACACATGGTATATACTCACTTATAAATGGATATTAGACATATAACACAGGTTAGTCATTCTAAAATCTGTACACCTAAAGAAGCTAAGCAAGAAGGGGTACCCCAGGTAAGCTGCTCAATCCTCATTCAGAAAGGCAAATTGGATGGACTTTGGAAGTGGGAGAAAACAGGAGAAAGGACAGGAGCCTCCACTGAGGAACACTGAAAGTCTCTACCATGCAGAGTATCAAAGCAGAGGCTGAGAATCAGCCAAATTTTGGCAGTTTTCAGAGAATCTTATGAAAGAAGGGAGACTTAGAAAGACCTGGAGGGGACAGGAGCTTCACAATGAGAGAAAATTAAAAAAAAAAAAATAGGACACAGGGATCTTTTCTGACACTAATACTCCAACCAAGGACCATGCATGGAGATTTAACCTAGAACCCTTCACAGATGTAGCCCATGGCTGCTCAATGTCCAAGTATGTTCCTTAGTAATGGAAACAGGGATTGTTTCTGACATCAACTGATTGGCCTGCTCTTTGATCGCTTTCCCCTGAGGGGGAGCAGCTTTACCAGGCCACAGAGGAAGATAATGCAGCCAATCCTGATGAGACCTGATAGACTAGGATCAGATAGAAAGGGAAGAGGACCTCCCCTATCAGTGGACTGCGGGAGGGTTATGGGTGGAGAAGAGGGAAGGGGGGCAGGAATGGGAGGAGATGAAGGAGGGGGCTACAGTTGGGATACAAAGTGAATAAACTGTAATTATAAAATATGAATAAATTAAAAAATACAAAAGCAAAAAAAAAAAACCTTTTCAATTCGTCCCTAGTTTGTGAGTGTTGTAGCTATTAATGGGTTTTAGTTGTCAATGGTTATATACACATAGATGCCACAAGACTTACAATGACATTATATGTTCACATGTTCTTTCTGTGTTATAAAGCTTAATGAATGTGAAATTCATTTAAGTCATATAACTTAGTGAACATCCTAACTGAGTTTGTCATATTTTAAATATCTGGGAACACTTACATTAGCCATAATTTAACAGAATATCTAATACAAAGCTTCTCTTATAAGCAATATAAGTGTCTTGTATGAGTACTCTGTTATATAATTTGTTGTGTAGCTACATCCTAGAAACACAGGATGCACATACACAATTACCCAAAATGACTGTGTGATATAATAGGACCTGTGGCCCATTGACCAAAATCTCAAAATATATTTTTTGTAATCTATTCATCAATCTCATGTTGTCTTTAAGTTTTAACTTGAATCACCATCAGTAAATGACTATTTGTATATTATAGCTGAAAGCCACATCCATATCAATAAAATCTAAAAAGATGTTACAAAGGTGTGAAAACTTTGATTCAAGAGATCTCACTTCAAATGACCTTTTCATATTAATGAATTGAATAACCATAGAAAACAATACATAAAAAGTAAATAAAAAGGTCTATACATTATGTAAGGACGTCTGAGCAAGGTTACAAAGGAATATTGGGTCCTCTAAACTCCCTTACAGATTCAGGCAGTGAAATCCCTGCAAAGCTTGGCCTAAGAGCAACATATGTGGCTTTCTAACTAGCGTCTCATGTAAATCATAAAGCAGAAATGTGACAGAATTATGTGTCCAGATATGAAAATTCTGCTACATGGAATGACATACTTCCTTTAACTTATTCATTTAATCACCATCATAGCTATACAACTCATTTGGGAGTTTGAAAAATGCAAAGACAATAAAATGTACTAGAAACCATAATTCCATGGACAGAAGAAGACGACGGAGAAGAAGAAGAAGAAGAAGAAGAAGAAGAAGAAGAAGAAGAAGAAGAAGAAGAAGAAGAAGAAGAAGACAACAACAAGAAAAAAAAAGAGCAAGAAGAACAACAAGAACACCAAAACCAACAAGAAGAGCAAGAACAAAAAAATAATGAGAAGAAGAGAAAAAGAGGAGGAGGAGGAAGAAGAAAAAATTAGAGTATACCTTCTATTTCTCTCTGTTGATTATTTGGGTTTTTATTAATCTTTAAATTTTTTAATATACTTAATTTATTTGTATTTATTTTGCTATGATTATACAGCTGTGTGGTAACTTCTATCTCAATTGTAAAGGAATTTATATTTGTATTTAATACTGCAAATCTAAGGGATATTATTTCTCTACGGTTTTTCATATTTTACCATACATACTTTTCTTCACATTCTTTTCTGACCTCTCCTATTTCCAAGTTGCTCCTCAACTCTACTACTAAATTCTGCCACTCTCTTTTTCTTTTTTAAAAAATAATTGATTCTTTTTACAAATTACACTTGATTCACTTTGTATCCCAGGTCCTGTATCCCATCCGCTCCCAAACACACCAGTTCTCTTGCTTCTCCTCCCATACCCCTTCCCAAGTCCAATGATAGGGGAGGTCCTCCTCCCCTTCCATCTGACCATAGCCTATCAAGTTGCAACAGGACTGGCTGCAATGTCTTCCTCTGTGTCCTGGTAAGGCTGCTCCCCCATCAGGGGGAGGTGAACAAAGTGCCAGCCAGTGAGTTCATGTCAGAGCTAGTCCCTGTTCCCATTAGTAGGGAACCAACTTGGACACTGAGCTGCCATGGGCTACATCTGTGCATGGGGCTATCTCTATGCATGGTCCTTGCTTGGAGTATTAGTCTGAGAAAAGACCCCTATCCCCAGATTATTTGGTTCTGTTGCTCTCCTTATAAAGCTCTTGTGTCCAAAAATCAATACATGGGACCTCATGAAACTGAAAACCTTCTGTAAAGCAAAGGATACTCTCTTCAGAACAAAACGCCTACAGAATGAGAGAAGATTTTCACTAACTGTACATCTGACAGAGGGCTAATAAGCAGAATATATAAAAATCTCACAAGGTTAAACAGCAACAAATCAAGCAATCCAGTTTTTGTAAAAAAAAATGGGGTGCAGAGCTAAACAGAGAATTCTCAATAAAGGAATATTGAATGGCAGAGAAACACTTAAAGAAATGTGAAAGTCCTTAGTCATTAGGAAAATGCAAATCAAAACAATCCTGAGATTTCAACTTACACCTGTCAGAATGGCTAAGATCAAAAACTCAAGTGACAACAAATGCTGGAGAGAATGTGGAGAAATGGGACATTGCTGGTGGGATGTAAATTTGTACAACCACTTTGGAAAGCAATCTGGCACTTTCTCAAATAATTAGGAATAGTGCTTCCTCAAGATACAGCCAAATATTGGCATATATTCAAAATATGCTCAAGTATACAAGTATATTTGCTCAGCCATGTTCGTAGGAGGTTTAAGTATAATAGCCAGACTCTGGAAACAACCCAGATGGGCCTCAATTGAGGAATGCATACAGAAATTGTGGTACATTTACATAATAGAATACTACTCAGCAATTAAAATCAAGGAAATATGAAATTTGCAGGCGAATGGTGGGATCTAGAAAAGATCATCCTGAGTGAGGTATCCTAGAAGCAGAAAGACACACTTAGTATATACTCACTTGTAAATGGATATTAAATGTATAATATAGGATAAACATACTAAAATCTGTACACCTAATGAAGCTAATCAAGAAGGAGGACTGTGGGTAAATGATCAATTCTCATTCAGAACGGCAAATGGGATGGACATCCTAAGAGGGCAAAAACAGGCAACAGGACAGGAAACTACCACAGAGGGCGTCTGAAAGACTCTACTAAGCAAGCAAGGTATCCAAGCAGATGCTGAGACTCTAGCCAGACTTTGGGCAGAGTGCTGGTACTCTTATAAAATAAGGGGGACTTTCTGTCACTCTAAGCCCTAAAGTAAATTTTACAAGGTACATTTACCCTGCAGGTGTCTGAATCTTACTGGGTGCAGAAATAAAGAGCAAGTGTCTTCTCCTGAAGGAAGCATTGAGAGAGTTTTGTAAATGTTCTTTTTAATTCTTCAAAGAGGGCTTAAGATAAGAGCAAGTCACTCCTGATATGATCTGATAGACTAAGATCAGAAGGAAGGAGAAGAGGACCCCCCCCCATCAGTGGACTTGGAGAGGGGCATTCATGAAGAAGGGGAAGGGAGGGTGGGATCCGCAAGGGAGGAGGGAGGGGCTTATGGGGGGATACAAAGTGAATAAAGTGTAATTGATAAAAAGAAATTTTAAAAAAAGAAGGAAAAAAAAGATAAGAGCAATTCCCAAACTTTCCTAGCAGTTTCTGAAATCCAGCTGGGTGGTTCAACTCAGGTGTTCAGGTCTAAACTCTTCTCCAAGATGATTGATTCAAATTGGCTTGTATTAGCTTCAGACTGAACTGCTTTGCCTGTCCGCAAACTAATTATATCCATATGTTTTAATATTCTGGCTCCTCTTCATTCTCTGAATTATTCTGACTTTACCTATAGCCTATTCTCTCTGCAAACCTCTTTATAAAACTGTCCCAGTAAGAAACTCTGTGTAAAAACCTACTCTCTCATCCTGTGTTGCTTTTAAGTAGTTTTTTCCCCCTGTCTTATTCTGGTTCTAGTTGGACATCTCCTATCTCTGACTCACTCTGTCAAATCTTTCTCTGATTTGTCACTTTTTCTACCCTTCAATTAGATGTCCCCTCTAACCTGGGTGCTTTCTTAGATAAACTAACCTAACCTTCATTGTTTGGTATTAAAGTGTGTGCTAAGGGTATGTCTGTATCCCAGCGAATTTATTCTGTAATCCAGAACATGTCTACATTCCAGCTGATCACATGAATATAGAACGTTTTTTAGATGCCATCTCTTGCCAGAGCTGTCATGTTGCTGGTTTAAAAATCCCACACACAATCAAACCATTTTCTGATATCACAGTAGATTTTTAAATTTTAAATTAATTTATTTAGTTTACATCCGTAGTGTGCCTCCTCCTTCCCCTCCTTCCAATCCCTCCCCCCACTTTCTCTCCTTTTCCTTTCCCCTCTTTTTTTCTAACCAAGAAAGGGAAAACCCTCCTCCCTTCTTATTAACCTTCCCCCGCACATCAAGTCACACTAGGACTGAGCATTTCTTCAGCATATCTGAGGAAAGGCAAGGTAGCTCTACAAGGGGGAAGTGATCCAAAAGCAGGCAATAGAGTCCATGTTAGAAACAGCCACCCTCCCCCCACCTTTTCTCATCAGATGCCCCGTACAAGGAGCAAGCTGCCTCTCTGTGACATGTGTGCAGGCAGGCTAGGTCCAGAACATGCATGCTTCTTAGCTGATACCTCAGTCTCAGAAAGACCCTATGGGTCTGGGTTAGTTGTCTGTGTTGGTCTTCATGTGAGGTTCCTGTTCCCTCCAAGTTCTTTCATCTTTCCCCCAACACTTCCACAGAACCTCTAGAGTTCTGCCCCATGCTTGGCTGCAAGTCCAGCATCTGTCTTGATTTGCTGCTAGCTAGAGCATCCCAGAAAATAGTCAAGATAGGCTCCTGTTTTAAAGCAAAGCAGAGTATCAATGTTAGTGTCAGAAGTTGGCCCTCTCCCATGGGGTGGGTCTCAGGTTGGTCCAATTATTGTTTGGACTTTCCCCCAATCTTTGTTCCCTCTTTATTGCTGCACTTCTTATAAGCAGGGTAATTTTTACATCACAGGTTATCTCCGTGGGTTGTTGTTTCCCTCCTTCCACTAGTTCTGCCTGGCTAGGAGGTGGTCACTTCAGTCTTCATGCCCACCCCACCCCAATTAGGAGTCTCAGCTAGAGTTACACTCATAATCCTTGCAGGAGCCTCTGCTGTGTCAGACCTCCAGTTTGACAAAGAGATGCCCCCCACACCCAGTTTCTCTTCTTGTTCCCAGCTCTCTCACATTTGCTCAACCATATTAGTAGCAGCTAAATTTGTAATAGCCAGAAACTGGAAACAACCCAGATGTTCCTCATCATAGGTATGGAAACAGAAATTGTGGTACATTTACACAATGGAATACTACTCAGGTATTCAAAACAAAAATCATGTAATTTGCAGGGGAATGGATGAAACTAGAAAAGATCGTCTTGAGTGAGGTAATACAGACTCTGAAAGACACAAATGGTATGTACTCACTTATAAGTGGATATTAGACCTATAGTATAAGATAATATACTATAATCCACAGACCCAAAGAAGCTAAGTAACAAGGAGGGCCTAGGGGAAAGTGCCAGAATGTCTCTCTGAAGGGGAAATAGAATAGAGAGTAGATGAAGAGAGGGAACTGGACAGGAGATGGAATGAGGAGGGAAACAAGGGTGGGATCATATATACACAGTAGATTTTTTTATGAAAATAAATTCAAGGATAGATAACTCACCAGAAATACACAAATAACAACAAAAGAAAGCAGTAGAAAACAAAACCAAAAACTATACAAGACTTTAAACATGAGTGGTTTTTGGATGTTCTCATTTACACAACTATATTAGTAGCAGTTCTATTGGTAAAAGCCAGATTCTGAAGACAAACTAGATGTCCCTCAATGAAAAATGGATAAAGAGATTGTGCCACATTTACACAGGGGAATACTACAAAGAAAATAAAACAAATCATGAAACTTGCAGGCAAATGGATGGAACTAGAAAAGATCATTCTGATTGAGGTATCCCAGAAGCAGAAAGACACATACAGTATATACTCACTTATTAGGCATATAATATAGGAGAAACATACTAAAATCTATAGACCTAAAGAAACTAAACAACAAGGAGGACCCTAGGGAAGAAGAATCATCCTCATTCAGACTGGCAAACATGATAGACATCAAAAGTGGGAGAAGACAGGACAGGAGCCTACCACAGAGGGCCTCTGAAAGACTCTACTCAATGATGTATCAAAGCAGATAATGAGACTCATACCAAACTTTGGGCAGAGTGCAGGGAATCTTATAGAAAAACAGGGAAAGACCTGGAAGGGACAGGTGCTCTACAAGGAGACCAACACAGCAAAAAAAAATCTGGGTCCTGGAGGCTGCAGAGACCAGTACTCCAACCAGAGACTATGCATAGAGAGGTCTTAGACACCTGCGCAGATGAAGTACATGGCTGCTCAGTTTCCATGGTGGATTCTCTAGTAAGGGGAGCAGGGACTGTCTCTGACATGAACTCAGTGGCTGGCTCTTTGACCACCTCCTCCTGGGGGTTGCAGGCTTGTCAGGCCACAGAGGAAGATGATGCAGCCAGTTCTGATGAGACCTGATAGGCTAGCATCTGATAGAAGGGATGAAGGACCTCCCCTATAAGGAGACTAGGGGAGGGGCAGAGGGCAAGAGGCAGGCAGGTGTAAGAAAAAAAAAAAAAGAGAGATGAGGGAGGGACCTGCAGCCTGGATACAAAGTGAAAAGGTTGTAATAAATAATAAATGAATAAATAAAATATAAAAGAAACTTCTAAAAGTTAGATAAATGTATCCTAACTAATGTGAAAAAAAAAAAACCATGGGAATACACAGAGTAAAACAAACAGCAATAACAAATACAATACAAATTTCAATAGTGTAAAAAATAATAATGAGATAGCTGAAATGACAAAAATGAAAATTAAAAAAAAAGATAAAAGAAAAATTGAAGAGGTTACGGTCTCCTTACTTAAAAGGATCAATGTTAATATAGATGTATGTAGATGATTCAAGTAGAAAAATGAAGGGAATTCAGTTGAAGGAGTAGCCGAGACAAGAAAGTTACAGGATCAATTTAGAACCTAGACCAGAAAATTGCTAAAGTAAATGAAATAGTCACTGTGTAAGAAAAAGTTATTTTTTTAATATATATTTATTTATTTATTATTTATTACAATTCATTCACTTTGTATCCCAGCTGTAGTCCCCCTCGTTTCCTCCCAGTCCCACCTACCCTCCCTCTTCTCCCCCTATGCTCCTCTCTTAGTCCACTGATAGGGCAGGACCTCCTCCCCTTCTATCTGAGCATAGCCTATTAGGTCTCATCAGGGCTGGCTGCATCATTTTCCTTTGTGGCCTGGCAAGGGTGCACTGCCTCCCATGCACCCCCCATGGAGAGGTGACCAAAGAGCCCACCACCAAGTTCATGTCAGAGACAGCTCCTGCTCTGCTTACAGAGAACCCACTGGACACTGAGCTGCCATGGGCTACAATCTGAGCAAAGATTCTGGATTATTTTCATGCATCGTCCTTGGTTGGAGTATAGGTCTCTGCAGGGGGCCCTGGGTTTTTGTTTGTTTGTTTGTTTTGGTTTTTTTTTTTTTTTGGCTCCGGTGGTCCTCTTGTGGAGCACTTGCAACCCACCCCCATCCCCGGTCTTTCCATCTCCCCCTTCTTCCATAAGATTTCCTGCACTATGCCCAAAGTTTGGCTCTGAGTCTCAGCATCTGCTTTGATACCCTGATGGCTAGGGTCTTTCAGAGGGCCCCTGTGGAAGGATCCTGTCCTGTTCCCTGCATCTCCTTCTTCTTATGTCTGTCCCATTTGCCCTTCTTTGTGAGGATTAATCATCTTCCCCAGAGTCTTCCTTGTTGTTTAGATACTTTAGAACTATAGATTTTAGTATGTTTATCCTATATTACATGGCTAATATTCACTTATAAATGAGTGTATGCTATACATGTCTTTCTGCTTCTGGGTCACTTCACTCAGGATGATCTTTTCTAGTTCCCATTATTTGCCTGCAAATTTCATGATCTCTTTGTTTTTAATTGCTGAGTAGTATTCCATTGTGTTCAACTTCTGTATCCATTCCTCAGTTAAGGGACATCTGGGTTGTTTCCAGATTCTGATTATTACATATAAAGCTGCTACAAACATGGTTGAGCAAATATCCTTGTGTATACTTGAGCATCTTTTGGATATATACCTAGGAGTGCTATACCTGGATCTTGAGGAAGCAAAATTCCTAATTTTCTGAGAAAGTGCCAGGTTGATTTCCAAGTTGTTGTACAAGTTTACATTCTTACCAGCAAAAGGGGGGACGGGGTCCCCTTTCTCCACATCCTCTCCAGAATGTGTTGTCACTTATGATTTTCATGTTATCCATTCTGATGTGTGCAAGGTGAAATCTCAGGGTAGTTTTGATTTGCATTTTCCTAATAACTAAGGACATGGAGCATTTCTTTAAGTGTTTCTCTGCCATTCGTTATTCCTCTTTTGATAATTCTGTTTAGCTTTGTACCTCTTTTTTAATTGGATTACTTGTTTTCTAGTTCCTACCATTTGCCTGCAAATTTCACGATTTCTTTGTTTTTCATTTCTGCATAGTATTTCATTGTATAAATGTACCACAATTTCTGTATCCATTCTTCAGTTGAGGGGCATCTGAGTTGTTTCCACATTCTGGCTATTATGAATAAAGCTGCTATGAACATATTTGATTAAATGTCCTATGGTTGAAATCTTTTGGATGTATGCCTAGGAGTGGTATAGCTGGATCTTGAGGTAGCAGTATTCCTAATTTTCTGAGAAAGCACCAAACTGATTTCCAATATGGTCGTACAAGTTTACATTATCACCAGTAATGGAAGAGGATTTCCCTTTCTCCACAACCTCTCCAGCATCTATCATACTTTACATATATATATTAGTCATTCTGAAATGTTTGAGATGGAAGCTGAGGACCGTTTTGATTTGCATTTCCAGGATGACTAAGGATGTTAGGCATTTCTTTATGTGTTTCTCTGCCATTTGATATTCCTCTGTTGAGAATTCTCTGTTTAGCTCTGAACCCCATTTTTAAATCAGATTACTTGTTTTGTTGTTGTTTAACTTCTTGAGTTTCCAATGAAGGAAAAAAATCCATTACTTGTGTACCTACATGGAGACTAAGGTGTCTATGGGCTACATCCAAGCAGGGATTCTCTGTCCTCTCTACGTGGTCTCTTGTTGTTATTCATCAGTCTCGGTAGTTCCCCAGCCTAGTTGGTTTTTTTTTTGTTTTGTTTTGTTTTTTTGGTTTTTTTTGGGGGGGAGGGTTTGGCCTTCTAGAGTTCCTGTCCCTTGGGGTCTTTTCATATCTCCCTTCTTTTATAAGATTTCCTGTGCTCTGTTCAAAGTTTGACTGTGAGTCTCTGCATCTGCTTCAAATTTCTGCTTGATGGAGTCTTTCAGAGGACATCTGTGGTAGTAAGGGGGGCAGAGATAGTCTCTGACGTGAACTCGCTTGCTCCTTGATCACTTCTCACTGGTGGGGTTACTAAGTTAGCCAAAGAGGAAGAGGATCCAGGCAGTGTTGATGATACCTTGTAGGCTAGGATCAGACAGTACAGAAGGAGGGCTTTTCCTATCAGTGTACTAGGGGAGAAGGATAGGGGAGGAAGAGAGAGGGAGGGTGGGATTTGGAGGAGAAGAGTGTGTGGGCTACCCGGGATACAAAATGAATAAATTGTAAATAATAATAATAATAATAATTACATTAAAAAGAAGAAAAATCCAGCATAAAAATAGAGAAACTGGAAAAGAACCAGACATAAGTTCTGGAGGTGAAGGAATAAATCCAGGAAAAGCAACAACAACAACAAAAACTAAGCAGCAAATAACAGAACCAACAAAGAATAAGCAGACCCATGAATTTTGAGGACAGTGGGAACAGACAACAAAATAATACATACAGATACTCAGCACAACAGCAACAAAAATCCGTGGACATGACTGAAACTTTCAAGAAGTATGGACGTATTCAGTAAATCAATCCATGATGTGGAAGTAGTTAAGAGTAATCCTATACAGCTTATATGAATTATTCAATGAAATTACAGATAATAATTTCTCAAAAGTTAAACAAAAACAGACTTTAAAGGCAAGCATTTAAATCCTGAACAGTCATGACCAGAGATATTCTTCATATATTAAAGTCAAGTTTTCAAAAATGAAAAGAAAACAAACAAAAGAAAAACTAAAATCATCATAGAAAAAAATAATGCTAACTCAAATACAGAAACATCAAGCAATACCAGATGTTTCATCAAAAACTCTAAAATTCAGAAAACCAGTGGATGATTATTTCAAGCACTGAAAGTCAGAAGTGATTTCCAGCCAAGACTGCTTTGTTCAGCAACAGGAAAGTTATCTCTTAACAAGTGTATTTTAAGACTAGGATAGGTTAAGAAATTTCATGACAACCAACCCAGCACTCTAGACAATCCTTAAAGTAATACTATAGTACAAAAATAAAAAAAGACATTTTTATCTACGAGAACCCGTATATGGATGCCATAAAAGACAGGGTTGAAGAGGGCAAACCCAGACTGTAACTCTTCATCTTTATTGCAGCAAACCAGAAAAATCTTGATACTAACAGAGGACTAAAAGAACTGTCAATAATTAACCCCTCCAAAAGATATTACTCTCCTTCCAACAGTAAATGTGAATGGCATTAACTCACCAATTAAATGATGCAGACCATTTAATTGGTTTATAAAATGAGTTTCAAGTATCTATTATCTTCAATAACTATATTACTACCAGACATGTACAGAAACTGGTAGTTAAAGGGTGAAGAGTAGAAATGTTCTTGAGCTTCCTTGTAAAACATATTCAAATTATCTTATTAATGATACTAGGATCCCAAATGTAAACCCAGATTTCCCCACTACACCTAGTGATGCTCCAGTTCTAATTGAAACCAGGTTTTGTAAACACTTTTTCTAAAATTTACTCACTTCTCATGTGCACCCCCAAGGTAACTAGGAGCACTGTGAAAAGTTATATCTACCCTCATTTTGTGATTGTACTTTGTATGAAGGGACAAAGATAAAATTGTCCTTAACTTTTCCACTTGAGCAAATTTCTATTTCTGAAACTGCAAAACTTTGTGAGACAGATCATCTTTACCACTAATGAGGGCAGTTGCCCATGAGGTCAATGATGCATGAGTAATGGAAGCACACACTCCTCAGTCCCTCAGCAGGTGTGCTGTGTGGTGATCTTTACAGACTAACAATGTATCTATCCTGCAGAAGATCCTTCCTTACACCAGCTTTTGGGATTTTACCTGGTGAGTAGCTAGGACCACAATTTGACTAGCACTGATTAATTATGCATACCTCTTAGCCTCCAATTAAACTCAAATTTTGTTCCAGTAACCTAAACAGTGACTTAAGGTCATGGTACACTTATTTGTTGCTCTTCAAAAAGTTAACATCAATAAAATTCCTTTCTCTGCAATTTTCCATTCTTCTTTCCTTTAATTGACTTAGCAGCATACAATCACTAGTATGCACTGTCGATGCTAACAATGCTAGGATTTTGCACTGAAAATATGGATATTTGTATTATGAAGTTTCTAAAATAAATTATTATGGGTTTATTGTTTATCTTCCTTTAGTACAGTCAAGCTTTTATACATTAATTTTGTGTTGCAATCACATAGCACAGACAACATAAAATTTATCTTTCTTAGCTGTACAGCATATTAATTTAAAGGAAAGCACATTACGTAACAGTATGTTACAGGTATTTTCATCTCACAAAATTGAAAAAATACTCCTTTAACAATTCATTTGGCAGCCACACAGCCTATAGACATACAATTTTACATTTTGTTTTAATAGAATTGATGCATTAGATAGATACATTCATTCATATAATATTAATATTTTTACAGTATCCTATAATTTCATCAATATTCAGGATTCCATTCATGAAATGATTGTGACAGTGCATGTGAATACAAGCATTTTTTAATCTATTTTGTTTTCAGCAAAGACATCTAAATAAAAGCATAGAATGTAAAGGTTAGGAAATAACACATTTGACTATACACTTTTAATAGCATCCTCCACATCTATAGAATATTCAGGAAAGGTGATATTGTATTACTTAGTAATGTCATGAGGTGTTTATTTACAAATTAGCAAGCTTGATGGTCACTGAAAATGGACCTTCCCTTGTAATCGGGTTCAGCTGATACCTTCATTGTCTCTCATCATATTACTTTAAAGAGATGAAACTTAGCAATTGTCACTCAAAATTCAATGTATCATACAGAAGCATAGCTGCAGTTCACACAAAATATAAGGGAGCTCTTTTTATTGGTGACTCAGTTTGATTAGACTATCCTTTCTGGTAAGCATGGCTATTATTAAATATTTGATTATTAGTATTTTCTTTCTTTAATTCTATTAATCTATTCTGTTACATAATTTTGTTCAAAATAGCAGAATCTAAGTTCTATCCCTGGATCTATGGGGAAGATGTGACTTTCTGAACTGCCAGGAAGATTATAAGATTTTTAAATCTGGCAAAGAGCAAAGGCATGCAATGATACCCTTTCTTATGAATCAATCCAAGGAGATTTAACAATCCCCTGGCAATAGATGGATGAGAGAAGCTGTTTGCTCTGAATGAAGTATGAACAGGATTTAAAACCTTCCTAAACATGTACAATGACATGAATTTCTCATTGCACTTCATGTGTTTTGTTTGTTGGTTTGTTTATATCCATGCTTGTTCCTTGGTTGGAGAATCAGTCTCAGACAAGACCCCTGTGCCCAGATATATTTGGTCCTTGTGGAGCTTCTGTCCTCTCCAGGTTTTACTAACTCCCTCTCCTTTCAGATGATTCCCTGCACTCTGCCGAAGGTTTGGTTATGAGTCTTAGGATCTGCTTCGATATACTGCTAGGTAGAGTCTTTCAGAGGCCCGCTATGGCATGCTCCTGTCCTGTTTCTTATTTTCTCCTACTTCCAATGTCCATCCTATTTTTCTTTCTAAGTGAAGATTGATCATCTTACCCTGGGTCCTTCAGCAGTTTTTAAATTACATTTTTATATTTTATATTAATTACAGATTTTTTACTTTGTATTCCAGCTGTATCTCCTTCCCTCCTCCCCTCCCAATTACTTACATCCATCAGAATGGCTAAGATCAAAAACTCAAGTGACAACACATGTTAGAGTGGTTGTGGAGAAAGGGGAACCCTCCTCCATTGCTGGTGGGAATGTAAACCTGTACATCCTCTTTGGAAATCAATCTGGTCCTTTCTCAGACAACTAGTAATAGTGCTTTCTCAGGATCCAGCTATACCACTCCTAGGCATATATCCAAAAGATGCCCAAGTACACAACAAGGACCTTTGCTCAGCCATGCTTGTAGCAGCTTTATTTGTAATAGCCAGAACCTGGAAACAACTCAGATGCCCCTCAGCTGAGGAATGGATACAGAAATTGTGGTACTTTTACACAGTGGAATACTGCTCAGCAATTAAAAACAAGGAAATCATGAAATTTTCAGGCAAATGGTGGGATCTAGGAAAGATCATGCTGAGTGAGGTATCTCAAAAGCAGAATGACACACATGGTATGTACTCACTTATAAGTGGGAACTACACTTATAAGATAGGATAAACATACTAAAGTCTGTACACCTAAAGAAGATAAACAAGAAAGATGACCTGGGATAAAATGATCAATCCTCACTTAGAAAGACAAATGGGATGGACATTGGAAGTAGGAGAAAACAAATAACAGAACAGGAGCCTACCACAGAGGGCCTCTGAAAGACTCTACCTAGCAGTGTATCAAAGTAGATACTGAGACTCGTAACCAAACCTTTGGCAGATTACAGAGAATCATATGAAAGAAAGGCAAGTTAGTATGACCTGGAGAGTACAGGAGCTCCACAAGAACCAAATATATTGGGCACAGGGGTCTTTTATGAAACTGTATCTCCAACCAAGGATCATGCATGGATCTAACCTAGAATCCCTGCTCAGACGTAGCCCATGGTAGCTCAGTTTCCAAGTGGGTACCCTAGTAAGGGGAACTGGGACTATTTCTGACATGAACTCAGTGGCTGGCTCTTTGACCTCCCCCTGCCCCCTAGGGAAAAACAGACTTGCTTGGCCATAAAGGAGGGCATTGCAGCCAGTCCTGAAGTAACCTGATAAGCAAGGGTCAGATGGAAGCGGAGGACAACTGTCCCTATCTGTGGATTTGGAAAGGGGCAGGAAGGAGATGAGGGAGGAAGGATGGGATTGGGAGGGAATAAGAGAGCTGGCTACCGCTGGGATACAAAGTTAGTAAACTGTGACTGATATTAAAAAAATAAAATAAAAAAGGAAAAAAAAACAGAAATGTTATAAGACTATGTTTGGGGATTAGTTTTAGCATGTTCACTATTTCTTTATGAAAAAAAAAAAGAATAAATTTTGAATAAACAGAGATGGGGAAAAGATCTGTAAATCAAGAAAAAGGAACATTAAAAATACTAGCATTGATGAAGCATTTTAATCCCAGGCATAGAATACGGGACTGCTTCAGATTGTCCAGAGCAGTTGATGATGGTTTGCTTTGGCAGGGGTATGATTTTGTCAACTCCAGATAGTTTCCGAGGGTGTGGGACATTTGGAATTCTGGGAATTCTTAAGAGGGTATATAATTTCTAGAGCCCTTAGAGGGTATCTGGTAGTGTTTCTGCCCGTGGTTACTGGATGCAAGTTGCAAGTTGCAGGTTGTTGGTGGCTATTTTTGAGGTTGGTTGTCAAGTGGTTATGTGCAAAGAAACGAGTAGCAGAAGAAACTGAATATCCTATTGGCAAAGACCAAACTTGCCCCAAAGAATACCCCTACTTACTAGGAATTAATCTCAGGATATCAACACCCCTTTCCTCCCTAACCTCCTTTCTCTCCTACCTAGTGTTGGGGTTTGGAAGAGTAGAATAAGGGTAGAGAATGATGGTTAAAATAGTCAAAAGTCTCACTGTGTTTTGGTGCATATGCAAAAGTCAGAGGTCCACAGCTCTCTCTGTCTCTCTCACCCTCTTCTCTCCCTCCCCTCAACTGTCCCCACCTTTTTCTCCCCCTCTCCTTCTCTCTATCCTCCATCCACAGAGTTTTTCACTGAATCTGGAACACTTGCTGTTCTGGCTGCAGCGGTCACCATTAAGTCACATTCATTGATCTACCTTTATGTGTTCCTCATGATTTGGGTAACATGTATAAGCCTTTACACTGGATTTTTAAATGGGCACAGCTGATCTGAACTCACTCTTTAGTGACTGAGCCAGCTCTATAACACTCTAATGCTTTGATTTTAGGAAATCTCTGATAATTGCCTAGCCCCACCTAGCTACTGCTTCTAACTTTGTCACTTATGGTCCCTCTCTTTTCACTTTACTCCAACCATCTATCTTATTCTACACAATTCTCTCTGTCACACACATTGTGAAGATAGCAATAACACCTATAATTCACATTATCAAATTCCGAGAAGCTAACAATGTAACTACTTGTTGAATGATTAATGAATAATTTGAATATTGGATGAATTAAATAATAAATGAGATTCAGACAAGGCACTCGCTATTTTAAATAAACTGTACTTAAGGTATAGTAAAACACATTTTCTTGTACTAATCTACTAAGATATAAAATATGAAGAATAAATTTATATGACATCTAGTGCGTTTTGGAATAACATTTGTGGTTAATGTATGCAGTTAAATAGGAGCACAAATCACCAAACATTCATTCTGCAAGCATTCCTTCCAATTAACAGTTCATCACTAATGCAAGACAGAGAGGATATGCTCACAAATTATTGATGTCTACCTCAAATTCCTTAGGTTTTTCTGAACAAATGTTTATTTGGCTGATGAATATAAACTACAAGTGCCATGACATAGATGCAAGTATACATTCTCATTTGTTTGGTGGAGGTCTTAGTTTATTTCAAAAGCAGATCTTTGATAGCTTTCAAATGTATGTTTCCTATACTTTCAGTCACTTGCAACTTTCCTTCAGCCTACTGACTTCCCAAAAAATGAAGTTTCCTTTTCCAAGAAATAGTTGAGCCATTTTTCACATGGGTAACTCAGTTGACATTTTGCCTAGTCTGTCTAAAGTTGATGGGCTCTTCGTGCTTTCTGTTTTCAACAATCATTTTCACTGTTGTTCTCATGATATTTACCTCAGACATAATCTTTTAACATGTTTACTTTGTCTACTTTATAAGTGTGTGTGTGTGTGTGTGTGTGTGTGTGTGTGTATGTATACAGCATGGTTGTAGACGACTGGCCTTCTGATCTCCTAGAATTACAGATACAGGTGGTTGTGAGCAGGAATGAAGGTGCAAGGAATAAAGTCTGGTTCATAAACAATAACAACAACAAACACTTTTGACCACTGAGCCAATTCTCCAGCCCCATCCATGCCTACCTATTCTAAATAGCGATTGTGATTTGTCACCTTGTTTGTGTTCCACTTACAAATCTTGTATAGAGTTTCATTTACATTCTTTGTAAATCATTAATAATTGTTCACCATGAATGATACACACATGTGTACATACAATTATGACCATCAGCATGATAAAGAATCACTTTGAAATAAGTAACCTTCACAAATCAGCTTAGGCTGCTATGTTTTGGGGAAGTTTGCTTCAATGACCACTGATCTTTACTACTTGCTTGATAAGGTCAGGACACCAAAGAAAGGGCTGACGAAAGCAAACTAACTCCAGAGTTTATTAGGGCCCTTTCTTTGAACTTCATAATATTTCCTTCTAAGTATCTTGTGAAACAGCAGTTATTTTGAAGATTTGGGGATGCAGTGAGTATGCTAAGTTAGTTATAGAAAACAAGTAATCCAATTAAAAAATAGAATACAAAGCTAAACAGAGAATTCTTAATAGAAGAATGACGAATGGCAGAGCAACACTTAAAGAAAGGCTCAACATCCTTAGTCATTAGGAAAATGCAAATGGAAACAACCCTGAGATTTCACCTTATATATATATCACAGTGACTAAGATCAACATCTCAAGTGACAACAAATGATGGAGAGGTTGTGGAGAAAAGGGAACCCTCCTTCATTGCTAGTGGGAATATAAACTTGTACATTGATTTTGGAAATCAATCTGGTGCTTTCTCAGACAATTAGGAATAGTGCTTCCTCAAGATCCAGCCATACCATTCCTAGGCATATATCCAAAAGATGCTCAAGTATACAACAAGGACATTTGCTCAGCCATCTTCATAGCAGCTTGATTTGTAAGAGCCAGAATCTAGAAAAAACCCATATGTCCATCAATGGAGAAATGGATATAGAAATGGTGGTACATTTATACAATGGAATACTACTCAGAAATTAAAAACAAGGAAATCATGAAATTTGCAGTCAAATGGTGGGAACTAGAAAAGATCATTCTTAGTGAGGTATGCCAGAAGGAGAAAGACACATACGGTATATTTTCACTTGTAAGTGGATATTAGGTATATAGTATAGGCTAAACATACTAAAATCTGTACATCTAAAGAGGCTAAACAAGAAGGAGGACTCTGGGTAAGATGATCAATCCTTATTCATAAAGGGAAATTGGACTGACATCAAAAGAGGGAGAAACCAGTAAAGGAGCCTACCCCAGTGGGTCTCTGAAAGACTCTACCCAGCAAGGTATCAAAGCAGATGCTGAGACTCATAGCCAACTTTGCACAGAGTGCGGGGAATCTTTTGAAATAGGAAGAGATAAAAAGAAATGGAAGTGACAAGGAAAGCAACAGAACAAAAAAATGTCTGAGACTGATACTCCAAACAAGGACCATGCATGGGGATAACCTAGAACCCTTGCACAGACATAGTCCATGGCAGCTCAGTCTCTAAGTGGGTTCCTATTATTAAATAGGAACAGGGGCTGATTCCATCATGAACTCAGTGGCTGGCTCTTTGATCACCACCCCATGATGGGGGAGCAGCCTTACCAGGCCATAGAGGAATACAATGCAGTCAGTCCTGATAAGACCTGACAAGCTAGTGTCAGGGGAGGACCTCCCCTATCAGTGGACTTGGGGAGAGGAATGGGAGGAGAAAAGGGATGGAGGGTGAGACTGAGAAGGGATGAGAGAGAAGGCTACAGCTGGGATACAAAATGAATAAACTCTAATTTATAAAAAAATAATAAATTTTAAAATAAAGAAAACAAAACAGGCTCAAAGTTTGAAAACTTCATGCCAAAAGAGATGGATATGGAGTTAACAGGAAAGCCTGGCCATGACCAGTGAGATGTTTTATTCTACCATTCTTAGCTGTGCTAGGGGAAAGGCATAGGAGCTGCACAATTGTCCCTATATGCTCAGCTTATGGAATGCTGTCCATGGGTGATAAGCACTTATAAAGAGACACATATTGCTTTCATCAGTGAAAATGTTGGAGTCTGGTAACAGGAAACTTGACAAGGTAAAACTACTTTCTCCATGCATGATTTGGCCTTCCAAGCATTGTTAAGAAGGGGGCTATTGTGATGTATTTGTTGTCTGGAGGCTTAGAAATATTTTGCTCAAGAAAATACCTCCATGTTCTCTCTGGGTATATATTTAAGTAAGTCAAAATATCCAAATCTTAAGATTTCTTTTGTTATGTATTATAATAACACCAAATGATGAGAAGATAAAAGACAGAGCTGAGTAGGAAATAGCTTTCTTTTGAAAGCAAGATACCCTTCAAAGTAAGAATATTGTTACTATACAAGAAGAAAAGCATTAATAGTTTGAGACATTTGACCCTCATGCTATTACATCATTTAAATTTTATGTGGTAAAGGAGGCAAGCACTGGCATCCCAGATTTAAAGCTACCTTTTATTCTTATATATTTATTATTGTTTTCCCATGTGGATGCTTGACTGCATGTCTGTATGCATACGAGCATGTGAGTGCCTACAGAGGACAGAAGGCAACATAGACCCACTGATACCCATATGTGCAGGTGTTTGTGGACCATGTGAAGTGGGGTCTGGGAAATGTCTCTGGTCCTTTACAAAAGCAGCAAGTACTTTTAAATACAAAGCCAGTTCTCAGCCCCTAGAATAATCTTTTATTTTTTTTTTTACTCTTTTAAAAGTTTATTATTTTAAATTATTTGTGCACCTGTTAGGAGGGGTGGTAATAGTATTAGAGCAGCTGCATAAGGAAGCCATACAGGCCACATGGCCTGGAACTTGCTAGTTTAAGGTGACTGTGTGGGGCACTCCACTGGATGCTAAGCACCAAGCTCAGGTCCTCTGTAAGAGAGCCCTACTGGTTCTTAAACCAGACACTGCTTCAGACACATAATCACGTACATACCCAACACTGACCATACAGAGCAGGAGGATGTGATTTAGCAGTGTCATGCCAATTTGACTAACTGCATTTTGTCTTTCAACATAGGGTCTCAATACATAGTTCAACTTAGTGATTCTGCTGCCTCAGCCTCTGGAGTGCTGAGGTTAGAGGGACATTTCACTATGTAGAGCTGAAAATATTAATAAAAAATATCCACCAATAATTTGTCAACCCATAAACCATTTGTTTACTAGCAAAACAGAGAATTCTCGACAGAGGAATATTGAATGGCAGAAAAACACTTAAAGAAATGCTCATCCTCATTAGCCATCAGGGAAATGCAAATCAAAACGACCCTGAGAAATCACCTTACACCCATCAGAATGGCCAAGATGAAAAACTCAAGCGATAACATGCTGGAGAGGTTGTGGAGAAAGGGGAACCCTCCTCCACTGCTGGTGGGAATGTAAACTGGTACAACCACTCTGGAAAGCTATCTGGCGCTTTCTAAGACAAATAGGAATAGTGCTTCCTCCAGACCCAGCTATACCACTGCTAGGTATATACCCAAAGTTTGTTCAAGTACACAAAAAGGACACTTGCTCAACCATGTTTATAGCAGCTCTATTTGTAATAGCCAGAACCTGGAAACAACCCAGATGTCCATCAACGGTGGAATGGGTACAGAAATTGTGGTATTTTTATACAATGGAATACTACTCAGCAATCAAAAAGGAGGAAATCATGAAATTTGCAGGCAAATGGTGGGATCTAGAAAAGATCATTCTGAGTGAAATATCCCAGAAGGAGAAAGACAAACATGGGATATACTCACTTATATAGACCTATAAGATATGATAAACATAATGAAATCTATACACTTAAAAAAGATAATCAATTGAGCGGACATGGGGTAAGATGATCAATCCTCGTTTAGAAAGACAGATGGGATGTGCATTGAACGTATGACAGGAGTCTACTGAGCGCATCTGAAAGACTCTAACTAGCAGTGTTTTCAAAGCAAAGACTCATGACCAAACCTTTGGCAGAGTACAGGGAATCATAAGAAAGAAGGGGAGTTAGTCTGATGGGGAAAGGATAGGAGCTCCACAAGGACCAAATATATCTGGGCACAGGGTCTTTTCTGAGACTGACATTCAACCAAGGACCATGTATGGATATAACCTAGAACCTCCACTCAGATGTAGCCTGTGGTAGCTCAGTAACCAATTGGTTTCCCAAAGTGAGGGGAACAGGGACTATTTCTAACAGGAACTCAATGACTGGCTCTTTGGCCTCCCCACCCCCGAAGGGAGGAGCAGTCCTGTTAGGCCACAGAGGAGGGCTTTGCAGCCAGTCCTGAAGATACCTGATAAAACAGGGTCAGATGAATGGGGAGGAGGTCCCCCCTATCAGTGGACTTGGAAAGGGGCACGGTGGAGATGAGGGAGGGAGGGAGCGACTGGGAGGGAATGAGGGATCGGGACACGGCTAGGATACAGAGTTAATAAAATGTAACTGATAAAAAAAAATAAAATAAAAAAAAATTCTTTTCTCTAATGTAAAATCATTTTGTTTGATTTTTTTAAAATCTGAACTATGATTATGCAACTTTTAAAATCTAATTTGCCTTTTTTTGTTTGTTTGTTTTTTTACAAATTGCATTCTCTGATTTTCTTGTCAGCTTGCTTTAAGGATATTCAAGTGTTCAATATGCTTGCTCGAAGTTTGGCCCACACCAAATGGTTGTTTAACCCAAATATCTGAGCAGCAAACAGACCACTGGGCAGTCGAAGAGATGACCACACATCCTGAGCACCCCAGTCTGGTTGTATGGGGGGACAGCTGATAACTGGATATGCAGTATTACCAGACAGCACTGGGCCCAGACCATTGCTTCTGCCTGCCACTGCGACAAATACAGTAGGTATGCCATCCCCTTCATACTCTGCTTTAATTCTCAAAGTCTCATCTGGTCCTTTATGGGCAGATGTTACTCGCAGTTCACATGGAATCCCGACATTTCCACCAGCCTTCTTAATTTTCTCACAGTGACCAAGGTCAGAAGTTGAACCCATCAACACTACAACCCTGCACTGACTGTCTGACTTCAGAAGCAGCTCCACTCGGTCTGTGACCCACTCAAAGTTTTTGTTTACCATCTGGAGTCCTTCTTTGAGGTCACGATAAGACTGTTTATCTTTCTGTTGGCTTCAATCTCCTGATGGCCATGGTCTCCACGAGTCATTATCGATAACATCAGCAAGAACATTCTCTTTGGTGGTTACATCAACACCAAATTCAATCTTTGTATCCACCAGTGTACAGTTCTGGGGCAGCCAGGACTTCTCCAGGATTTCAAAAATAACTTGTGTGGCATGAATCATGATGTCAACTTCAGTATGGCCTATAACAAGCCCAGCAAAATAAAATTTTGCAGCAAGGAGTTGCTTCTCAGACCACTGAGGATCATTATTGGCATCATCCTTGAAGAACATCTCCACTTTTGGTGGGTTAAACTTATACCCATCCTGTACACCAGGGTTCCTTTTGAGAAAAGATCCAGTTGCTATTTTTGGCATACCCATTCAATTGGAATCTTTTCACATTGGGGTGCAATGAAAGCAGTCTCTCCAAATTCCCTGGTAAAAGCAGTTTTGATACAGGCTTCCTGTAACAACTGAAAATTACTAAAGAAATGGTGATCTTAATGGAGATTGCAGCTTTGCCTTCCAGGTGACTCTTTCTAGCTGCATTTCCTGCCATAATCTGGTCCATGGACTGCAGGAGGACTCTTCCTGGGTTATCTAACAACTCATACACTTGTTTTACTCTCATAGAGCTTTCTCCTGATGTTCAGTCCCTCAGCTGTGGCCATTCTCCTAAGAGGACTAGAGGTGCAGACTGTGTGGGAAAAGAGAGAGCTAGAATAATCTTTTTATAATAACCTTTAGATTAAAAATTTAATCTAAGAGGAAGTAATTAGCAAGAGAAGGGATGTATATACCATTGACTGTATTAACATATGAGGAAATTACCAAAGTTTTACAGTATAGTTTGCGCCAAAATAGTCCTATTTATATTTCACATTCTTGCCTAAAGAAGTCAGTAGCTCTTCCCACTGAGGAATGACAGGTCTCAGGTGTCCATGGCTGTGAAAATCGCATGTTCTTAAACAGATATCATATTGTTCTCAATATTCATTGACCCTAAGCAAGAGCCGAGAGTCATTAAATCCATTTTTGAGGATGCTCATAGCATAGCTTTGGCATTACAAAGATCAAATTTTAAAAAGAAAAACAAAACATTTATGCTTATCATCAAATAACAATAACAATGTAATATTAATAATAACAACAAAATAATAACAATACATAATAACAATAATATTATCAATAACAATAATAATAATAATAGTAATAGTAATAATAATAATAATAATAATGTGAAGAAAGGGTCTAACTTACCTTAACAAAGGGCACCAGGGAAGAAAAGCCCTGGACTTGCACTGTATGAGCCATCAATGTGTGCTGTGACTCTTGTTAGTTCTACTTCCCTTTAATACAGACACACCTTCATTTCTGAAGTTTTTATTTTCTCCTTCCTATAATCTCTGGAAGATGCTTTTTCATGAATTTCCTGTACCTGATATGCTAACAACATGCTCATTAATGATAAAAACCTGTTCACGGTGAGACAGAACACCCATGCTCACAAAGACACATGTCCCCACTCCCATTCTTTCCTTTGTTTTCATTTTGAATCATGGACCATATGAATAATCCACAGAAATAAATAAGGGTAATATATTTTATAAAATATCCCCACATCATTATGCTTCCTAGTGTATAGACTAGAAACTGTCATATGTGCAAGTGCTAGAATAAATAGCCCTACAAAGAATCAAAGCAACATAGAACAACAACAATCCTGCAGAAGACAAATCTATTGCACCTCAAAGACTCCTTTGCAGCATTCTTTCCCACCTTCCCAAACTATGCAGGAGGACTGGTTAAATGGATCCATTTCATTAAGGAGGTAGACTTGGCTTGTGGTAAAACTAGGAAATGGGTTGTATGGAACCAACTAGATTATGAAATTGGAAGGAAGGAGGTATTCATTCTGTTTTTTGTTTATTAATTACACTTTATTCATTTTGTATGCCCCCTGTGGTTCTCTCGCTCCTCCCGACCCAATCTCCCCCTTCCTCCACCCTCTGCATGCATGCCCCTCTGTGGCAAGCCGTGGCTATTAGGCTATTAAGTTGCTGAGCCTAAAAGATGGCGCCTGCCGGATGTACTGAATGCTGATAAACAAGTCCATATTTGGTCAAGGCGAGCATGGCACTGGCCCATTGACTGCCTGCTGCAGGTCTGATGAGTGAGCGTGGTTGGCTGTGATTGGCTGATGTGGTTGCCTATATAATGGGGAAGGGCCCGGGGTATGGGGGAGAAGAAGCTTGCAAAGGCCTGAATAAACTGCTTGAGGAAGAGCTGGTGGTTGCGTCTTCCTTGCTGGTCGAGGCGGGCGCGACAAGTGGTGGCCCTTACGGGGACCCGCCTCTATCTCCCCCACTGGAATGGCTCAGAACCTCAAGTAGTCAGGGAACGTCAACAGGGTAAGTCTACAAAGGGCTTACAACCCCAGGAAATTGGGGAAGGTCCTCGGTACATAGAGGCTATTTTAGGTTGCCAGGAAGCAGGCACCAGCTGAGCCGATTCTGGCTCAAACTTTAGGTTGCCAGGAAGCAGGCACTAGCCGAGCAGAATCTGGCTCAAAAGTGAAACCATGGGCGCGTCCTCTTCACACCCAATTTCTAAAGCCCTGCGAGCACTCCTCAACTTGAAGGGTTTAAAACTAAAACCGGGGACAATCGATAGGTTTCTCGAGGAATGTGATACGGTTGTCCTTGGTGTGCCTCCTCAGGTAATCTAACAGTGGGCAGTTGGGAAAAGCTAGGCAAGGATTTAGACTCTGCCTGGGAGCAAGGACATTTGAAAGGAGGGGTGAGGCCCGTATGGAAATTGGTGAGAAGCTGTCTGGAAGATGTGAGGTGCTGTGAGACTGTGGAAGCTGGTCAACTGGCCCTAGACCAGTTGAAGGAAGAACGGTCAGTAACAGAAAAGGGCAACTCTACTTCAGGTGAATCTGATAATGATTCTGAAGAGGAAGTAGAGAGATTAGTAGAGCAGATGGAAAGAACAAAGATATATCCTGACTTGGGCGAGTTTGAGAACAAAGAGTCAGGAGAAGAGGAAGTGACATCTAGTGGGAAAAAAAAATCTAGTAAAGAAAAGAAGGCAGAGAAGTCGCGCGGGCTGGCTTCTGCCCCACCACCTTACATGTTTGACCAGAGGAGGGTGGAAGACCCATTGCCTAGTTGTCAGAGGTCATTTTGCCCCGAAGTCTGGAAGGAGGGGCAATTATATTCTCTTGGCTTTCCTGTTTTTACGGGTCAGGCAGGGAACAGATATCATGACCCAAGAGATTTCAAGGTTGTGAAGAGTCTAGCTGAATCCGTAAGAGCTTATGGCATAACAGCCTCCTTTACATTAGCACAGGTGGAAAGTTTAAACAGCTTCTGCATGACTCCTAGTGATTGGGCTGGATTGGCCAGGGCCTGTTTCTCACCAGGTTTGCTCAATTAGGATGTGAATGGAAGTACCCAGGGTTATGTGTAACCTCAGTTCAATTTCGTAATTTCACCAAGGGCTGCTAACCTGTCTAAGATCTTATCTCAACAGTTACTCAGCAATTGGTCTCAGGATTTTGAACGCCTCCTTAGAGATTTGAGACTGGCCATTGTGACGGTGAATTCCACTCATGTAGATCCTTCTATTGCTCAGAGCCTGACGTCCTGGATTTCTGCAACATTTAGCCACCTGAAGGAATGGGCGGGATTAGGGGTCTTGGCAACAATGATGTGTTGTGCTTGAGTGTTGTGTGTGTGGTTTATGTGCCGTATGCAGCAACCTCAGCATCATGCCAAAGCCATGATTACACAAGCCTTTGTAGCAGTAGAAGCCGGACAGTCCCCTCAAGTATGGCTCGCTGCCATAAAGTAAGCTTATCATCACATTCGGGGTGCAAGGCTAAGCACTGCACGGAGAGTTAGCCTGTGAGTGGTTAGGCAGCTCTCTGAGAGGCACGTTTGGTTGCATGGAGGTTTGTACCCTAGGCCCCTCCCCCTGGGAAAAAAGGTACGGGACAGGTCTGGGTCAGTTACTGGTGATGGGCCTGTGGCTGAACTCAGTACATCGCCCCACACGTCTTGCACACCAGAGATCAAACCTTCACCTGTTGTGTTCTGTTCTTTGCTTGCTTTAATAAAGAAGGGGGAACTGTGGCAAGCCGTGGCTATTAGGCTATTAAGTTGCCGAGCCTAAAAGATGGCGCCTGCCGGATGTACTGACTGCTGATAAACAAGTCCATATTTGGTCAAGGCAAGCATGGCACTGGCCCATTGGCTGCCTGCTACAGGTCTGATGAGTGAACATGGTTGGCTGTGATTGGCTGATGTGGTTGCCTATATAATTGGGAAGTGCCCGGGGAAGAAGAACCTTACATAGGCCTGAATAAACTGCTTGAGGAAGAGCTGGTGGTTATGTCTTACTTGCTGGTCGAGGCAGTCCTGACACCCCTCCCCAAGTCCACTGATAGGGAAGGACTTCTTTTCCTTCCTTCTGATCCTAGTCAATTAGGTCTCATCAGGAGTGACTGCTTTGTCTTCTTCTGTGGCCTGGTAATGCTGCTTCCCCCTCAGGGGGAGGTAATTAAAGAGCAGGCCAATCAGTTCATGTCAGAGACAGTCCCTGTTCCTATTAAAATGGAACCCACTTGGATACTGAACTGCCATGAGCTACATCTGTGCAGGGGTCTTAGGATATCTCCATGCATAGTCCTTGGTTGGAATATCAGTCTCAGGAAAGACCCCTGTGCTCAGATTTTTTTGTTCTGTTGTTCTCTTTGTGGAGTTCCTATCCGCTCCAGATCTTACTGTTTCCCACTTCTTTCCTAAGATTCCCTGCACTCTGCCCAAAGGTTGCCCATAAGTCTCAGCATCTACATTGGTAGTCTTCAGGGCAGAGCTTTTCAGAGGTCCTCTGTGTCAGGCTCCTGACTTGTTCCCTCTTTTCTCCTTCTTCTGATGTCCAGCCTCCTTGCCTTTCTGGATAAAAATTAAGCATTTTAGCAAGAGTCCTCCCTCTTCATTAGTTTCTTTAGGTGTACGGATTTTAGTAGGTTTATCCTATATTATATGTCTATATGAGTGAGTATATACCGTGTGGGTCTTTCTGCTTCTGGGATAGCTAACTCAGGGTGATCTTTTCCAGATCTCACCTGTAAATTTCATGATTTCCTTGTTTTTTATTGCTGAGTAATATTGCATTGTGTAGATATACCAGAATTTGTGCATCCATTCCTCCACTAAGGGGCATCTGGGTTGTTTCCAGCTTCTAGCTATTACAAATAAGGCTGCTATAAACATAGTTGAGCAAATGTCCTTTTTGTATACTTGAGAATCTTTTGGATATATCCCTAGGAGTGGTATAGCTGGATCATGAGGAAGCGCTTTTCCTAATTGTCTGAGAAAGTGCTAAATTGATTTCCAGAGTGGTTGTACCAGTTTACATTCCCACCAGCAGTGGAGGAAGGTTTCCCTTTCTCCACAACCTCTCCAGCATGTGTTGTCTCTTGAATTTTTGATTTAGCCATTCTGATGGGTGTAAGGTGAAATCTTAGGGTCCTTTTGGTTTGCATTTCCCTGATGGCTAATGACATTGAACATTTCTTTAAGTGTTTCTCTGCCATTCGATATTCCTCTGTAGAGAATTCTCTATTTAGCTCTGTACCCCATTTTTTAATTGAATTACTTGATTTTTTGCTGTTTAACTTATTTATTTCTTTATATATCCTGGATATTAACCGTCTGTCAGATTTATGGTTGGTGACGAATCTTTCCCAATCTGTAGGCTGTCCTTTTGTTCTGAGGACAGTGTCCTTTGCTTTACAGAAGGTTTTCAGTTTCGTGAAGTACCATTTATTGATTGTTGCTCTTAGAGCCTGTGCTGTTGGTGTTCTGTTTAGGAAGTTGTCTCCTGTGCCAATGAGTTCAAGGGTATTCCCCACTTTTTCTTCTAAGCCGTTTAGTGTGTCTGGTTTTATGTTGAGGTCTTTGATGCACTTGGACTTTAATTTTGTGCAGGGTGATGAGTATGGATCTATTTGCATTTTTCTACAAATTTTTCCAGTTAGACCAGCACCATTCATTGAAGATGCTGTCTTTTTTCCATTGAATGGATTTGGCATCTTGTCAAAAATCAGGTGTCCATAAATGTGTGGATTTATGTCAGGGTCTTCTATTTGATTCGATTGATCCACCAGTCTATTTCTATGCCAGTACCATGCAGTTTTTAATATTGTTGCTCTATAGTAAAGCTTGAGATCACGGATGGAGATACCTCCTGAAGATCTTTTACTGTAGAGAATTGTTTTAGCAATTCTGGGTTTCTTGTTGTTCCATATGAAGGTGAGAATTTTTCTTTCAAGGTCTGTAAAGAATTGTGTTGTTAATTTGATGGGAATTGAATTGAATCTGTAGATTGCTTTTTGTAAGATGGCTATTTTTACTATATTAATCTTGCCAAGACATGAGCATGGGATATCTTTCCATCTTCTGATATCTTCTAATTCTTTCTTCAGAGACTGGAAATTTTTTTTCATGCAATTCTTTGACTTGCTTGGTTTAGGTTCACACCAAAGTACTTTGTGTCTTTTGTATCTATTGTGAAGGGTGTTGTTTCCCTAATTTCTTTCTCAGCCCTTTTATCTTTTGTATACAGGAAGGCTATTGATTTTTTTTTTTGAGTTAATTTTGTATCCAGTTAAATTTGTATTTGCTGAAGGTGTTAATCAGCTGTAGGAGTTCCCTGGTAGAATTTTTGGGGTCACTGAAGTATACTATCATGTTATCTGCAAACAGTGATTCTTTGACTTCTTCCTTTCCAATTTGTATCTCCTTAATCTCCTGCATTTGTCTTATTGTTCTAGCTAGGATTTCAAGAACAATGTTGAAGAGATATGGAGAGAGTGGACAGCCTTGCATTGTCCCTGATTTCAGTGGGAATTATTTAAGTTTCTCTCCGTTGAGTTTGATATTGGCTATAGGCTTGCTTAATATCGCCTTTACTATGTTCAGATATGTGCCTTTTATCCCTGATCTCTCCAATACTTTAAACATGAATGGATGTTGGATTTTGTCAAATGTTTTTTTCAGAATCTAAGGAGATAATTATGTGGTTTTTCTCTTTTAGTTTATGTGGTGGATTACATTGATGGCTTTCCGTATGTTGAACCACCCTTGCATGTCTGGGATAAAGCCTACTTGGTCATAGTGGATGATATCTTTGATGTGTTCTTGGATTCAGTTTGCAAGTATTTTGTTAAGTATTTTTGCATATATGTTCATAAGGGAGATTGGCCTGAAATTCTCTTTCTTTGTTGGGTCTTTGTGAGGTTTAGGTACCAAAATGACTGTGGCTTCATAGAATGAGCTTGGTAATGTTCCTTCTGTTTCTATCTTGTGGCATAGTTTGAAGAGTATTGGTGTTAGCTCTTCTTTGAAGGTCTGATAGAACTTGGCACTGAAACCATCTGGACCTGGGCTTTTTTTTCATGGTAGACTTTTGATGACAGTTTCTATTTCCTTAGGGGATATAGGACGATTTAATTGGATTACCTGGTCTTGATTCAGCTTTGGCATGTAGAATTGGAGAAGAAAATTGTCAATTTCATTTAGATTTTCAAATTTTCTGGCATATTTACTTTGGAAGTAAGACCTAATTATTGTTTAGATTTCTTCAGTGTCTGTGGTTATGTCCCCCTTTTTGTTTCTGATTTTGTTGATTTGGATAGTTTCTCTCTGCCTTTTAGTTAGTTTGCCTAAGGGTTTGTCTATCTTGTTGGTTTTCTCAAAGAACCAGCTCTTGGTTTCATTGATTCTTTGAATTGTTTTATTTGTTTCTAATTTGTTGATTTCTGCCCTGAGTTTGATTATTTCCAGCTGTCTACTCCTCTTTGGTGTGTCTGCTTTTTTTTTCTAGGGCTCTTGAGTGAGCCATTAAGTTGCTTGCATGAGATGTTTCGAATTTCTTTTTGAAGGCACTTAATGCCTTGAAATTTCCACTTAGCACTGTTTTCATTGTGTCCCATAAGTTTGGGTATGTTGTGCCTTCCTTTTCATTGAATTCTAGGAAGTCTTTAATTTCTTTATTTCTTCTCTGACCCAGCTGTCACTTAGAAGCAAGTTGTTCAGTTTCCATGTGTGTGTAGGCCTTTTGCTATTTTTGTCAATGAGGTCCAGTTTTAGTCCATGGTGATCAGATAGGATACAAGGGATTATTTCAATCTTCTTGTATCTGTTGTGGCTTGCTTTGTGACCAACTATATGGTCTATTTTGGAGAAGGTTCCATGAGGTGCAGAGAAGAAGGTAAATTCTTTTGAGTTTGGGTGAAAGGTTCTGTAGATGTCTGTGAGGTCCATTTGATTCATGACCTCTGTCAGATTTATTGTTTCTTTGTTTAATTTCTGTTTGGTTGACCTGCCCTTTCCTGAGAGTGGAGTGTTGAAGTCTCCCACTATTAATATGGGGGTGTCTAGGTGTGGTTTAAGTTTTATTAAAGTTTCTTTTACAAATGTGGGTGCCCTTGTATTTGGGGCATAGATGTTCAGGATTGTGATATCTTCCTGGTGGATTTTTCTCTTGATGTGTATGAAGTGTCCTTATCTATCTCTTTTGATTAGTTTTGATTGAAAATCTACATTTTTAGATATTAGAGTCTCTACTCCTGATTGCTTCTTGGGTGCAGTTGCTTGGAAAACCATCTTCCAGTCCTTTACTCTCAGGTAATGTCTATCTTTGTGATTTATGTGTGTTTCTTGTATGCAACAGATTGTTGGGTCTTGTTTAAGCATCCATTCTATTAGTCTGTGTCTTTTTATTGGAGAATTGAGTCCATCGATGTTGAGGGAGATTAATGACCAGTGGCTATTAGATCCTTTGATATTGATGTTGGCCATGATAGTGTGTTTGTGTTTGGCTACTTTTTGTTTTGCTGTAGTGAGGTTATTTATTTCCTTTGACTTCTTGAAAGTAGTTAGTTTTCTTGGGTTGTATTTTTCCTTCTAGTATCTTCTGTAACGCTGGATTTGTGTGTAGGTATTGTTGAAATTTTTTATCTTCGAATATCTTGTTTTCTCCGTCTGTGAAGAGTGAGAGTTTTTCTGGGTACAGTAGCCTTAGGGTCTGCATGATATCCATCCAGGCTCTTCTGGCTTTCATAGTTTCTGTTGAGAAGTCAGGTGTGATTCTGATGGGTTTGCCATTATATATTACTTGGCCTTTTTCCCTTGCAGCTTTTAGTATGTTTTCTTTGTTCTGTATACTTACTGTTTTGATTATTGTGTGATGGGAGGATTTTCTTTTCTGGTCTAATTAATTAGGTGTTCTGTAGTCCTCTTGTATTCTTATAGGCCTCCCCTTTAAGTTGGAAAAATTTTTTTCAATGATTTTGTAGAAAATATTTTCTGGGCCTTGGAGGAGGGAATCTTTTTTTCCCTCTATTCCTATTATTGTTAGGTTTTGTCTTTTTATGTTGTCTTGGATTCCTTGGATGGTTTGTGTCAGGAATTTTTTAGATTTATTATTTTCTTTGACGGATACATTGATTTCTTCATTCTTTCTTCTATCTCTTGTAGTCTGTTGGGTATGCTTACCTCTGTAGTTCCTCTTTTCTTTCCTAGGTTCTCCCTCTCCATGATTTCCTCCATTTGTGTTTTCTTTAATTCTTCTAATTCTATCTTCAGATCTTGAACCGTTTTGTTGATTTCCTTCACCTGTCTGACTGTATTTTCCTGTTTTTCCTTCAATTCCTTCAGCTGTTTGTTTGAAAGTTCCTCTGTTTCTTTTATTTCTTTCAGTGACACAAACTGTTTGGCTGCATCTTCCTGTATTTCTTTATGGATGACCATAATCTGTTTTATTATATCTTCCCCTAATTCTTTAAGCATTTTATTTACTTCCTCCGTTAACATCTTCATAAGCATAGATGTAAGGTCATCTTCTTGAATTTCACTTATGTTAGGGTATCCAGGGCTACTTGCCCCTGTATAACTGGGTTCTGGGGATGCCATATTGTTTTGCCTTTTGTTGGTTTTGCTTTTTAGATGGCCTCTACCCATCTTTCTTTCTCAGGTGTTGTCTGTTAATTTCTGGTGCCTGCTGAGTCCTGGGGCAGGGAGAATCCACTTGGCGGGGTTCTGAAGTTCTCCTCTGCTTTTTGGGTATGGTCAATTGATTGGTGGTGCTTCTCAGGAATTGTCACAGTTCACTTCAGGTGTATGGACTTGTATGGTAACTGTGGTGTTCAGGAAGGCTCTCCTCTCATCAGGAGAGGTCCTGGTGATGGCTGCCCTGCTGCTGGGTTTCTTGCTCTGAATTTAGTGAGCAGCAGCTGTTGCTCTTAAGGTGTAATTTTTGAGTGCAGCCCTCTTGAAGAACCAGGGATTGCCACTGTTTTGTCTGTCTAGCTAGGGATAACTGGTTGATCCTTGGCACAGTATCTGAGGGCTGCTGTAATGGCTCTCTGGCTTTTGTAGGTCTGAGGATGCAGCTGTGTCCCCCAGTCCCCTGTCCATACTCAATAATGGCCAGTGAGCACAGTACTCCGGCCTGCAATAGAAGGCGAGAGCCTAGAGTCTGCGTGAATCCAGAAAGTCTTTTGGATCTGGGTGTCCTGAGCATTGGACCTGATGATCCCCCCGCTGTGGGGTTTCCTCCTGACAGGGACACCCAGTCTTTGCTTTTGGGATAGCCTTTCTGTCTGTGATGGAGAGTAGAACCTGCAGGCACAGGCTTACATGGCTCCACCTTTCTGTCCTTCTGGGGATTGGGTGCCTGGACATCTGCCAAAACTGGGTATTTTTCTGAAGACCTTTTCGGGGTGGTGGTATCAGCTGAGTGCTCTGAGATCAGACCAGCTGTTCCCCTCCCTGTGGGTTTGCACCCGACAGAGAAACTTAGGCTTTGGTGCCCTGGGGTCCACAGTTCTATCTGTGGCAGTGACTCAGGCGCACAGGTGCTGGCACCTGGGTCCCTGACTCTGGCTCTGGGCTGACTCCTGGGTGCCCTTGGAACCTGAGTCTTTTCCAGGGGATGTCTGGGTGACCTAAGATCAGTCCCAATTGTTTCCTGCACCACGGGGTTATCTCTCGATCAGAAATCTCAGTCTCTGATGTTGTGGTGCCCACAGTTCAGTCTGGGACAGTGATGAGAGCACATTGGTGTGTGGCTCTGTTCTGGTCTGGCCTGGCAGAACTGGGATCTCTTCAGAGGTTTAGCCGGGTGAGTTAAAGCTGATTGAATCCCCCACCGTGGGGTATCCTCTCACCTGGGAAACACAATCATTTGTGTTTTATGGCCTCGAGTTCTGACTGCTGGTCACTGTGCTGATCCTGCTGTGCTGCTGGTCAGAACGAGAGTTGTCCCGGTGCAGCCATCTTGCCCTCCCCTGAGGTATTCATTCTTTAAACAGACAAAAGCCAAAAAACAAAAAAAATAATAAATTAGAAGCTGTTCTGCAAAAAACAAAGAAATACTGATATGAGGTCAACCAATTAACAATCCTTCCCAAAATATCAAGGATCTATAAAAGACAGATACTGAGAATCAGCTCCTGGTACAAGGGATTTTGAGAAGGACATTAATATCTAAAACCTATAAAAAGGGTCCTGGGATCTGACTGAATTTTCTTGATAGTGACTAAAGTAAACTGCAGTAAGTTGAAATAAAAATGTGAGATGAGCTTGGCATACTGACTGTTTCAGAGACAGTTCTTGGGGCTACAGCAACAACTCAGATGTTAAGAGCACTTGCAAGAGAACCCAGTTCTCTCTCTCTTCAAGAGAACCCAGTTAAATTTCTGGGACCCACGCTGCAGCTCATAACCATCTGTAATTCTGATTATACAGACTGTGTCAGCGTTCACAGGACATGCATGTTATACAGACAGTTCTTACATGTGTGGTTTGAACGTGGAGCTATCGACATTCTGAGGGTTTAATTGTGACTGTGTCTGCCAACGACAGTATATTTAAGTGAGTAACTTCTAAACTTGAGGCTATTTTTTGAGGCACATGCTATTTACGGTCAACTATCACAATTTGCTAAGGTGAATTTAAGGTCATCTTCATCATTGAAATTATTGTTAACATAAATTTCTGCATGTGTTTGTGCTAAAAGCACACACACACACACACACACACACACACACCATGAGTTTAAATTGAAACAAACATTCAATAAACAATAATAACAAATAAGTACATTAAAAATGACAAAATCCACCTGAGCTAGATGAAGTAGGACAGCATGTGGAAATTGTAATTTAACCAACCTCATGGTTCCCCCTCCCCCAACTAGTCACTTAAATGAAAACTGCATGTCAAAAAATTGCAAGCAAGTCATGTGTACAGAAAAAAATTATAAGGAGTGCTGTTTCTTTATCTTTTCTACTTTTTTTATCACAATAATTTTTGTTTGTTTTTCTGAAACTTAAATGATTTAAAATCTTGACCTCTTGGTTTCAGTTGCTTCTGTAATCTCTTAGAGTAAAAAGTGCTCTTTGGACAAATGCATTTATTTACCATATGTATATATTCATCATTCTTGCATCTGCTCCTCCCTGCCTTCCTCTTTTTTGAGAGAAGCTTCATTCAAAGTCTCCCTCACTGAGATGAGTAGCCTTGTATATCTGCCAGATCACATAACTCTAGTGAAGGTTTTGACAAAGCCTTTGTCTTCCTGATCAGGGGAGTCTGTGGTGGCTCCTTGACTTGAAATGGCCTATATTTAGGACTTTGTATCTAAAACTTCAGTAGCCATATTCTATTATTTCCCTGCAAAGAAAGCAGAAAGTGCTACAGAAATGACATATACCAGAAAGAGCCTCAATAAATTTTTCTCATCTTACACACACAAAAAAATTATTGGTTTCTTTACAAACCAATCCAAATATATTTTTTTAATTATTGCTATTAAAGACAACTAATTTTTTTAAAAAAAAAATGCCTAGGCTTGAAATCTAGCTAATTACTCAATACTAGTGGAGTCATGGTTATCAGGGAAATATTTACCACCACTAGTTTACTAAACCAGCACAACCACTTGAACAAATATACAAACAATTGTCTGAATACCAACAAGTAAGAGTAGTCCTCACCTCTCTTCAAAGAAATTTTTCTTTAAAGGAGACAGATGCCACTAGAGAAAACAACAACCAGAGTGCAGAGTTGTGGAGCCCAGTCTCAATGGACACATCTACAAAACTCTTTCAAAGATAAAGCTCAGGGAAGATTGTGAAATCAGGAGTGCAAAGAGGAGTAGGGAGTTTGAGGTAAGACTGTGTTTCCTAGCAACGTCAGAATTACACACATAAAGTTTCACCAACATGACTGCTCAAACATGAACTGAAAAACAGCACAAATGAATATGCCAAGCTTGATGGGGAAAAGTCCATGAGGCTCCAATCCTGGAGTCCTGTTTGTTTTCCAGAACAGAAAGGGGTAGATCTGTGTGTGATGGGAACCATAATGGGGATATTTTATGTGAGGAAAAAAATATATTTTCAATAAAAGGAAAAAATTATAGGATAAAAGGAACCATGAATTTGAAGGAGATCTGGAAAGGGTATAATGAAGAGTTTGGAGGGAGGAAAAGTAATAAAAATATGTTGTAATTAAATTATTATCTCAAAAATAATATGCGGTCTGTGCCTTTTGTTATGTAAATAATATTAGCATCAAAGAGTGTATGAATAATTACCATATTCTACAAAATATCTTTGGTATCAATATAAATTTGTTATTGAAAATATCCTATGTAATACTGTTGCATAGTTCATAAGCAAATAACTGGGATCCAAATTTAAAGACCATGTAATTTAGTATAATATAAAAATTTCTAATTTGAAAAGTAGTTTAAAATCTTTAATAAACAAATTGTAAACACAGTTCATTAAACGTAGAAAAACAAAAATGGTGAGAAGAAATTTATTGCACTATAGAAACTATGTTGGCTATAAACTTTATATCAGTTTTAACTGATATTTCTTCTGACATCAAAGGCAAATAGTTACATGTTTAAAATTGTTACATATTTACATGAGGATATGCATTATTTCAGCCTTTGGCACTTATACTATTTATGTACTAAAGAACAAATATGGTCTCTTTTCTTATAATTAATATTTTTATATTTCCTGGAGTTAATGTTATTACTTTAATTTGTATCTGTTTTGTTTTCTTTACCACTATTTCTGGTTCCTTTAGTGCAATCACAAGCTTCACAAAATGATGCTTTCTATAGTGTGTTTAACGTCAGATACTGAGGCCCACTTTCTCTTTTAACCCATCACCAAAAAGGTTCAGGCTGTGTGTCTCTGTACAGGACAGACAGGAAGCTGTCTGTCTTCCTTAGACTCTTGTCTCAGTCCTATATTGTTCAACTGTTTCCCAAATAGCTTGTTAATTCTTTCTCTGGCCCCTATAATCAACAGGTTATCAAAAGTAAATGAATGAAAAATGAAGCAGATGAATGTTCAGAGCCAATTTTGAGATACCTGCTTTCAAAATGTTGCAGACTGTATTACAGAGACCTCTCTAAATAACAAAGGATTTTGCCATTGCTTTCACTTAACTAGCAGAACGACAGCTAAGATTCTGTTTTTATCATATATTTGGTTACAGAACATGGAGACATCATGCTCTTACTGACCCAGAAGTTTCCTTTCTCCTGGCTAGCTTTCATACTGCTAGAAAGTGCAATGCATACTGCTGCTAAAAAAAGTAATTGTCAATAGTTTTATCTAGTTATGAACTCTGAAAGCTACAACTGGATAGGCAATATAAACTCACTGATATAATAGTGATAAGATTGTGATAGTTAAAACCTACTGGTTTCTTACTGTCCCTACCACAGAAGGAATTCCTGTCTGATCCTGTAAACCTGACTGGGATCCTATAAACACGTGCCTGGGAGGTCACAGACCCTCCTAGATTTTGTACTGCCAAATGGACAAGGTATCCAGTTGCTTTCAATGCAGTGCATCCGTCAGCTCCCATAATAAAAATAAATAAATAAAAATGAAAACAAACCTTCCTTTTGAAGTAGGCAAATATTCTAACCTGATCAAAGAACAAAGTCATCAGCCCTAATTGGTACATTTATCCCAAGGCTCGGGAATCTTTGAGGAAGAAGAAGCAGAAAGAATGTAAAAGCCAGAGACCAGGAAATGTCACCACAAAATATTGTCTTCTGGCTATAAAAGAACTGTTGCTTCTGTGTTCATGTGAAGCATATCATCAAGTCAGACAGCAGTCCTCTGTGGAGGCTGGAGGGTTCTGGGGACCCTGACATCAGCTGAGTGTATAATGACAGTGGATGGTTAGTAGGGGAAAGGGATAGTCAGTTTTCTTCTGTGAGGATGCTGGTAAATTTCCTACCCTATACCCATTTGCATAGGGACAAAATTCATGGAACTACAGAAAAGCAGTGCATCATGCTAGGAATATATGAGCAAGGAAGCAATCAAGGATTTTGGAAGGAAATGAAAGAGACGGGAAACTTTTTTCTGAATTTATTTATTTTATTGTTAATTATACTTTATTTACTTTGTATATAGTTCTAGTTCCCTCTAGTTCCCTCCCTCCTCCCCTCCCAATCTCTCCCTTCCTTTCTTTTCTCCATGCATGCTCTTCCCCAAGTCCACTGGTAGTGGAGGGTTTCTCTTTGTTCTTTTTGATCCTAGTCTGTTAGGTCTCATCAGGGGTGCTGCACTGTCTTCTCTGTGGCCTGGTAAGGCTGCTCCCCCCTCAGGGGGAGGTGATCAAAGAACAGGCCAGTCAGTTCATGTCAGAGACAGTCCTTCTTCCCATTACTATGGAACCCACTTGGACACTGAACTGCCATGGGCTACATCTGTGCAGGGGTTCTAGGTTATCTCCATGCATGGTACTTGGTTGGAGTATGAGTCTCAGGAAAGACCCCTGTGTTCAAATTTTCTGGTTCTGTTGCTCTCCTTGTGGAGCTCCTGTATTCTCCAGATCTTACTATTTCCCACTTCTTTCATAAGATTCCCTGCACTCTGCCCAAAGTTTGGCTATGAGTCTCAACCCCTGCTTTGACAGTCTGCAGGACAGAGCCTTTCAAAGACCCTCTATGGGAAGCTCCTAACTTGTTTCCTGTTTTCTTCTTTTTCTGATGTCCACCCTCTTTGCCTTCCCAAATGGGGACTAAGTATTTTAGCCAGAGACATCCCTCTAGATTAGTTTTTAGGTGTGCAGATTTTAGTAGGTTTATGCTATATTATGTGAATAGACAGGAATCTTACAGTCTCCGTGGAAGACACATCCCAGTGACCTAACTTCTTTCAATAGGCACAAGTAAGGAACCACTGGGAACAAGGACTTCTACCTGGCACCTTAGAGAACCCCTGTGAACCGCAGCGGCTAAGCTATGTGAAATAAATTAGTTAGCCTGAGAATAACTGAAAAATTGTTTTTGATTTGTTTATTTATTTACTTTTGTTTGCTTTTTTCCTCTTGGGGTCATTAAAAAAGCAGACTTACTAATTTCATGTCATAATTTTTAGTAATTCAATTAAACATCACAAGACGATTGAGGTAATTTACTTTAAAAATAAAGTGAATGTTGTACCTCTAATTGATTTCATATGCATATGGGAGGAAAAACAATATTTTACTTTCTTAAAATCCTCATGAATTTGTATGAGAAAAGGCATTCTCTTGAGAAGGATGTAGGAATCAGTCACAGCACAGTAATTCTAAACTGAAGCAAAAATAAACGGCTTATGTTCAGCCAATTCAACACTTAGATATTTGAGCCAATTATTTTTCAAATTTTAATTTTATGAAAAAACTAAAAAGAAACTGTATAGTCCTCTTTTTTAAGACCATATTTTGATGTTTAATATAATGAATAATGATTGAATGTTTAAATTAAACTGGATATAATTTCTTTGCAAGTATTAGTTGTTTTTAAATATGCAATGTGTATATGCATATAACTGAGCACACACATATTACTGAGTACTCTGTATTACACATTTTTTCAAAGTGTATCAAATTAAATAATTAATATTTATAAACTTAATTTTATAAAATGACCTTTTAGAGGTGAACTGAAATTATTGCTATCTTATTTTAATTTGACAAAGAGCAAAGTTTCATGAGGTCAAAGTCGTAATAAAGAAAGCATATTTTTGTACATTTGTCTATTAAAATATTCTTCTTGTTTAATCATTTATTGATAAAAACCTGTTACACAGGGACAGAATTTGCAAATTAAGATTAAACAGTACATTTTTATAAAATGTTTTCTTTAGGGACCACCTCAAAGGAGAATTATTCTAAGTAAAAATATCTGAAAGAATTGTTTTAATTGGATGTCCTCAAATATTCATAAGCAGAGATTTAAACACATGTAAGTACATATATGTACTTTTAACAAAAACTGTTTCTTACTTAGTTTCAAGATAATCTGTTCATAAAAAATCAACCATGAAATGCTTCTCAAGCTTAGCATAAATATATTGTATTTGTGTGTGTAACATTCTAGATGCATTTACAACAGGGGCTAAATGTAGACATTTGTATCTGTTTTTGTTGTTGCTGTTGCTGACACAAGGTTTCTCTGTGTAGCCACCGCTAACCTGGACTTGCTTTTTAGAGCGGGCTGGCCTCAAACTCACAGAGATCTACTGACTCTTTGTCTCCCTGATTACTGGGATCAAAAGTGTATGCCACCATGCCCAACCGAACCTGAGTATGTGACAGGCTTTGTATACATATGTTAGTGTAACTTTTGATCAGAGGTCATTCATTGATGAGAGTCCTGGGTGGCTGGCTTTAGCTCTCACCTTTCTCTGTATGGCTTTGTAGAATATATTTTATGATTTTTGTGTTCAGTTTTTTTAAACTTTATTTTAAAGACAGTGAAGTGTATATCTGCTCCCAGTTTCCTTGCAGGCCCAACGTCCTATGTACCTATAACTTCAACTTGCCAGGTTGTTCCATTCCATTATTTTGATATTTGTGCCAATAACACCTACTCCAATGAACACCACTGGTCACCACAATGATGCTACCAAAGTGATAGGTACACAATCCAGTGTAAAAAAGAGTTTTTACGTTCATCACTCTCAGTGTTGTCTGCATTTTCTTTTTCAGTTTATTCTTGTCCTTCTGTGATTTTGCTGTGGGTTCTTAATTCACAGAATTCCAGTGCATTGCATGCTTTTTCCCTTAGATGGAAAAGAGAACTGAGGTTATGATAAGTTCAAATCTATTGCTGTCCATAAGACAATCGCTATAGCAGAGGCTTCTGCTGAACTCACTCAGGGCAATCCTGATTGATTCCTGGATAAGCTCATTTGCATCCTCTCTCTGTTATGTAAGGTCATTGTTTATGTTCTTCTTAGAAAAGGACACCGTCATCAAAACAAAACGACTGCCTACAGACTGGGAAAGAATCTTCACTAACGCTTTATCTGACAGAGGACTAATATCCAGTATATACAAAGAACTAAAGAAGCTGAAAAGCAGCAAACCAAGTAATCCAATTAAAAAATGGGGAACAGAGCTAAACAGAGAATTCTCGACAGAGGAATATCGAATGGCAGAAAAACACTTAAAGAAATGCTCACCCTCATTAGCCATCAGGGAAATGCAAATCAAAACGACCCTGAGATATCACCTTACACCCATCAGAATGGCCAAGATAAAAAACTCAAGTGATAACACATGCTGGAGAGGTTGTGGAGAAAGGGGAACCCTCCTCCACTGCTGGTGGGAATGTAAACTGGTACAACCACTTTGGAAATCAATCTGTCACTTTCTCAGACAATTAGGAATAGTGCTTCCTCAAGACCCAGCTATACCACTCCTAGGCCTATATCCAAAAGATGCTCAAGTACACAACAAGGACATCTGCTCAACCATGTTTGTAGCAGCTTTATTCGTAATAGTCAGAACCTGGAAACAACCCAGATGTCCATCAACGGAGGAATGGGTACAGAAATTGTGGTATTTTTACACAATGGAATACTACTCAGCAATCAAAAAGGAGGAAATCATGAAATTTGCAGGCAAATGGTGGGATCTAGAAAAGATCATTCTGAGTGAAATATCCCAGAAGGAAAAAGAAAAACACAGTATATACTCACTTATATAGACCTATAAGATATGATAAACATAATGAAATCTATACACCTAAAAAAGATAATCAAGAGCAGACATGGGGTAAGATGATCAATCCTCATTTAAAAAGACAGATGAGATGTGCATTGAACGTATGACAGGAGTCTACTGAGTACATCTGAAAGACTAATTAGCAGTGTTTTCAAAGCAAAGACTCATGACCAAACCTTTGGCAGAGTACAGGGAATCATAAGAAAGAAGGGGAGTTAGTCTGATGGGGAAAGGATAGGAGCTCCACAAGGACCAAATATATCTGGGCACAGGGTCTTTTCTGAGACTGACATTCAACCAAGGACCATGTATGGATATAACCTAGAACCTCTGCTCAGATGTAGCCTGTGGTAGCTCAGTAACCAATTGGTTTCCCAAAGTGAGGGGAACAGGGACTATTTCTAACAGGAACTCAATGACTGGCTCTTTGGCCTCCCCACCCCCCAAGGGAGGAGCAGTCCTGTTAGGCCACAGAGGAGGGCTTTGCAGCCAGTCCTAAAGATACCTGATAAAACAGGATCTGATGAATGGGGGGGCCCTATCAGTGGACTTGGAAAGGGGCATGGTGGAGATGAGGGAGGGAGGGAGGGACTGGGAGGGAATGAGGGATCGGGACACAGCTGGGATACAGAGTTAATAAAATGTAAGTGATAAGAAAAAAATAAAATTAAATAAAATAAAAGAAAAGAAAAGGAGAACGCATGTTTACACACCATGGTGTACCTTTCCGGTGACTGAAGACACAATTATCATGCTCATTTGTTCTTCCTATTTATCCAAGGAAAAACCCTGCTGAACATTCATAGTATAATGTGAGTCATTAACCAATAAAAAGACAAATGAGAATAATGGCAGAGAAAGCTACATGCACAAGCATAAGGAAAAAGAAAGTGGATGTTTCCCCCTTCTTGGTAGCAAGCAGAATCCCACTGTTCTAGAAATGAGGAAGCACTGAGGAAGTAGTGGAATATTTGACTTTTGTTTCCTTTTTCTTTTAAAATATTTAGCGAAAAATATGTGGGTCATTTATTAAGAGGAATCCAGACAAAAGCTTTTATTTTACTGAGGCATAACTAAGGCATGTAAAGTGAAATACAATATGATTCTTAAATTGCACTAATATAGCACAGCAGGGACTCAGGATGCCGTGTTTACATGAGTGAATGAGATTTCAATAGAGCATTCAGCCACTGGGAAATTCCCAGTCATCTGCACTGTCAGGAAAGACAAGAATATCCTCCCCGTCATCTGGTTTCTGAGCGAATGGCTGTAAAACACACATAGGAAAATTTTCAGGTTGGTCTCAACTACTGAAAATTCCTAGCCAACACAAACACTGGCAAATATTGAAAGTGAGATCATCTGTTTGGTTTTCTGATAACAGATAAAAGTATAATTATGTTTATGATATCATTCACCTGATGTACTCAAAAGATGTCTATTTGTGCAAAATGCTTGGGGAAAAAAAAAGGAAACAAAAGTCCATAGATCTGACAAGATAGCAGCAAGAGGAGAATGGAAATTTCTATACTGGGTGTAGAAAACAGACTTGGATAGGATATTCTAGGGCAATATACTAAAAAACCCATTGTTTAACGTGGCAAATTATTTAAGTTAAGCATGATGATGACTAAGATTTTTTTTCCTCAGAAAGGAAAATTCAAGCTAGCATTGTGCTGAAATTGTTTGCCATATCTGCTACTTGGAGCCACTCAAGAAAAAAACAGTTTGTTGGATGCCTTGCCTAAATCTGAACTAGCTGCTTTCTCATCTAATAATGTGACATAAAACACTCTTATCAGTTTCAAATTTACATTTTTGTAAATTTAATTGCATTATCATTTGTGTACGGCTTAGCTACCTGGTTGTTTTATTCAGACTGAATTTATTCATCAAATACTGTATCTAGGCATGTGCCTGCTGATTGCTGAAGACATCATATTCTTGAGTCATGGAAGATAAAGAAATATAGCTGGTAGCCATATAGAAAGATCATCCCCACTGGATAGCGTTTGTGATGTATAACCCAAGGAAGAAAGCAATTATCAGTCTTACCAAGCTGTTAACACAGACCAACAATAATACGTAGTTTGGTATGACATGCCCACTGGTTCACTGTCAGGGGGGTTGTCAACCGTTTTCTGATTTGATATAAAGCCTGTTTTTCAACTATGTTTTTATACCAATATCAGGGCCAAGAAACTGTGGGTAGACATTCTACACAATCCCTAGAGAAAAAATAATAGTGCTATTCTGTTAAAGGAGCATGATGTTAAGCTGACACCCTATGGCTTATCCCCTTACCATGGGTTTCTTCACTTCTCAAGCCTCAACACAGCCCCTTTCTTCATCGGATGGCAGCTGACACAGAGGTTCACAAGTGGTCAACGTGCAGAGATTAAGAATCTAAGAAATGCTCAGGCCTAAATGTGACATCTAGATTGCATCCTCTTTTCTCGGTGCTTAGGGGTCACTGAGGAACACAGGGCAGACATATTTAAGTGAGCAGAGGTGGTGGTTGGACAAGAAGTAGCAGTGTTTTCCAAGCACGGCATGGCAGGTGTGCTTACGTGCTTTCAATATTTGTGAATGCATGCACAAGATTTATGCAAGTCTAAACCACACAGAATCCTAGCATGGAGGGGAGCAGAGTATAAAGCCCCAGCTGTGGCTGGGAAGCCTGTGTCTGCCAATGGCAGCTGGAGAAGGAAAGTCAGACTTCTTTAAGGGCGTGGCCTCTGAGAAGTCCACCATGCTCCAGGTGAAGGACACACATCCAGAAATTGATCAACAACTCAAATTGGATTTGATATCTTTGTTTTGTTCTTTATATTTTAAATGTAGACAGAAATTTGGGTGGAAAGAAAAAGAGATGTTTCTGGTAGGAGTTGGCAGATTTGAATACAGCCAAAATATAGCATTTCATAAAATTCTCAGTGAACTATTTACAAAAAGAACACCTGCTTATAAAACAGACAGTAATATAAAAATATTAACACAAATTCAAATGCGTATATGATATGATTAAAGTCCAGAGGAAATATGTTTCCATGAAGAAATATATTTCCTAAAGTAAAATAAAAACTATCCCTGTGTATTTATATTTAAATATAAACTGGCATAAACAAACATAAACACAGCCATAGTTATACTATATACAATCATATTTTTTAAGATCAAGAGAAGTATTTTAGAAACATGCATTTACAGTACCTGGAGTATTTCCTTTGAAGAGCTTTCACATGTTTTTCAATAGCATTGGGTATGTTTAATGTAATGTTGTACATTTGTCCTACTCTAAGTAACTGTTTTCTAGGTCAGTTTTTAGCTTTTTGTTAAGAGGGAAAATGAGTATTTGAATGTTTACACACATTTGCTTGTGTCTGAGACATTCATATAATATACTCAAAAGCATTTATACTAATATTATGTTACTAAAATTAATAGAACTTACCATATTATTTTTTCTCTAGAAAATATAATTTCTGAATAATTAGAACAATTAGTATCATTTTCAGATTATCCACACTTCTCTTGAAGAGTTGTTCATTCTTTCTCTGCTAGCAAACCTATCTCTTATTATATACACAGCCATACAGATTTCAAACTGTGCCAACCAGAAGAATGATATTTCCCTTCTTGATAGAAAAAAAAATCTACTGTCAAAGGGCACTGAGTAAATTGTTTTTCAAAGAACTATTTCTGTGCAAATTAGCTCCTACAGAGACACATTTTAGCTATGCTCATATTGAAAAGAAGGCATTAATATAAAAAATAACTTTCAAGGTTTAAAGTACATAAGAGAAAAAGCATGCAGAAGCCATATGTTTATTCCTGTTGAAAAAAATCCAAAATTTGAATTTCTTTTATTTTAATTTTTTTATTTATTACAATTTATTCACTTTGTATCTCAGCTGTAGCCCCTTCCTTCATTCCCTCGCAATACTGCCCTCCTTCCCCCTTCTCTTCCCATGCCCCTTCCTCAGTCCACTGATAAGGGAGGCCCTCCTCCCATTCCATTTGACTGTAGTCTATCAGGTCTCATCAGAACTGGCTGCACTGTCTTCCTGCTAAGGCTGCTTCCCCCTCAGGTGGAGGTGATCAAAGAGCCAGCCACTGAGTCCACATAGGACACAACCCTGTTCCTATTACTAGAGAATCCACTTGGACACTGAGCAGCCATGGGCTACATCTATGCAGGGGATCTAGGTTATCTCCATGTATGGTCCTTGGTTGGAGTATCAGTCTCAGAAAAGACCGCTGGGCCCAGATTTCTTTTTATTCTGTCTTTCTCCTTGTACAGTTCCAGTGCCCTCCATTTTTTTTTTAAATCTCCCCCTTCTTTCATAAGAGTCCATGCACTCTGCCCAAAGTTTGCTATGAGTCTCAGCATCTGCTTTAATACCCTGGTCGGTAGAGCCTTTCAGAGGTCCTCTGGGGGTAGTCTCCAGTATTATTCCTTGTTTTCACCACTTTCTGATGACATTTGCGTTTCTGAATGAGGGTTGATTATCTTACTAAGGTCCTCCTCCTTGCTCAGCTTGTTTATGTGTACAGATTTTAGTATGATTGTGCCATGTTATAAGTTTAATATCCGCTTATGAGTGAGTATATACCATATGTTTCTTTCTGCTTCTGGGATACCTCACTCAAGATGATACTTTCCAGTTCCCACCTTTTGTCTGAAAATTTCATGATTTCCTTGTTTTTAATTGCTGAGTAGTATTCCATTACTTAAATGCACCAAAATTTCTGTATTTATTCCTCAGTTGAGAGACATCTGGGTTGTTTCCAGGTTCTGGCTATTACAAAATAAGCTGCTACAAACATGGTTGAGCAAATGTTCATGTTGTGTACCTGAGTATATTTTGGATCTATGCCTAGGAGTGGTATAGGTGGAACTTGAGGAAGCGCTATTCCTAATTGTCCAAGAAGGTGCCAGATCTCAAGCTGTACTATGGAGCAACAGTAATAAAAATTTCATTGTACTGGCATAGAAACAGGGTGGTGGATCAGTGGAATAGAAGACCCAGAAATAAACCCACACACTTATGACACCTGATATTTGACAAAAATTGCAAAACCATATGATGGAAAAAAAGATAGCAATTTTAACAAATTGTGCTCGTCTTACTGGATATCTATATGTATACAACTGCAAATAGATCAATACCTTCTAGATTGAATACTACTTAATACATAGATTGAATGCTACTTAAAGTAGTATTATACTCATACACTATCATATGAGACTAGGAGATTCGCTTTCTAGGAATCCCCATTTATGTATGGAGAAATCCCTCATACTATTTTAGGTCCCATGGTAATTCAGGATAGAATAAGTTTACAAGCCAAATTCCAAATTAAGTCAGAGTCATGAGCATTGAGGCTCAATATATATATATATATTTTAGGGCCACAACTGAAATCAGAGCACAAGTGTGTTGTACATTTTCAATTCCTGGTGCAAGTAATATAGACTTTAGTACTGGTGATGAGAGACAGAAAATAACAGAGGAAACAAATAAATCCAGTGGGAGTCTAGAGTATTTTTTTTTCTGTGAGGTACTTGTGTCATCTGCTTTTCCTATTACTGTGATAAAATATCTGATAGGAGCATCATAAGGAATATCTCATGGTGAGTAGGAGGTGGCAGAGAGAAGAAACAGCTGGCCATACTGTGTCTGTAACCAGAAGACTAGAGAGTTGAATGTTGGTGCTCAGCTTTCTCTTTTTATTTAGTTAGGATCTATGGTATGAAGCTGCCCAAATTATGTGGACTGACCCACATTAGGGAACTCAGTGTATATATCTCTTTACCCATAACACCAGAGACATTTGGTTCCTATATGATTCTAGATCCTCCAAATTGAAAATCAGTATTAACTATTATAAAAATCCCTTCTAATTTGTAAACCAGGGTACATATCATGAGTGATTTAGTAATTTATAGAAAACTTCATCTATAAATTTTATGTGTTGAAAGAACATTAATTTATACTTTCACTTACGCTTCGACAGTTGGTTCTTAGTCTGGACAGGTGGGGCAGTAGGCTCTCTGGAGGTTTGAAGTGTGACAGTCTCACTTACACAGCAGGAAGAGATTAGCTGCTTCCTAGTGTCTACATTGAAGTTTAGACCAAAATTTCACTTTTCCACCATGTTTGCGTTTTTCTGGGTGTCTTATAATGGTTTGTCCTGCAATAGAAACATAGCACCCAAACCTAGGTAATTTGTGAAGGACAGAACTATCCCACAGTTCTGAAGTTTGAGAACTCTAAGATCAAGTTGAAGACAGGATGTGCTGTGTGGTAAGGGCTGTCATCTCTGCATCCTGGAGACACTTAGTGGAACCTTCAGTGGCCACGCACTCTCTGCACAATAAAAGACATTAGCCACATTAACAAAGAAATATATATGTGTATATATGTTCTATTATATATATATATAATTTTTGCCTTTAACCTATTATCTCTGAAGTCATGCTCTAAAGTAACCAAATGTACAGGAAGAGACAAAATAACCTCTCCATTTAAGGGATCTTTAAACAAAGAACATGGGATGAAAAATGCTTTGATCACCCTTGGGAAGACCATTGAATACCAATGTGATAATGGAAAAGGACACTTGGCTCTCTTCCTAAGTGATGCAATGGTTCACACGTAGCACCCAATTACTATTTCACACCCTTTGTGAAACATAGTTATCAAGTATTTGAGAGTAGCTTAATCATTTCAATACTATAAATCAGTAAGTATAGTAAGTAAGTGTTTTGGTTTGGTGGTGTATATTAAAAACTGAACTTAAACAAACTTGGTTTTGTGAGTTTTGCACTTTGTGCCTCCTCCATTTCCACCCCGATGGAGGCCTCTGACCTGCAGACTATCAAAGGAGAAGATCTTCCTTGCATTTAATGTTAGAGTCTTATCACCACCTGGAAGTGACGTTACATGTTCTAAGAGGCAACACTAAGTCATGGAGTCCTGGGACACAAAAAATGTACCTTTGTGAAGAGCCAGTTATGAGTCACGTAAAGGCTTCAAGGTGCCCAAATTAAAAGAAAAAATTACTAGCCCGGAGGTTCATAATAGTTGATTAAATTGTTTAATATTTTAATACTACATAGCACCAATGCTCATTCTATGCCTCAATAAATAAATTATTATAAGTTATTTCCATTTCCTCCAGGACATTTTAAGAAATAAGAAATCTATAACAAGATCTTCATAACGAAACTTCAAAGAGAAGTGTAAAAGTAGATATGAATGTACTTTGAGTTTTTATTATCTAGAAATTTTACGCAAAAGGTCAATGTAGTAACATGAGTTGCTTTACATAGTTTTTCTTATATGTTTATTCTTAATCCAATTTCACTGAGCCTTTATACATTTACTTTGTTATTACTCTAAATATCAATGTATATTACCCCAATAACTCTTCTAGCATCAAATCCTTTGTTAATTTTTTTTTTCCTGACTGAAGTATACATTATCCATTGACAAATCAGGGCATTGGCTCTATGTGAAGACTTGCTGAAGAACAGAGAACCTACATTGCAAGCCAGCTAAAGATGTGTCAAACTTATAATAGTGTGTGCAATTTAATCTTAGGTCCTATACCTGTTAAATGATGTGTCATAGGAGAAGAACATTTCATCGAGCATCTGTACCATGAGGACATGCTCTCAGCTATTTCTGGTGCTCTAGTGTACTATGTTATATTCCTGTTATCTTTTCTGACAATGTCGGTGAATGTGTACAGACCTACTTGAAAAGATTTTTTAAGTTATAATAACATTTTACTCAATTATGAGCCTTTGTCATAAGATGTAGGTTATAATATAGGATAAACACACTAAAATCTGTACACCTAAAGAAACTAATAAGAAGGCTAAGATGCTCAATCCTCATTCAGAAAGGCAAAGAGCATGGACATCAGAAGAGGGAGAAAACAGGGAACAGGACAGGAGCCTAACACAGAAGGCCTCTGAAAGACTCTATCGTGCGGAGTATCAAAGCAGATGCTGAGACTTCTAACCAAACTTTGGGCAGAATGCAGGGAATCTTATGAAAGAAGTGGGTAAGACATGGAGAGGACAAAAGTTCCACAAGGAGAGCAACAGAACCAAAAAAACCTAGGCACAGGTGTCTTTTCTGAGACTGATATTGCAACCACAAACAATTTATGGAGAACCCCTGCCCAGATGTAGCTCATGGCAGTTCAGTGTGTATGTGGGTTACATAGTAGTAGGAACAGGGACTGTCTCTGAAATGAACTTATTGGCCTGCTCTTTGATCAACTCCCCCTGAGCGGGGAGCAGCCTTACCAGGCGACAGAGGAAGACAATGCAGTCACTCCTGATGAGACCTGATAGAATAGGATCAGAAGGAAGGGGAGGAAGATCTGGACTTGGGGAGGGACATGTGTGGAGAAGAGGAAGGAAAGGTGGGATTGGGAAGGGAGGAGAGAGGGAGAAACAGGTGGGAAACAAAGTGAATAAACTGAAATTAATAAAAAATATAAATATTTAAAAAAAGAAAATCTAGAATACAAAAAAGTAGAATAAGCAGACTTTAGGTCAAAGAGAAAAAGAGAGAGAGCTATGTAGGACAAGCATCACTGGGAGCTGATGAGAGAAGCCCTGTACCATGAGCATCGCAAAGCAGCCTGGAAACAATGGCTACATAAGCCCTGGTCTGGTCCCTGTGGTGTTTTGGTCTCTGTGGGCTGCAGGATCTGGCTGCGACCTAGCATTTCTGAGTATTTCTGTGGTATTGTTCATAGTGCTTTACCACATGTCCCAGACAAAAAAATTGAAATGAGCTCTATTCCTTTGGATGATATATCAAACCTGTAATTTCTGCCTTAAAACACTAGAGGATTCAGTTAAAAAAATTACTCAAAGTGCTCCCGATAAAATGTATTATTTATATTATGCTTCTAACTGGTTTAAATTTGTGAGGTTTTGAAAATGAATCATTAAGTAGGAGAACACAGATGTTTTGTGTCCAAACTCAACAGTTTATGTATGTTGTTTACATAGCAGTTATACCACAATAAGGTTCTTAAAATACAATCCCATTGGTTCTGGTTAAAAACGAATGCATGCTGTGTTTTCTACACTCTTTCCAAACAAACAAAGAAAAGATTAGGGTCATCCATTCAATTCATGATAGGATCTAGTGCTAGTTTGAATTTACTGTCATCTGACCACAGGACAATAGCTGTAGATGAGATGTGTGAACATGCCAAAGTCTTGTGAAAATATTGTTCCTTAAACATATTAACAGCAAGTTGAAGCTAAGGAGAAGCTTGAGCATAGGTTAACTTCTTTTTTTTAATTTTTAAATAATTTTATACATTCACTTGTATCCCAGTGGTAGTCCTCTCCCTCTTTCCCTCCCAATCCTCCCCTCCCTCCCTTGTCTCCTCCCTGCCCACTGAGTCCACTGAGAAGGTGTGTCCTCCTAACTTCTGTCTGGCCCTAGCTTATCAGGTATCTTCAGGATGGTTGCAATGTCCTTATCTGGGGCCTAGCAAGGATGCTCCTCCCTCAAGGGGGAGGGGAAGCTCATGAGTTCATGTCAGAAACAATTCTTGTCCTCCTTACTAGGGAACCCACTTGGATACTGAGCTACCATGGGCGATGTCTAAGTAGGGGTTGTAGGGTATATCCATGCATGGTCCTTGGCTGGATAAACAGTCTCACAGAAGACCCCTGTGCTCAGATACATTTGGACCTTCTGGGACTCCCTGTCCCCTCTAGGATATACTAATTCCTCCTTCATTCATATGATTCCCTAAACTCTGCCGACGGCTTGTTATGGGTCTCAGCATCTGCTCTGATACACTGCTAGGTAGAGACTTTCAGGTGCCTTCTGTGTTAGACTACTGTCCTGTTACTAGTTTTCTCCTATTTTCAATGTCCATCCCTTTGTCTTTCTAGATGAGGATTGATCATCTTACCCCTGGACCTCTATCATATTGATCTTTAGGTGTACATATTTTAGTATGTTTATCCTATCTTATAGGTCTATATAAGTGAATATATGCCATGTGTGTCTTTCTGCTTTTACGATACCTCACTCAAAATGATTTTTTCCTCTATCCCACCAGTTGCCTGCAAAATTTATGTTTTCGTTGTTTTTAATTGCTGAGTAGTATTCCATTGTGTAAAAATACCACAATTTCTGTACCCATTCCTCCGTTGATGGACATCTGGGGTGTTTCCAGGTTCTGGCTACTGTGAATAAAGCTGCTACAAACATGGTTGAGCAAATGTCCTTGTATACTTGAACATCTTTTGGATATATGCCTAGGAGTGGTATAGCTGGATCTTGAGGTAGCATTATTCCTAATTGTCTGAGAAAGCACCAGATTGATTTCTATAGTGGTTGTACCAGTTGACATTCCCACCAGCAAATGAGGTGGGTTCCCCTTTTCCACAGCCTCTCCAGCAGGTGTTGTCTCTTGAGATTTTGATCTTGGCCATTCAGATGGGTGTAAGGTTAAATCTCAGGGTCGTTTTGATTTGCTCAACTCTGATGGCTAGGGATGTTGAACATCTCCTTATGTGTTTCTCTGCCATTCTATATTCTTCTACAGAGAATTCTGTTTAGCTCCATACCCCATTTTTTAATTGGGTTACTTGAATTATTGCCTTTTAACATCATTAGTTCTTTGTATATTCCAGATATCAGCCCTCTGTCAGACGTTGGGTTGGTGACTATCCTTTCCCAATCTGTAGGCTGTCGTTTTGTTCTAATGACGGTGTCTTTTGCTTTACAGAAGCTTTTCAGTTTCATGAGCTCCCATTTATTGATGATTGTTCTCAGGACCTGTGCTGATGGTGTTCTGTTCAGGAAGTTGTCTCCTGTGCCAATGAGTTCTAGGGTCTTCCCCACTTTTTCTTCTAACTGATTTAGAGTATCTGGTTTTATGTTGAGGTCTTTGATCCACTTTACTTTGGGCAGGATGATAAATATAGATCTATTTGTATTTTTCTGCATGTAGACATCCATTTGGACCAGCACCATTTGTTGAAGACATTGTCATTTTTCTATTGAAAGGTTTTGGACTCTTTGTCAAAAATCAAGTATTCATAGGTCTGTGGGTTTATTTCTGGGTCTTCTATTTGGTTCTGTTGAACCACCTTTCTGTTTCTATAGCAGTACCAAGCAGTTTTTATTATTATTGCTCTGTAGTACAATTTGAGATCAGGGATGGAGATACCTCCATAGTATCTGTTGTTGTACAGAATTGTTTTGGAAATTCTGGGGTGTTTTGTTTGTTTGTTTGTTTCTCCATATGAAGTTGAAAATTTTTCTTTCAAAGTCTGTAAAGAATTGTGTTGGTATTTTGATGGGAATTGCATTGAATCTATAGATTGCTTTTGGCAGGATGGCCATTTTCACTATGTTAATCTAACTGATTCATGAGCACAGGAGATCTTTCCATCTTCTGATGTCTTCTTCGATTTTTTTCTTCAGAGACTTGAAGTTTTTGTTTTTGTTTTCATACAGGTATTTCACCTGCTTGGTTAGAGTCACCCCAAGGTACTTTATGTTATCAGTGGCTATTGTGAAGGGTGTTTCCCTGATTTCTTTCTCGTCCCTCTTGTCTTGGATATACAGGAAGGCTTCTGATTTTTTTGGAGATAATTTTATATCCAGCCACTTTGCTGAAGGTGTTTATCAGCTGAAGGAGTTCTCTGGTTGAGTTTTTGGGGTCACTCAGGTATACTATCATATCATCTGTGAATAGTGACACTTTGACTTCTTCCTTTCCGATTTGTATCCCCTTGATCTCCCCTACTTGTCTTATTGCTCTAGCTAGGACTTCAAATACTATGTTGAGGAGATATCGAGATAATGGACAGCCTTGCCTTGTCCCTGATTTCAGTGGGATTGATTTAAATTTCTCTCCATTGAGTTTGATGTTGGCTATAGGCTTCCTGTATATTGCCTTTACTATCTTTAGGTATCCCTGATCTCTCCAAAACTTTAAACATGAATGGGTGTTGGACTTTGTCAAATGCTTTTTCGGCATCTACGGAGATGACTATGCAGTTTTTCTCTTTCAGTTTGTTTATATGGTGGATTACACTGATGGATTTCCATATGTTGAACCACCCTTGCATGCCTGGGATAAAGCCTACTTGGTCATGGTGCATGAAATCTTTTATGTGACCCCGGATTCACTTTGCAAGTATTTTATTCAGTATATTTGCATCAATGTTCATAAGAGAGATAGGTCTGAAGTTCTCTTTTTTTTGTTGGATCTTTGTATGGTTTAGGTATTAAGGTGGCTGTAGCTTCATAGAATGAGTTTGGTAATGTTCCTTCTGTTTCTATTTTGTGGAATTGTTTGAGGAGAATTGGAGTCAGCACTTCTCTGAAGGTCTGGTAGAATTCTGCACTGAAACCATTTGGCCCTGGGCTTTTTTTTGGAAGGGCTATTGATGGCTTCTTTCTATTTCCTGTGGGATATAGAACTATTCAATCTTTTTACCTGTTCTTGACTTAATTTTGGTTGATGGAATCTATCAAGAAAATTTTCCATTTCTTTTAGATTTTTGAACTTTGTGGCATATAGGCTTTTTTAGTTTGACCTAATGATTGTTTGGATTTCCTTACTGTCTGTAGTTACATCCCCCTTTTCATTTCTGATTTTGATGATTTGGATAGTTTCTTTCTGCCTTTTAGTTAGTTTGGCTAAGGGTTTGTCTATCTTGTTAATTTTCTCAAAGAACCAGCTCTTGGTTGTTTTATTTGTTTCTAATTGGTTGATTTCAGCCCTGAGTTTGATTATTTCCAGCTGTCTTCTCCTCTTGGGTGTTTCTGCTTCTTTTTTTCCCCCAGGGCTTTCAGTTGGTCCATTAAGTTGTGTGTATGAGATGTTACAAATTTCTTCTTAATGGCACTTAATGCTATGAGTTTTCCTCTAAGTACTGCTTTCATTGTGTCCCATAAATTTGGGTATGTTGTGCCTTCATTTTCATTAAATTCTATGCCTGGATAGATGGCTCAGAAGTTAAGAACACTGACTGTTCTTCCAAAGGCCCTGAGTTCAATTCATTGAATTCTAGGAAGTCTTTAATTTCTTTCTTTATTTCATCTTTAACCCAGCTGTCATTGAGAAGTAAATTGTTAAGTTTCTATGTGCACATAGGCTTTTGGCCATTTTCATTGTTGTTGAAGTCCGGCTTTATTCCATGGTGGTCAGATAGTATACAGGGGAGTATTTCAGTCTTCTTGTATCTGTTGAGGCTTGCTTTGTGACCAACTATATGGTTCATTTTGGAGAAAGTTCCATGAGGTGGTGAAAAAAGTCCTGTAGTTTGGGTGAAAAGTCCTGTAGTCATGTATTAGGTCCTTTTGAATTAGGATGTTTGTAAGTGCCTTTATTTCCCTGTTTGGCTTCTGTCTAGATGGTTTGTCCCTTGGTGATAGTGGGGTGTTGAAGTCCCCCACTATTAAAGTGTTGGGGTCAATGTGTGATTTAAGCTTTAATAAAGTTTCATTTAAGAATGTAGGTGCTCTTGTATTTGGGGCATAGATGTTCAGAATTGTGAAGTCTTCTTGGTGGATTTTTCCTTTGATGAGAATGTAGAGCACCTCTATGTCTTTTTTGACTAGTTTTGGTTGAAATCTATTTTATTAGATACTAGGGTAGCCACTTCTTGTTTCTTGGGTCTATTTGCTCGAAAAACTGTTTTCCAGCCTTTTACTCTGAGGTAGTGTTTATCTTTGTTGTGTAGGTGTGTTTCTTGGATGCAGCAGAATATTGGATCCTGTTTCTGCACCCATTCTGTTAGTCTGTGTCTTTTTATTAGAGATTTGAGGCAATTGATTTTGACAGACAATAATGACCATTGAATGTTATTTCCTATTATTGTGGAGTTGGTGGTATTACTGTGATTCATTGCTTGTTTTTTTATTATTTTTGTTGGGAAATTATATCCTATGTTTTCTTGGGTGTAGTTGTTTTTGTTGGATTGGAATTTTCCTTCTAGTATCTTCTCTAGGGCTGGTTTGCTGTTCAAATATTGCTTAAATTTAGTTTTGTTGTGGAATATTTTGTTTTCTCCATCTATGATGATTGAAAGATTTGCTGGCTATAGTAGTCTAGGTTGGCATCTGTGGGCCCTTAGAGCCTCCCTGATATCTCCCCAGGCCCTTCTGGGTTTCATAGTTTCTGATGAGAAGTCCCGTGTGATTCTGATACGTCAACCTTTATATGTTACTTGGCCTTTTTCCCTTCCTGTTTTTAGTATCTTTTCTTTGTTCTTTAGATTAAGTGTTTTGACTATGATGTGGCGTGAAGAGTTTCTTTTCTGGTCTAGTCTATTTGGTGTTTTGTAAGCCTCTTGTATGTTTGTGGACATCTCTTTCTTTAGATTGGGAAATTTTTCTTCTATGATTTTCTTGAAAATATTTTCTGGACCTTGGAGCCTAGAATCCTCTTCTTCATCAATTCCTATTATTATTAGATTTTGCCTTTTCATGTCATCCTTGATATTTTGGATGTTCTGTGTTTGGGATTTTTCTGATTTTACTTTTTCTTTGAGAGAAGTATCAATTTCAGCACCTGAGATTCTCTCTTCCATCTCTTGTATTCTATTAGTGATGCTTACCTTTGTAGTTCCTTCTCTTTCTCTAAGTTCTCCAGTTCCAGGATTTTCTCAGTTTGTGTTTTCTTTATTGTTTCTAATTTTGTTTTCATGCCTTGCAACATTTCCTTCATCTGTTTGAATGTGGATTCCTGTGTTTCCAAGATGGTCTATTTTTTGTTTGTTTCCTCTCTTAATGCCACTATTTCTGCCTCCATTTGTTTGGCTATATTTGCCTCTGTTTCTTTAAGAGCTTCGTTCACTTCATTTTCCTTTGTTTCCATTTGAGAGGTCAAATCTTTGAGAGATTTATTTGTTTCCTCTTTAACTGTTTGAATCTGTATGGCTATTTCTCTGAGAGATCTGTTGGTTTCCTCTTTATGTGCCTCAAATAACTGGAAAATCATAGCTTTAAAATCATTTTCTTGTGTTTCTGATGAGTTGGAATATCCATTAATTTTGGGGGTTGCTGGTGAAGCCATGATATCTTGATTTATGTTAGTTGTGTTCTTTGCCAACCCCTGGCCACTTGGTTATCCATAGTGTTCACTGTTTGTTCCTGGATTCTGCAAATAAGACTGGTCTTTCTCTCCTGTCTGGAAAATTCTTCAGGAAAATGAGGGAGGTCCAGTGGTTTCAGTGTGCACGTTGGTGATTAATCTAAACCTGTAGGATGAAAGTTCGCAGACACAGAAGGGCAAATGTAAGGTAGCATGTGATTGAGTGTGTGCGTGTGGGTGTGTCCTAAGGACAGGGTGTTGGAGAATGAAGAGGCCTTCAGTGTGTGAGAGGGGTGCCTTTCAGGTACTGAAGGTGTTGCAGGCACTTAAGGGATTGCAAGCACTGCTGAAGACTGAGGGCACATATTGTTTTTGCAGGTCTGCTAGGCTTTGGTGGCTATTCAGCTGGTTATCTGCCACTGAGGGGTTGGATGGCCCATACAATCACTATTTAGGTTAACCTCTCTCACTCAAATAATGGCAATATAAAAAACATGCATGTATATAAAATGTTGACTTAGTATATCATTTGGTGCTAATTTTCTTTTTCTGGTACCAATTGTAGGCCCAGAAAATTAGATCTTCTGAATGGACAGGCAAGAACAAAACAAGGTCATGCCTGGAAATTATGCCTGAAAAGCATAATTTCGCAGCACCTTTCCAGGAACATTGTCCTTTCCCAATGAGAAAACAATTCAAAGCCAACAATAAGGCAATAGATACATTAAAAACCCAAACAAATAATTCAAAAGAACTGTTTTAAGGAACTTCAATTGAGCTCAACAGAAAACAATCAGTGGTTTAAAAAAAAATCAGTGTTAAAAATCATTTCAATACCCATCACAGAAATTTAGTAGATACTGAAGTAATTAAAGTGAAATTGAACAGAAATCCTTCTGATGAAAGGTACACTAAGGAGACCATCTTCGTTAATAAGATAGATCAAACACAAGAAAACACCAGTAAGCTGACACCAGACAATGTGAGGATACACAGGTGGAGGAGAAAAATAGAGCAGTAGAGAAGAGAAATAAAGTAAGTGCACAGAAAATTGAGTATATCAATAAAGAAGGGCCTATTTGGGCTGAGATGGAGGTTAACAGTAGAATGCTTGCCTGCCTTGATTAGAGACTTGTGTTCTATCCTTAGAGCATGCATGTGAAGCACATACACAGCAACTGTGCACACACAATCACACACACACAACACACATAACAGAAAATATTTGGAATATGTAGAAAGCTTACAAAAAGAGCAAATACAGACCTCACAAAGCTGGAGGGTACAAATAACACTAAAGAATGCCCAGAAGTCGCTAGCCACATTCAGCTATACATCTATGCTAAGATACCTTATATTCAAACTCTTGAATATTAAGGATATGATACTCCTGAATAGAATGTGAACAGATAACACAAAATTTCATAGGAGGAAAGAGGTAAAATGATAAACTTTTGGTACTGATGCACAGAAATTAAACAACACAAAACCAAAAATTTTGTGTTAGTCAGTTTCTCATTGTTTTACCAAGTCTTACGAATATATGTTTATAAAGAAAAAGACTCTTCTAGGATCACATTTTTAAACATGTCTGTTTCTGCTCAACTGCTTCTGTAGTGGCATATTACAGTAAAAGTGCCTGATAATGACCCTTTCCTATATGACTCAACTCAATAATTTTTCACAAATCCCATACCCAATACAAATATACTGGTCTCTTACACAGAGACCTTTAGGAAAATACAATTAACTCTAGACTATCCTACCTTATGGTGATTTGTCTATCATTTACAATACAAATCCACTTAGGTTCTTCAAAGTTTTAAATCTTCTAGCATAGCACCAAAATTCAATGAAAAGTATCCAGAGATTCAAGTCCTGCAATCCTGATAGATTCTGAAAACAGGGAAATAATTCTATATATTTCCAAGAAATAATGATTGAACAGGTATTAAGTAAGCATAGCTCTTTCAAAGGGAAAAGGCAGAAGGTAGTCCTGGGGAGATTAGAACAAAACAAGAAAAGTCAAAGGACAAAAATTAAATCCTAACATTTCCTGTCTGGCCCTGGGGTTCAGTAGGCTGAGTAGTGAAGTCTACTGTTGTATGGCATAGGCTGTGTTCTATAAAGAGTTCAAGAGGTTCTGTCCATAGAGCTTACTGGTGTGGGCCCACGTTGCTACTCTGCAGTTGCATTGCATGCCACCCTCAGCTTCCCATGGTATACATTTCACATTGCTTTATCTCCATCCTTTTGGGATCAATTGCAGCTTTGAAGCCACTCAGCTCATTCTACACATTACCTCCTTTGCTGCTGTTTAAAGGGACACTGATACTGTCAAACATTGCCTGGCTTTGCAAGTTTTCTTCTGGAATCAAGGTAGAGGCCTCCGTGACCACATATGCCTGCCTTCTACTTCCCGGCAAGGGCAGACTACTATGGCATTGAGTGAGAGAGCAGCTGCAGACTTTAGCATTACCCACACAAGTCTAGTTATGAAGACATAGGAAATTCAGGTTTTTTATGTAAAGTGTTCTCCATTGGTTCTTTTGTTTGAACACTTGATCTCTAGCTTGTAGAGCTGTTTTGGAAGGTTGTTTTAAGATGATTAGTGGAAGTGATTTTTGGGATGGGCCTTTGATGATTATGTTTACTTCAGACTCTTGCTTTGAAAATGCCTGTTCTGTGTTCTCATAACAAGCCATGGGCACACACTCTTACTGCTTGGAGACTCCATACTATATGTTTATCACAATGTTGGACTGATAGTACTCACAAATCACAAGCCAAATTAAACCATGTTTTCCTTACGCTGGTTCTGTCCAGAATTTTGTCACAGCAATGAGAAAATAAATACACAGGATGATGGAGGTTTCCATCAACATTTCAAAGCAAAGGTAGGGAGAGTGAGTATTGTGTGGTAGGGTTGAATTTTCTGAAAAACAACCCCTAGCAGGATAATGTATTACAGGAATGATGTCAAAGCTGCAATAGAAATCAGTGAAGCAAGTCATATGCAATGCAGCCTTAAAGAGGCTTCAAAAAGCCTGTAAAGTTAGCTAGAAAGAGAATCCACCTGGAAAGTAACCAACATGTCTATTAAGTGTGTCTCCTCCCTCTCTCCCTTCCTCTTTTCCTCTTCCCTCCCCATCTCCCTGTCTCTCCCTCTCTCTCTCTCTCTCGTATTAGAGAAGACTTTATACTGACAGCTCTGAGAAAAAATGGACCACTTGAGAAGGGGAGGAAATATAGGATTGGTTAAATCTGTTTGTGCTGTTAGGCAGATGTAGAATTTTGGAACATACACAAAAGGCTATATCTGGATCTGGAATGACTACCAAAGGCTCATGTGTTAAAGTCTTGGTAGCCTGCTTAGAGCTTCTTGGAGTTAGTGGAAATGTTAGGTGATATACATAGCCAAACAGCTAAGGGCATTAGAGCATGTTCTTTTGATGATTTGGGGTTCACATTTCTTGTTGCTCCAGACCATGAGGCAAGCAGTTTTGTTTATGTGCCTGCTATGGTGTACCACCCACAGGCTCAAACCAACAAAGACAGCAATGATGAACTTCAAATTCTACACTAGAAACAAATTGAGCCTTTCTATATATAATTATCTTCAGTATGTTATAGCAACATAAATCGAACACAGTCATTTTTAAAACTTTGGGCAAAGTGCAGGGAATCTTACGAAAGAAGGAGGAGATAGAAAGATCTGGAGGGAGTGTCTAACATGAATTGAAGTGTGTTTCCTATAGGAGAAATTATTCTAATTTTGGTGGCAAAAAATATTAACATTTACAAAGATCATGCCTGTTCAGTCAGAAAACTAAACGTGACCCCATGTGCCTTTTGACTCGGGGTCCCTCAAAAGACAACAATCGATAATCTTCTCTGCAATCAATGGAAAGAACTCCCCTGCTAACTCTCATGGTATTGGTGACAGAATTCAGTATTTTGTGGGTGCTTAGGCTGAGGCTCGCTCTGTAAGCTTTATCATGGCATGGCACTCAACCAAACAGCATCAAGAGCATAAGAGAGACTTTCAGGAGGATAGAGTACAAGACAGCACAGTCTTCTGGAACCTAATTACAACAGTGCAAGAGTCACGTTGCTAGCCTCTGGTGCAATCATCATGTTACTGGATCAAACCTGCACTGGAGACCTTGGAATACCCCAGAAGTTAAACACTGGGAGCCTGCTGGGAGGGTCATTGGAAACTTTCAGACACAGTGTGTTCAAGCAGGGTGACATCCATGTGGTACTCGCCACTGTTTGCCTCGGCAGGTGCTTTGGGACCCTACAGCTCTGGGTTCAGAAAGGAACAATAACCTGTTTTCCAAATCTGTGCCTTAGTAACTTTATTGAGATCTTTGTTTAACCCAGATCACAGACTCTCTGTTTCATCTCCTGTTAATTTCAAGTAAATTGTATTTTAAGTTATTAAACATTTTTCACATAAAAAAAGAAAGATCTGGAGGGAACAGGAGTTCCATAAGTAGAACAACATAATAAAAAAATCTGGACACAGGGGTCTTTTCTGAGACTGATACTCCAACCAAGGACCGTGCATGGAGATAACCTAGAACCCTTAGAACCTTTGCACAGATGTAGCCCATGGCAGCTCAGTATCCAAGTGGGTTCTGTAGTAAGGGGAACAGGGGCTGTCTCTGACATGAACTCAGTGGCTACCTCTTTGATCACATGGCTTTGATGGGGGAGCATCCTTACCAGGCCACAGAGGATGACAATGCAGCCAGTCCTGATGGGACCTGATAGGCTAGGGTCAGACAGAAGGAGAAGAGGACCTGCCCTTTCAGTGGACTGGGGGAGGGTCATGGGAAAAGAAAGAGGAAAGGTAGGATTGGGAGGGGATGTGGGAAGGGACTAGAGCTGTGACAAAAAATGAATAAATTGTAATTATTAAAAAAAATTCAATAAAAAAACTTTATGCCACCTCACCCAGATGAGATTTCAAGTCAAGAAACAGATTATTTTTATTTGTTCTCACAAGGACCCTGAAGGCTTCATGAGATTTCAGCAATGAAGTAATATCTACCTCCAAGACCGTATCACTCAAATGCAGTTACTACTTCCACCTAAGTTTCTACCTATCAAAGCCAGAGACATACAGGGAGGGAGAGAACTAAACTCCTGATACTGCTGATGTTAGATCACCTCCATATCTGTCATATCTGGGGTGACACTGTCTTCCAGTTGTTTCCCAATTTACTTTCCCCTGGCCATTAAAAGAAATATTATCCATGAAAAAGCTCCGTTTACTAAATACATGAGAATTGAAAGTCGGCATTGCTACCAGATCAAGAGCTACAGAATAAGTGTTGTTAACAGGTGGGAAAACAGCATTTATCACCGTGGATATTTCTGTCAGGCTTATGGTTGATCAGGTGCCTCATCACGGTACAGTAATACTGAAATGAATAATGTGTTTTCTAAGCAATGGCCTTATATTTTTCAAGCAATTTTTAAAAGAAAAAGAAAAAATGATATCTTCACACAAGATTTATTTATGCCCATAACTACATTGTAAACAGATATGCTATCTAGTCAGGCTATGCCACTCCATTGGTGGAGAACAAAACAAAGGTGGGTTCCCTAGTAAGCAGAATAGGGGTCTTTTCTGAGACTGATACTCTAACCAAGGACCGTGCATTGAGATAACCTAGAACTCCTGCACAGACGTAGCCCATGGAAGCACAGTGTCAAAGTGGGTTCCCTAATAACGTGAGCAGGACCTCTGACATGAACTCAGTGGCTGGCTCTTTCTTCACCTCCCTCTGGGGGGGGGGTGCAACCATGCCAACCCACAGAGGAAGAGAATGCAGCCAGGCTTGATAAGACATGATAGCGTAGGTTCAGATGGAATGGGAGGAGGACCTCCCTTATCAGTGGAACTGGGGGAGGGGTATAGTAGGAGAAGAAGGAGGGAGAGTAGAACTGGGAGGGGACAAGGGAGGTGGCTCTAGCTGGGATACAAAGTTAATAAATTGTAATAAATAAGTAATAAATAAATAAATATAAATGAATGAGGCTCTAGGGTGTTATGTTAAAATAACTTGGAATCCAGGCACATTAGCCCCTTAAGGAAAGCCCTGCCTGTGATTTGATGTTTTTGACCAGACATGAGTTCTCTAGCTATGAAAGTCCTATGTGTCATCTTCCTGCACTATTTGGTCATTTCATCAAAATTGAAAAATGATGAGAAGTTACTGTGTGTCCATGTGTGCAAGTTAGCTCATTCAGAAATTCTGGCTCCTTCACTGTGGCTACTTCATCATAATTTATTGCTTTACTTTGTACTGTTATTTCATGGAGTATAGTGCTTTCCTTTTACTTTAAAATGCAGTCTTGCTTAGCCTCAAATTTTCCTTCAATTCCTTCCTCATACATGTCACGGAAGTGATGAAATAGAGCTTGCTTTGCATTCAACTTTTCCTTAGGAGAATGTTGTTGAGGATTTCCCCACCATTTTAGAGTGCCTTACTGATCAAGCTGAATCAAAAGCTTTTGAAAAAAATGATGAATTTGGGATGACACTTACACTTGAATATTTTCAAGTCATTATCCAGTTGACATATTTTGTCTCAATAAGTAATGAAATGAAACCAAAAGGAGAAGGACACAGATGGGAGAATGTCTAGTCAAGGGAGCAACCACAACATATACATTGGTTGAGATTGCCATTTCTCATGAGTGTGGTTAACAAGGACTCAGAACAACTGTAGAAACCACATGAAGAATCACTGCACACAGATGATCATAAATTATGTAGTGATAACCAAAAAGATGAGAGAAATATTACAAAATCGTAACAAAAGTGATGTGCATAAGTAATGTGAGTACAGGATGTCCCAAAATGGTGATGAAGAGCTTAAATTAATCTGGGTGACTCCATTTTGAAATGAGGAGCCATCTTGACAAGGAGCTATCCAGGAAATATCACACAATGTGCACTTGGCAGAAAACAAAGTTAACTCTCCTAGTAACAGCCCCCAGGAAATATCACAGAATAAATACTTAGTAAGAAATAGAGACAATCTCCCTGGCAACAATCAATGAGAACCTGTTGGGAATTGTTTGGGAAAATTCTCCCCAAATTTCTAGATATAGTCTAAAGGAATAGCAATTGTGATTATATGCCTTAGGCTATTGTGATTACGTGCCTGAGAGCAGGTAATCTTTCCCCTATGACTTTAACTCAGTCTTGTAATGCCCAGACATGAACCCCCTGCTTGCTGTCATGGCAACCCCCTGCTTGCTGTTTTTCCCTTTAAAGCCCTGTTCACCCAGAGCTGGGGGTGCCACTTTTCTACTGCTTTGTCAGTGAGACTTGGGTCCCAAGTTCAATCACTTTTGCAATAAAGCACTTTTGCTCTTGCATTGAGTTTTCTCCTGGTGCTCTCTGAGGGTCCCATGATACTGGCATAACAGATATGTTTGATTGGCACAGGGTGCCAATATTATACATTAATTTTCAAAAAATTATAAAATAAAATAAAGAGTGAAAGAAAATAAAACTGCATAGTATAATGAAACCTGAAATAAAGGTTTATTTTTTTTCTTTTTTGTGCAGAGGACTTTTAATCCAACAACATGGCTGTTCTGATCACATCCAAAGACATTCTGGGTCTGTGTGATCCAACTGGAATGCAGACATATCCTTAGAGCACACCCATAATCCCAAAAAAATAAATGGTGGAAGGAAGCACCCATGTTTGAAAGTGATGTTTAATTGGGCAAAGTGACAAATTAAAGACTTGAAAGAATAAGGCAGAGATAGAATATGCCCAATTCTTATGAGAAGAAAGAGGAAAAAAGCTACTTGAAAGAGAGAATAGAGAAATGAGGCAGTTGCATGGGGCCAGAGAATGACAAGGAGCCACAAGATTAGAAGAGATGGCTAGTGTTAGTTTGAGGCCAAGCAGAACAATTCAGTCAGAAGGTCTCAAGAAACCAGAATGATTCAGTTAGTTTTGAGAAGGATTTGAGCCAGAACAGCTGAGTTAAACCAGCCAGTTAGAGTTCAGAAAGAGCTAGAAAGGGTGAACTTATTCAACAGTAAGTCTAAGAGGCTGAAAGCAATCTAGGCCTAGGTTAGATTGTAAGGAGGCTTGAAGCTTCCAGAACTAGACCTAGGATATCACATGAAGGCCCTAAGCCTCTGAGACCACAATTTAATTATGTGAATAAAAGTTACTTTTACATTTCTGTCTCAAAATTTAGGTAAACAAACAAGTCCTGAGTTACTAGACATAGACTTTAAATATGTCAAGATTTAAGGTTGTATTCACACACACTGAAATTCACTGTGTATTGGGCAACAGACCATGAAGCAAATGCTTTTGAAATTTGTGATGACATAACTATGTATGGGTAGGAGAAATCATATTTAATGGAAATGCTGATCTTGGTGCTATGGTTATTAAAGTTTATTAATCATTTTTTTAATTTGTGGACAAGTTAACAGAAGAGATAATATTGGGAATGTACAGAAATATTAATTGAATGAAACTTTGTAATAAACTGAGTTCTCCACAGTAGCTGTTATGTAGTAAGCACGCCATTGGCTAAGAAGCTTGACACTTGATGAGTTAATGACTTTCTCGTTTCAAAGTTGAATTACTTTATATTAAAAATAAAGTGGCTTTTACCGTCTGTTGTTTCAATGAATTTCAATGTTGTATCATTTAATCACAGATTTGCAAATATAATTTTATAGGTTTGTTACTTTTAATACCAAGATTCAATAAAATAGTTAATAGAGTAATATTTGGTTTGTGGAATATTCAAAACAACTAAGTGATTTTTTTAATGTAGTCTATACAATCTTAACTGCTTAACGAAAGCCTGGCATTTTAATAAATCTGTAATTTCTTAAGAAGATTACAATTTCATGTAGGCTTTATGTTATCTTCAGAAAAAAAACGTGGACTTTTGTCCTATTTTGTTAAAGAGAAGTCAACTTACTAACTAAATTAAAGAGGCTAATTACACATTTCTGCTGGCTATTTTTCAAGTCAGCCTAACATAGGCCAGGGTCATTTTTGATGAGGGAAGCGCAATTGAGAAAATGCCCCTACCAGAATGGCCTATGTGCAAACCTTTGGTGCATATTGTTTGTTGACGCTTTATATTAAAAGGCCTAGGTCACGGCAGGAGGTGCTGCAATGAGGCACTCCTGGGGGCCATGCTCCTGCCCTGACTTCCCTCGGAGATAGTCTATTACTTGGAAGTATAAGATAAGTTAGCCCTTTTCTCCCTGATTTGCTTTTGTCATAAATAATTTTATAAATGTTTTTATACTACAAATAAAAAAATTAGAAGTTAAAATTCTTACAATATTGATAATTTACTAGGTATTAATTGACTGAACACATTAGTGCTAGTAAAATAACAACTTTTTTAAACAATATATTTCAAATAATATTTATGAGTGTTGTGGCTCTTATACTTTTAGAATCATTGTAATATCTATCTTAAAATAAAACATTGTTTTTTTATAACTACTTTTGCTCTTATTCTGTTGTAATGTATTTTCTTGTATGAAAAAAATCTAATGTCACAAAGGTAGTATGTCAGAAGACAGGAGAATATTTTTGATTGTCATAAATTCTTTATTGGGTACCAATTTTACAAACACAACTCATGCTGTCAATGACGGTGGAATTACATTGAATCTGTAGATTGCTATTGAAAGGATGGCCATTTTCCCTATCAGTTAATCCTACTGATTATGAACATGGGAGATATTTCCTTCTTTTGATATATTCTTCAATTTATTTCTTCAGAGACTTGAATTTTTTTGAACATGTCTTTCACTTGCATAGTTAGAGTCACCCCAAGGTACTTTATGTTCTTAGTGGCTATTTTAAAGGGTGTTGTTTCCCTGATTTGTTTATCAGCACTTTTGTCTTTGGTATACTGGTGGGATTCTGATTTTTTGAGGTAATTTTGTATTCAGCCACTTTACTGAAGGTGTTTATCAGCTGAAGGAGTTCTCTGGTTGAAATTTTGGGGTTCCTCACGTATACTTTCATATCATCTGTGAATAGTCATACTTTAACTTCTTCTTCTCTGATTTGTATCCCCTTGATCTCCTTTACTCATCTTATTGCTCCAGCTAGGACTTAAAGTACTATATTGAAAAAATATGAAAAGATTGGGCAGCCTTCTTTCTCCCTGATTTCAGTGGGATTGATTTAAATTTCTCTATGTTTAGTTTGATGTTGACTATAGGTTTGCTGTATATTTTCCTTACTATTTTTAGGTATGTGCCTTATATGCCTGATCTTTCCAAGACTTTAAACATGAACAGGATTTTGTCAAATGTTTTTTTTTTTTTTTTTTCGGAATCTAAGGAAAAGATCATGTGGTTTTTCTCCTTCAGTTATCTTATATGGTGGATTACATTGACAGGTTAACGTATATTCAGTCACACCTGCATGCCTGGGATAAAGACTACTTGCTATGGTGGATGATGTTTTTTATGTGTTCTTGGATTTGTTTTGCAAGTATTTTATTGAGTATTTTTGCATAAATGGTCATAAGAGACATAGGTAGGTCTGAATTTCTCTTTTTTTTTGGGTGGGGGTCTTTGTTTTAGGTATCAACGTAACTGGCTTCTTAGAATGAATTTGATAATGTTCTTTTTGTTTGGTTTTTGTGGAATAGTTTGAAACGAATTAGAGTTAGCTTTTCTTTTTTAATTAAATTTTTATTTTTTATATTAATTAAATTTTACTCACTTTGAATCTCAGCTATAGCCCCTTTCTTCATTTTCGCCTGCTCCCATCCTCCCTCCCTCATCTCCTCCAGTGGCCCTCTCTAATTCCACTGATAGGGCAGGTCCTCCTCCCCTTCCATCTGACCCTCCCTTATCAGGTCTCATCAGGGCTGGCTGCAGTTTTCTCCTCTGTGCCCTTGCAAGAGGGCGGGGGTCAATGAGCCAGCCACTGAGCTCATGTTATAAGTGGATGCTAGATCTAGAAGATACAATAAACATACTAAAGTCTGTAAACTTAAAGAAGATAAACAGGAAGGAGGACCCAGAGTAAGATGATCAATCCTCACTTAGAAAGACAAATGGGATGGACACTGGAAGAAGGGGAAACAAGAAACAGGACAGGAGCCTACCATAGAGGGCCTCTGAAAGATTCTACCTAGCAGTGTATCAAAACACATGGTAAGGCTCATAACCAAACTTTGGGCAGAGTGCAGGGAATCATATAAAAGAAGGAGTTAGTAAGACCTGGAGAGTACAGGAGCTCCATAAGAACTAAATATATATGGACAACTCAAGGGTCTTTTCTGAGACTGATTCTTCAACCAAGGACCATGCGTGGATATAACCTAGAACCCCTACTTGGATGTAGCCCATGGCAGGTCAGTATCCAAGCGGGTTCCCTAGTAAGGCGAACACGGACTGTTTCTGACAGGAGTTAGCTCTTCTTGAAAGTCTGGAAGAGTTCTGAACTGTAACCATTTGGCCCTGGGCTTTGTTTTGGAAGTGAGATTTTTGATGACTGCTTCTATTTCTTTGGGGGATATAGAACTATTGAATCCCTTTACCTGACCTGATTTAATTTTGGTAAATGGAATCTATCAAGAAAATTGTCCATTTCATTTAGATTTTCATATTTTGTGGCATATAGGCTTTTGAAGTAGGACCTAATGATTGTTTAGATTCCCTGAGTGCCTGTTGTTATGTCCCCCTCTTGGTTTCTGATTTTGTTAATGTGGACAGTTTCTCTCTACATTTTATTTAGTTTGGCTAAGGCTCTATCTATCTTGTTGATTTTTCAAATGTTCAGTGCTTGGTTTTATTGATTCTTTGAATTTTTTATTTGTTCCTAATTCATTGATTTCAGCTCTGAATTTGACTATTTCCAATAGTCTAATCCTCTTGTGTGTGTCTGCTTTTTTTTTTTTTCCCTAGGGCCTTTAGATATGCAGTTAAATTGCTTGTATGAGATATATCCAACTTCTTTCTAGAGGCACTTAGTGCTATGAATTTTCCTCTTAGCACTGCTTTCATTGTGTCTCATAAGTTTGGGTAAGTTGTGCTTTCTTTTTCATTGAATTTTAGGAAGTCTGTAATTCCTTTTTTCCTTTCTTGCCTGACCCAACTCTCATTGATTAGAGAGTTGTTTAGTTTCCATGTATATGTAAGCTTTTTGTTATTTCTGTTGTCGTTGGGGAATAGTTTTAGTCCATCATTATCTGATAGGATACAATTGATTTTTTCAATCTTCCTGTATCTGGTGAGCCTTGTTTTGTCCCTGACTATAAGGTCAATTTTTGAGAAGGTACCATGTGGTGCTACAAAGAATGTATATTCTGTTCTGTAGACATCTATTATGTCCATTTAATTTAGGACATCTGCAATTGTTATTATTTCCCTATTTTGGTTTTGTCTAGATGATCTGTCCCTTGGTGAGAGTGGATTGTTGAAGTCTTCCACTTTTATGGTGTTGGGATTAATGTTTGATTTAAGCTTTACTAATGTTTCATTTACAAATGCAGGTTTTGTTTTGGGGGCATAGGTTTTCAGTATTGTGATGTCTTCATGGTAGCTTTTTCCTTTGATGAGAATGAAGTGCCCTTCCTCATCTTCTTTGATTAATTTTGGTTGAAAGTCTATTTTATTAGCTATTAGGATAGGTACTACAGCTTGTTTTCTGGGTCTGTTTCCTCGAAAAACATTTTTCCAGCCCTTTACTCTGAGGTAGTGTTTATCTTTGTTGCCTAGGTGTGTTTCTTCAATGCAGTAGAATGTTGGATCCTGTTTGGGCAACCGTTCTCTTACTCTGTTTCATTTTATTGGAAAGTTGAGTCCATTGATGTTGATAGATAATAGTGAACAATGAATGTTAGTTCCTTTTATTGTTGAGTTGGTGGTATTACTGTGTTTCAATGCTTGTCTTCTTTTAATTTTTGGTTTTGAAGTTTTCTATATCCTCTGTTTTCTTGGGTGTAGTCATTTTTGTTGGATTGGAGTTTTCCTTCTAGTAGCTTCTGTAGGTCTGGGTTGCTGTGTAGATATTTTTCAAGTTTAGTTTTGTCATGGAATATTTTGTGTTCTCCCTCTATGTTGATTGAAAGCTTTGCTGGGTATAGTAGTCTGGGTTGGCATCTGTGGTCTCTTAGTGTCTGCATGACATCTGCCAAGGCCCTTCTGGCTTTCTTAGTTTCTTTTGAGAAGTCTCCTGTGATTCTGATAGGTCTACATTTATATGTTACTTGGCTTTTGCCCTTGATACTTCTAATATTTTCTCTTTGTTCTGTAGATTTAGTGTTTTGACCATTGTGTGATGTGTGGAGTTTCTTTTCTGGTCTAGTCTATTTTGGTTCTGTAAGCCTCTTGTACTTTTATGGTCATCTCTTTCTTTAAATTGGAAAAAATTTCTTCTATTATTTTCTTGAAAATATTTTCTGGACCTTGGAGCCTGGAATCTTTTTCGTCTATTCCTATTATTCTTAGGTTTCATCTTTTCATGGCGTCCTTGATTTCTTGGATTTTTGTGGTTGGAACTTTTCTCCTTTTTTGCTGAGAGATGTTTCAATTACTGCAAGCATATCTTCAGCACCAGAGATTCTCTCTTCCAACTTTTATTGATGATGCTTATCTCCGTGGTTCCTGATCTTTACTCTAAGTTCTCCAGCTCCAGGATTTTCTCTGTTTATGTTTTCTTTATTGATTATAATTCTGTTTTAATATCTTGCACCATTTCCTTCATCTGTTTGAATGTGGATTCCTGTCTTTCCATGATGGCCTCTATTTTTCGTTTACTGTCTATATGCCTCTACTGGTGCCTCTCCCATTGCCTGTATGTGTTTGGCTGTATTAGCCTGTATGTCTTTGAGAGCCTTGTTCTCTCTTCTTTATGTGCCTCTAATATCTGGATGAGCCTAGAATTGAGATAATTTTCCTTTTTTTCTGATAAATTAGCATGTCCATTGGTTTGGGGGGTTGCTGGTGAAGCCGTGATGTCCTGATTTTTGTTGGATATGTTCTTTCACCAACCTCTAGCTTTCTGCTTATCTGTAACCTTCATTGTTTGTTCCTGGAGTCTGTATTTCAGACTGGGTCCGTCTTTATCTGCTGTCGCCAGTATTCTTCAGGAAGATGAGAGAGGTCTACTGGTTTGAGAGTGGTTGTTGGTGTTTCAGCTATTGGTAATAGAGGAAGGTCTCAAGCCGAGGTGCACAAGTGTGAGCAAGCAAGCACAGGTGTGTGCATGAAAGTGTACCTTGAAGGACAAGGTGCTAGAGCATGTAGATGCCTGAAATGCATTAAGTGCACAAGGGAGTGCAGGTCCTTGCACTGTTTACAGGGGAAATGTGCATGCATTAGGTGCCCTGAATAGCTCAGTGTCCTACAGGTTCCCCATACTGCCCTCCTGGTATTCATATATGTCAGTTATTATTTGCCTGGACTCTGCTAGGAGACACACAGAGCAGGGACTTCAATGTTGAGAACACTGTCCCAAGGATCTCTATGTTGCCCACTGTCGGGGTGCGAGTGGGAGGGATCAGATGTCTGGCTGCTAGCATAGAAGAACCGTTGATCTGTGGCTCTGCATGCACTCACTTAAATGCACACTCAACTTGCTAGCAAGCCTAATTGAAAAGCACAGGGATTCCCCCTGTTCTCCACTCTCATAGTTGTGCCTGCAGGGGCAAATGAGGATGTAGAAAATACATCAGCTCAGTGGTGTCCACTGTTTTTTCCGCTGGGCAGGGAGATCCTTACTTGGGGTAGCCACTTTTGTTGTCACAGTCACCAGGCATGGAGGCTCCTGTTAGAGCTAGTAAACACCCCACTGCTGCCTCTGCAGACCTGGTAGGCTGGTAGAGACACCTGCTGGGAGGCTCTGGGCTGTCTCAGTTACTGAGCATGCATGATCATGCTCAATCATTGTATCACTGTAGCCTCTGATGAGCAGGGAGGCCCATGCTTGGAGGGAGGGGGGGTGCAGAGGAGTTGAATATTTGCTACTCTCAGGACCTGGTGATATCCCACGGGTAACCTGGGTTTAAATGGTCTCAGTTCACTGGTTCTCCCCTCTCCCCCATGAAGCCTCAGTGTCGATGTTCTTGCTTTAGCTGGCCTCCACTCACCAATTTTGGAGTTTTAGATCCTATGCCCTCATATATCATATGCGCTGGTTACCACCATCTTGGATTCCTTGAAATGCTGTTTGTTTGTTTTTTAATGGCCAATTGTTTTATTTGAGTATTTTAGTATTAAATTGTATGCAAATTTTAGTACCTGGATATTTTTGCTTTTTATTTTATATAAATATATATGCGTGTGTGTGTGTGTGTGTGTGTATGCATGTTTACGGGTAAGTCTTAATAATTTATGTTTGGGCTCTTTCCTTTCTCCTGCCACCATGCCATCCAGACTGAGGAAGACGTGGAAACTCTGGGGCCACATTAGCCACGGTCATGGCCGCATTGGTAAGCACCGCGAACACCCAGGAGGCCAGGGGAATACTGGAGGCGTGCATCACCACAGGATCAATTTCACAAATATCAGCCAAGTTACTTTGGGAAAGTTGGTATGAGGCATTACCACTTAAAGAGGAGTCAGAGCTTCTGCCCAACCGTTAACCTGGATAAACTGTGGACACTGGACAGTGAGCAGACACGGCTCAATGCTGCAAAAAACAAGCCTGGGGCTTCTCCCATCGTTGATGTTGTGCGATTGGGCTACTACAAAGTTCTGGGGAAGAGCAAGCTCCCTAAGCAACCTGTCATCATGAAGGCCAAATTCCTCAGCAGAAGAGCTGAAGAGAAGATTAAGGGTGTGGGAGGTGCCTGTGTCCTGGTGGCATAAAGCCAGCCAGGGAGGTTAACTAAATGCTAACATTTTCCACGAAAAAAAAAAATAATTTATGTTTGGGTCTTGCACACTTGTAACTGATTAAGAAAGTTTTCTTTCAATTTTAGGTAATTCACCTGTTACTTCAGGTGAATTCAAAAGCTGTGAGATAGCATTAACATATTGCTCAAGACAAAATTATATGTTAGTATCATTGTATCTGACTTCTTATAGTAAGCGTATATTAATGGGAGAATAATTACCATCAATAATTCTCTTTTAAGCCTACATCATTTATTAAGAATAAATTTTTTATTGATTGATAAAATTGATTAAAACTTTAATTTTGAAAGCAATGTAAGAAGTTGTAAAGGAAAATATTCATACAAAAGACTGTATCAACATATATTTCATCCACTTGCTCACTGTGACTTACCTCACAATTTGCCATTTCAGCTGTGATTATATTTTTATAATTGTCAAGAAGTAATAAACTTACTTGCCTTCAATTAGAAATTGGAAATTTTAATTTTCCAATATGAAAAATTTTAATGTAATTTTAGTGTTTATACATTCTACAAAAATTGATATCAATAAAATAAAGCTGAAGGCCAGATTGAATCAGTACAAATTTTTATCAGACTTTCAAAGGATAATTTACACTAATCCTGCTCAACTTCTTCTGCAAAATAGAGACTGAAGGAGCATTGCCTAATTTGTTTTACAAGTTCACAATTACCCTGAAACCTAAAGTACATAAAGAATAAACAAAGAAACAAAATTATGAATATCTCTTATGAACAAAGACGCAACAATTCTCAAAGAAAACCAGCAAACAAACAAACAAACTAGAAAACAGAATCCAATAACACAGCAAAATTTTCTACCATGAGCAAATACATACAAGGATGTTTCAAATCAGTAAATATAATCCACCACATTAACAGATTGAAAGACGAAAACCTCATTATCATTACACTTGATGCAGAAGGCCCTTTAATAAAAGTCCTGGAGGAACTAGGCATACAAAGGATATATCGCAACATAATAAATGTGATTCACAACAAACACACAGGTACTATCAAGCTAAATAGAAACTCAAAGCATTTTCTTAGAGTGTTCTTAGGAACACAGCAAGGATGGGCTTAAGCCTCACTCTATGGAATCCATCTCCAGCACTGTCTAGGTTGTTGCAAACCTGAGACTAGAAATACCAGTTACCCAGTTACCCAGGAGAAAACAAAATAGGATTGTTCTGCTGAAGGATAATAGCAACGTGACTCCTAAATGCAGTCTGCTAGACCTATTGATCCAGGCTTCACTTAGCCTTCTTTAGTGACACTTTCTCCTGCAGTAGTTGTGAACTAACTAACAAATAAATAAATAAATAAACAAACAAACAAATAAATAAATAAAAGATCCACAACTGGGCAATGTGCAGAGAGTGAGATAGTCTGGATTAATCATTTTGAAATCAGCTGTTTTCATCAAACCCCTCTCTCAGGGCTTGAGAGCTGTGTGGAAGAGGAAGAAGATAAGTTGTAAGAGCTAGAAGAGATGGATGACAACAAGGAAACAGGGTCTCCAAGATACAAAAGGACAAATCTAAGAATTCACAGAAACAGTGCCAGCATGCACAGGCCCTTTAGAGGTTCATGCCAGGTTGTCAGAGTTAGGACACGAGCTCCACCCCTAACCAAGGAGCAATCTCCAGCTGACATTTGCTTGCAAAGAAAGAGTTAGTTTTCACCAAAGGAGTATACTCTGAATATTAAACAAACCTAAGAGTAGGCCCTTTGCCCAGAAGTACATAGCCAGCACAATACATTTTATGGTAATTTTCAGACTTTTCATTTTATGTTGCTTTGCTTGGGCATATTTTCATCTTACTATTGTTGTGCTTGTATATTATGTACATGGTTTCTGATATGGTGTTTCTATGGTTATTTTGTGTGTGGAGGGGAATTCTTGTGTGTGTTTCTTAGAATTCTTTTATTTTAAACATTTTTATTCCTTTTGGTGTTGGCTTTTTCTAGAGAGAGAAAGAGTAAGAGAGAAAAAGAGGTAAAATGAGTTGGGATTGAATGAGTTGGGAGGAATGATCTTGGAAGAGTTGGGGAAGAAGAAACTATAATCAGAATATCTTGTATAAAAGTCATGGGTAAGCCAGGAAAAAAATGGTTCAGTGTGTAAGAGTGCTTGATCACAAGTCTAAAGTCCTGAGTTTAACCCCTGGATCTCACATAGAAGGAATCTCAAGTTGTATCTGATTCATAATGCAAAGACTCACTCATAGCATTACACAAACACATTAATAATGATAACAAAAATATTAATAATTATAATTATTTTATATAGAGTGATAACAGTAAAACTAATAAGGCAATTCACCCTACTAAAATATTCACCCTACTAAACTAAATACTAATACTAAACTAATAGTAAAAAAAGTATTCACCCTATTAAACAGCACAGTCAGACTGCAAAAGAGCAATTGTTTAAGGATGTACAGGGAAAAGTTTGAACCCTAAATAATAAAAATGTGAACTGATATAAAGTATGAATGGTATTTGAAAGCAGAATTTAAAACAAGGTAGGTAAGATTTATTCCAAAATAGATTTTCAAAATGAGACAACTGAATATTATTTTAAAATACATGCAAAGTTTCACTGGAATGTCAGTATGGATAATCACTAAATTAATTTGTCTACCTTTGTCTCAACATGAATTGTTCAATTAAATAATTTGAACCAATGAGCCAGCCACTGTTCAATAATGAGATACCGAGAGTTAGCTGTGAGTGCCTTCCCTGACATCATTTCCAATAGCCATTGAAAATGTAACTTTGTTTAAGCACAGAAGCTGCTCCATACGATCAATGGCATAAATGATGAAACTGTCACCAGGTTTAATGGATCCATAATCATATCAGAAGTAATTATGCCACCCTAATGACTTTTCCCAACCAATTTCTTCCCAGAGCAAATGAATTTTAGGAAGAAAGAAAACTACGTTTACACATACATCATTTGAGTAGTTAGTGTGGTCTGTGATAGGTGAAGGACAAAGTAAGCAGAACATATCATCATTCTTTAGACATGTGCTCTAAAGTGCACAGATGCCAGAAAAAGGACAAATGGATGGAAAATTCTCATTAAAGTCACATTACTTAAAATCCCATTATTTTTGTTTTTGTATAACTGAAAAATTTGCTTTCACAAAGTTTTTCTCTTTAGGTAATTTTTCTGTGAGAATTCCTATCAAAAAGTATGCTTATTATGATGACTTCTTTAATTATATAACTAGGAATCTGGATATTTCATAATCAACAAGGCAGACATATTTTTGACTAGAATACAATTATGTTAACATAAATAAAGACATTGGCTAACAACCATGATAAAAGTTGAGCGGCACAGAAAGTTTGCAGTGAAGTGGGGAATTAAGAATTGATTGTGCATGCTGCATTGAATGTAAATGATTTTAATAATGATTTGTCAAATGTTGGTTTTGTGACTATGTGCTCATATCTCTGCTCCAATTTTGGAAACTGAACAAATGTTTGGGTATTAATAAATCTTTTAATTAGAATAAATTCAGAATCCTAAAGAGAAATGGCCAAAATGCTGAATGACCATTTTAGCCTGAAATATATTTCCATTTTTATAGCTTTAGTCCTCATTTCTATCATTAGCAAGGCATCAATTTTTACTTTATATTAATTTACTCTAAGAAATATTAGGTTGGAGAGATGACTCAGTGGGTACAAATGCTTTCTAGTCAAGCTTGAACAGTAGAGTTCATACCCTCAGAACCCTTTTGAAAGTAAGGAGTCACTTGTAATCCAAGTGCCAGAGACATGGCAAAAGGAGGATAACTGAGGCCAAAAATGGGAAGTTTAATATTAAGTGAGAGGCAATACATCAAAATAAACTAAAACAAATAACATGAAAGAAAAGCAAACCAGCAAACTAATTTCCTTCTCTGGACACCATATGTACACAGGTTAGCACACAAATACAGGCAACTGCATACGTATGCCAATTTTAATAATAATAATAATAATAATAATAATAATAACTGTCAACTTCTAGATTCCAGGAAAACGATTTTTTTAAATTTTAAAATGGCTGTTAGTATTTTATTTTCCTAAATAAAACATAAACATACAATTTAAAACAATTCTGAATTTAGTTGGAGTAAAGAGAGCAAGGTCAGTGGTACGTACTTTGAGTTGGGAAGGATGCACTATTTTAGCAATGTTACAAATTGAATATTTGTGTTCCCCTGTTGTGGCTACACTTGGATATCGATCTCCTGAGGGAGTCATTTGTGTTTAAGGATATCATAATAATGGACTATTGATCAAATAAGGTGAGTGACATCCATAGGAAGGTGTCAAAGAGGCAAGCTTCCTTGTTAAGCCTGAAGAAGCCAAGGGAAGACCATGTGAATTCATAATGAGCAGATCATCACCTGCAAGCCTAGAGGACACTCTTCAAAGGAAACAGATTGTTTATTTCCTTGAACTTAGACTTCTTAGCCTGTAGCACTGTAGAAAAATATAGTTTTTGTGTTCATGCCACAAATGATTATCTCAGCATTTCATTTATATGATGTCACAGAAGTTCAAGTATATGATGATATATGGTAAATAAAAAAAGTTCTCTGAAATGTACATTACATATGGTTTTCACATAAGTAAATGTATAACATGGAAAACTTAAGAGGTGAAATTAGGATCTTGGGAAGTATTTTTTGTGAAAGAAAACACATTGGCAGGTTTCTAAAATGCAAGTCATGCAAATGTGTTAGTATGTTGATGATGATCTTGAAAAGAATATCCATAGGGCTCATTAGGTAGTGACTGGCTCATGTAGAGAACTCTAAAATTATATGAATGTCAGATTTTGTTACAATAAGAATGACACTTCAGGTGTATTTTTTAGCAGTATGAAATGATCTGTGTGTTTAAAGTTAACATATCACTTATGTGATGGATAGATGCCTGAAGCTGCTTAAGAACATGAAGAGATACTTCACATGTCACCAGCAAAAGTGTCTCATTTGTCAAAACAGCAAAGGATAAAATAAAATATTGGAAAATAAAGTTGAAGTTCATAGGAGAGAGCAATGGTACTTCTAAATTATAAGGAACTTATGTAAATTAAAAGCTAAATGTCTCAGATATTGTCTTTGTATGTTTTTCAGTTTTATAAAACTCATTGAATAATTAAAATTGGAGATTTGGCTTGGTGAATGCACCACATGTCAGAAGTTGATATACCCCAATTCCCTGAGCACAGATACGTTTATTTGCTTGGATCCCTTTGTAACAACCTGTAAGGTAAATCCAGTTTTGAAGGTCATCCAAACAAATTGTTAATAATGAAGATAATCTTGGGAACTCTTAATTTATAGCTGGTTGATCAGAAGCTCTGATGGCCTGGAATGTACAACTAGAATTTGAATTGGGAATAGTCTTGGTGCTGGAATTTTCTAGGTATTGGCAACATTGAATTAAATTGTTGCACATCTAGTTTTTCAAAAAAACTGGGTCATGCCAGAAATCACATGTCAGAGCTGGGTAGTGCACTCCACGTGCGGGTTGTTTGCTGGTCTTTCCTCACATTGACCTACAGCCAAACCGCATCCTTTTGTGTGTCTGCACCAGTTCTGTCCATTGGTGACTTGTGATTGGGTTGGGCTGATCTCACTCTTTGCTCCTCTAATCATTCCTTATATGAGTAATTTTACAAATGACCCTTTGTACAGCTCATGTTCTAGATTTCACTGTTAGGACTGGGTGTCTCCAGCTTTGTTTTTCCTTTTTTTTCCTTCAAGCTTAGTCACTGCACCATTGTTCTTTCATATTTTTTTTTTCAATCTGATGACTCCTGGAGCAGTTGGGGGAGGGGGTTTCAGTTCCATCAGTCTGTTCCTACAGCCACATGCTCAGCACCATCTTCTTAGCTACATGGCCAGCTATCTTCCCAGCATCCAAGAACACATCTGCTTTCTTCTGTGTTTCCTGGCAAACTGTCCTTTATCTCCCCTTCCCAGAGTTCCTTTCTTTCTACCAGGAAGTCCCACCTTATACTTCCTGTCCTCCTGCCATTCTGATTGGACAATCAGCTCTTTATTGACAACTGATACTTCCACAGAAGACAATTGCCCCTTTTAGTCTAATAAAAGAACTCCTTTATATAAATGTCTATATTATTACACATATATACAATAAACTGTATACTGAAGGAAGAACCGTGGAACAATAAGAAAAACCATATATAAAAGTAACATTCACAGTGTTTTGCTTATTTGTTTTTGGCAACATTGAAGAAAGCATGGTTCCTGTCTTGGTGAGTCTAAAGTTTTATTTGAAATTATTTTTTTTTTGTATCTATCATTAATACACTGTTTTAGTTAATTATTTTCAGTCTTGGAGCAGAACTCCTCCTCCTCTTTCTAATTTTGTCATAAAATATATTTTATGTAGATAGAGATAAATCAATAAATTATACATTCAGTTTAGAAAAATGTCATAAATATTTTGTGGTACTGTTATAGGAAAGCAGTGTCTCAGCAGACAAATATCACAAATTATTGTTCTATAATAATCAGTTCCTGACGTACAAATATTAGGAGGAAAAAAGTTAAAGCTCACTATTGAAATTTTAGAAGCAGCATAAAGACATGAAACAGTCAGTAGCAAGTGGTAGAAGAATGGTTGAAACTTTGAATAATGAAAAGCTAAAGTGAAATTTATACTTTAATAAGATATGATTTCTAAAAGTATCAGTTTATCAATGAAGGAGAAGAATAACTACCAGTTTTTCTGAAATCCATTTGCAGAGGATGAGATTTCTATAAACCTAAGATGAGAAGATCTATATTAATTTTGAAGTCAATAAGTAATGGGAAATAGGTAATGGCATGATTAAATAATGAAAAATATCTTGCGTAATGAAATATAGATTTAATTTTTCAATGGAAAAGAAAGACAAATGACAGTATTAACAGAGTTTCAAAAAATAAAATTTCCAAAATGAGGATATATCTTATAGAAACCCATAAGATAAAATGGTCCTTTGCAAAAATGGACTGGAAAAATTTATTTAAAAATTAGAGATAAGGATTTATGGTGAAATTTTTCTATGTTAAAATCTTTATTGTCCTGTGAAAGTGATTGCTTGTGTCAATGACCTTTCCATATCCATCTAAGAGTAGACATGTTCCTTTTTCTCATGAGAGCATGGAATCTGATAGAGTAGCAAGTTTATATTGGCATTGCCATGTCTTTCAACATAGACAGTATGCATATGTACATTGAAAGGACTCCTGTACCACCAAATCTACATACCTATACTGTACATATTTGCTGCAGTATTATTTGAAGCATAGCTTGATGTTAAACAATACGTCTCAGTGGTTTTTAGCCTGTAGGTTGCAATCACTTTGGAGGTCACATATATCCTACATATCAGATATTTATTTTTCTGTTTTTATTTATTTATTTATTTATTTATTTATTTATTTAATTTTGAGGCAGAGTTTCTTTGTGTAGCCTTGGCTGTCCTGGACTTGCTTTGTAAAGCAGACTGACCTCAAACTCACAGAGATATGCCTGCCTCTGCTTGCTCAAATGCTGGGATTACAGGTATGTGGGACTGTTCTCAGTTTATATTCTCTCTTTGTTTTTTTTTTTTTTTAAGTAGTAAAATTATTGTTATGAAGTAACCATGAAGACATTTTATGGTTGGGAGTCACCACAACATGAGTAACTCTATTGAAGTGTCACAGATTTAGGAAGGTTGAGAGCCATTGGCATAGATATTTATGAGAATGTAAACATATTACATGGTGATCAGTATCTTAATTGATAACAGATATTTTCCAGACTGCTTATTGAGCCCTGGCTGCTCTTATTTTAGACTGACAGTAAGCAGCATTTGAGCTTACCTTTCTTCTTGAAGGTGGTGATATCATTTCTCTATGAATATAGATTTGCATTTTAACAGTAGCTTTTTGGTACTTAGTTTTGTTATTAATTTTTAGCAGAGATAAATACAAACATCATTGACCTGAAGAATACAGGACAACGGCAGTTCAATACATCCACCAATTGCAGGAAATACTGCAGATTTCCATAAACAGCTACAAATTGCTGTATGCATATTTTTATAATAGTATGAAAGAAGGCTCATGAGATTCACATAGTTGATATAAAGTATCCAAAGCTAGACTGAAGACTATGGAACATTTATAAGAAGATTATTATTTACACTTGATATGAAGTCAGTCTTTTATCACCTATATAGCGTATGTTTAGAATCCATTTTTGAAGATCAAGTCGATTTCATGTTTGCTGACATTAAGAAAGTTGGCAAAGGGAAAGAACATCTCTAAAACTTGAGTCAATTTACTAACGTATTGTTTTGAGATGCAAATGAATATTCAATCACCCAGATTGATATCAACAACAACAAAAAGATTTTACCAAATTCCAGTTTGGTGAGAATAATGAGTCCATTGGGATTTCTTATGGAAAACAGTTGTAGTTATATGCAGAAGCATGGGTAACACCAAACTTGTCCCATTCCATCAGAGATGACAATCTCATAGAAACTTCATTGTGTAATCTTATTTTAAATCAACCTTTTACTACAAAACATAACCTAGTATCTCTCAAGAACACTTGCAGCTAAATGTGTCAGTAATAGGTGAGATCCCAGTCTACAGACCTTACCTAGGAACGCTTGTGGCTCCATTACCACTATTCTAGTTGCTATGGTGACTATAGGGCAAAGTCCAAGAATGGCATCTTGTGAAGACTAGAAAAAAGTTGTTATGATGCAATGAATATATTTACATTACACAAACATATTAAATACATACAAGGAAAATATAGCTCACATAGAGATCAATAATAACATTCTTCTCAAGATTTGAAACTCATTAGGAATTCTTCACAAGATCCATACAAAATTAAGCCAACCAAAACCCCAGCATGAGTAGAAGGTTCACCTCAGCTTGTGGCTGTTGGGGCATGAAGACATTGCGAAGAGCTAGTCACATTCCAATAGGTTTTCATACACCCATACATACATACAAGTAGCCCAAAATAGACTCAATGAAGTTTGGAAGGAAAACGGACAAAAAGTTAGGTAGAAAAGTAGTTATGGGAGAGGAGAAGGCATTGAGGGGAGAGAATGGGAGAATTTCATGAAATTACATTACACAGAAATATAAAAACTGCCTCCATTAAAATGGTGGTTATAGACTGAGATACAAAGGAACACTTTTAGCCAAATGTGAAATATCCTTACAGTGAATAGCTTAAAACATTGCTCAAATAGGTTACATGGAAGGGCAGGGGAGGGTGAATGGGCACAGAAAAAAATTGGAAAGGATTCCTTATTCAGAGATCAGAAGAATGAATATTGTAAACTCTGCATCATTTGTTTTTGTTCTTGTTTTGTTGGTGGTGGTGATGGACATGGTGGTAGTGCTGATGGTGGTCATATGATCTGTATAGCAGTGGTGTTGGCAGTAACGATGCTGCTGGTGATGGCAGTGTTATTCACAGTAGTTAGTCTCTTTTTGTTGTTGATATTATAAATCTCATTCATTCATTCATTCATTTTACATCCCAATTGTATCCACATCCTTCCTCTGCTCCTGGTCCCCCCCTCATTTCCTCTTTTCCATAGAGGATCCTACTCAGAAAATGGGAGCCCCACTGCCACCTACCCATCCCAGCATAGATCAAGTCATATCAGGACCCAGCACATCCTCTACCAGGGTTGTCTGGCAAGGCAATGCATTCAGGGGCAACTGACCAAAAAGCATGTGAGTCCTTGTCAGAGACAGCCCCTGTTTCCTTTACTAGGGACAGAAGTGATTAGTTTTATCCTTATTGTTAGTAGTGGTGATGATGATGTTTCATCGGTGTTGTTATTGGTGCTTTTTTATTTACCAATTTTGTGTTTGTGTTTTAGCTTGTGTACCTTATAAATAATCATTGTCAACTCATCATTTACTTCTTCAGTTTGAATTCAATTCCTAAATTAAAGGTTGCCTCTCTGTGACCATGATCCTCCTCAGAGGTATACTTCATTGCATTTAACTTTGCATTGGTCAAAAGTAATACAATATTCTCTATTCCTCCATTTCATACCCACTCTAAACCAGCTTGCTAGAATTAGTCCTCAGGAGTAAATATTCTCTGTGTTTCACTTCTGTGTACCATGGAATAAATAGGAGATCTTTCTTTTCCTTATTGACATACTGGAGATATATAGTGGTATTGTTTGGAAATCCTTACCATGGATCATTTTTTATTTCTACCTCAAACAACAATTTATTTATTTATTTTTATTTACACAGTTGCATCAGGTCTTTATCTAATACCTCTGACTTTTTTTTTAAATCTAGTGGCTTAAAGGTCTTCATAAAAAAAGCATTGAATAATACCCTTATTCTTTTTCTCATCCACAGTCCAATGAGAAAATTTTAAAACAGGAAAAATAAATTACTAAAATATTCAAAAAATATTCCTGGATATTAAAGTAAAACCTAACCCATGGACTGTATCATTACAAAATTCTAAGTTTTAAACATAAATAAAAAACTTCTAAAACTGAAAAAAAGACAATTTTTCCAAAACACAGAAATTGGTTGAGCCTCAGGTTACCTTGTGTCCTTATTAGATGGTAGAGTTCCAGCACAGAAAGCCTTCCCACACTGTCAATCAAGGATGAGCATCAAAGAAATTAATTTTCAGATATCCAACATCTCAAAATGTATCTACTCCATATTTCTAAAGGGAGTGACTGGAAATAATATCCAACAAGATGTTCCCTATAGCCAGTGACTTTAAAGGGAATAAATCTAGCTGAGAAAATGTTTAGAGGAAGTCTTTGACAAATTAATTCTGGAGGAAAAGGAAACGCATAAAAAGATAAAAAAGATAAAAAGATGACAGAAGAAAACTTCCTGGCAAAAATTATATACTGTATGATAATATAGCAAACTGATTTTAAGTGTACAGATAATGGCATTATTAAATTATAATTTCCAAAAGGTCTTAGTTCTATACTTCAAATATTAATTATTTAACAAACAATATGTTTTAAATATACTGGGGAATAATAGAAAAAATATATTTGCTTTAATAGACTATAAGTCTCAAATGTCAAAGATAGGTTAGCCATAAGGAAAATGTAGAAATACAAATCACATACTAGAAGAAACATCTGGAGTACTTGACAGCTGTTACTAAAAGTGACATTGAGCTAAGTTTAGGGGAATATTACCTTCTTTTTAGTTTTTTTAAAAATTATTATCATGTTTTTTTTTAATGTATACAATTTACCTCTGTTTATTCAAATGCTGATTTTCTTACCCAATTCTGTTTTCAGTTTGGGCATTGCTTTGAGTATCATCTGTCTCAAGTTTGTGGAAACATGCCATCATCTGTTCTCTGTACTGTCAATAAAACAACCAGCCATCATGCTGAGCAAGAGAAAGAATAGGATGGGACATTCTGGAGTAGAGGGGAAGAGACGGAAGAGAGCAGGGACCAGTAGTAGAGGACTTCAAACCACGACGAGAGATGAACCAAAACTAAGATATGACTGAAAGCAAGTATAATGGATGAGATCTGAATGGTAGGAAACTATGCGGGCTTGGAGGTTTAGGATGGTAGAAGTATTGCCCAGCTTTGTGTTCTAGGTTAATTAAATAAATCCTAGTCTCTGTGTGGTGATTTCAGTATATACTTGGTTCAGGAATAATCTCTGTTTAACTAAAAGATAAACCCATACTAAATATTAAGAACCCACAACAAATGGCACCCAACTAATCTAATTATCCACACCATTTAAATCATACTTTAACATAATTTAGAAATGAGCTCCCAATGATACAACCGGAATTTAAAACCTAAAAAACTCCTAGATCAGTTACTGTCTCTTTAAGATAGATTCTTTTTATTTGTTTGTTTGTTTATTTAGATGACCTTTATTAATTGTATTTATTTATGTTAGTTACAGTTTATTTACATTGTATCCCAGCTGTAGACCCCTCACTCACCCACTCCCAATCCCACCCACCCTCCCTCATCTCCTCCCATGCCCCTCTCCAAGTCCACCGATAGGAAAGTTCCTCCTTCCATCTGACCCTACCTTATCAGGTCTCATGTGGATTGGCTGGCTGCATTGTGTCCTCCTCTGTGGCCTGACAAAGCTGTTCCCCCTTTGGGGGGGGGGGAGTGGTCAAAGAGCCAGCCACTGAGCTCATGTCAGAGACAGTCCCTGTTCCCCTTACTAGGGTACCCAGTTGGATACTGAGTTGACATGGGCTACATCTGAATAGGGGTTCTAGGACATATCCATGTGTGGTCCTTGCTTGAAGTATCATTCTCAGAAAATACCATTGTGTCCAGATATTTTGGTTCTGTTGTTCTTCTTGTGGAGATCTTGTCCTCTCCATGTCCCACTATCTCCCCCTTCTTTCCTAAGATTCCCTCCACTATGCCCAAAGTTCGGTTATAAGTCTCAGCATCTGCTTTGATAACCTATTGAGAAGAGTCTTTCAGAGGCCCTCTGTGGTAGGCTCCTGTCCTGTTTTCTGTTTTTTTCCTTCTTCCAATGTCGATCCTGTTTGTCTTCGTGAGTGAGGATAGATCCTCTTACCCAGGATCCTCCTTTTTGCTTAGCTTCTTTAGGTGTACAGGTTTTAGTACATTTATCCCAAAAAAACTTCTAAGTGCTGACTAGATAAAGGTATCACGCTGCTCTGCAAGCTGGCTTATTCTTTCTAATATGAGTCATTTTCACAGGGGGGAGGGCAAATGTCAGTCATGCCTGATGTAAAAAAGACACAGGGTGGCTTACAAATGGCAAAATACATGCCAACCTGTTTAAGTCATAGAAACTCAAACATTACAATTCATATGTTTAATCCACCCCATATCCAATAAAGGACAAGCCAAATAATAGCCGCAAACAATGTAAAATTACAGGCACAAGATGCCTAGGGTATGCTTAAATGATAAAGGTAAAAGGAAGTTTATATAAAGTTTGGCTATAAAGGAATAACTGCCCATTCTGTATAGAGAAGTGGTAAGACAAAAATAGCTACAACATATGTAAAATCCTAGGCCTAAACCTCTAAACAGGTCAAGATGACTAGCATATGCACACACACACACATACACACACACACACACACACACACACATATATATATATTTAGTTTACTTAAAACATGCCTTCTCTGTCTTTTTTTTTTTTTTTTTTTTTGGAAGCTGCTAACATGTACTTTCTGTTTACTCCGATAACTAATTTTATTCCTTCTCAAATCTTTGGTGGAGTTGAAGACTAACTAGTTAAAATTCCACAATTAAGCTGTTTAGAATTTAAGAAAATATATAATACCAATGAAGCTAAAAGTTAATTTAGGTACAGAACTCTAAAACTGTCAAGATAAGATAGGTAATCAAATACTTTCTCCTAACTTACCAAATGCTTGTGAACTGGACATTTCACATGTAAATCTTACTAATAATTTTCAGAACTTTTATAAGTATTATTTCATTGAAAGAAAAGGAATCTTATTGCACTTAAAGTGGGAAATGTTGGTATAATGTTCCTTTGGAATGTAACAATTTACCCCTATTCTTTCAAGTGCTGATTTTCCTATCCCATTATCTGGTTTCAATCCAGACATTGCATTGAGCATCATGGCCTCAAGTTTGTGGAAATGCCGTCATTTTTTATCTATACAGTCAGTAAAACAATCAACCATAATGCTGAGCAAGGGAGAGAATGGGCTGAGACATACTGGTCTGGAGGGGAGGAGGAGAGCAGGGACCAACAGGAGGGAACTTCAAACCATGAGGAGAGATGAACTGGACCTACAATATGATTAAAAGAAAGTGTCATGAATGAAATCTGGATGGTAGGAAACTGTGTGGGCTTGGAGGTTTAGGATAGAGTAACTATTGCCCAGCATTGTGCTCTAGGTTAATTAAATAAATCCTAGTCTCTGTATGGTGATTTGGGTATAGAGCTGGTTTAGGATTAACCTCTGTTTAACTAAAAGATAAATCAATACTAAATATTAACAAATCACAGCATTATCATTTATTAAAATTCATTCAATTTGTTTCTAGGCTGTAGCTCCCTCCCTTGTCCCCTTCCAATTCCACCCTCCCTCACACTTCTCCTCCTATGCCCCTCCTTATTCCACAGCTAGTTGAGTTCTTCCTCCCCTTCTGTTTGACCCAAGCCTATCAGGTCTCATCAGGACTGGTTGCACTGTTTTCCTCTGTTGCGTGGTATGGCTGCATCCCCCAGAGGGAGGTAATCAGTGAGCCTGTCACTGAGTTCATATCAGAGAAAGTCTCTGCTCACCTTACTAGGGTATCCACATGGAGACTGAGTCTATGGTCTACATCTGAGTCGGGGTTTTATTATCTTCTTATAAGTGTTATTACAGTTTAAATTATATCTGAAAGAGATCAAAAGTTGGCTGAGCTGTTAGGTGTGTTACGAGTCTTGTGGGTAGTATGAGTTAGGCTCTAGGAACCTGCATGGCAGCACAGAGACACCTATAAGTCCATGTGCAGGAAATTTTACATTCTCTTATGGTTTCTCCATGCACCTGTGTCACTTTGTGTACATAAATATAGACAGACATAAATCAACATAGAATAGAGAAATAAATATCTTTAAATTATATCTAAATTACTTAGGAAAATAATTATAAAAATTCAAGTAATATGAAAACTACTTCAATTTATGGAATATTTGCAAATCAGGTTCAGTAAAATGTAGTGTTTACTTATAGAAAAAAGGAACTAAGTAAATCTCTGGTTACACATGATTAAATAGTTGGTGATAGGAATAACATTTTTTATGATGTAAGTGAGACTGATATGTTTGTATAAACTACTTTTGTGTCCAGTTAAACAGTAGATTTTATCTCTAGCAATTAAAGGTACTCTAAAGGTAAAGTTGCATAGTTTCTTACCTGTGGAATGATGATACCATTGTTATTTGACCTATGTGTTAAAAGAAAAAAATATTTTTTTCAATGAATGTCCTCAAAGAGGTAGACACACACACATATATGTTGTCATACCTTATGGATCACACTGGGAAGTAATGGACCCATCTTCGTTGGTGTATGTGATTTCTATTTTTCTTAGGTGCTTAAACTAATCTAACACTTTCCAACCTACCATTTTCAATGAGGTTAACAGCCTTAGCCAGGTTGCATATCTTTAACTCAGAGAGTTATGGAGCTTTATATATTGTTCATTCAAACTAAGAGTCAGTATTGAAAGCTCAGTTGTCCTCAAACTGAGTATAATGTCCTATGGTCCCCTGATTTCCTGGGTATTAGGTTTAATATGATGATTCCAGTTTGATGAGAACACGGTTTTCCTTAGTAAGCAGTCATATGTTTGTCTTCCATAATAATTAAGAATAACCAGTTTGCTCCTTTCCATGGTCTTGAGATTCATTATAAAAACAAACAAAGAAAGGATGGGAGCTTGGGATTCCCTCTGCAGGAGTTGTTATTCTTTTCCTTTGGTATAAAAATGTATCATTTTAAAGATGACTGAGACCTTCCCCTCAATAGAAAGGGCAATAATAACTCAACATGTTTTTTGTTGTTAATTATTTTAAACTCTGGTATCCTTAGGCAGAGATTTGGAAGGAAACTTCCTGCATACTGATAATTTATATGTCAAAGTAATATATAGTTAACATTATTATATAAAAATGTAAATAATTGTCTATTGAATGAGACTACTTTGATAGATTTTTCGAGCTGGGAAGTCATGTTTAATGACATGTGATTTAGAATGCTTATATATTTAAAATATAATTACAATCTTTTAATATAAATTAACAACTTTGATCTTTATAAAGATGTGATATTTATTTCACAATAGTAAACCACATGATAGACCCAGAAAAATGTCTTTACTAGCCACAGATTTTTCCTTTTTTCTTTGTATTTATTTATATATTACAAATTACTCACTTTTAATCTCAACTGTAGCCTTCTCCCTCATCTCCTCCCAATCCTACCTGCCCTCACTCTGAGGTCCTCCTCCCCTTCCATCTGACCCTAGCCTATCAAATCTCATCAGGACTGGTTTCATTGTCTTCCTCTGTAGCCACAGTTTTTTTTAAGATGGAACTTTATTAAGTATTATAGGAAACTGAAAAAATGGCCTTCCTGTTGCTCTGGCTAGATATTCGTTGCCACTAGACTTTCACAGAAAACCTGAGAACTGATTGAATTTGTTTCCTGGACTTCCAATGAAAAACTCCTTTTGTAATTACTTTTAAATTTAAACCTAACTTTTTTCCATTTTTTTTCTGTTGAATTTACTGCTTCATAGCAGAGTGCAATGGAATTTAGCATATAAGAAGAAATTAAAAATTCTAAGAATATTAATATACTTTACATTAACCAATGAATGTTAAAAATTTTTCTGATCTCACTTATTTCAATTTAATAATATTAGAAAAAGCTTTTAACTTGAGAACTTACAGTGTCACTAATTGACTTCCCCTAATTTGGAAGAATCTTTTTCCCTAATATTTATGCTGTATAATCTGAACTCATTCAGGAAAATCATAATATACTTAAAATAATTAATATATATTCAGCCTCATATTTGTAGATCAACTCTTACCCACTGAAATCAGTATTGTTTAACTTGTTTTTTATTGATGATGAAAGGTAGATAAAATGGGATTTAGTGAGTGGTAGGTTTAAATAAGAAATTTATCTGTAGCAGAATTTCTCAACCTTCCTAACTCTGCAACCCTTTAACACAGTTCTTCATGTGCTGACCCTCAACCACAAAGTAATTTTGTCGCTACTTTATAATTGCAATTTTGCTGCCATTATGAATTGTAATGCAAATGTATTATATGCAGGATACCTGGTATGTGACCCTGTGAAAGAGTTGGTTAACTCCCAAGAGGGTTGAGAAGAATTGATTTGCGTTGGCAGCTAAATCTCCAGACGAAAGGGCCAGATTATGTAAACACTAGGAAGCAGATTTTAGCTGGAAGAAATGGGCCACGAAGACTTTGAAAGTTACACTTTCAGATGCTTTCTGCGGTAGACTCCTGTCATACGTTCAATGCATATCCCATTTGTCTTTCTAAATGAGGATAGATCATCATACCCCATGTCTGCTTTCTTGATTATCTTCTTTAGGTGTATAGATTTCATTTTGTTTATCCTATCTTTTAGGTCTATATAAGCGAGTATATTCCATCAATGACTGGCTCTTTGACCTCCCCACCTCCCAAGGGAGGGGCAGTACTGTTAGGCCACAGAGGAGGACTTTGCAGCCAGTCCGGAAAATACCTGACAAAAGCGAGTCATATGAAAGGGGAGGAGATCCTCCCCTATTAGTGGACTTGGAAAGGGGCAGGGAGGAGATGAGGTAGGGAGGGTGGGATTGGAGAGGGAATGAGGGATACAGCTGGGATACAGAATTAACAAAATGTAACTAATGAGAAAAATAAAATTATGGAAAAAAAAAAAAAGAAAGTTACACTTTATCCCCAGTCGCAGCCTCTCTGCCTCATGTCTCCCTTGTGGGAACAACCTTCTCCAAGGCAAATATCTCTTTCCATGATGGTGTATCTTTGTATGGGGTCGGTGCAATCAAAGAATGTGCACCAAATTCTTTGACTCTGTGAAGAAAAGAAGGATTTCCACCTTTAGGCTGTTTGTGAGAGGTATTTTGTAACAGCCAAGTATTACACTGAATTTATCTTGTAACTCAAGCCCAAGTTCACAGACCCTAAATGGTACAATGGTCATTTTGTCATCTGTATGCTAATGCATTGCAAATATGTCTAGGGCTCATATGTTCCTATTTTCTCATTTTGTTCGTTATCATATTTGACATTTTATTTTATTTGGTATTTGATATTTTATTATTTTGATATTTGATATCATATCATATTTGTTATTTTCAATGTATTGTTAAAATAAGTTTTTGTGTGGTGGATGCCATGTTCATGAAATAAGTGATATATTTCCTCATCCCAAGCCACATAGGACAAAAATCTCTCTGCTCCAGAATTTCATGGCAAGACCATAAATGTGGATAAAAGAGCTGATTTGAACCAGCCAGTGAGAGTTCAGAAAGAGGTAGAAATGGCTTGCATATCATTCCTTCTTCTGAGAAAATAATAATAATAAAAAAACATTTAAAATGAAGTTTCTTTATTATGTTTAATTCAAGACCATAGACTACATTGAGAAGGAAAAGCAGGGCAAAAATTACTTTTGGCATATTCAACTCATGACATAAGATTACAGACAAGAAGCATATAGATTAACTCTGGTTTCTCAAAAAGAAAAGTTTTCTGTGAAAAAAGTAAAAATTATCTTGAAGCTACCTTAGCACAGAAACTTTCCCTGAAACTTCTTGCATGATTTGGAGGTTCACAGTTGTCACGTGAAGATGATCTCTGGACTCCTATGGCTGCTGGGCACATTTTTGATTCGCCTTCCAAATCTCATACTCTTGCATCAACTCATTCATTCTGTTAATGATCTTTTTAGTTATCCTGTCAAGGTTACCAATGGGCTGAATATTGTGAAATCTAATTGTCTCTCCTTAGTCTTCATCTCACTTAGTAAGTGTTAACACAAATTGCTTACTTGGAATTTTTTTTTCATCTGGCTGAAGGATATTATACTGATATCCCTGCCCTCTTACTCAAGGATATCCCTCCCCATTAGCCTTTCCTAGTTAAATTTACTTCTGTGATCTTTAAAAGTTGAAGTCAACAAATCACATATTTTTACTCATTGTCTTATTTGTGGTCAGTCTAATTTGTCAAAATCCTGTCTAGTCACATTTTTAAGAGTCACTGTGGAAAAGTGACTCCCAATTGTCAATCTACGGAAGTGTTTCTCCTGTGCATCTCTAATACACACATCCAGTTGTTTGCAGTATCCACATAAGCTCATCCAATTAGACTCTTAAATTTACACAGGTCCAGGCTTTCCTTCTAATCACATCTATTCTTCCAATCTTCTAAGTCAACATAATTATTTTGGTAAAATGTGTTACACACATGGAAATTTCATGGTATTTTTTCCATTACTTATTTATTTATTCATTTATTTATTACAATTTCTTTATTTTGTGTCCCAGATATAGCTCACTCCCTTGTCCCCACCCAGTCACAGCCACTCTCCCTCTTCTCCTCCCATAACCCTCTCCATGTTCACTGATAGGGGATGTCCTCCTCCCCTTCCAGCTGACCCTACCCTATCAGGTCTCATCAAAACTGGCTTCATTGTCTTCCTCTGAGGCCTGGTAAGGCTGCTTCCCCATCAGGGGCAGGTGATCAAAGAGCCAGCCACTGAGTTCATGTCAGAGACTCCCTCTTCCCCTTAATAAGAAACCCACTTGGGTATTGAGCTGCCATGTGATACATCTGTGCAGGATTCTAGCATATCTCCATGCATGGTTGTTGGAATATCAGTCTCAGAAAAGACCCTTGAGCCCAATTTTTTTTTGGCTCTGTTACTTGCCGTGTGGAACTCCTGTCCCCTCCATATCTTTCTATTTCCTTTCTGTCATAAAATTCTCTGCAATTTGCTCAAAGTTTGGCTGAGTCTCAGCATCTCCTTCAATACCTGCTGAGTAGAGTCTTCCAGGGGCCCATTGTGGTAGGCTCCTGTCCTGTTCTCTGTTTTCTACCTTTTCTGATGTCTATCCCATTTGCCTGTCTGAATCAGGATTGAGCATCTTACTCAGGGTCCTCCTTCTTGCTTAGCTTCTTTAGGTGTACAGATATTAGTATGATTATCCTATATCATATGTCTAATATCCACTTATAAGTGAGTATATTCTATGTGTGTCTTTCTGTTTCTGGGTTACCTCACTCAGGATAATCTTTTCTAGTTCTATCCATTTTCATGCAAATTTCATTATTTCCTTGCTTTTAATTGCTGAGTAGTATTCTGTTGAGTAAATGTACCACAATTTCTGTGTTCATTCCTCAGTTGTGGGACACCTGGGCTGTTTCCAGATTCTGGCTCTTACATATAAAATTGCTATTAACATGTTTGAGCAAATGTCCTTGTTTTATACTTAAGGATATTTTGAAAATATGTCTAAGAGTAGTATAGCTGGATTTTGAGGTAGCTCTTAGTCCTAATTTTCTGAGGAAGTGCCAAATTGTTTTCCAAAGTAGTTTTATAAATTTGTACTCCCACCAGCAATGGAAAAGGGTTTCCCTTTTTTCATATCCTCTCATGCATGTGTTGTCACTTAAATTTTGGATCTTAGCCATTCTGATGGTTTTAAGCAGAAATCTCAGGGTCGTTTTGATTTGCATTTTCCTGATGACTCAGGATGCTGAACATTTCTTTAAATGTTTCTCTGCCGTTCGAAATTCCTCTAATGAGAATTTTTTAGCATTGCATTGCCATTTTTAATTGCATTACTTGATTTGTGCTCTTTAACTTCTTGAGTTCTTTATGTATTCTGGATATTAGTCCTCTGTAATATATAGGGTTGGTGAAGATCTTTTCCCAGTCTGTAGGCAGTCTTTTTGATCTGATGACAGTGTCCTTTGCTTTACAGATGTTTTTAGTTTCATGAAGTCTGATTTATTGATTGTTGATCTTAGAGCCTGTGCTGTTGGTATTCTTTCTGTTCAGGAAGTTGTCTCCTGTGCCAGTGAGTTCCAGGCTCTTTCCCTTTTTCTTCTAATAGATTGAGTGTGTCTGGTTTTATGCTGAGGTCTTTGATCCACTTGGACTTCAGTTTTGGGCATGGTGATAAATATGGATCTAATTGCATTTTCTACATATAGACATCCATTTAGACCAGCAACGTTTGTTGAAGATGCTATCTTTTTTTCCCATTGTGTGGTTTTGGCTTCTTTGTCAAAAATCAAGTACCTGTACTTGTACATGTGTAGTTTATTTCTGAGTGCTCTATTCAATTCCATTGATCTGCCATTCTCTGCCATTACCATGAAGTTTTATTTTTGTTGCTCTGTAGTGCAGCTTGTAATCAGGGATGGAGATACCTCCAGATGATCTGTTCCTGTACAATATATTTTTAGCAATTGTGTTTTTGTGTGTTTTTTTGTATGAAGTTGATAACTTTTTTCAAAGAATTATGTTGGTATCTTGACTGGAATTACATTGAATCTGTAGGTTGCTTTTGGCAGGACGGCCATTTTCACTATGTTAATACTACAGATCCATGAGCACTTGAGATCTTTCCATCTTTTGATAACTTCTTCAATTTCTGTCTTCAGAGACTTGATTTATTTTTTATTTTTTTTATTTTACACTTTTATTAATTACACTTTATTCATTTTGTATGCCCCAATAAGCCCTTCCCTCCTCCCCTCACCATCCCACTCTCCCTCCCCTTTCTGCATGTATGACCCTCCCCAAGTCCACTGATAGAGGAGGTTCTCCTTTCCCTCTTTCTGATCTTAGTCTATCAGTTCTCATCAGTAGTGGCTGCATTGTCATCTTCTGTGGCCTGGTAAGGCTGCTCCCCCCCTCAGGAGGAGGTGATCAAAGAGCAGACCAATCAGATTATGTCAGAGGCAGTCCCTCTTCCCATTATTTTTTTAACAGTTCTTTCACTTGCTTGGTTAGAGTCACACCAAGGTACTTTATGTTATTTGTGGCTACTGTAAAAGATATTGTTTCTCTAATTTCTTTCTCAGTCCTTTTGTCTTTCATATACAAGAGGGCTACTGATTTCTTTTGCTTTCTTTATTAATTACACTTTATTCACTTTGTTTATTTTTAACTTTTTTATTTTTTATTAATTACACTTTATTCATTTTGTATCCCCCATAAGCCCTTCCCTCCTCCCCTCTCGGTCCCATCCTCCCCCCCTTCTGCATGCATGCCACTCCCTAAGTCCACTGATAGGGGAGGTCCTCCTCTCCTTTCTGATCTTAGTCTATCAGATCTCTTCAGGAGTGGCTGCATTGTCCTGTTCTGTGGCCTGGTAAGGCTGCTCCCCTGTCAGGGGGAGGTGATCAAAGAGCAGGCCAATCAGATTATGTCAGAGGCAGTCCCTCTTCCCATTACTAGGTAACCCACTTGGACACTGAACTGCCATGGGCTACATCTGTGCAGGGGTTTTAGGTTATCTCCATGAATAGTCCTTGGCTGGAGTATGAGTCTCTGGGAAATTCCCTGTGTTCAAATTTTCTTGTTCTGTTGCTCTCCTTGTAGAGTTCCTGTCCTCTCCAGCTCTTACTATTTCCCACTTCTTATATAAAATTCCATTCACTCTGCCCTACAGTTGGCCATCAGGCTCAGCATCTGCTTTGATAGTCTGCAGGGCAGAGGCTTTCAGAGGCCCTCTGTGGTAGGTTCCTAGTTTGTTTCCTGTTTACTTCTTCTGGCTTTTAGAGGCCCTCTGTAGCAGGTTCCTAGGTTTTTTGCTGTTTACTTCTTCTTCTGATGTCCATTGTCTTTGCCTTTCAGGATGGGGATTGAACAATTTAGTTAGGGTACTCTATATTGCTTAGTTTCTTTAGATGTACAGATTTTAGCGGGTTTATTCTATGTTGTATGTCTATATGAGTGAGTATATACCATGTGTGTCTTTTTGCTTCTGAGAAAACTCACTCAGGATGATCCTTTCCAGGTCCCACCATTTACCTGCAAATTTCATGATTTCCTTATTTTTCATTGCTGACTAATATTCCATTGTATAGATGTACCACAATTTCTGCATCCCTTCTTCAGTTGAGGGTCATCTGGCTTGTTTCCAGCTTCTGGCTATTACAAATAAAACTGCTACGAACATGGTTGAGCATATGTCCTTTTTGTGTACTTGAGCCTCTTTTGGATATATGCCTAGGAGTGATATGGCTGGATCTTGAGGAAGCGCTATTCCTAGTTGTCTGAGAAAGCTCCAGATTGATTCCCAGAGTGGTTGTACAAGTTTACATTCCCACCAGCAGTGGAGAAGGGTTCCCCTTTCTTCACAACCTCTCCAGCATGTGTTGTCACTTGAGTTTTTGATCTTGACCATTCTCATGGGTGTAAGGTGAAATCTCAGGGTTGTTTTGATTTGCATTTCCCTAATGGCTAATGAGGTTGAACATTTCTTTCAGTACTTCTCTGCCATTCGATATTCGTCTATTGAGAAATCTCTGTTTAGCTCTGTTCCCCATTTTTTAAGTGGATTACTTGGTTTGTTGCTTTTCAGTTTCTTTAGTTCTTTATATTTACAGGATATGAGTCCTCTGTCAGATAAAGGGTTGGTGAAGATTCTTTCCCAATCTGTAGGCAGTCGCTTTGGTTTGATGACGGTGTCCTTTGCTTTACAGAAGCTTTTCAGTTTCATGAGGTCCCATTTATTGATTGTTGCTCTTAGAGCCTGTGCTGTTGGTGTTCTGTTCAGGAAGTTTTCTCCTGTACCAATGAGTTCTAGGGTATTTCCCACTTTTTTTTCTAGCTGACTTAATGTGTCTGGTTTTATGTTGAGGTCTTTGATCCACTTGGACTTCAGTTTTGTGCAGGGTGATAAGTATGGGTCTATTTTCATTTTTCTACATGTAGACAACCAGTTGGGGCATCACCATTTGTTGAAGATGCTATCTTTTTTCCATTGTATGGTTTTGGTGTCTTTGTCAAAGATCAGGTGTCCATAAGTGTGTGGGTTTATTTCTGGGTCCTCTGTTCGGTTCCATTGATCCACCATTCTGTTTCTATGCCAGTACCATGCAGTTTTTAAAACTGTTGCTCTATAGTACAACTTAAAATCCGGGATGGAGATACCTCCAGAAGATCTTTTATTGTAGAGAATCGTTTTAGCAATTCTGGGTTTCTTGTTTTTCCATATGAAGGTGAAAATTTTTCTTTCCAGGTCTGTAAAGAATTGTGTTGGTAATTTGATGGGAATAGCATTGAATCTGTAGATTGCTTTTTTGTAAGATGGCCATTTTTATTATGTTAATCCTGCCAAGCCATGAGCATAGGAGATCTTTCCATCTTCTGATATTTTCTTCTAATTCTTTCTTTAGAAACTTGAAATTTTTTTCATACAAGTCTTTGACTTCCTTGGTTAGGGTTACTTCGAGGTACCTTATATCATTTGTGGCTATTTTGAAGGGTGTTGTTTTTCTAATTTCTTTCTCAACCCTTTTGTCTTTTGTATACAGGAGCGCTACAGATTCTTTTGAGTTAATTTTGTATCAGGCCACTTTGCTGAAGGTATTTATCAGCTGTAGGAGTTCCCTGGTAGAGTTTTTGGTGTCACTCACGTATACTATCATATCATCTGCCAATAGTGATAATTTGACTTCTTCCTTTCCAATTTGTATACCCTTGATCTTCTTCAACTCTCTTATTGCTCTAGGAAGGAATTCCACAACTATGTTGAAGAGATATGGAGAGAGTGGGCAGCCTTGTCTTGTCCTTGATTTCAGTGGGATTGCTTTAAGTTTCTCTCCGTTCAGTTTGATGTTGGCTATAGGTTTGCTGTATATTGCCTTTACTATGTTTAGATATGTGCCTTGTATCCCTGATCTCTCCAATACTTTAAATATGAATGGATGTTGGATTTTGTCAAAGGCTTTTTCAACATCTAGGGAGATTATCATGTGGTTTTTTTTTCTTTCAGTTTGTTTATATGGTGGATCACATTGATGGATTTCCGTATATTGAACCACCCCTGCATACCTGGGATGAAGCCTACTTGGTCATGGTGGATGATATCCTTGATGTGATCTTGTATTTGGTTTGCGAGTATTTTGTTGAGTATATTTTCATCAATGTTCATAGGGAGATTGGCCTGAAGTTTTCTTTTTTTTGTTGGGTCTTTGTGAGGTTTAGGTACCAAGGTGACTGTGGCTTCATAGAATGAGTTTGGTAATGTTCCTTCTGTTTCTATTTTGTGGAATAGTTTGAAGAGAACTAGAGTTAGTTCTTTTTGAATGTCTGGTAGAATTCTGCCCCGAAACCATCAGGTCCCGGGCTTTTTTTGGGTGGGAGACTTTCAATGACTGCTTCTATTTCCTTGGGGTATATGACTACTTAATTGATTTACCTGGTCCTGATTTAGCTTTGGTAAGTGGAATCGATCAAGAAAATTGTCCATTTTATTTAGATTTTCAAATTTTGTTGGGTATAGACTTTTGAAATAAGTCCTAATTATTGTTTGGATTTCCTCACTGTCTGTAGTTATGTCCCCCATTTTCATTTCTGATTTTGTTGATTTGGATGGTGTCTCGCTGCCTTTTAGTTAGTTTGGCTAAGGGTTTGTCTATTTTGTTGATTTTCTCAAAGAACCAGCTCTTGGTTTCCTTCATTCTTTGAATTGTTTTATTTGTTTCTAATTGATTGATTTTAGCCCTGAGTTTGATTATTTCCAACTGTCTACTCCTTTTTGTTGTGTCTGCTTCTTCTTTTTCTAGGGTTTTTAAGTGAGCCATTAAGTTGCTTGAATGAGCTGTCTCGAATTTCTTCTGGAAGGCACTTTGTGCTATGAACTTTCCTCTTAGCACTGCTTTCATTGTATCCCACAAGTTTGGGTATATTGTGTCTTCATTTTCATTGAGTTCTAGGAAGACTTTAATTTCTTTCTTTATTTCTTCTCTGACCCAGCTGTCATTTAGTAGCAAGTTGTTCAGTTTCCATGTATGTGTAGGCTTTTTGCTATTTCTGTTGATATTGAGGTCCAGCTTTATTCCATGGTGATCAGACAGGATAGAAGGGATTATTTCAACCTTCTTGTATCACTTTGTATCCCACCTGTGGTTCTCTCCGTCGTCCCATCCCAATCCCTCCCTTCCTCCACCCTCTGCATGCACGCCCCTCCCCAAGGCCACTGGTAGGGGAGGACTTCTTTTCCTTCCTTCTGATCCTAGTCTATTAGGTCTCATCAGGAGTGGCTGCAGTGTCTTCTTCTGTGGCCTGGTAATGCTGCTTCCCCCTCGGGGGGGGGTAGTTAAAGAGCAGGCCAATCAGTTCATGTCAGAGACAGTCCCTGTTCCTATTACAATGTAACCCACTTGAATACTAAACTGCCATGGGCAACATCTGTGCAGGGGTCTTAGGTTATCTCCATGCATAGTCCTTGGTTGGAATATCAGTCTCAGGAAAGACCCCTGTGCTCAGATTTTTTGGTTCTGCTGCTCTCCTTATGGAGTTCCTTTCCTCTCCACTTCTTTCATAAGATTCCCTGCACTCTGCCCAAAGGTTGCCCATAAGTCTCAGCATCTACATTGATATTCTGCAGGGTAGAGCTTTTCAGAGGTCCTCTTTGTCAAGCTGCTGACTTGTTCCCTCTTTTCTCCTTCTTCTGATGTCCAACTTCTTTGCCTTTCTGGATAGAAATTGAGCATTTTAGCAAGAGTCCTCCCTCTTGATTAGGTTTTTTTTTGTTGTTGTTGTTGTACAGATTTTAGTAGGTTAATCCTATATTATATGTCTGTATGAGTGAGTATATACAGTGTGCATCTTTCTGCTTCTGGGGTAGCTCACTCAGGATGATATTTTCCAAATCCCACCATTTACCTGCAAATTTTATGATTTCTGTTTTTTTTTATTGCTGAGTAATATTCCATTGTGTGCATCCATTCCTTTAATTACAGGTTATTCACTTTTATCCCAGCCATAGCCCCCTCCTTCTTTCTTTCCCAGTCTCACCCTCCCTCATCTCCTCCCTGCCCACTTCCAAGTACTCTGATAGGAGAGGTCCTCCTCCCCTTTCATCTGACCCTAGCTTATCAGGTATCTTCAGGACTGGCTGCAATGTCCTTATTTTAGTTAATTTTTTATTCAGCCTCTTTGCTGAAGTTGTTTGTAAACCCGAGGAGCTCTCATTGAATTTTTGGCATTACTCATGTATACTATCATATCATCTGCAAATAGTGATACTTTGATGTCTTACTTTCCAATTTGTATTCCCTTGATCTTCTTTAGTTGTATTATTGCTCTAGCTATGACTTCAAGCACTATGTTGAATAGATAAAGAGAGAGTGGGCAGCCTTGCCTTGTTCCTTATTTTAGTATGATTAATTTAAGTTTCTCTCAGTTTAGTTTGATGCTGGATATAGGCTTGTTGTATATTGTCTTTACTATGTTTAAGTATGTGCCTGGTGTTCCCAGTCTCTCTAAAACTTTAAATATGAGTGAGTGTTGGATTTCGTCAAATGCTTTCTTGCCTTCTAAGAAGATCATCATGTTTTGTTGTTGTTGTTTCCTTCTGTTTGTTCATGTGGTGGATTACATTGATGGATTTACATATACTGAACTACCCCTGCATGTCTGGGATGAAGCGTTCTTGGTCATGTTGAATGTTTATTTTTCTTATTCATTATCCAAACAATCCAACTTTTAGCATAATATGCTTCTGAGTCAGTTTGTGATAGGTTAATACTACTTTCTTTGCTTCTATGTATGTGTTCACTCTATCAACTTCTCTTTATTATCTATTCTCAATGCTATGTTTTATCATCATGTACATAATGAATGGACATATGATTGGTGCGTTATAGCCCATCCCATTGCTGGTGGTTTTACCCCTGGGTTGTTATTCCTAGGTTCTATAAGAAAGTAGGTTGACCAAGCCATGGTGAGCAAGCCAATATGCAGCACTCCTCCATGCTGTCTCCACCATGTCTTGCCTCTTTCAGAGACTGTCCTGATTTCCTTTGACAACAAACAGTGATTTGGAAGTTTAAACATACTTTTTTTTTTCTTTGCAGCAATAAAACCCCTAAGACTGTAGGCAAAGACAGGGTTCTCTGATCCTCTGTAGATCATTTAGTTCCTCACATGAGCAATGGCCTTGACTACAGAGAGAAAGAGCCTTATCTGTGAAAAGAAAAAGACACCAAAAGGAATTTGAGCCAACAAGCCTTACTCAGTTCCTCACTGTTCATTCATTGCCTTTATCTTCTTCATAATGTTCCATTTTTCATCAAACCCGTTATAATAACACTAGATTCTTTGGATCTTCTTTGCCTGATGAAGGCTGCTGAATCACATACAATTTATATTCATGTGGTATACCTGTTTTGGTTGTGTTGAACATTGAACATGGCAATCACTGAATTGAGTCAGAGAAGCTCTGATTTCCTGAATGAACGTTCTTGTGATCATGCCTATTAAAATTGTCTCATGAAGGGAGCACAGAGAGTGAGGATCATGTGTTCAAAGAGATATCAGGTGTCATGGTGGTGCAGAAGGCTAACAAGCCTTCATGACTCCATCAGAAGATGTCTCCCTTTCCCAGAGTTCTCTAGTAAGTATAAGTGTGGCTAAGGAGCAGGTCTTCAGTGGTGTAGCTCTCTAAGGGTTGCCCAGTGAAATGATTCTATAATATGGCTTTTTATGAGTTGTCCATGCAGGCGGTGCATTTTAGTGACATGACTTCTTTTTTTTTTTTTTGGTTCCTTTTTTTATTTATTTTTTTTATCAGTTACATTTTATTAACTCTGTATCCCAGCCGTGTCCCGATCCCTCATTCCCTCCCAGTCCCTCCCTCCCTTTCTCCCTCCCTCATCTCTACCGTGCCCCTTTCCAAGTCCACTGATAGGGGGGACCTCCTCCCCATTCATCTGATCCTTTTTTATCAGGTATCTTCAGGACTGGCTGCAAAGCCCTCCTCTGTGGCCTAACAGGACTGCTCCTCCCTTCGGGGGTGGGGAGACCAAAGAGCCAGTCATTGATGATAAACATAATGAAATCTATACACCTAAAAAAGATAATCAATTTGCCATAGGGTATCAATTTGCTCCTGCACGAGGTCAATCCTCTGATTGAACACCATCAAGCTTCCTTTTAGTTGAGCATTAATTCCTTTATGTACAACTAAGGCATGAGCTACATTGGCTAAATGATTATTCAGGGTCTGAGCAGTCTGCCCAGTATGACTCATGGCTAATGCCCTGGTGGTAGCTCCAACAGCCGTCAATGAGATGGTAGTAACAATGGTGGCTGTAGTTCCAAGATCCCTTTTCTGTCTGAAGAGAGTCATAGCGTGAGGGGCATCAATGGGTACAGGAACCCAGTGAGGCATGCGAGTAACCAGGGCATACCTAAATTTACTAGCATTGCAGCATTGGGCAAAAAAGCAAGTATCATTACCACAATTACTTGGCTCTATCTGGCTAATAATGAATAAAAATGGGGGATATAGACAAACAGGTGTGGGCTTATAGGAAATATTATGAGAAGCCTTAACCCCTCGTTGGCAATGAAAGTATGCTGGACTTTGTGTCACTAGCATACAACATGAGAATTTTTCCTGTGCTGCAAATCTGTCTAAACAATTGTCGAGCTATATTTTAGGTAATTGGACTGGAGAATTCGATACTACGATGGAGCAGCTGATAGTGGCCATTGTCACAGTAAATTCTACCGGAGTGGACGCAGGACTAGCCACAGGATTATCAACATGGATTGCTGCAGCCATGAATCATCTGAAGGAATGGGCGGGCATGGGAGTGTTAGCAGGCCTTCTGGTGTTGGTCTCCTTGGTTTGCCTGTGATATATATGCAAGATTAGAGTCTCACAACAGTGTGATGCAGCCATGATCATTCAGGCCTTTACAGCCATTGAAGCAGGACATTCTCCCCAAGCATGGTTGGATACCATAAAAAGCTAAAACGATATGCTCAGGATGCGAGGCTAAGCACTGCACTCAGGGTCAGCCGCTTTGGACCCAGAGAAGAGCATGTCTGATTGCATGCGGGTTGATGCCCCAGGTCCCGCCTCTGAGAAAAAGGTATCGGACGGGTCTGATGCTCTTTGGGTGGATGACACCTAAGTGAACATCTGTACAAAGTCCCAATTTATTTCTAATATCAGAGATCAGACCTCTACTCTTGCCTGATGCGTCTAAAACAAAAAGGGGGAACTGTAGAGAGCTGCGGAATGCTATGCCTTAAAGATGGAGCTGGTTTCCGCCTTCCACCTTCCCCTTGGTGAGTGCTCTCTGTCACGAACAACTCCACATTTGGCTAAGGCCTAGGATCTGGCTTGCTTCCATGTATGTGGACCTATCTGCATTGCCCCCGTGGCACGCCTGGGTTGGCTACCCAGAGGCTATTTAAGCTGTGGGCTGGCTTTCCCCGGGGTCCGAGGATTGTTCAATGTTCCTGAATAAACTGCATTGAAAAAAAAAAAAGATAATCAATTGAGTGACATAACTTCTGAAAAGTGCCTCAGGCGACTTCCCAATGGTACAGAAGCCTTTGAATCATTCTTGTTCCTTTCCTGAAAGTAAAATCCAATAAACTAATTGTGTCTATAAATCTTTCTGGTTTTGTTTTATTTGGCAAACTATCCTAACTATCTAGGTGAATGGTACACCTAGAAAGAATTCTAATGTTGATATATATTTTGGTACTGGAGACGCAGTAAGATTACCTAAGATTACTATAAATAAAGGTGAGTTCATCCTCCACACACTTTTATTCTTCTGAAATACTTGTAATCTCAGAAGCTTACTGCCGCTGTCTGCTAACCTAGCTCTAGTCCTGGATGTTTCTATTCTCTGTTCAATATAATCTAGCCCAAGAATATTTTCAGACTCTGAGACTTATTGATGAAAAAAGCACACCCTTTCTAGTTCTACTCAGCTGTTCTGACTCCAACTCCTTTCCAAGCTGACTGATTCAAACTGGCTTCTCCCAGATTCTGATTGAATTGCCGTGCTTGACCTAATGCTAACATTGGGAATATATTCTAATCATCTGGCTCATTCTCATTCTCTGGCTTGATTTGACTTCACCTATGTCTAGCTTGTTCCCTCTTCAACCTGTACAACTGTCTAAGTAAAACAGCCTTTCTTCTATCTTACCCCCTTTCTTTCTCTCCGCCTTCTCTCTTTTTCCTGTCTTTTCTGGTGATATTGGGTGTATTATCTCCTGACTCATTCAGTCACATCATTTCTCTGATTCATCATTTTGACTACCTCTCAAGTAGATGCCACTTTCAAACATGAGCTCTTCCTTCTACAAAATAATTTCACCTTTATTGTTTCTTATTAAAGGTGTATACTAAGGGCAGGTCTGTATTCCAGCAAGAAAGATTAAAGATGTGTGCTAAAGGCATGTCTGTATTCCAGCCAGAGTAGCTATGTTGTTAGATTAGAGTCCCTCTACAACATACCACAAACTGACAATCCAGAGGACCACAGCAGCTGTTTTGTGGTAGTGAAACTATCAGTTGAATAATGCTGTTAGACTTAAAGAGGATTATAAATATGTATATATCCATACAAATGCATACATAATATATAGTTATTACATTTGATTTTAAAAAATTAAGCATAATTAGGAGTCTTTCTTGTATACTGATAAGTCTTTAATTGAATTGACTAAATCAATGTTTTCTACTTTTTGTAGATAAGCTCATCAAATCCTCCTGGAAATAATATTTATTATAATTGTTCCTCATGAAAGACCTGCTAATTGGCTCAGGCTTCTTCACAAGCCAGCTGTTACCTGCTTATATATCCTCCACATATCTGGGAGCTTTTCCTTTGACTTGAAAAACCCACATTCAATAAATGAAAACATTTTCTTCTTAAACCCTTAAGCTTTCAGTTTCATTCCTAACTTGGTTTCATACACACAGAGAATATAAAGTAATAAAAATGCTACATATGTAACAGAGGAGAATAGAGAAAAATAAATCCTTGTTGGGAAAAGGAAACCCTGAAGATAATTAGTGGATATGCTATGCTGTTCCTATGACTCTCCCATAATCACCAACCAGTTGCCTTTAACCATATGTGGCTAAGGAAGCTGGCAATGATACAAATTTTTCTCCATCATTTAAGTAGAAAATAAGTCACCTGTATGCATTTGTTTCTAAGCCAGTTGTCTCTGGAATAACTTCAGCAAATTTCCTTATATTCTGCAAAAGCATGCACTTACTTCAATAAAATAAGTATAGATTTTCCTCCATTATAAAAAACAGAGATACTGTTAGTAATTTTGACAAGAATGATATGAGCAATGTAGTAAGAGTTAGCTGCATAGTTATCTGAAAATGCAAGTCAAATGTTATTGAAATTATATTACTTTGAAAATGTTCAACTTAGAATATACATAGTGTTAATTGTCATGTTAGATGTCTCACTATTCATGGAACCATTACCCAGGAAGTTCGTTTTGTCTATAATGTGGTTACCAGTAGTAGATTGGGATTGAATTTCCAAAACAAGTAAAATAAATAATAACCTAATATGAACAAACAATGCTTAAACATAGCCTAGACAGTGGTTAAAGTTGTCTGAAACTTTGAAAAATTTACAAGTTTCATGAGGGGTTATTTTGCAGCATAATTTATCAGTAGAAGTTTTATCATTTCTGACTCCTCCCTTTTTTGAGGTATAAGTAAGTACTTTACAAATCCTTCTCAGCCCACAGCTTTCCTTTGCCTCACTTCTTCCATTTCTGTCCCTTTGCAAATTTACTCTCCATTTTTTCCTCGTTACCTCTCAGAGTCACCTGTTTTCTTCTCATACACTAAATTCTATTCACATTTTGTAATACTTTTGTCATCTCTTCTTCTCATTGCCTCTTTGAAAGTCACACTTTATGGTGTGTTTTGAATGTGAAATGTACAGCATAGACTCATATGTTTGATTACTTAGTCCTCAGATAGTACTACTGTCTTGGGATGTTATGGAACCTTTAGAAGGTGGGTCCTTGCTGGAGGAAGTACATTAGTTCAGGGGTTGGGGACGAGCTTTACACTTGCTCTTCCTGATTGCCAATACAATGTGATCAGCTAGAATTTCTAGTCATGCTTCCCTGCCATCCTGACTATTGACATGTCTTCCTTGAAATGATATATTCAATCCCAATGGGACCAGAAGGGAACATGAACTCTTCCCTAAGTTTCTTTGTTAGTATGTTTTTATCACAGCAACAGAAAAGAAACTCTGACAATGTCTCTGATATTTTACAGTCAAAACCAGATATGAAAGCACACCCAAATAAATCATAGCACTCTCTGAAGATTGGCTATAATAGAGAATCTATGTACATTTTTTCCTTAGAAAAGTATATACTTTGGAGTGCATTTGAGTTTCTTGAATAACTTAGACATACACCACTCTCCATCCCCTCTGCTGTTTACTATTCATAGCTGTCAGTCCTGAAGGCATAATTTAATAAACAGTACTCAGTCATTAGGGGTGCATATGACTAATAATTTACACTAAGAATTTCATGAATTCTGTATTTTATTTATTCAGCCAGATGCATATTTCTATATACCTACCATTACATTTCACTCATTTTTTTTTCTCAATTTTCCCATGCCTCACCTATTAGCCCTCTCTTTCACCTGGAGAATCCTAAGAAGCCAAAAGCTTTTAGGTCCATATCTAGGTATGTGGTCCTTAATTTATAAAATGGAGGGGTTGTGACAAGATTATTTTCTTGATCAAACTTCATTCTTCTGAACTGTTTCTTTACCGACCACTGACTTTTGCATTTTGACATTTTTGTGTCTGCTGAACATCATTTATGTTTAGGAGGACTTCTGGTAAACAATGGTGTAATTACTTAGTGAGCAAATATTTTCATTTTGAGCTAATGAAAATTTTCTGGAGATGAAGGGAAAGGCTTTAAAAATTATACAATTAAACTTAATTCTGTGAATTGCAAACTTTATAGCAATCATCCTGGGAAGTTTTATGTTATATAAGTATCACAACATACAAAAATACAAAAAAAAAACAAACACCTTGCTAACTCAGTTTAACCACATTCCTCACATTTAGTGTCTACCTTCATCTTTTAGCCCTGCTCCCACTGTTCATTTTGGCAGAGCTCAGCACACCACCTCTTAGTCTGGTTTCATTTGGTCTGGGTGTTTTTTTTTTTTTTTTTTTTTTTTTTTTTTGGCACTTTCTACTTAGTGAACGCTTTTGGGCATTTGACTATTATCTCCTTTGCCTATCATCACTTACTGAATTTAAACTTAATTTCCCCACCTCTATAACAAATTTTGAAGTATTTTTGTTGCATGTGAAATGCCACTTCTCCAAATAACTTTACACACTGAATTATTTGTTCAAAAGGACATTCCAGTATCTTAAAAGCAGGCTTGGCCGCACGGTTATGGACTCTCCCCTCTGGAGTAAAGCAAAGCTTTCTGGTAAGTCTTATCTACCTTATCTACCCAACAAAGCAACAGTACTGTCTCTCTTCCCTTCTCTGTGCTCTGTTATCTTCCCTAAGAATCACAAAAGAGAGTGTAACATCAGCCAGCATACACTGAAATGTTTTGTCACATACTAGTGTCTATTATTGTGGTTTCCTTCCATATTCAATTGAGAATCATTTATAAATCTCTGCTCTTAGTCAAACAGACTTTGTCCCATGCCACTGTATATGCTCTAGGCCTACTGTTTTTCCTAAAACATAATAAAATTACCTGTATTCTCCATTTTTCTCACATCTATAGAAGTGGAGTCTCACAGCTATGGATCATTTGAGGGTAAATTACACATTATGAGTATCTCCATGCCAGTAGTCAGTTGGGTACCATCTATTGGATTTAATTTGTCTCTGTCAATATCTTCACTGAGATTTCCGAAGGTGTGGGAGAAAGCAGCTTTAAAGTATCTTTAACAAGTGATATGAATAACTCTGTCCCTTAACAGAAATAGGCAGGGCACTGAGATGGCATAATGTATAAGGAAGCACACTGAGTCTCTGCCTCTGACAAAATAAGGTATCCATGGTGTTCATGGAAATTCAACAGGTAAAATACAAATTAACATATCAAACAAATTTTGTAAATGACCAATTCATTTCATTATCTAATAGAAAGTACTTTGGTCACTTAGGGAATTTGAATCTGTTTTCATTCCTGAGTTTTCAAAGTTAACAGATAAATTGTTTGGAAAAATGACTCAATATTAGAAACTTTACTGGATTCAACATAAATATACTGTAATTAAAGTAATATACTCTTTTTAGAAATAATTTTAGAAACTTCATCAAAATTTTACAATTTATTTGGACTATAAATTTATAGCAATAGTAATAGATAAGTTTATCCAATTCGTATTCTATTACAGTTTAATTGTATTAGTCACATAATTTATAAAAAACATCATCTTAGAAATACTTCTTTGAAAATTTTAATAAAACTTAAACCACACATAGACTCCCACACATTAATAGTGGGAGACTTCAACACCCCACTCTCAACAAAGGACAGGTCAACAAAACAGAAATTAAACAAAGAAACAATAAATCTGACAGAGGTCATGAATCAAATGGACCTCACAGACATTTACAGAACCTTTCACCCAAACTCAAAAGAATTTACCTTCTTCTCAGCACCTCATGGAACCTTCTCCAAAATAGACCATATAGTTGGTCACAAAGCAAGCCTCAACAGATACAACAAAATTGAAATAATCCCTTGTATCCTATCTGATCGCCATGGACTAAAACTAGACCTCAATGACAAAAATAGCAAAAAGCCTACAAACACATGGAAACTGAACAACTTGCTTCTAAATGACAGCTGGGTCAGAGAAGAAATAAAGAAAGAAATTAAAGACTTCCTAGAATTCAATAAAAATGAAGGCACAACATACCCAAACTTATGGGACACAATGAAAGCAGTGCTAAGTGGAAATTTCATAGCACTAAGTGCCTTCAAAAAGAAATTCAAAATATCTCATGCAAGCAACTTAATGGCTTTTAAAGCCCTTGGAAACAAAGAAGCAGACACACCAAAGAGGACTAGACAGCTGGAAATAATCAAACTCAGGGCAGAAATAAACAAATTAGAAACAAATAATTGATCAAAGAATCAATGAAACCAAGAGCTGGTTCTTTGAGAAAATCAACAAGATCGACAAACCCTTAGCCAAACTATCTAAAAGGCAGAGAGAAACTATCCAAATCAACAAAATAAGAAAAGAAAAGGAGGACATAACCACAGACACTGAAGAAATCCAAGCAATAATTAGGTTTTACTTCCAAAGTCCATATGCCACAAAATTTGAAAATCAAAATGAAATGGACAATTTTCTTGACCAATTCTACATGCCAAAGCTGAATCAAGACCAAGCAAACCAATTAAATAGTCCTATATCCCCTAAGGAAATAGAAGCTGTCATCAAAAGTGTACCATGCAAAAAAAGCCCAGGGCCAGATGGTTTCAGTGCAGAATTTTACCAGACCTTCAAAGAAGAGCTATCACCAATACTCCTCAAACTATTCCACAAGAAAGAAACAGAAGAAACACTACCAAACTCATTCTATGAAGCCACAGTCACCTTGGTACCTAAACCTCACAAAGACCCTCAGGCCAATCTCCCTCATGAACATTGATGCAAAAATACTCAACAAAATACTTGCAAACCGAATCCAAGATCACATCAAAGATACCATCCACATATGACAAAGTAGGCTTCATCCCAGGCATGCAGGGGGGATCAATATTCGGAAATCCATCAATGTGATCCACCATATAAACAAACTGAAGGAGAAAAAAACACATGATCATCTCCTTAGATGCAAAAAGGCATTTGAAAAAATCCAACATCTATTCATGTTTAAAGTATTGGAGAGATCAGGGATACAATGCACATACCTGAACATAGTAAAGGCGATATACAGCAAGCCTATAGCCAACATCAAACTCAATGGAGAGAAACTTCAGTCATTCCCACTGAAATCAGGGACAAGGCAAGGCTGCCCACTCTCTCCATATCTCTTCAACATTGTTCTTGAAGTCCTAGCCAGAGCAATAAAACAGTTGAAGGAGATCAAGGGGATAAAAATTGGCAAGGAAGAAGTCAAAGTATCACTGTTTGCAGATGATATGATAGTATACCTGAGTGACCCCAAAAACTCTACCAGGGAACTCCTACAGCTGATTATCACCCTCAGCAAAGTAGCTGGATACAAAATTAACTCAAAAAAATCAGCCCTCCTGTATACAAAAGACAAAAGGGCCGAGAGAGAAATTAGGGAAACAATACCCTTCACAACAGCCACAGAGGACATAAAGTACCTTGGTGTGAACCTAACCAAGCAAGTCAAAGACTTGTATGAAAAAAATTTCCAGTTTCTGAAGAAAGAATTAGAAGAAGATATCAGAAAATGGAAGGATCTCCCATGCTCATGGCTTGGCAGGATTAATATAATAAAAATGGCCATCTTACCAAAAGCAATCTACAGATTCAATGTAATTCCCATCAAGTTACCAACACAATTCTTTACAGACCTTGAAAGAAAAATTTTCACCTTCATATGGAATAACAAGAAACCCAGAATTGCTAAAACGATTCGCTACAGTAAAAGATCTTCAGGAGGTATCTCCATCCCTGATCTCAATTTGTACTGTAGAGCAACAACACTAAAAACTGCATGGTACTGGCATAGAAATAGACTGGTGGATCACTTGAATCAAATAGAAGACCCTGACATAAATACACACACTTATGGACACCTGATTTTTGACAAAGATGCCAAATCCATTCAATGGAAAAAAGACACCATCTTCAACAAATTGTACTGGTCTAACTGAAAGTCTACATGTAGAAAAATGCATATAGACCCATACTTATAATACTTATCACCTTGCACAAAACTAAAGTCCAAGTGTATCAAAGACCTCAACATAAAACCAGACACACTAAACTGCTTAGAAGAAAAAGTGGGGAATACCCTTGAACTCATTGGCACAGGAGACAACTTCCTAAACAGAACACCAACAGCACAGGCTCTAAGAGCAACAATCAATAAATGGGACCTCTTGAAACTGAAAAGCTTCTGTAAAGCAAAGGACACTGTCCTCAGAAGAAAACAATAGCCTACAGACTGGGAAAAGATCTTCACCAACCCTATATCTGACAGAGGGCTAATATCCTGTATATATAAAGAACTAAAGAAGTTAAACAGCAAAAAACCAAGTAATCCAATTAAAAAATGGTGTATAGAGCTAAACAGAGACTTCTCTGCAGAGGAATATCTATGGAATGGCAGAGAAACACTTAAAGAAATGCTCAACCTCATTAGCCATCAGGGAAATGCAAATCAAAACGACCCTAAGATTTCACCTTACACCTATCAGAATGGCTCAAACTAAAAACTCAAGAGACAACACATGCTGGAGAGGTTGTGGAGAAAGGGGCACCCACCTCCACTGCTGGTGGGAATGTAAACTTGTACAACCACTCTGGAAAGCAATCTGGCGTGTTCTCAGACAAGTAGGAATAGCACTTTCTCAAGATCCAGCTATACCACTCCTAGGCATTTATCCAAATGTTTCTCAAGTACACAATAAGGACATTTGCTCAACCATGTTTGTAGCAGCCTTATTTGTAATAGCCAGAAGCTGGAAACAGTCCAGATGCCCCTCAGTGAAGGAATGGATGCACAAATTGTGCTATATCTACACAATGGAATACTACTCAGCAATAAAAATCAAGGAAATCATGAAATTTGCAGCTAAATGGTGGGATCTAGAAAAGATCATTCTAAGTGAGCTATCCCAGAAGCAGAATGATGCACACGGTATGTATGCTCACTCATATAGACATATAATATAGGATAAACCTACTAAAATCTGTACACCTAAAGAAACTAATTAAGAGGGAGAACTCTTGCTAAAATGCTCTATTCCTATCCAGAAAGGCAAGGAGGCTGGACATCAGAAGAAGGAGAAAAGAGGGAACAACTCAGGAGCCTGACACAGAGGATCTCTGAAAAGCTCTGCCCTGCAGACTATCAATGTAGATGCTGAAACTTATGGGCAACCTTTGTGCAGAGTGCAGGGAATCTTAGGAAAAAGTGGGAGATAGTAAGATCTGGAGAGGACAGGAACTCCACAAGGAGAGCAACAGAACCAAAAAATCTGAGCACAGGGGTCTTTCCTGAGACTGATATTCCAACCAAGGACTATGCATGGAGATAACCCAAGACCCCTGCACAGATGTAGCCCATGGCAGTTCAGTATCCAAATGGGTTCCATTGTGATTGGATCAGGAACTGTCTCTGACATGAACTGATTGGCCTGCTCTTTAATTACCTCCCTCTGAGGAGGAAGCAGTATTAAAAGGCCACAGAAGAAGACAATGCAGCCACTCCTGATGAGACCTAATTGAATAGGATCAGAAGGAAGGAAAAGAAGTCCTCTCCTATCAATGGACTTGGGGAGGGGCTGGCATGCAGAGGGTGGAGGAAGGGAGGGATTGGGACGGGAGGAGGGAGGGATTCGGGGGGGATACAAAGTGAATAAAGTGTAATTAATAAAAAAAAGTTAAAAAAAAGAAATACTTATTTGAGAGGCCCTCCATGGCGGGTTTCTAGCTTGTTTCCTGTTTTCTTCTGCCCTGCAGACTATCAAAGCAGATGCTAAGGCTTATGGCCAACTGTTGGGCAATGTGCATGGAATCTTATTTAAGAAGTGGGAAATAGTAAGATCTGGATTGGACAGGAACTCCACATCGAGAGCAACAAAACCAGAAATTTGAACACAGGGGTCTTTCCTGAGACTCATACTCCAACCAAGGACTATTCATGGAGATAACCTAGAACCCCTGCACAGATGTAGCCCATGGCAGTTTAGTTTCCATGTGGGTTACATAGTAATGGGAAGAAAGACTGCCTCTGACATAATCTGATTGGCCTGCTCTTTGATCACCTCCCCTTGAGGGGGGAGCAGCCTTACCAGGCCACAGAAGAAGACAATGCAGCCACTCCTGATGAGATCTGATAGACTAAGAACAGAAGGAATGAAAGGAGGACCTCCCTTTTCAGTGGACTTGGGGAGGGGCATGTGTGAAGAAGGGGATGGGAGGGTTGGATTGAGAGGGGAGAAGGGAGGGGCTTATGGAGGATACAAAATGAATAAAGTGTAATTAATAAAAATAAGAATAATAAAAAAGAAATATTTCTTGATTTTTCCCTACTCTCAGTTTATCTTCACATGTAAAGAGTGAATGTCTCCCAACGATCAACTAATATTTCAAAGATAAATAGAAGAAATACATGTTTAACTGAACACAGCAGAAAAATATGCTATCTGATCACTTGTCTCTTACCTATATTGACATTTTTTAATTATAGTCTTTTTTTAATTTTTTATTTAACTTTTATTAATTACACTTTATTTCTTTTGTATCCCCCCATAAGCCCCTCCCTCCTCCCCTCCCGGCCCCACCCTCCCCCTCTTTCTGCATGCATGCCTCTCCCCAAGTCCACTGATAGGGGAGGTCCTCCTCTCCTTCATTCTGATCTTTTTTTGTTGTTGTTCTTCTCAATGCAGTTTATTCAGGAACCTTGAACAATCTTCTGACCCTGGGGAAAGCCAGCCCACAGCTTAAATAGCCTCTGGGTAGCCAACCCCAGCATGCCATGTGGGCAATGCAGATAGGTCCACATACAAGGAAGCAAGCCAGATCCTCAGCCTTAGCCAAATGTGGAGTTGTTCGTGACAGAGAGCACTCACCATCGGGAAGGTGGAAGGCGGAAACCAGCTCCATCTTTAAGGCGCGGCATTACGCAGCTCTCTACAGTTCCCCCTTTTTGTTTTAGATGCATCAGGCAAGAGTAGAGGTCTGATCTCTGATATTAGAAATAAATTGGGACTTTGTACCAATGTTCATTTAAGAATTATAGTCTTAAAATTATGGTGAATTAAGGAGATATTTCCTTTACAATATATAATGTGCCAATTGATCTCTTCCATGCTCTATATTACTGATTTCACTGAAGGAAGTTAGATAAATGGGCTTTGGACATATTTGCTATATTGTGATTCTGCCTGAACCTGAGATTACTCTAATATGTGCACTCCATCTTAAACGGAGAGAGAATGACAGATATTTTGTGTGTGACTGAAAGGAAACCACGTTCTATAAAGTGACAAAATTCAGCATGGAAAGGAATGCAGTTTTACCCCACTTTCCTTTTACAGAGGAAGAAAAGATCAATGAGTTTAATTGTAATATGATTTTAAATAAAATGAGTTTTATAGATGGGAAACTAATGGTTTGGCAAAATGCGTTTGCTTCTTTTATGTGACACCATCTTTCTAAGTTAAGAAAATAATATTGGAAAACACACATGCATAAGTCATATACATCTCAAGGGATAACACTCAAGAAAATTTGACTAAAACTTGCTAATATATGTATATGCATGTGTCTATGTCCTTATATACTTGCATTCACGTGCAAGATTATTGTTCACTCAAACAATCTGATCATACTATTACCTTCAATAAAACATTCACTCTAACTTCCCTACCTTAAAAACCGACTTACATTCATTAACTGCATTTCCACACAAAATTGTTCACATTATCTTATGTGGGGTGATCATGTTTGTTTAGCATAACTAAATCAGTTTTTAATAAACAATTAATTAAAAATGCTATACTACCCAAAGTAACCTTAATATTCTGCACCTTTCCAGACATACATGTATACCACTTTTCTATACTGAAAATCAAATGCCCATTTGAAATTAGAAATGTGATTAATTTGGCCACTTTTCTAATATACTATTAACCACAATAACACTAGCACCTGATAATTTTTCCAAATTATAGAATTTATCTCAAGTCAAAGAAGGACCGTGAGGAGCAGGGAGGTGATGAAAGTTTTAAAATCTTTGAGGATTTGTTTCTATCTGTACCTGTGTCTGGGCACCTTGTAGACCCTTTTCCATCACAACATTTCTGAGTGGGTTGAGGATTGGCCCTTTACACAGCTCTACCCCTCATCCTGTCACATTATTTCAGTTGTAGATAGAAGGATGCATAGCAACTTAAATTTTAGATTACTTTAAACTTTAAATTGTAGCACTGTTATGATTGTAAATATTTCTTTCTATTTTAATATTAAAATTCCCATCAAAGAAAATTATTTATTTGGTCTATTATTTACTTCTATCCCCTACCTCTTTCATTTCTTCCTCAGTTTTGAAGTGGGCTGAGAGCAAGTGTTTTTCATTTTAATCATTACCAGTCTCAGCAGGAAAACATTTATTTTGCAAGTGTTGATATAATAGATGTTTCTAGGACTCAGCCAGATAGACCCCATTAGGTTGATCACATTTTGCTTTTTGACTAGAATTTATACTGAGGATAGATCATTGCTATGAGAGTATCTTGGGTCTACATACAAAATCTCAACATTTACTTTCTTAAAAGTTATTTTCATATCTAATTGAGAAAAATAGTCCAAGAAAAATGTCATATTTTTATAGTTTTTCCTTTAAGTTTTGAAAAAGACAGGCAATGTTTACATAGTGCATTGTAGAGGAGACTTAAATTATATTGTGGTTTTATCTTTCAGACTTATTTAGCCTTCCTAGTTTACTCATCAAAAACTTAAAGTGAGATATTTGGCTTATATACTAATTGAAGTATCTTATGTATGTATGTATGTATGCATGAAAAATGTATGTGAAATATGCATCTGAAAACTCCCTTGAGAAGGATGTTATTTCCATAAAATCATTGACTATTTTACATTATTTCACCTCATACTGATATTTACTACATGAAAATAATTCTTCTCAGAAAGGTGCAATTGCTTATAGCAGAAATCAAACATATATATATATATATATATATATATATATATATATGTATGTATATATTCCCATCTGACAAGAGCATTGGAATGAAATAGAATCAATCATTTGGGTATATCCCTACAAATGCCAGCTTTCTGAAGAAGGAGGTCCATCAAGAGATAAAAATCTTGTCTAGGCTGCATATGGTTTTCTAAACAAGGCTGGGATGGGTGGGGAAACCCAGTCTCAAAGCAAGTGAATAAGCCATAAAATTTAAAATAATGAATTATAAACCTACAGTTTAAATAATCAACTATTACTTGAACTTTTATTGTTAAGTAAAAGACTAAATGTCAAACCTTTTTTGTTTCCAAAACACAATATCAAATTTAAACCATTAAATCCAAGGACACTGAGTCACAGAAACTCTGAAGAGAAACAGTACTGGAAGTGTCACAAAACCGCATTTCACATTACCTCAGGGTCCTGTCAGTAGACACAGCATCACAGTAGCGCAAACCAGAACTGTAAATATATGGCTTAGAATAAAAAATCCAGGGGTAAATTTATATTGCTACAGTCACTGATTTTTGTTTTGGCAAATCTTTGAAGGAAAATTATTGGAAAAAAATATGGCTTCATGTCCTCTCTAATACACAGTGCAAAAAACTGGATGCCCATACGGAGAAGAATGAAGCTAGAACTCTATCTCCATTCATCCAATACAAGGTTAGTTCAAAATTGATGGAAGACCTTCCCCTAATACTACACCTTCTGAAACTGCAGAAGCCAGAGTAGGATAAAACATCAAGATATAAAATAATTCAAGGCTTCCTGAAAAGACCAACAAAGCTCAGGAAATAAAAGCCAGCAGTGCATGTAAGGAATTCTACACAATGGAAGGCAACCTTCGCTAGATGTACCTCTGGATGAAGACTGATACTTATAAACAGACAAAGAGTTAAAAGATGTAAATAACATAACATCAATTAATTAAAAACAATGAGGTAATGAAATGAACAGATGGTTCCCAAAATTTAAAATACTAATTGATAATTAACGCGACAAAATACCTTTGTCTGCTTATTCTTCTCAGATGTGGTGAGAACAAAATTTCAGTTTCTAAATATCGCTGTGAGTTTACTTCTTTTTCTTCTGTTGGTTACCAGTATGTATTTTAAGCTCTGTTATCATACATGCAGACTTGCTATTACTATAAGTGGGAATTTAACTGAAACTTTTAATCCTTTACCTCAGTCTTCTTTGATTCTGGCCATTCTTGAAATTTAGTATATGAAATTGGATTTTAACAAAGGCTTTATTATTTTTTCATTTATTATAAGTAATTTTCTTAAACTTTTAATTTCAATATTCTTGTTTTCTAATGTTAAATGAGTTTATTTTTAAATTACTACAGGTTAATTTTTATCTTACTTAAATTAGAAAGTTATTTTTTTTAATTTAGATGTTTTTATTGCAAAATTTTATACATAAATATCATTTTATAGATTCCCTGCCTGTTTCTCCCCTCTGTAATTCCATTGAGGTCTCTCTTGCTCCCCCATAAATATGTTATATTCTGTAATTTACTACTATCACAGACACACAAGCACACACACATACACATATAACCATTTTATCTACAGACTCACTTAGAATTGCTTTTAGGAATATTTAATTAAGGCTGACCATTTGGGATTGGATTACCTATCAAATTGCCTATCCCTTGAAAAGATTGAAAAGATTGATTTTCTCTCTCTCTCTCTCTCTCTCTCTCTCTCTCTTTCTCTCAGCATCCATTAATCTCTTGTAGTTCATCTAGGGTTATGATCTTTTTAAAGTTCCCTTATCTTGACTAGTATGTAGACATATGTAGCCATTATTTGTATCTTGTTTAGGCAACCAATAGTTGATATTTCGTGGGTATAGCTTCCTTATGTCTAGAAGACACAAGGATAACATCCAAAAACATTATCTAGCAGCAGGCAACAGCTACTCAACTTTTACAATCCTTCAACACCCTCTTTCTCAATGCTTCCTCAGCTTCAAGTGAAAAGTTGGCTTGTAAATGTTCCAACTATGAGCTGACATCCCACGGTTACTTATTTTCTGTATTTTGGGCAGTTTTGATCTTTAATAGTCTTCATATGCTTACAAAAAGCTTATTTGATAATGTGTGAAAGTGTGCTTCTATGTGAAGTTAAAGATAAATATTTAGACAGTAGTGAGAAGTTATATTGCTTTGGGGAAAATGACAGCAGTAAGTTATCAGTAGACTCTATCACATCCTCAGCCACAGTTCGTAGGCTATCTTTACAGTTTGAGACATAATTACCTTCTATTTTGCAGGCCTTAAGTTTAATTAGACAGCTCTCGGTTACCCTTAAGGTATGCATTCCACTATTGCATCATTGAGGATGTTTTCAGGCCAATAACTGTACTGGATGACTTACAAATGGGTAGGACAACTTTTTTTTTTCTTTTATGTATTTTTTTATATTAATCACAGGTTATTTACTTGCCCCCTCCCTCATTCCCTCCCAATCCCATCTTCCCTCCCTCATCTTCTCCCTGCCCCTTTTCAGGTCCACTAATAGGGGAGGACCTCCTCCCTTTCCATCTGACCCTAGCTTATCAAATCTCTTCAGGACTGGCTGCAGTGTCCTCTTCTGTGGCCTAGCAAGGCTGCTCCTCCCTCGTGTGTGTGTGTGTGTGTGTGTGTGTGTGTGTGTGGTGGGGGTGGGGGGTTCCAAAAGCTTGCTATTGAGTTCATGTCAGAAATAGTCCCTGTTCCCCTTATTAGAGAACCCATTTGGACTTCTTTTTTTTTTTTTAACTTCTCTTCCTTTGCAGCTTGCATAGTACCTTCTAATACTATGACAGACAGTCCTCTCAGAGTAGGCTCCCAGGGTATACTTGAAGAAAAAAAGTAACTACTTCTAGGGACACCACATACTTTGGACAGAGGCCTTGGAGTAACCAAGTAGAAAATATTATTCTTATATTAATGTTTCATTTACATTTTCCAGCCTATATTTTGGTTCCAAGACTATATTTAACATTTTCTCCTTTTTCTTCCTTCACTTAAAATTGTCTCTTATACTTTTTTCATTTCCTTTCTATTAACGTTTTAATTATTCATTAAGTTATTATAGCATGCAGAAAATTCTTATTAGAATACAGTTTAAATTATTACTTTAAAAACTCTTCCTAGAAAATTTTTAACAAACTTAACTGCACTAAGTCCCATTTGATATGTTTCCTGAGATTTTCATGAACTTTATTTGTTTATATCTTAAAATTACAAAGACAGAGTTTTTTTACTTGAATTTTTAAACTTTTTACACTTACTTTTGGTGTGTGCGTGCCACCGTATATGCATGTTTGGAAGTCAGGGAACATCATGATAGCCAGTTTTGTTTTTCTCTCCACCATAAGTATCTGTTTTTGCAATTTTACCCACTGAGACATTTCACTGTCCTGGTTGTTATTTTTTTATTTTTTTTTTAAGTATTTTGGTCTACTTCCATAGTTTTCTCCTCTAGTGTTGTTGATTACAAATAAAACTAGTTTTATTTCAATACATAATATGAAATCTTGTTTTGAATGTCATGATTCATTATGGGAAGATAATTTGTGGTCTAATGCCTTTTTGAAGTTAACTTAATAATTTTCCTCCTTGGTTTAATAGATCTACTCTGCTGTGCCTATGTAATCTTAGGTGTACCATCACTACCTGAGGAATGTCAGAATGCTTGATCTATTACTAGATTTCTTTGTCAGTTAGGGCCAGTTATTACATCCCACATACTATGCCTTTAATAATCTGTTGCTGTGCCATCTCCTTTACAGAGTCTCCTCTAAGTACGATATATACATCTTCATGTTCTCTGCAATCGTCTTTAATCTTATGAAATTTTTAAACATATTATCTTAACATCTCAATGTTCACTAACCAGATGTCATCTAATGTCTTAGCCTTAAATCATCATTTGTAATTATATTTTATTTGCAGTTTTAACTAACCTGTTAGCTTTGCCTTTCCCCAAAATAGACTTAATGATGATTTATCTTACTCTTTTTTTATGTGTACTAATCTGAATATAACTAACGTCATCACTATGTTTTAGTCTAATGTCAAGGTTATAAATTTGACCCACCACATACTCAGTCTCACTTTTACCTAACAGGAAAACAGGCACAAAACAATGTGTCCTCCTGACTTTCACCTCTTCACAACTGTGAGCCAAATAAAAATTTCTCTTGTGAATTAATTGTGCTATGTGCATCATTGTAGTGATGAAGAGCTGACTTGCAAGACCAGAGACATTGAAAGTACATGTATTCAGTGGTGTTATATGTCATGTATTCCTACTTCTAACCCAAGTTCAGTAGCTGTTCATAACTAAGTACAGCCTAAGAAAGTGATGTGCTAAGTTTTCCTACACATAAATTATAATATAAAATTATAAATTATGATATATCTGATGAGATAGACATGCCACTCATTGAGTATGTGCAAATAATAATCGCTCATTATTCTACTATTAAATTATTGGAAGACAATATAAGCCAGTGAACAGGTTCAGCTTTTAAACAGTACTCTTATGAACATGGCTTTTATTGTGTACTAAGTACACAATTAAAAGTTAGGGTGATTTCCATGGAATTAATGTACCGTGGGTTAAAAATAACATTACATATTTTATTTAATGAAGTGAACGAGTATGATGCAGAAAATTCAAAATAAAGAATACTAATAAAGAAGCAAAATAACTCATTAACCTAATATTATAAATTTTAAAGTATATTATATCTAGTGATTATATATTTAGTTAATTAGTTTCTTATTAATTACAATTTATTCATTTTGTATCACTTTTCTCATTCCCTCCCAATCCTACCCTTCCTGCTTCTTCTCCTCCTATGCCCCTCCACAAGTCCACTGATAGGGGAAGTCACCCTCCCCTTCCATCTGACCCAAGTCTATCAGGTCTCATCAGGACTGGCTGCATTTTATATCTCTGTGCCCTGGTAAGACTGCTCATCCCTCAAGAGGAGGTGATCAAAGAGCTAGTAACTGAGTTCATGTCAGAGACAGTCCCTGTCCCCCTTAATAGGCAACCAACTTGAAGTCTGAGCTGCCATGTGCTACATCCGTGCAGGGTTCTAACATATCTCCATGCATGGTCCTTGTTTGGAGTATCAGGCTTGGAAAAAACCTTGGGCTCAGATTTTTTTTTTTTTTTTTTTTTGGTTCTGTTGCTCTCCTTGTGTAGCTCCTGTACCCTCCATGGCTTTCTATCTCCTTCTTTCATAAGATTTCCTGCACTCTGCCCAAATTTTGGATATGAGTCTCAGCATCTGCTTAGATAACCTGCTAGGTGAAGTCTTTTAGAGGCCCTCTGTGGTAGGCTCGTGTCCTGTTCACTGTTTTCTCCATCTTTAGATGTCTATCCCATTTGCCTTTCTGAATCACAATTGAGCATCTTACCCAGGCTCCTCCTTCTTGCTTAGCTTTTTTAGGTGTACAGATTTTAGTAGGTTTATCCTATATTATATGCCTAATAGCCACTTATAAGTGAGTATATACTATGTGTGTCTTTCTTCTTTTGGGATACCTCATTCAGGATGACCTTTTCTAGTTCCCACCATTTGCCTGCAAATTTGTGATTTCCTTTTATTAAATTTCTCAATAGTATTCCATTGTGTAAATGTCTCACAATTTCTAGATCCATTCCTCAGTTAAGGGATTCTAGGTATTATAAATAAAGTTACTATGAACATGGTTAAGCAAATGTCCTTGTTGTATATAGTTGAGCATATATTAGATATATACCTAGGAGTGGTATAGCTGGTTATTTATTTTCACTATTAGAACTATTCCTAATTTTCTGAGATAGCAGCAGATTGATTTCCTAAGTAGCTTTACAAGTTTACATTCCTGACAGCAATGGAAGAGGACTCCCCTTTCTCCACATCCTCTCTAGTGTGCATTGTCACTTGAGTTTTTAATCTTAGCCATTCTGATAGGTGTAAAGTGAAATCTCAGGGTCATTTTGATTTTCATTTCCATGATGAGTAAGGACTCTGAGCATTTCTTTAAGTGTTTATCTGCTGTACAACATTCTTCTATTAAGAATTCTCTATCAATGGAGGAATGGATGCAGAAATTGTGGTATATCTACAGAATGGAATACTACTCAGCAATTAAAAACAAGGAAATTATGAAATTTGCAGGCAAATGGTGAGATCTAGAAAAGATCATCCTGAGTGAAGTATCCCAGGACCAGAAAGACAGAAATAGTATATACTCAATTATAAGTGGCTACTAGACCTATAAGAGAGGATAAACATATTAAAATCTGTACACCTAAAGAAGCTAAACAAGAAAGAGGACCTGGGGTAAGATGATCAGTCCTCACTTAGTAAGACAAATGGGTTGGACATTGGAAGTAGGAGAAAACAAGTAACAGGGCAGGAGCCTACTGCAGAGGGCCTCTGAAAGGCTCTATACAGCATTGTATCAAAGCATATGGGGAGACTCATAACCAAACCTTCAGCAGAGTGCAGGGAATCATCTGAAAGAAGGGGGAGTTAGGATGAACTGGAGAGGACAGGAACTCCACAAAGACAAAATATATCAGGGCACAGGGGTTTTTTATGAGACTGTTTCTTCAACCAAGGACCATGTATGGATATAACCTAGAACCCCTGCTCGGATGTAGTTCATGGTAGCTCAGTCTCCAAGTGGATACCCTAGTAAGGGGAACAGGTCCTATTTCTGACATGAACTCAATGGCTGGCTCTCTGACCTCCTCTCCCCACGCCCAAGTGAGAAGCATCCTTGCTAGGCCACAGAGGAGGACATTGCAGCCAGTCCTGAAGAGACCTGAGAAGCTAGAGTCAGATGGAAGGGGAGGAGGACCTCCCTTATCAATGGACTAGGAAAGGGGCAAGGAGGAGATGAGGGAGCAAGGGTGGGATTGGGAGGGAATGAAGGAGGTGCATACAGCTGGGATACAAAGTAACCTGCGGTTAATATTAATAATAAAAATTATAAAAATATTCTCTATTTAGCTCTGTACCCCTTTTTTAAAAATTGGATTCTTAATTTGTTTCTTTTTAACTTCTTGAGTTCTTTATATATTCTGGATATTAACCCTCTGTCAAATAAAGGGTTTGTGAGGAGTTTTTCCTAGTCTGCAGGCTGTTGTTTTGTTCTGATGACAGTGTCCTTTGCTTTACAGAAGCTTTTCAATTTCATGAGGTCCCATTTATTGAATGTTGCTCTTAGAGCCTGTGCTGTTGGTGTTCTGTTCAGGAAGTTGTCTACTGTGTCAGTGAGTTCAAGGATCTTTTCCCAATTTTTTTTCCAACTGATTTAGTGTATCTGGTTTTATGTTGAGGTCTTTGATCCACTTGTACTTTATTTTAGTACAGAGTGATTAATATGGGTTTATTATATTTTTTTTACATATAGACATCCAGTTAGACCAGCACCATTTTGAAGATGCTGTCTTTTTTTTTTTCCATTTTATGGTTTGGGCTTCTTTGTCAAAAATCAAATATCCATATATGTTCATTTATGGGTCTTCAATTCAATTCCATTGATCTACCAGTATGTTTCTATAGCAATGCCATGTATACCATTTTTAATTACTGTTGCTCTGTCGTACAGCTTGAGATCAGGAATAGAGATAACTCCAGACAATCTGTTGTTGTACAGGTCATAGTGGAAGCAGAAGCACTTAATCCTGCTGTGATTGATGTGCCAGGGTGAGATGGACCTCACTGGAAGCCTCTGTTTCTTTTAGATGAAGGAGACAGGAAAAAAGAGGAGAAGGGAAGCATGAGGGCAGGACTGTGAGGAGAAAAGGGAGGGGGCTGGGATCAGGCTGTAAAAAGATTCATAAATAAAAATTTTAAAAAAGAAAAAATATAAAAAGAAAATTTAAATAAAAAACTTTTTACTAATAGGTTGAATTTTTTTTTTCACCAATACTATTTCTTGCTTTAGTGAAATTGTGGAGTACTGATAATTTAGGTTCAAAGAACATAAAAATACGTACAATGTTAGTTAACCAAATTTATCTCAAAAGAAACAACCCATTCACAGGCAAACACATACACAGAGGGAGGGAGACAGGGAGAAAATTATTCCTGTTATGCAGCAGAGTTCCCCACTTCAGGAAGCTAAAAACTACGCTTTGTAATGAAACATATTTTTAAAAAGCATCTGATATTGCTACTCTCTGTTTCATCGCCACTGAGTCCAAGATAATTGTCTAAAACCCTCATACTTTATGGATAATATTAAATTTCCTTTTATGATTTCATTATTACTATAACTTTTAATGTAAACAAGACATTAAAAAACATTATAGGAAAAATCCTAATTAAAATTTCTTGTGTAAATACTCCTACCTTCCAAACTAGTATTTTCTCAGGTTGAAAGTGGCATTATAAAGCCGGTGATAAGAAAATGGAATTTTTGTACTCTGTTCCTCTCTTTCATTTGAAAGAGGTGGCATGGCTCAGCATAGGATTTTAATGACTTTGGACACGTTTGAGTGTGTGAAACCCAAACTTAAAGAGATACAACCTTTCAGACAAAATAGAGTAGAACAGATTTTTAAATATTAATGATTTTGTATTTAAACTTTTCAGAGCACAATGTAGCACAGTCCTCAAGTAGTCTGAGGGGTTGAGGGAAACCAGTACTTTTTAAAGTGCTGAAGAGCCCCATTTCCAGTACCCTGTGCTTTTCTGCATTATTACAATTAATGATGCAGTACAAGTTAGCAGCTAGTATTTTTTAAATATGCAGACTCTGAAATGTTCTCTTACTCTTCAAACCTATAGTATAGATAATATTTACTTCATTAGAGCCTCTGAGAATAAAAGAGGATTTTGTATGTAAAAATATGGAGTAGCTCCAGGTTCATAGTACATGTTAATTAACGGTTTTCACCCTGTCATGATTAGTCTTGGATCTTAGCTCTTAACTTTCCTACTCTCAGTTTAGTTAACATGTGTTATCTGTGATATTTCCTCTTCAGTATGCATAGTAAATGGGCCAGCATCCTTAGAGAACATTGCAATATATTTTCCCTCTAAAAATCAAAAAGGTGCAAAGAGCTGTGGATGTTCATTTTTAGATGTCTCAGTGACCTGGTTACATCATGGCTGTGATCATGGGACAGCTTAGTAATGAGAAGATTTTCCATGGAACAACGTGTCCTTGAGCAACAGTCCCTGCACATCTTCCAGATGGAGAAACACGGAGTCTGGCTTCCAGTAGCTACATGCATTATCAAGAAAGGCAGCTTTGCAGACTGAGCATGGGAAGGGTCTAAGGGAAGTTGCTTTTTTAAAAAATAAATACTTGCCCCTTCCTTATTTTACAATTAAATTCATTTCTTTTTCAAATTCTTAAAGTTCTTACTTAATAGCAAGGCTATCAAACCAATAGTAAAATGTAAAGTTTAAGGGAGCCAGTGTTGAATGAATTGCTTAACTAACAAAAACTTACAGTTTTATTGGAGTGGCTATGGATGTTGGTCCCACATTCTCAGTGTCATGATGAGAGGGCCTTGTCTGCTGAAAGGACATGCATGTGACCTGTGCTCTCTGCAGAGATGGTAAAGGGCCAGCATACCCGGATCCCAGGGGTGATGACTTTTAACTCCACCTCCCCAGGGTAAAGGAAGCAGAGATGTATCTTCCATTACCCGACTCCTTCACTTACTTTTAATTGGTTCCTCTGATGCAGGCAAGTCCTCTCAGAAACTCTAAAGGTACAGTTCTTTTTTGAATGTTCTTTAGAATAGCCAATCCGAAATAAAAAAAAAAAGAAAGAAAGAATCATTTTAGCTAAAAATAGATGGGGAAATTTTTCTGGAAGTTGGAGTATTACTTTATTTCGACCATTTTTCTGATTTTAACAAGATCGTTACCATGGAGATAAGATGAATTAAAATATCTAAAATTCTCAGGCTCATCTGATAAATTCTTTTGCTGATTAAGTGAATAGTTTGGTACTTGACTTTGATTTTATTATGCAGATTTGAAATACCTATTGATTTCTAGAAAGTTAATAAGAGCTGAATTACTTAGTTCTTCTAAAAGTACTCTCTTAATAATGCTAGTGTTTCCAGTTTAGATTAAATGTGAAATTTAAGCAGCTATATTTGACATGTATATAAAATTATGACATATAATTACTAATTATTTGAAAATCATTTTAACAAAAATTAAAGGAACCATCCTTATTTCAATTATTTGCATATTAGAAAACCTTAATTATGTTTCTCTCATTTCATCATGCATAGCATCATGGTGACCAAAAACATATTTTGTTTCATCTAGATAAAATACAAATAGTTCATTTTTCTTTCATAGGTACTTAATGATATCAAAGGTGTGTAAATGTTTTTAACATTTTAACATTTAAACTATTTACTTCATAAATTTGAATATTTCTGATAACATTATATTGAGGATTATCAATACTGTAGTTCACTTTACAATAGAGAATTTTGATGAGTGATTCTTGTCTACAAATATATTGTAAATAAATATCCCTTGTATTTAGAAGGATAAAAACAATATTTGGTTATCAATGTTATTTTTCTCTTTTCTAAACCAAGTAACTACTAATTCATATAATCTAATTAAGAAAACTAAATTTCTTTTTGATATCTATATACAACCACATAGATACAATGTAGCACTGAAATATTTTAAATAGCATTTGCTATAGTTTCATAGCATATATTACATATATAGCAATAATGTATCACATATTTTCATTCATTTCTATGCGTATTTTTAGTATCTACTACTTTAGATAATAACAATGTAATTGTATTAGATGACGCATTACAATTACGTATACATGAATTGCTCTAGTTAGGGTTACTTTGATTTGAAGAAATAGCATGAACAAAGTCAAGTTGGGGAGGAAATGGTTTATTTGACTTCTACCTCTACATTACTATTCATGATGCAGGGAAGCCAGGACAGAAACTCAAACAACATTGGATCCCAGAGGCAGGAGCTGAGGCAGACGCCATGGAGGGCGTGTGCTTACTGGCTTGTTCCTCAATGCTTCCTCAGCCTGCTTTCTTATAAAATTCAGGACTATATGTCCAGTGTTGGCACCATCCACAATGAGATGGGTCTGCCATATAGAGAAATAATTAAGAAAATGCCCTCTACTCCAGTATGTACCAGACCGAGGCGGTTTTTCAGCCGCAGCTCCCTTCTCTCCAGTGAATGTAGCTGTGTCATGGTGGTATAAAACTAGCCAGCACAACTGGGCCCCTGTCAACTTGAGACATAAATACATCACTATTAAACCACACCTTTCATTTCTTCTTCATTCCCATGATCTCACATTAGTGTCAGCATCACAATATGAAATACTCCCAATTTTAGAAGTTTCACAGTCCTTAAAATTCAAGCACTTAAAAGTTCGAAGCCTTATTAAGGTATTTGAACTTTCTTTTAAAATCTAAAGTATTTGGATTTTGAATCCAAGCTCTCTTTAAAAGTTCAAGGTGATCAACTATGGGCTTCTGTAAAATCAAAATTAAGTACTATATTACATTCTGAACAAAGCAAAACCAAAACTCAACAGTTGTAAATGACTCATTTCAAATATCTGGAATTTACTCACTATCTTCTGGCTCCTCTAGAAGTCTCAGGTCACTTTCCTGACTTCGTTACTGACAGCACACACAGCTGGACTTCCAGAGTGTGGATGCCTTTATTCCACTCTTGCTGCTGTTCTTAGTTGACATTTGTTGGAGTAGCATCTTCAGAAAAAATGTTGAAAGGTCGACCATTCACATAAATGTATGAGCACAAACAGCAATGTGGGTTATGAACATTAAAAAAAAAAAAAACAAAAAACAAAAAAAAGCGACATGAAAATTTGTGAAGAGAGGTTTAAATGAGGGAGAAAGTAGAGGTATGAATGTGATTAAAATCCATTTTATACATATATAAAATGAAATTAACAAAGAATTAATATTATAGCAAAAACTTGTTTTTTCTCCTTAAGATTTCTGTAAACCTAGAACTACTTTAAAACTCTGTCAATCAAATAAATAAATAATCATGAGTCTCTGAAAGAAAAATAGTAGCATCTCAAAATGCTACTATTGCATTTTGAGTCCTGTTGCAACTGGGCTGAACATTTAAAATATCCTCTTCCAGGCTCTCTTCAGGGATTACACGCAGTGCCACACAATTCCAAGCCTAGGCTGCTGGCTTCTTCACTGAGTGCCACTAAGATACAACCTTAGCCATATCAGGAGCACAGCATCTGTGTTCCGATGCTCAGGAAACACTTTCCATAAGAATTCACGCCAATGATGTCCTTTTCACAATTCCTGCTAATTTCTCAACTCTATTTGTATGGCTTTGAGTAGCCCAGCAAAGACAAAGTTTCACATTAGTATTTCTGCTATCTTTTTAATCATAGTTTATTCTTCAGCACCAGCTAAATTCAGAAAATTAATTCAAAATAAAAATTGGTTCCAATAGTCTTTAAACTTTCCTCTGAAAATCTAAAGCCAGGCCTCCATCATCAGCATTACTCTCCATATTCTTATCTTCCAAGCTCCTTCAGAATAATTGACTGAGCTCTCTACACACAAGGCTTTTCTAGCCTGAAGTTTCAAAGGCCTTAACAATTCCTCCCAAAACACATGATCATGTCTCTCTAGCAATAACCCAGTATCCCGATAACAACTTCTGACCTAGTTAGGGTTTCTACTGCCATGATGAAACAACAGGACCACATGGAACTTGGAGATGTTGTAAAACATTTTTAGTTTGTTTTTTGTTATTTTTTTTTTTTGCTTGTTTTTCTCCCTTCCACATCATAATCTATTACTGAAGGAAACCAGGAGAGGAACTTAAGCAGGGCAGGAACCAGGAAATAGTAGCTGATGCATAGGCCATAAATGAGTGCTATTTTTTAATGGCTTAGCTCCTCATGGCTTGCTAAACATGGCTTTCTGAATATGATTTCTTATAGAACTCAGGCTCATGTGTCTAGGCATGGCACTACCCAAAATAAGTGTTTCACATAAAATATTAATTAAAATAACTAAAAATCCTGGATATTAGCCCTCTGTCAGATATAGGGTTGGTGAAGATCCTTTCCCAGTCTGTAGGCTTTGATTTTTGTTCTGTTGATAGTGTCCTTTGCTTTACAGAAGCTTTTCAGTTTCATGAGGTCCCATTTATTGATTGTTGCTCTTAGAGCCTGTGCTGTTGGTGTTCTGTTCAGGAACCTGTCTCCTGTACCAATGAGTTCAAGGCTCTTTCCTACTTTTTCTTCTAACTGATGTAGTATATCTGGTTTTTATGTTAAGGTCTTTGATCCAGTTGGACTTTAATTTTGTGCAGGCTGATGAATGTGAATTTATTTGCATTTTTCTGCATGTAGACATCCAGTTAGACCAGCACCATTTGTTGAAGATGCTATCTTTTTTCCATTGTATGGTTTTGGTTCTTTGTCAAAAATCAAGTATTCGTAGGTGTATGGGTTTATTTCTGTGTCTTTTATTTGATTCCATTGGTATACTATTCTCTTTCAATGCCATTATCATTCAGTTTTTATTACTACTGCTCTGTAGTACAGCTTAAGAACAGGGAATGAAATACCTCCAGATGACCTGTTGTACTGGACTGTTTTAGCAATTTTGGATTTTTTCTTTCCATATGAAATTGAGTATTATTATTTCAAGGTTTATAAAGAATTTTGCTGGTATTTTGGCTGGAATTACATTGAATCTGTAGATTGCTTTTGGCATGGTGCCCATTTTCACTGTGTTAATTCTACTGATCAATGAGCATGGGAGATATTTCCATCTTCTGAAATATTCTTCAAATTGTTTCTTCAGACATTTGAAGTTTTTTGTTTGTTTTGTGTTTTGTTTTCTTTTTCATACTGGTCTTTCACTTGCTTGATTAGAGTCACACCAAGGTATTTTATATTATTTGAGGCTCTAAAAACGCAAGATGTTAAATACCAACAAGCTAAGTAATCCAATTAAAAAATGGGGTACAGAGCTAAATAAAGAATTCTCAATAGAAGTATTTTGAATGGCAGAGAAACACTTAAAGAAATAATAAATGCTCTTAGTTATCATGGAAATGCAAATCAAAATGACCTTGAGATTTCACTTTACAGCCATCCAAAAGGCTAAGATCAAAAACTAAAGCAACAACACATGCTGAAGAGGATGTGGAGAAAGGGGAGCCCTCCTCCATTGCTGGTAGGAATGTGAACTTGTACAACCACTTTGGAAATCAACCTGACACTTCTCAGAAAATTAGGAATAGTGCTTCCTCAAGATCCAGCTATACCACTCCTAGGCATATATCTGAAATATGCTCAAGTATACAAGGACATTTGCTCAATCATGTTTGTAGCAGCTCTATTAGTAATAGCCAGAATTTGGAAACAACCTAGATTTCCCTCCATGGAGGAACAGATGCAGAAATTATGGTACATTTACACAATGGAATACAACACAGCTATTAAAAACAGATAAATCATGAAATTTGCAGGCAAATAGTGGGTTCTAGATATGATCATCTTGAGTGAGATAACTCAGAAGCAGAAAGACACACATGGCATATACTCACTCATAAGTGGTTATTGGACATATCATATTGGATAAACATAATAAAATCTGTATACCTAAAGAAGCTAAAAAAGAAGGAGTATCCTAGGGAAGATGCCAAGTCTTCATTCAGAAGGGCAAACAGTATAGACATAGGAAGCAGGAGAAGTCAGGGAATAGGACAGGAGCCTACCACAGATGGCCTCTGAAAGAATCTACTGATCGAGGTATCTAAGCAGATGCTAAGACCCATCGTCAAACTTTGGGCAGAGTGCAGAGAATCTTATGAAAGAAGGTGAAGATAAAGAGAGCTGGAAGGAACAGGAGCTCCACAAGCCAACAAGGTATGGGGAGAGGGCTGCAGAGACTGATACCCAAACCCAGGACCATGCATTGAGAGGACTTAGATGCCCTGCTCAGATGTAGCCCATAGACCCAGTCTCCAAATGGGTCCCTAGTAAGGGGAGTAGGGGCTGTCTCTGGCATAAACTCAGTGGCAGGCTCTTTGGTCACCTTCTACTGGTGCAGCCTTGCCAGGCCGCAGAGGAAGAAGATGCAGTCAGTCCTAATGAGACCTAATAAGCTAGGGTCACATAGAAGGGGAGAAGTTCCTCCCCTATCAGTGGACTAGGAGAGGAGCAAAGAGGGAGAAAAGGGAGGGGGTGGGATTGAGAGGAGATGAGGGAGGGGACTACAGCTGGGATACAAAGTGAATAAATTGTAACAACTAATAAATAAACAAAAATAAGTATACTAATTAAAAAATGCCCTACTGACCTGCCTATACTCCAGTCATACTGAAGCATTTTCTCAGTTGAGACTCCCTCCTCTCCAGTAACTCTGGCTTGTGTTGCTGACATAAAACTAGCTAGCACATGAATAAAATGTGTCATAGAATACAATTATAAATATGTATATATAATACATTTATAAAATATTATGCAATTGTATATAAAATTATAATTATATATATGCAACATATATTACATGGATAATACTGAAATCTAATATAACACACATAATATTTATATATGCATGTATAACATATATATATAACATGTACAATATAAAATTAAATGTTAAATATTTACATATTTATAAGTTACATATTATCAATATAACCTTATATTTAATATATAACTTTATTCCCACACAGATGCCATTTACTGTGCCCATGCCACCATCATCACTCTATTTATTGCAGTATGAACATGAACAATATTCTCCTCACTGATCTCCATTTTTCTACCATGACATCCCATTTTAGTAATGTCAATACATTAATACCGCGTTCATGCTGTCATAGTAGCTCCTGTGACATTTTTTATTTATTTTAAAGAGCCTCTGTTAGGAAACTATATCCCTGACTCTGGGTGTTTCACTGTGTTTTGACAACCTTTTTCTTCCAGCTGAAAAATAATTTGCTTTCTGGACTTTCCTAGTTATTATATGACAATCTATATTATCTTCCACACATTGACCTCATAACAGCCTCTAATGTTTTAATATTTCTCAGTAAGAATCTTGTTAAAGTATCGCTTTTCTATAGGTATTCTGAGGGTTCCAGAGAGGAACAAAGTGGACCGTGCGCGCGCGTGTGTGTGTGTGTGTGCGCGCGTGCATGCCTGGAATTTCTTAAGTTGGTGTACATGGTGTGAGAATCCAACAATAGCAGTATGTGTGCTACAGAGTCAGGGATCGCAGTAGTTGCTCAGCCCATAAAGTTGGTGCCTCATCAGTGGAAAGCGGCAGCAGAAGCAGTAAATGCATTTGATCAGGAATCACCTTTTACAGCAGACAGCTTAACAGCTTAACCTCTCCAAGAAGATGCTCAGTTAATTCTAGAAGCATCAGTTTATGACGGCAAATTGTAAAGCTTGTAAAATGGAAACGAATCTAGAAATATATCAGTATCCTCCTTTCTTTGCTATTTCTGCATCATGTGTCATTTACTTCCTGAAATAGTCTTCAGTTCAGGTCATTTTGGCTTTCTATGGTTAGAAAGGAGGAACACCACACTGAAGATTTATACAGCTGTGAGACTAGGGTTAGATTCCCCAAGGTCAGAAATATAAGATAAAAGTAGAGAACAGAGCAATTTAAACTCGCCTATCTCAGTCTCATGCACATGCTCTTGCTCTGTCCCTTGCTGCAGGATTATAAGCAAGAGTTCTATAGGAGTCAGACAGTGTTCAACCTCTATCTGATTTCCACTCGGGAGCAAACTCCCTTCCACCATCTTCTCATAACCTAAATGTGCACCTTCAAGATAAATCCGATTGGAAGAAGTCCCGACACATCTTCAATCTACAAGGGAAAGCATTCTCCCCCTTTCTGTCTTTTCCTCTGCCTCCTTTTTATTTCTTTCTCCATCCGACATTGTCATATACATTCTTATGTTCATTTATCTTCTAACACACAGTATCCTCAAGGACCTTTCGCTGGTCTGAAGGTCACAGTGGTGACCATGATCGTTTCTACTTTGATATTCTCTTAATTGTTGGTTGTACGTGCATGTGCCACCATACATGACTCTCTCCGTTTAACACTTTTTAAATTTATTTTTTATTTATTATAGTTTATTCACTTTGTATCCTAGCTGTAGCCCCTTCCCTCGTGCCTTCCCAATCCTACCCTTTCTCCCTCTTTTCCTCCCAGGCCCTTCCCCAAGTCTCCTGATAGGGGAGGTCCTCCACCCCTCTCATCTGACCCTAGCCTATCAGTTCCCATCAGAACTGGCTGCATTGTCCTCTTCTGTGGACTGGCAAGGCTGCTCCCCCCTCATGGGGAGGTGACCAAAGAGCCAGCCATGTCCCTGTTCCCTTTACTAGGAAACCCATTTGGAGACTGAGCTGCCAAGGGCTACCTCTGTGCAGGGGGTCCAGGTTATCTCCAAGAATGGACCTTGGTTGGAGTATCAGTCTCAGAAAAGACCCCTGTGCCCAGATTTTTTGGTTTTGTTGCTCTCATTTTGGAACTCTTGACCCCTCCAGGTCTTTCTATCTTCCCCTTGTTTCATAAGATTCCCTGCACTCTGCCCAAAGTGATATGAGTCTCAGCATCTGCTTTGATACCCTGCTGTGTAGACATCAGAATAGGGAGAAAACGGAACAGGACAGGAGACTACCTCAGAGGGCCTCTGAAACACTCCCTTTAACTCTTAAAACATGATGGTATTTCATGTGCTCATCTGCAACAAATTTGTCTCTGCCTCTCCGTCTAATGCATAGTACATATATGCAATAAGGGAACTCAAGTGGAATTATTCTACTTGCAACTCCTCAGTGAAAACCTGATTATTCAAGGCAGACACCTATGGTGCTTACAATCCACTGGATTTCTACATCATGCTTCAAATTATGTCCTGAAGCATAATTAAGCTTGATGTGAAACTGATTCCAGATTAAATAATGCAATATATGCAAGCACATATGCTATTTCTTGATTGTGGCATGTTACACAGCTACCAACAGATCATATTGTCTCTTAGGTGCTTAAAAGCAGGGGAGAGTGAGTTTTGTCTCTAATTTATGAAAGTACTTTAGCAAGTGATATGAAACTGATGAAATACTGAAAATAAAAACTGAAACAGAAAGTCCTATTATTTATTTAATTAGTTTTTGTTTCATTTTTATTTAAAACAGATTTTTTTTTTTACTCACATAATATAATATATCCTGATTATGGTTTTCCCTCTCCTTATTCCTCCTAGGTTTTTCATTCCTTCCTTCCCATCCAATTCCACTCCCTCTCTGTCTCTCGTTAGCAAACAATCAGGTTTTTAAGACAAACAATAAAATATAGGAATATATATATATATATATATATATATATATATGAAGTAACACATTGGAATTGGACAAAGCAAACAGGAGGAACAGAGCCCAAGAGAAGGCAGAAGAATCAGAAACCCCCTCATGAATTTCATAAAAACACTAAACTGGAAACCATAAGATGTTTTGGTTTTACATTTCACTTTCGGTAGCCTGCTAGAAGGTAGCAGTGAAGGCTAGCTCTATGTAGGTACCAGTTTGATGTCTCCATGTTTTATCACTTTTGCATGTATTGTCTCCAGCAATGAGACCTTCCTGTCACTTTGTCAACAACCTATAGTCGCGACACCACCTGTCTTGTTTAGAGATTCCTATGGGACTCTTTTGACCTAGAGCTCAATTTGGTGTAACCCATTCCAAGTACTGAAAGCATCATTTGGTAACAGAAAGTGGCAGGTTGGAGCTCTGTCTCTTCCATTATTTAGCACTTTCACTTAGAACACATTTATATATGTATATGCATTAGAATGTTTCTACTATATTAGGGTTCCTTAGCACCTATCAAATGACAGTTAATTTTAGCTCTCTTTCCCAGTAATCCCTCTCTCAGTGCACTCTCTCATCTGTCTACCTACTTGATTTTCCAGTTCCAGCCCTGCCATCCATCCATCCATCCATCCATCCATCCATCCATCCTTATTTATTCTACTTCCCCTTTTTCATAAGCTCTATCTGTACCTGTAGACCCTCATTGTATACCTATCTTTTGTGGTTCAATGGATTGTATCTTGGTTATCATTGACTTAAAGCTAATATCCATATATAAGAAAATGCATACCATTTTTCATTCTTTGTCTTGGATACCTCATTCAGGCCAATATTTTCCTAATTCCTTCCCTTTGCCAGCAAATTTCATGATGTCACATTTTTTTTAACCACTGAGTAATATTCAATTGTGTAAATGTACCACATTTTCTTTATCCATGCTTCAGTTAAGGGGCATCTAAGTGCCTTCTTAAAGAAGTACGAGGTATCTCATACAAGCAACTAATTGGTAAACCAGGAAGCACTAGAAAAACAAAACAGAAGAAGAAGAGGAAGAGGAAGAGGAAGAGGAAGAGGAAGAAGAAGAAGAAGAAGAAGAAGAAGAAGAAGAAGAAGAAGAAGAAGAAGAAGAAGAAGAAGAAGAAGACACACCCAAGAGGAGTAGGCAGTTGGAAATAAAAAAGTTCAGGGCTGAAATAATTACATTGAAACAAAGAGAACAATTCAAAGAACCAATGAAACCAAGAGTTGATTCTTTGAGGAAATCAACAAGATAGACAAACTGTTAGCCAAACTAACTGAAAGGCAGAGGGACACTGTCCAAATTAAAAAAAAAAAAATCAGAAATGAAAAGGGGAACATAACAACAGACACTGAGGAAATCCAAAGATCATTAGGTCCTACTTCAAAAGCCGATATGCAACAAAATTTGAAAAATGTAAATGAAATGGACAATGTTCTTGATAGATTTCATTTACCAAAGCTGAACAAAGATCAGGTAAATAAATTTAATAGCCGTGTCATTTTTTAGCTCAGCCAATCTTTAATACCTGTCCACACAATATATAATATATATTGAGATTATATATAATATAATATATATATATATAGATTATATATAATATATAATATATATTGAGATTATATATAATATATAATGAGATTATAATTTATCAATTTTCTATTTTGAGCAATTATTTTTAGATACTTTAATTTTTTTCAGATATTTATTAAAATAGTTATTCTTAGAAAATAAATTACCTGTTTTCATCAGGAATTCTCTTTTTACACTGTTAGGGTGTTATACTGTTTAAAAGGAAAGAAAAAGAGCAACACAGATATAATAGACACTTAATTTCTATTTGCAGATAACTAGCCTAAATACTGAGTAAATCTCATGTTCACTTTCTCTTTCTGATATGTTTCCTTCTCATATTTAAGCCTGTGTTTTCACAATGCTGTACACCTCTGCTTTGTCCAGATGTCAGATGTTGGCAAAAAGAAAATTATGTTCTGGATGAATTCCAACTGCTTAGTTTGTATTTGATGCATAATTTTCAATTAGTCCATGCAGTATTTATTGTATGGTAAATAGTATGCACAATATCTATTTCATAATATAATTTTAGAAGATTTAAAATAAACTTTATGTTTATACATTAAACATTTACTTCCTGTGAATCACAGATAATTGTTCATGTAAGTTTTTGTTTTATTATTGCTCAAAAGTGAGTGCCTTTCAAAGTAACAAAGTTTAAATGCTCCAACATAAGTTTTTTTTTTAATATAGGATATAGTTTCTTTCAGTTTATTTTGTTATAAATAATTTACTTATATTTAAGAGAGATTACCAACAACAAATTCAGGAGAAAATGCATGATTGGAGTAATATATATTCTACAGACTAACTGACAGATGATGGGATTGAACAGTTCAGAGGCTTTGGAGGCGTTTAAGGTGGAATGTGGATAATTTAGATAAATTGAATATGAACGAACCTGACAAGCTGGACCTTTCACTGGTCCCTCTTTGAGGCTGAGAATAAAACACTATGTAGAGTCACACACTGATTGACCTTACTAATTACGATGTGATAGTGCAGTGTTTTATTTGAAAAGCTGAGATGAAGCAGGTGGATATGTTTACCTTTGGAACAGAATATGAACAATGTGCCCTTGAACCCTTCCTACCCATAAAGTAAAACACCGTTTTGTTCTCTCATTATGCTTTCAAATAACTTGACATTTAACAGCTTCAATGCAATAATCACTAGGTATTAAGCATCCACCAAAGAAAATTTAGATAAATATTTGTATTTCATACTTTGAAGGGAAACATTAATAGGTGTAAACTAGTGATCTGAATTAATTCCAAGAAATAAGGAATCATGGTGCTTGTGGTGCTGAAAAACAATGATTACATTTCTACCTAAAGTCCCTTTCCTTACCTGATTTGAAAGAAGCAATTTCAAAATTTCCTAAGTAAACTCTGTGTCCAATTCTTTGCTGTTACACCACATACATACACACAGGAAGAAGAATTTAAAACTAGATGAGAGAATTTTTAAGCTCAAATTTTATTTTAGAAAGGGCATTGGGTTCTGGGCTTCATATTATACCGGATAAGAATTTGTGTTTCCTGGCATGTAAAGTTGTAGCTCAGCAGTGCATAACTGCAATGAAATGAAACAGTGTCCCCTAGGAGGTCAGTCACACTCACAGTTCTGCTGAGTAAATGGGAATGATAGGCCTCTTAGGCGGGCAGCCTTGTGGTGTCCGTGTGTCACTGTCTGGCTTTTCGTCACTAATTTAATCCACCATCAACTTAGGTGATTGTATGGAGGCATTTTGTCACCCTGGACATTTACAGTCAAGGTTCTGTAAATAAAGACTGTCCTTTACATTTTCTTTTATTTTGAGATCATAAAGTAGTCACACCATTTCTTCCTTTTCCTTTCTTACTCCAAGCTGTTCCATATAGTCCTCCTTCTTCTTTTTCAAATTCATGCCCTCTATACTCACTAATTACTATAAAACTCACACACACACACACACACACACACACACACACACACACACGGAAGATAAAAATGTCCTGGTCAGTACAGGTATGTTACAGGTACATATGTTATCAGGGCTGATCTTGTGGTGTTGGATAACTTAGTATGTTTTTTTCTTGGAGAAGACTATTTAGCTGGCTTTAATTCCCAGTCAGCAATAAAGAAATAAAACCTGGTACTGGAAACCAACTGCAAAATGCATGGCTAGTGACATCAGGGATCATGGAGTCCTCTACAACAGCAATTAAGCTAAGCAAGCCTAATCATTCACAAAACTCTACACATTTGTCCTCATACACACAGATACGTGTAGTCCTCACTCCTCATCAAGGAAGGTTTTCTTTTCTTTTACCTTTTTGTGAGCTCCTGACCATCTGTAAAAATGCCTCAAGAACAAACTTGAGATTTCAATGAAGAGGTGTTAGCTCAGCGCTGTGACATCAGCTCCTGTCTCAGAACTCAGCCTGAATCCCTGTTCTAAGCAGTGTTGGTCTCTAGCTCTTCCATCTGGAGGATGCAGCTCATTCAGACAAATGTCTACAGTGTGCCTGACTCCACGGAAAAGGACCAAGTCATTCATTCATTCCTTCCAAATAACTATATAGTATCCTTTGTTGAGTTCTTAGTAATTGGAATAGATGTTCCCTTAAATGTTTATGTCAATGGTTCTAAAACATTCATATATTTGGCTGGTTTATCTCCATGTTCTCATCTTTAATTAATAAGCACCCATAATATTTTTATTATTTTATGTTTATGCAAACAAAAATTACAGCTTCTGGCACAATTGAACACTTTGATTCCCCAGAGCTTATGGTTTTCATTATTTCTTCTTTGTTATTGTCCTCCCTAAGAGTGGTGATAATAAAGTAGAACTGATTGCATCAATCAACCCTACACTTATATACTGTTTATAAAGTTAGTCAGTCAATTTCCACATGTGCAATTTTATAGAGGGGGAGGGACACTCAGGGGCTGGCACATGTATGGAGGTCAGAGGACAGCTATGTGGAGTAACATTTCTCTGCTTGCGAGTGTTCCCGGCATCCAATTTAGGTCAATGGGCCTGCAAGAAATGGCCTTTACCTGTCGAACTGCCTTGCAAGCCCAGGTTTTACTTTAATAGCATAAATTAATTGTACTTAGGGCCTTACTTACAGCACTCCCGTGCCTGCAGATGATGCACTCTTATCTTTTCCACACACTTCATTACTTTTGATCTCATTCCTTCTCCATTTTCCTTCCACCTCCCTAGCTGCACTGCACTCCTTTTCCCAGGGAGGTCTTACACATGAAGAAGAGATGCACCCTTTTTTTTATACAACATTTTGCCTCTTCAAATATTTTTCCATTCTATAAATTACTAAGAAATTTTAATGGGTAGGGATGAATATATCATAATTACTTCTTTTTAACTTTGTGACAAAATAGCATAGATTTTTCTCAGTCTGTTACCTGGCAAATAACCCTGATTAGCATTCAGGTGTGACCATCAATAACACTTCCAAATGTTCCTGAATTTGTTTCATAATATTTTGTTTATAATTTTTAATTATATATATATTATTACTGTATATTATAATTATATATCACACACCTTTTCTGTCAAGATTAAGATAGTTTTGCACAATCTCTAGGGTTTTTTTATTTATTCTTTTATTAATTACTATTTACTCAGTTTGAATCCCAGCTGTAGCCCTTCCCTCATCTGCTCCTAATCCAATCCTACCTCCCTCCTCTTTCCCCTCCCCCAGCCCACTGATAGGGGAGGCCCTCCTGCCTTTCCATAAAACCTTAACAGATCAGGTCTCATCAGGACTGGCTGCATTGTCTTCCTCTGTGGCTTGGTAAGGCTGCACCCCCATCAGGGGGAGGTGATCAAAGAGCCAGCCACTGAGTTTATATAAGAGACAGTCCCTGTTCCTGTTACCCACTTGGCAATGAGTTGTTCTTGGCTACGTCTGGGCAGGGGTTCTGTGTTATCTCCATACATGGTCCTTGGCTGGAGTATCAGTTTCAGAAAATATCCAAGGCCCAGATTTTTTGGTTCGTTGCTCTCCTTGTGGAATTCCAGTTCCCTCCAGGTCTTTATATCTCCCCCTTTTTTCATAAGATTCCTTGTACTCTGTCCAAAGTTTGGCTATGAGTCTCACTATCCTTAAGGGTCCTTAGATACCCTTAAGGGTCTTTCAGAGTCCTTTTGAGGAAGGCTCCTGTCCTGTTTGTTCTCTGTTTTCCCCCCTCTTCCAATGTCCATCGCATTTGCTCTTCTGAATGAGGATTGATCATCTTACCCAGGGTCCTCCTCATTGCTGAGCTTCTTTAAGTGTACAGATTTTAGTATGTTTATCCTATATTTTATGTCTAATATTCCAATTTTTAAGAGTGAGTATATACCATTTCTGCTCCTGGGATATCTCACTCAGGATAATCTTTTCTAGTTCCTGCCATTTGCCTGCAAATATTATGATTTCTAATTTTTAATTGCTGAGTAGCATTCTATTGTGTAAATGCACCACAATTTCTATATCCATTCTTCAGCTGCGGGACATCTAGGTTGTTCCCAGATTCTGGCTATTATGAATAAAGCTGCTATGAACATGGTTAAGCAAATGTCCTTGTTGTGTACTTGAGCATATTTTGAATATATGCCTAGGAGTGGAATAGTTGGATCTTGAGGAAGCGCTATTCCTAATTTTCTGAGAAAGCATGAGATTGATTTCCAAAGTGGTTGTGCAAGTTTATATTCCCACCAACAATGGAGGAGGGCTCCCCTTTCTCCATGTCCTCTCCAGCATGTATTGTCACTTATTTTCTGTCAAGGTTATGATACTTTAGCTTAATTAGCAGTTTCTATTTTAAGAATGCATGAAAGAGTTTATTAGATCAACTTTGACTTTTTCTATGAAATTATATTTCACTGATAAAGTTTCATGATCACAAAATTTTCTTAGTGATTTTATATATATATATATAATTTAGTTATTCCTTTTGTAATGACTTTAAGATTGATTGAATATTAGTTTTTGTAATAGGTATTTCATAATTCAGTATTTTATTTATCAATTCCATATTTAATTTCATCTTTATTTGCATTTTTCTTGTTAGTTGGGTTCTTGATCTCACAAGTAAAAATGTATGAACTGTCTTATATTTCCCCAAATCTTTTAAATTTTATTTTGCTAATTGCGAACTGAATATCTATATTTTTGTTATCTCATTCATTTACTTCTCTGATTTGAATAAAATTTTTCCCAAATTTTCTTCCTGTTGTGCACACATGGGCTATGACTGTCCCCTCTGCTCGTCATTCTTACTTCTTACGTCCACTGTTGCCTCTGTAGGTTTTGATGACAGACTATTACACCTGTGCATGGGATTTTAAAATAGGATCTCAGACATGGACTTCTATAATTTTCTAAAATAAATTTTAATTTCTAAAATATTAAACATAAAGTATGAATTTGACCACTGCATTAGTTATTTCAGAATTTCATTTAATGTGTTTCATTGTCTAAAATTGTCAATTGTTTGATTGTTGAATTTGTCTTCCTTTCTCTTTTTACATATAAAAGAAACATATTTGGGTTATGAGAAGAAATGCCAGTTTTACTTGACACATGACATTTATATACAAGTGGTTTAGTGTATTACATACTGTATGAGGATTAACTATCAGTCACTTCTACTCAATTATTTATCATTTTTATTTTTATGGATTTTCAAAGTTCTTCATGTGGATATGTATAAAATGTATAAGAAAATTGTAGTACATCCATAATTTCATTTGTGGAATCATTTTTTATTAATTTTTTAATTTTTTTCTATTAATTGCAGTTTATTCACTTTGTATCCCAGCTGTAGCCCCCTCCCTCATTCCCTCTCAATTCCACTCTGCCTCCCTCATCTCCTCCCATGCCCCTTTCAAAGTCCACTGATAGGGGGAGTAGTCCTCCCCTTCCATCTGACCCTGGCATATCAGGTCTCATCAAGACTGACTGCATTGTCCTCCTCTGTGGCTGGCAAGGCTGCTCCCCCTGGTGTGGGGAGTGATCAAAGAGCCAGCCCCTGTTCCCCTTACTAGGGATCCCACTTGGACACTTAGTTGCCATGGACTACATCTGAACTGGGGTTCTTTCTAGGTTATTTCCATGAATATTCCTTGGTGTAGTGTCCATCTCAGAAAAGAAACCTGTGCCCAGATATTTTTCATTCTGTTGCTCTCCTTGTGGAGCTTCTGTCCTCACCAGGTCTTTTTATCTCCCTCTTCTTTCAAAAGAAAACCTTCACTCTGCCTAAAATTTGGTTATGAATCTCAGCATTTGCTTTGATACACTACTGGATAGAGTCTGTCAGAGGCCCTCTGTAGTAGGCTCCTGTCCTGTTTCCTGTTTTCTCCATCTTCTAATGTCCATTCCATTGCATTTGTCTTTCTGAGTGAGGATTGATCATCTTCCCCAGGGTCCTCCTTCTTGCTTAGCTTCTTTAGGTGTACAGATTTTAGTATGTTTAACGTATATTATGTCTAATATCACTTATAAGTGAATATATACCATGTATGTCTTTCTGTTTCTGGGATAACTCACTCAGGACAATCTTTTATAGATCCCACCATTTCCTGCAAATTTCATGATTTCCTTCTTTTTAATTGCTGAGTAGTATTCCACTGTGTAAATGTACCAAAATTTCTGTATCCATTCTTCTGTTGAGGGACATCTGGGTGGTTTCCAGGTTCTGGCTATTATGGATAAATCTGCTATGAACATGGTTGAGCAAATTTCCTTGTTGTGTACTTAAGCATATTTTAGATGTATGTCTATAAACATAGTAAAAACAATATACAAGAAGCCTGTAGCCAATATCAAACTAAACGGAGAGAAACATAAATAACTGAAATCAGGGACAAGGCAAGACTGCCCACTCTCTCCATATCTCTTCAACATTGTTCTTGAATTGCAGTAAGAACACTAAAAGAGATCAAGGAGATACAAATTGAAAGGGAAGAAGTCAAAGTGTCAGTATCTGCAGATGATATGATAGTATTCCTGAGCAATCCCTCAAATTCAACCACCTTCAGCTGATAAACACTTTCAACATTGTGGCTGGATAAAAAATTAACTCAAAAACAAAACCAAAAACAAAGCAGAAGCCCTCATTTATACCAAAGACAAAAGGGTAGAGAGAGAAATTAGGAAAACAACACCCTTTACAATAGCCACTAATAACATAAAGTACATTGCTGTGATTCCAACCAAGCAAGGGAAAGGCATTTTTGAAAAAGACTTTAAGTCTCTGAAGAAAGAAATTGAAGGAGATATCAAAAGATGGAAAGATCCTCAAGATCCAGCTATACCACTCCTAGGCATATATCCAAAAGATTCTCAAGTACACAATAAGGACATTTGCTCAGCCATGTTTGTAGCAGCCTTCTTTGTAATAGCCAGAAGCTGGAAACAGCCCAGATGCCCCTCAGTGGAGGAATGGATGCACAAATTGTGCTATATCTACACAATGGAATATTACTCAGCAATAAAAAACAAGGAAATTATGAAATTTGCAGGTAAATGGTGGAATCTAGAAAAGATCATCCTGAGTGAGCTATCCCAGCAGCAGAAGGATGCACATGGTACATACTCACTCATATAGGCATATAATATAGGATAAACCTACTAAAATCTGTACACCTAAAGAAACTAATCAAGAGGGAGGACTCTTGCTAAAATGCTCAGTTCTTACCCAGAAAGGCAAAGAGGCTGGACATCAGAAGGAGGAGAAAAGAGGGAACAAGTCTGGAGCCTGACACAGAGGACCTCTGAAAAGCTCTGCCCTGCAGACTATCAATGCAGATACTGAGACTTATGGGCAACCTTTGGGCAGAGTGCAGGGAATCTTAGGAAAAAGTGGGAAACAGTAAGATCTGGAGAGGACAGGAACTCCATAAGGAGAGCAACAGAACCAAAAAATCTGAGCACAGGGGTATTTCCTGAGACTGCTATTCCAACCAAGGACTATGCATGGAGAGAACCTAAGACCCCTGCACAAATGTAGCCCATGGCAGTTCAGTATCCAAGTGGGTTCCATTGTGATAGGAACAGGGACTGTCTCTGACATTAACTGATTGGCCTGCTCATTAAATTACCTCCCCCTGAGGGAGAAGCAGCATTACCAGGCCACAGAATAGGACAGGGCAGCCACTCCTGATGAGACCTAATTGACTAGGATCAGAAGGAAGGAAAAGAAGTCCTCCCCTATCAGTGGACTTGGGGAGGGGCATGCATTCAGCGGGTGGAGGAAGGGAGGGATTGGGATGGGAGGAGAGAGGGAACCACGGAGGGGGGGGATACAAAGTGAGTAAAGTGTAATTAATAAAGAAAAATAAATGGAAAGATCTCCTGTTCCTGTGGACCACTAGAGTTAACATAGTGAAAATGGCCATCCTGCTAAAAGCAATCTACAGATTCAATGAATTTCCCATCAAAATACCAACACGAGTCTTTACAGACCTTGAAAGAAAAAATTCTCAAATTTAGATAGAGAAATAAAAATCCCAGAATTTCCAAAACAATCCTGTACAACAACAGATCATCTGGAGGTATGTCCATCCTGATCTCAAGATGTACTACAGAGCAATAGTAATAAAAACTGTGTGGTACTGGCATAGAGACAGAGTGGTGGATCATTGGAATTAAATAGAAGATCCAGAAATAAACCCACACACCTACAGACACTTGATTTTTGACAAAAAAAAGCCAAAACCATTAAAAAAAGACAGCATCTTCAACAAATGGTGCTGGTCTAACTGGATGTCTATATGTAGAAAAATGCAAATAAATCCATATTTATCACACCGCACAAAACTAAAGTCCAAGTGGATCAAAGATCTCAATATAATACTAGGCACACTAAATCAGTTAGTAGACAAAGTGGGAAGAACCTAGAACTCTTTGGCATATATCCAAAATATGCTTAAGTACACAACAAGGAAATTTGCTCAGCCATGCTCATAGCAGATTTATCCATAATAGCCAGAACCTGAAAACAACCCAGATGTCTCTCAACAGAAGAACTTCCTGAACAGAACACCAATAGTACAGGCTCAAAGAGCAACAATCAATAAATGGGACCTCAGGAAACTGAAAAGCTTCTGTAAAGCAAAGGACAGTGTGCTCAGAACAAAACGACAGCCTACAAACTGGGAAAGGATCTTCACCAATGCTATATCTGACAGAGGTCTACTATCCCAAATATATAAAGAACTAAAGAAGTTAAAAAGCAAGGAATCAAGGAATCCAGTTAACAAATGGGGTATAGAGCTAAACAGAGAATCCTCTATAGAAGAATATAGAATAGCAGAGAAATACTTAAAGAAATGAACATCGGTACAAAGTCCCAATTTATTTCTAATATCAGAGATCAGACCTCTACTCTTGCCTGATGCATCTAAAACAAAAAGGGGGAACTGTAGAGAGCTGCGTAATGCTGCGCCTTAAAGATGGAGCTGGTTTCCGCCTTCCACCTTCCCGATGGTGAGTGCTCTCTGTCACGAACAATTCCACATTTGGCTAAGGCTGAGGATCTGGCTTGCTTCCTTGTATGTGGACCTATCTGCATTGCCCACGTGGCATGCTGGGGTTGGCTACCCAGAGGCTATTTAAACTGTGGGCTGGTTTTCCCCAGGGTCAGATGATTGTTCAAGGTTCCTGAATTAACTGCATTGAGGAAAAAAAAAAAAAAAAAGAAATGCTCAATGTCCTTGGTCATCAGGGAAACACAAATCAAAATGACCCTGAAATTTCACCTTATACCCACCAGAATGGATAAGATCAAAAACTCAAGTGATAATGTTTGCTGGAGAGGATGTGAAGAAAGGGGAACCTTCCATTGCTGGTGGGAATGTAAACTTGTACAACCACTTTGGAAATCAGTCTTGGTCTTTGTGGAATAATCTTTAATTAGATGAGCTATGAAATACCCCAACCTCTTCTTTTTGTCTGGTGGCATTTTAATTTTTGATTTCTGGCCTCTCTCTATTTCACTGCTCCATGGTTCCTGGATCTTGGAATTTGTCCTGCATTACTTTCCTTTAAAACACCAACATCCTTAGCATCTACATATGGTAAACATGCTATTTTAAGAATATCTCACTTCATACCTCTGAAACCACTGTTCTAAGTGCCTTATCTTGAGAAACAACCCAATATTGATCAGCTTTCTAAAATTACTGTCTTCTTTTTACCTTAGCTATAATCCAACAAGGAAGCTCCTCTTTTTTTTAAATTTCTATAATAAATATTAAAGCTGTTTGGGTCTGCAGTGCCTGTTTTATGTACCTAGTGAAATCTACCACAGAGATTTTTAGTAACAGAGTTTCTGATTTCTGACGTTTATTATTCATTTGATCTGTAAATAAAGTACCTGTTCATTGATTTGCCCTCACACACTCAGTGACCTGACCATGTTCCTGCCCTTACAAACCACAGATGCTCATACTTATCTTAGCAGTGTAACCAATCACTACCTGTGAACATTTTGCTACCTGTGGTGGCCTCCCAGATTACATTACCTTGAAAACAATTTATGAAATCATTCTGCAAAGAGTTTTATAAGCCAAATTATTTAAGTTTTGTCTAAACTTGTCTTTTACACTTGTATATTAATTCACTGGTTATAAAAAGCTATCTAAAGAAGAAATATCCTCATGTATACAACAAAATAATCATTATGTCCTTATAATCTATTAGTAGCATTTTAAAAACATACTAACAAAATGTGGAGAAAAATAAAATATATCTAAATTACAAAGAAAAAATAATGCAGTTGTTATAGCAAATTTCATGAAAACGCAAATGCTGTCACTTCATACTCTGGAACTGTCACGTTAGCCAAGGAGCAGTCAAACGACGTGGGGTATACACATTTATATATATATATCTGTATATAGGACACAAATATCTTCCTTCATCAACCATGCTTCTTTTCTTGTTTGTCCTGGCACACAAACAAAATAAATCAGAATTTATCTCTTTTGAAACATTAATCATTTTTAAATATCTTCCAAATTCTAGACCTTTCTATGCATCGCTTGAAATAAGGTGACATGTATTTACTCTGCCTTTTTCTTTGGTATATAAATGGTTGTATCATTGAGGGTTACATAAAATTCAACATTTTACTTTTACATTCTTTTTCTTCAATTTAAATAAGCCAGAGAAGGAGGTATGGAAAAAATGCAGTTGCCCAAATTTCATGTGCTAAAATATTTTTCTCCACATGTTAATTATGCTCTTCATTCATTCAAAAATCTTGGTAAAGAGGCCTGAATACAATAGATTAAAGGGTAAATCAAACTGCTGGGAGCCTTCACTCTATGTCATTCAATGGGGCAATAACTGCTATTAATATTTATTTACCAAAAGGTATTTATGAAATGAATAAATAAAAATATGCACAAACAGAAATGTCCTTTGACTAGAATAAATCTTCAAACATTTTGGAAGTATTATTTTTGGTCATTAAATGCGATGAATCTCTTAAACATGATTTTCTCTGATATAGGGTAAGAAAAGGCACTTAAATATCCTGATTCCTTTATACATAACCACTCTTGTACTCTTGAACTCTTTTTCTTTATTTTTTTTATTAATTTTTTTTGATAGTGCAGTGCTTAAGAAAACTGGCTGCTCTTCCAAAGGTCCTGAGTTCACTTCCCAGCAACCACAAGGTGGTTCACATGAATCTGTAGATAAACTTCTTCTCCAATCTTCATTCTCTCCCTCTGAGTGCTATTATTTCTGATTCTTCTATTAGTATTATTGCTATAACCCATTCCTAATATAATAATAATGTACACCAACCAGCATTTTAGATTCTGTACATACACAATTGAATTTGTCACTTCTTTTGCTATGTATATATAATAAGTTTTCATTCTAATGCACTTTCTCTGTTACAGGAATATATGATATATGTTAGACGTGTATCTTTTTTCTAAGACAAAGATCTAACATAATTATTAACTATTTTAACCTAAAAGAAATAATTTATGAAATACTGCAGAGATTGTTTTCTGTTTTCTTCCCATTTATCCCTGGAGCATTTTATCCTTTTACCTTCATTGATTATCTAATTACCTTTATTGCTTCTTCAATCACCTGAATTTTAGAGTTGTCTATTATAACTCTCATTATATTTCAAAAACTACAAATGATAGTATGTCTCTTCTACTGTGACTGAGATACTAATATATGTGCTTTAAATCATTCGTGGTGTAATTGGATGGTAGAAGCAGGCTTTCTGGGTAATTCTCTACTATTTGGCCATCCTGGAATACTTAAGACTTTGTCTCAAAACATCAACAACAAAGAGGAACAACACATACCTTTCAGTGTTAGATAATTTCTGTGGTGATGTGAACACATGTGCATTAACTAGAGAATAAAAGATAAGTCAGAATAAGAATGGCACTGAGGTCCAACAGGTGAACCCATGAGTGTATTGAGGTTTTTTTATAGTATAAGTGAGAATTACTTACAGGAGAAGACATGATTCAAAGATAAATTCTTCATGTAGAGTCTATTCTAGAATAGTGACAACCCACAAAGCCAGGAAACCTGTGCCGTCCTCTGACAGATGTCTGGGTGTTTCTAGTTTGTATGAGTCTCCTGAAGGCAGACCAACTGGCCCTTATGTCTTCAAAGAGCTCAGCCACTGTTATAGCGACTCTTAACAATCCCCACTATTTATGTAACGCTGGAGAAGACAGTCATTATGTACCTGGTTTATTTCAGGAACTCCCTGAAATGTACAGGTCTTAACAAACCTCTCTTTAGGACCTTCTGAGACTTAAGGATGTTCCTTGAAATATGGACCATATTTAACCTAGTTAAATGATTACATGGAAACTTTGAAAGTATTCATTAAGATACTTAAACATTAATACAATACCATTACATCATTCAACTCATCAATTTTATCTATATGAACTTACACAATTTCAATTAGTAATTTCATATATTCAGAATAACCAGATTAACTAAATGCTTGTTTTAGAGACATGTACTTGCATTAACAATGAGAAAACACTGTACTATATGGTGCCTACTAAGTTATGAGCAAGAAGAAAAAAAAATTGAGTCATTATTAATACTATGGTTTCTTCTTCTCCAATCTTCATTCTCTCCAGGCAGAACCAGGCAGCATGACAGAACACTATTTCTAGTATCCTCATCCAAATTGAAAGCAAGAGTACTAAGAGACCATAAAACACTAAAAGTATAAATGATAAGAGAGTTGATACTGGTGAAATCTATCATACTTCTCCACAAATATCAATGGCTGAAATGTAATTAGCACTATTGACTGCCTCAAACACAATACTTAATATGATTTTTTTTACATAGATAGGATTTGTTAGATGGAAAATTATACAAGTCTTAGGTATATCTTCAAAATTTATTGTGTTATCTGTTACAAAAGATTGTTTGGGTTGTAGTTACTTAGTTGCATTACTTCTTTAATAGGAGAACTCAGAAAAGGTACATGTGGTCATATCATTAAAAATTGCTGTGTTTTCCATTAGTATCTTTATTAATAAAAGAACAAGATATTTGTTATGTATATTATATCAACTGAAAATAATTAATTGTATAAGGTATTAGTTAAAACTATAATGTTTTTTTGTAGTTATAGAGTGGCAAAAAAGAGGCCAAAAACTTAACATCTCAAACATTTTCATGTGGAGATCTGTGAAATTTACTCAGTTAATTTGAACTGCTACATGTCACTATTAGAGTCCTGCTGATGACACTATTGTGACATTAATGTCCTACACATTGTTACTGACTGTAGTGACACAGACCTCAACACCTATTCCTTTAACTTAGTTGAAATTTTAAAATTTTTCTTATTTTCTAAGATTTATTTTAAATAATTTCTATGTGTGTGTGTTGTGTCTGTGTGTATGTGTCTGTGTGACTCTGTGTCTATGTCTGTATTTCTATGTCTATCTGTGTATCTGTACGTGTGTGTGTGTGTGTGTGTGTGTGTTGGTACAAATGCATGTGGGTGCCTGAAGAGGTTCATACAAAACATCCTATCCTATCCTCTGGAAGAGTAGTTTACAGGTGGGTTGAGCTGCTGGACAGGTTTATTGGAAACAAAACTATGGTCCTCTGAAGGACCAGAAAGCACTCTTACAGCTGAGCTGTCTCTTCTGCTCCACTTTATACCCTTTGATTAGTAATTCTCCATTGCTTATCTATTCCGTTCCCCATGACGCCTCTGATAGCCATTCTATCTTTTATGAGAAAGGCCTGTTTTTAAATGGCACAGATATTGACAACCATGTAATTACAAGACATGTTTCCTTTTATATTTTTTCTTCTGGGAAACTCAGATGCAAATGTTTTACTCATCTCTCAAAGGTCATTTCTTTAAAAATTAATACTGAACTGGTGGCAATATTAAAGTTTAATATTTATCTCTTGATTAAATTCTAATTCATTTTAAATTGCATTATGTTGTTATTTCTAGGTTTCACAAGAATAAACTCTTTTAGCCTCCAAATGACATTACTTAGTACCTAAAATTGCTTCCCAGAAACACTTGGATAAGCCTTCTATCTGTGTTCTGGTATATTCAAACTTGTCATCAGCTATTAAAAGGCATGTCTTCTCAAGATGACAGGGAGGTGCACCCATAAAATCTTAACAATATGTTCACTCAAATAAGACCTGCACCGTGACAACACCAGCTGTCATCTCAATATGGTGGAGAAAAACCTTACAAAGTCCAGCTTCTACAGGAGGAACTACAAGCAGTTAACGACTATTGACAGGAGAACCTTCTATCTCCACTAGAGCTGAGCCCCAAGATAGGTTGTTGAATCCCAAATCCCTTGTGTTAAGTCCTAAACACATATGCATAGGTTAGCCTTAAACATATGAATATAAGTAACACAAAATGGATTCAGAGACTCACTCTGTGTGTGTGTGTTTAAAATAATTATTAAAGAAGTGAAGAATTTGAGAGGAAATGGGATGTTAGAGAGGGCAGTAGGAGATGGAGATGATGTAAGTACAATACTAGTCTCAAACATAAATAATAAAATAAATGTTTAAATAGTCATTCAGTAGAGTTTAGTATTATTAGAATAAATGCATAAATTAGTTAGTAAGGGTATAAAAATGCCCAATAGTTTTCTTTATATTATTTATTATTTAGAAAATTATATTGTTCACAAATAGATTCTGAGTTTTAATTTCCATCTATTTTTTTTCTCTGAATTCACTGTTTTTTAACTTCAGTTGTTTGGGAGATATGCAAGATGAATGCAGTGGCTTGAGTGAACAAACCTGGTTATTCACGTGGTGTCTTAGGGGTTCTACTCCGGCGACAAGACACCATGGATCAAGGCAAATCTTCAAAAGGAATGTATTTCATTGAGGACTTGTTTACAGAGTCAGAGGGTTGTTCCATTATCATCATGATGGGGAACATAATACCATGCAGATAAGCATAGTGCTGGAGAAGTAACTCAGAGTTCTGCATCATTTTCTGCAGGCAAATGAGAGAGAGAGAGAGAGAGAGAGAGAGAGAGAGAGAGAGAGAGAGAGAGAGAGAGAGATTGAGACAGACTGACTGGGCCTGGCTTGGGCTTTTGAAACTTCAAAGCCTATGTCCATTGACACAACTCCTCCAAAAAGGCCCTAAACCCAAATCTTTCCCAGCTGAACACCTATTGAAAACCAAGCCTTCCTATATATTAATCTCTATGGCTTTCTCATTTCAAATCTCCACAAAGGTGGTGCGGAGATCCTTCTCTTTTAACCATATTGTTGGAATAATTCAGAGACACACTTTGACAGCATGAAAACTTTTAAATAACATTTTCTATGTGCTTTTCCATGAAAACAAATGTTATTTCACTTTTGAGCCAATGACCACAGTGAATTATGTTAGTTTTTTTTTAATATTGCAATTATCTTATGTTGCTGGCATAACATAACTCCATTATGTTATGTGAATCAGTATTATATCTCTTTGTTGTGATTTTTTTCTTCATGCATCCTGACTAGGTATTTTTCAGTTTCTTTACAATTTCTTCTTGTTTTTGTTACTTTGTCATCATTTTGGGACCATATTAATATTTGACTTATATAATACATCATTTTAATATATTTGTATGTATTCTATAAGATTTCTATTTATAATTAGTATCTTATTTAAATATTTTAGGTAAGCATATATAAAGTTATCTGAATATAATATTCTTTCATGGAAGATTTTTTTTTTATTAATTACACTTTATTCACTTTGTATCCCCCCATAAGCCCCTCCCTCCTCCCCTCCTGGTTCCACCCTCTCTCCCCCTTTACATGCATGCCCCTCTCCAAGTCCACTGAGAGGTCCTCCTTTCCTTCCTTCTGATGTTAGTGTATTAGATCACATCAGGAGTGGCTGCATTATCATCTTCTGTGGCCTGGTAAGTCTGCTCCCCCCTCAGGAGGAGGAGATAAAAGAGCAGGCCGATCAGATTATGTCAGAGGCAGTCCCTCTTCCCATTACTATGGAACCCACTTGGACACTAAACTGCCATGGGCTACATCTGTGCAGGGGTTCTAGGTTATCCCCATGCTCGGTACTTGGTTGGAGTATGAGTCTGTGGGAAGACCCCTGTGTTCAAATTTTCTGGTTCTGTTGCTCTCCTTTTGGGGTTCCTGTCCTCTCCAACTTTTACTATTTCCCATTTCTTACATTAGATTCCATTCACTCTGCCCAACAGTTAGCCATAAGTCTCAGCATCTGCTTTGATAGTCTGCAGGGCAGAGCCTTTCAGAGACCCTCTGTGGCAGGTTCCTAGGTTGTTTCATGTTTTCTTCTTCTGATGTTCATTTTCTTTGCCTTTCATGATGGGGATTGAGCGTTTTAGTCAGGGTCCTCTCTCTTGATTACTTTCTTCAGATGTACAGATTTTAGTAGGTTTATCCTATGTTTTTTGTCTATATGAGTGAGTATAAACCGTGTGTGTCTTTCTGCTTCTGGGACAGCTCACTCAGGATGATCCTTTTCAGGTCCCACCATTTGCCTGCAAATTTCATGATTTCCTTATTTTTCATTGCTGACTAATATTCCATTGTGTATATATACCACAATTTGTGCATCCATTCTTCAGTTGAGGGGCATCTGGGCTGTTTACAGCTTCTGGCTATTACAAATAAAGCTGCTACAGATATGGTTGAGCAAATGTCTTTATTGTGTACTTGAGCCTCTTTTGGATATATGCCTAGGAGTGGTATGGTTGGATCTTGAGGAAGCGCTATTCCTAGTTGTCTGAGAAAGCGCCAGATTGCTTTCCAGAGTGGTTGTACAAGTTTACATTTTTTTAAAATTTATTTGTTATTTATAAAATTTATTCACTTTGTATCCCAGCAGTAGCCTCCTCCCTTATCTACTCCCAGTTCCACCCTCTCTCTTCTGCCCCTATGCCCCTTCCCTAGTCCATGGATATGACAGATCCTCCTCCCATTCTATCAGACCCTAGCTTATCACGTTTTATTAGGACTAGTTGGGGCCAGGTAAGGCTGCACCCCTTAGGGAGAGGTGATCAAAGCGCCTGCCACTGAGTTCATGTCAGAGACAGTCCCTATTCCTATTACAGTGGAACCCACTTGGACACTCCTTGTGGTGTTCATGTCTCCTCCAGGTCATTCTCTCTCCCCCTTCTTTCATAAGATTCCCTGCACTCTCCTCAAAGTTTGGCTATGAGTCTCAGCATCTACTCTGATATCCTCCATTGTTGGTGAGAATATAAACTAATATCACCATTTTGTAAATCAATCTGGTGCTTTCTCAGACAATTAGGGATAGTACTACTTCAAGATCCAGCTATCCCGCTCCTAGGCATATATCCAAAATATGTGCAAGTATACAACAAGGGCATTTTCTCAACCATGTTTATAGCAGTTCTATTTGTAATAGCCAGAATCTGGAAACAACCTACATGACCTTCAACTGAAGAATGCATACTGAAATTGTGGTATATTTACACAATGGAATACTACTCAGCTATTAAAAACAAGAAAATTATGAAATACACAGACAAATGGATGGAGCTAGAAAAGTTTATTCTGAGTGAACATTTCAGAAGCAAGAATTTTTTTAATTAAAGAAATAAAATTACATCACTTTTGTAAAGAAAATAAAATTGAAAATATATTTAAATTGCAAGCATGTTAGTAATTAATTCAGAAAGTAGTGTAAACAGAGTATATAAAGAATGAAGGTGCTTCATGCGAAAGGTGTCTCATGATGCCTTTATTCAGTGTATGTCTAAGTTGATCTATCCGCATACTCTACCAAGTCGTATACAAATCAACATCTCTACACCTCAACAGAATCTGATCCAGCTGTTCCTTCATGGATGATAGATGTCTCTAATGGAACATTGTCTTCAGGTGCAGAAGCAAGATGTTGTACATGGAAGAGAATTTTTTCAGTACTACCACAGCTGTGGAATGAATCCCTATTTAATTTTCATCCCTCTTTGCCAAAGTTAATGGTTTTACAATGTCTTGTATTCATTAAACAACAAAAAAAAACTCTTTAAAAACGAATTGTTAAATGAATTTTTTTTTCTCCAGAAATAGAAGATAAAAATGAGCCTAGGACTCTGTACCACTCATTAATGTAAAAGACACATATTTTATACAATAAGAGTCAAAATGAAGATTGCTTATCAATTCAATAACTTGATTCAGCTACAATGTGAGTACCTTGTAATATGAGTTAAACATCAGTGAGTGCAAGATCAGAGTTTATTGGAAGGTAGAGCTGCATACCAGGGAATTTTTGCCATTTTTTCCTCAAGTGTGACATTTAAAATATGCAAAAATTTCAATTCAGTGGATCCCACTTTTCTGTTTTCAGCACATCATGTTTGTAGTGCACGTGTTCCCAAATTTAGACAAAGATCCTAAACAACCTATTAGACAAAATGCATTTTGTATGAGGATAACATTGATAAGCCTTGCATAATACAACATTTTCTCTAATATAAAATAATCAGTTACAGAATTGATTAGAGTCTTGCACTTCAGAGTTATCCAGGCCAATATCCTTGTGTAATTTTTAAAGCTAGAGTGTAAACTCTGAGGTATATAAAGCTTTAAAATTTATTAGCAATTTTACTCATACGCAAAAATATTATCCTTTAATAAGGACTATTTCCCAAATGAACTACCTTTCCCCAATAGTTAACACTCTTCAAAAGTTATTTGACTGCTATTCTCTTAAAATTAGATTAATTGTATTTATATCCAAGTTTGTCTTTTAACAATAAATTGTCCTTCAATCCCTATTTCTATACTAATAAACCTAAACTACACTACCTAGAAGCTCTAAAGTGTGGAAAGCACGGTTACCTTGCCTTGTAAAGCACTTTTAACCAATTAGAACAGAGTAATGCAGTTAGCACCTGTGAGGAAGTGGAGCTAGAAACTGATGCTCATAGTTCACCTTCCTTTCTAATGTCTTCCCTCCAATACTTTTTAACAGTTATGAAACAATTAACGTCTCTAAACATATATTTTCTGCTCTGCTCATTTGATGTCACCATTGATAAATTCTCACACTTATATGTTGACCACAAATGTAACCAAATTGCAAAACAACAATAAAAATAAAAATAATTGTCACATGGGTTCTGACAAATGTATTGGTGGCTTATGGTTCTGGCCAAAAGAATGATCATCTGAGTTACAACCCTAAATGCATTTGGAGGAAGGAGAAAAATAACAACCACAAATGAGATCTGATCTCTACCTGTGCACTGTACCACCTCAACAATAATAATAACAAGACACACATAATAGTAATGTGACAAAAGCTAAATCTGAAAATGAAGTAGAAAGTCATGCCCCTGAGGATTTTCAAAGGAGCTACTTCTATTTTTGGATTGCTAGGGTCAAGCCTTAAGTTTTGTCTATAGTAGGTCATTTCTCTGCTCCAGAGCTACAACCTAACCGCTCTTCACAACTCTTTGAACTATAAGAAAAATGAAGACATAAAATAAGCATTTTAGACAGAAAAGTAAGTTTATTGATAAGAATTCTTTGGGAAGATGTTTTTTTAAAGTGTGAATCATGGAAAGCTGGGGGCATGATGTTTCTTTTACCTAAAAGCTGGACTCTAACTTTTTTAAAAATTCTTTATTAATTATACTTTATTTACTTTGTATCCACCCCGTGGTTCCCTCCTTTCTCTCATCCCAGTCCCTCCCTTCCTCCACCCTCTGCATGCATGCCCCTCCCCAAGTCCACTGATAGGGACCCCTGCACAGATGTAGCCCATGGCAGTTCAGTATCCAAGCAAGTTTCATTTTAATAGGAACAGGGACTGTCCTCTGACATGAACTGATTGGCCTGCTCTTTAATTACCTCTCCGTGAGGGGGGAGCAGCATTACCAGGCCACAGAAGAAGACAATGTAGCCACTCTTGATGAGCTGTAATTGACTAGGATCAGAAGGAAGGAAAAGAGGACTATAACTTTTAAGTTATATTTTAATTCAAGAAATCATGCAGTAGAAGACGGCTAGGAATGATGAGCAGTCACCTAAGGTAGAGACTGATCCAAAGTACCATGAGTATGGATAACAGAAATGTAACCATTTGTCACATAAAAAGATCTAACTGATACTGTTATGACTACCAGTCATTAATTTTCTTGTGTTGGTCTGAAGGTTGACAGAAAAAGCTCCACTGTGCTTTCCACCTGAAACACTTTACAGAATGGGGGTATACACATTGGCCATTCCTCAGAAGAAAGTTGTATATAATACAAACTTCTCAAAAGATTCAGCCGCATGGGGGCTGAAGAAGCAATCTGTGCTATTCATCAAACCTGATAGAAAGGAAAAATAAACCCTGCATAAAGGAACTGGCTATGATCTCTGATACCTGGGGTAAATATCATCCCTGTAGGTTGAGAAACTGCCCAAGAAAAGAGTTTAGGAAGAAACAGTTAAGGTCACCAGAAAAGAACCCTCACATTTCCGTAGGGTGGGAAACCCCTCTGGGTATTCATACTATATCCCTTCCATTCCATCTCAGTTGCTATAGCAGTGAATGGATTAGAGAATGGGAGACAGAGGAAGAAAAAATGCACAATGAGGAAAAAGGAGAAATGTCCAGCTATGAAGGCTTAAATCAACTGCAAGAACAAGATAGTAAAGAGAACTGGTGCTGTTAAGTTAAAAGTTTGGTCTCTAGTAATAAGATTGTATTCATACTCAGCATTAAAAGTCCCAACACATATATACAGGACAGACAGCTTGGTCTTTATTTAGTTTCCTTAGTAAGGGAATAGGGGCTGTCTCTGACAAGGACTCTCTTGCATGCTTTTTTATCCCTTTCTCCTGGTGGTGCTGCCTAGCCCTGCTTCTGTGTTGTGCTCAGTCCTGATATGACTTGGTGGGCTGGCTGGTTAAGTGAGAAACGGAGCTCCACTTTTCTGAGGGGGAAAGGGAAGGGATTATGGCGAAGAGGGAAAGAGGATGGGACCACGAGGAGAGGGGGAAGGGCTATGATTGAGATGTAAAGTAAATAAATAAATAAGCTAAAAATAATAAAGTAGGGGTGCAGAGATGCCTCAAAGGTTAAGAGCACTGGATGTTCTTCCAGAGGTCTTGAGTTCCATTCCCAGCAACCACATGGTAGCCTACAACCATCTATAATGAGATCTGATGCCCTCTTCTAGCCTGCTGGCTTACATGCAGGCAGATTACTATATTAATATTAAATAAATAAATATTAAAAAATAAAATAAATTACAATTTATTTCTGGCACCACACATGTGAGTCTCAGAAAAAAAATCATGGTACTGTTTTGAATCCTCACAGAAACAGATGTTAAATGGAATTAATATGTATGATAGTAACTGAGTCAATTGCCAGTTTAAAGAGATTATAAAAAGTAGAGACTACCACATAACTGAAACGTAGAAACAGTTCTTATGCCCATCTTTCTAAGAACATGGGGCCGATGACAAAAATGGTGAGTAGACAAGCCAAAGGCAGAAGACTCAAGGAAGCTGTTCTCCAGAGGAAGGTTGCTTGTGAGTCAGAGTTTTAAACTCCTGGTAAGTGTCTTTTTCAAGTACTTTGTCAGTACTATGAGCCCTCCTGGGATGCAGGAAGGGTCCAAAGGAGCCATGTGCACGAACGACAGAAACAAGTGTATGCACTTCTCACCCTTGAGATCTGAGTGACACTCTTATGACTGCAACAGCAATAAACAGGGAACAGGAAGTGACTCACACCGGACAGATGTCAGAAGAATGGTGGGTGTTGAACAAGATGTTTTTTTTACATCAAAAACTACATTTCACCAATGTAGCTATGACATGGACAATTCCTGCATTTCTGTGGTCATTATTTCACTTAACACATCAAGGAAATGACTCAAGGACTAGTCTTGGCAATGACTTGAGCCATTAGTTCTCATGTATTCTTCATCTACCCAGGCAGGAAAGTTCAAGTTCTTTAGTTAAGTTTGTGAAATGGTTCTGCCACTTGTGTGGTCTGAATTCAATTTATTCTCTATATTGCTTTTAAGTATTGTTTCAGGGATATTTGATATGAGCTATTTGTGAAATATTGTGCTTTTGATTTTCAGTCTCCCAGGTCACATGATAACTTTCAAACTATAGAAAGACCTGGAGGAGACAGGAGCTCCACAAGGAGACTAACAGAACCAAAAAGTCTGAGCCCAGGGAGGTCTTCAAAGACCCATGAATCAACCAAGGATCATGCACGAAGAGGACCTAAACCCCCTGGTCAGATGTAGCTCATAGACTCAGTCTCCATGTGGGTTCCCCAGTAAGGGGAGCAGAGGCTGTCTCTGGCAAGAAATAGATTGCCTGCTCTTTGACCACCTCCCTCTGGAAATGTGGACTTACTAGGCCACAGAGAAAAAGATCCAGACAGTCCTGATGAGACCTGGTAGGTTAGGGTCAGATAGCAGGGAAGGAGGACTATCAGAGGACTAAGGAAGGGACGTAATGGGGGAATATGGAGGGAAGATGGAACTGGGAGGAGATAAGGGAGGAAGCTACAGCCAGGATACAAGTGAATAAATAATAATAATAATAATAATAATAATAATAATAATAAAATATTAGAAGTGTCTGATTTAAAAAGGTGTTGCAATGCAAAAACTCCAGTCCTCTGGTTATTTTGTTTGAAAATCTGGTTCCTGATTTTGTAATCAAATTCTTTATTATGTAGAGCACAGCCATTTCCTGATGTGGAAATCACAATCATAGTGGTTTGTTAACCCTTTCATTCCAATGTCTAGAAATTATAGAAATCTGGATCACAGTTAACAGGACAAACAAGAAAATATCTTTTAAAACCAATGCCCCATCTCTTTGTTTCTCTTCATATTCACATCCCTGTTTCAGTCCTTTAACCATCCATCTACATTTCATTAGGATTCTGTAAGTGAATGCCCAATCTGCAGTAGCCTACACTATTTGAGATTTTAACTCATTTATATTCATACATGAGGATATCTTTAATACCAAGTTTATAAATTTTCTCTAGTTTGTATTAATGTTCTTTGGCGAAATATTGTTTTTTAAATTATTTATTTATTTTCTCATTTATTACAATTTATTCACTTCATATCCTAGCTGTAGCCCCCTCCTTAATTCCCTCCCAATCCCACCCTCTATCATTCTTCTCCTGCCATTCCCCTTTCCCGTACATTGATAGGGGAGGTCCCCCTCCCCTTCCATCTAATCGGAGCCTATCAGGTCTCATCAGGACTGTCTGCATTGTCTTCCTCTGTGGCCTGGTATGGCTGCCCCCCCCTCAGGGGGAGGTGATCAGAGAGCCAGCCACTAAGTTCATGTCAAAGAGACCCCTTGTTCCCATTACTAGGCATATCCAAAATATGCTCAACTAAACAGCCAGGATATTTGCTCAACCATTTTTGTAGCAGCTTTATTTGAAATAGCCAGAATCTGCAAACAACCAAGATGCCTCTCAACTTAGGAATAGATGCAGAAGTTGTGGTACATTTACACAATGGAATGCTACTCAGCAATTAAAAACAAGGAAATCATGAAATTGTCAGGCAAATGGTGGGAACTAGAGAAGATCATCCTGAGTGAGGTATTCCAAAAGCAGAAAGATACACATGGTGTATACTCAATTACAAGTGGATACTAGACATACAATATAGGATAAACTTAATAAAATCTGTATACTTAAAGAAGCTAAGCAAGAAGGAGAGCACTAGGGAAATTTCTCAATCCTCATTCAGAAAGACAAATGGGATGGGCATTGGAAGAGGGAGAAAACAGGCAACAGGACAGGAGCATACCACAGAGGGCCTCTTAAAGACTCTACCCAGCAGGGTATTGAAGCAGAGGCTAAAACTCATAGCCAAACTTTAGGCAGATTGCAGGAAATCTTATGAAAGAAGGGGGAGATAGGAAGACCTGGAGGGGACAGGAACTCCACAAAGAGAGCAAGATAACCAAGAAATCTGGGCAGAGGAGTCTTTTCTGAGGTGGCTATTCCAACCAAGGACCTAGACCTCCTGCTCAGTTGTAGCCCATGGCAACTCAGGTAAAAATATTCTTATTAATGAAAAGTTGGCATAGATATATAATTTACTTTTTAACAATTCAGAACAAAATGTTTCCTATTAGAGGGTTAAAAAGAGAAATGTGTGTCCATCATGAAAGGTTTTTTCTCTTTACCATTTCACATGGAAGAAATAAAATGATCTTCAATGAATGTGATATTTATGAACATTAACAATTTTCTAACTGAACTTCACATAGAAGGCCTGGATGTAAGTACTTTAATGGCAAGAAAAATAAATAAATAAATAAATAAATAAATAAATAAAAAGAAAGAAACTACACCCCCCTCCCCAGAAAACAACTCGCTTGTCTTCCACTTATGCTTATATTGAATAATCAAAAAAATAAAAAGAATAATGAAAAAGAATTTTTTATTATTTCATTAATAGATGTGTCCAATTTTCACACAAACATATAAACATATTTATATACTGCTACGTATATAAAGTAAACTCCGGGTATCAGGAAAGCTTTTAATTTATTTGACTACATAGATAAAATTTTAAAACTAAATAAACCTACATGATGCTTAATTATTAAAGAAGGTCATGCTATAAAAATATATTAAACTTGTTCATTTTTAATTAGTTCTTGGAAAATTTCATGTGATGTTTTTTGATGTATACATCCTCCTCTTTAAACATCCTCCTGAGACATTTTTTCTCCCACAAATATCAAAAAATAAAGTTCAATACTGGCAACTTTTATTTGTTGGGATACATGGCTTTAATGGAGTGTGGTTGGCTTACTGTGGCTACCCTCCTAAAGAAAATTGAATTTCCTTCTCCTTGCTGTTACTTCCTAATGGCTTGCCAAATAGTGTTGGTGCATTGTGCCTGCCTCCTTATCCATGCTGAGGTTTACACCTGGTTTGAACATGCACAGTCTTGCACATAATGACATATATACTGTGAAGATCATATGTGACATTCCCTGTGTGGTCTGGTAGATTCTTTCTCCTTGTCTTCATCAAACCCCTGTGGATTTTATACTCTTCCTGGCCTTTTATCTGTGATGGCGCATGAGCCTTTGAAAGGATATAGGGATAGATACATATACATATATGAATAGATACACACTATTCATGAATGTGTGTGTGTGTGTGTGTGTGTGTGTGTGTGTGCGCTTGTGTGTGTGTGTAATGTCATTTAGGACTCAACAATCTGAGGTTTCTTGTTCTCACCCCCTTGGCTAGCTGTGGGTGTCAGTGTTAATGTTCATCTGACTAATGCTTCTCCAATAGAGTTTGAGAAATGTATTAATTTATGTCAATAATGATATCATTAGGATTTCAGTTTAACACTATGTCTAGGCTTTTGTTGGAGGCATATGATCTTTCTAGACATGGGTTTTGGGCCAGAAAATGGTAAAAGGTACGAATTTCATCTTGTGAACCACATTCTTCTCTCATAATGTTCCCTTCACTACGCCAGCATTTGAAAAGTTTTACTGTCGCTCACAGAGTTCATATTGATGAATGCTATTCCAGTAATGTGCATAGCATCTCACAGTACTATGAAAGACAGTTGGTGGGGATGAAGCTTCCAAGTCAGTAGCAGCCAGTGTTATATGTGATGTCTCAAACATGGCATACTGCTGCCAATTTCTGGAGGGTAACAAATAACACTGGTATCAGCTTGTAATATCTGAGCGTCTATGGATCTCACTGGTCCGCAGTGCTGAAAGAGAATCCATTTCTAGCACTGGGGCTTTATTTTCTTAATCCGTGGCCTGATAGGAATATTGCTGCCCATTATCAGAGAGGTAAATATTAACTTTATATGCATATGTGTATAAATGGAAACTTCTACTGTAGTAGGATCACATATGAATTTATCAAAATGTCTTGTGTTATTCATCCATCATGCTGTTTCCTCCTCTGTTCTACTCTCCAATTCTTTTGAAATTAGAATTTTTAAATGAAAATGTATGGAAGTATAGTGCATGGTGTTTTAGACATTGGAAACAACTCACAAAAGATAAATAAATTATGAATATTAATAAAGTACTTGGTATAAAATTATGAAAAACTCCTCAAGCCTGTCAGACAAAGATATTGGTTCTTTATGAAAAGCAATAGCTAATGTTAAAACCACAAGGTTCAATAAGAGAGTTTTAAGAGTATTATTTCATTAAGTATGTAACCTAAAATTTAAGCAATTAGAACAGTGATTCTCAACCTTTTTAATACTAAAACACTTTAACATAGTTCCTCATACTGTTTTAAATCCCAAATTATTATTGTTGTTACTTCATAACTGTAATTTTGCTATTGTTATGGGTAGTAATGTAGATATCTGTCTTTTATGATGGTCTTTGGCAACCTGGTGAAAGTGCCATTCAGCCCCCAACTGAGTCATTACCCACAGATTTACAAACACGACATGAAGGTTCTTTGTATTCTCTTTGAAGTTAAATCAGGTTTGGCCTAAGTTCTCAGAAAACTGAGGGTGGATAAATTACACTGAATTCATAGAAAAAAAATGTGTGTGTGTGAGTGTGTGTGTGTGTGTGTGTGTGTGTGTGTGTGCGTGCGTGCGTGTGTGTGTTTTATATTTGGGGTTACAGAAATTACCCAATGAAGCTACCAATTTTGTTTCTTTTATTAAATAAAGTATTATGTCAAATGTCTATTTTTACTGGAGAATAGAAGACAGATTGTACTTGTCTGATCATTTTCTTAACTATGTTTAAAATTAAAATTAGGAATACACAGATGTGAATGAATGAAATGGCAAATAAATTTATTTTGTGAACTAGAGCTACTATATTCAATAGGTAACATGAATACCAGAACCATAAATACAAACCTGTTAGGGACAAAGTAGGTGTACTTGGAACATGTTTTGTGATAAAACAGGGAAAACATATATTTATATACATATATAATTATATTTTAGTATATATAATTATATTCATTTGTTAAAACCATCAGTTGATATGCTCCAGGTTGGTTAGGAACATAAACATGAAGACTTTTTCTCAAATTCACAGAAGCACTTTTATGCAGAAATGGTGAAAACGCACTGGCACGTCTCGCAAGATGAGTATTCTAAGTTTATTGAAAATGTCAGGCTCTCCATTAAATATTTTAATGTATTTTACACCCTGGGGCTGCTTAATTTCTATTATGCCATTGGGAAAATTAAAACAAAGTGTATTAGCCTTAGAATAATTTAATTCCCTTTGATTAAAACACCGGAAATTCAGTCACAACTCCTTATTCATTTTTCAATCAAGATTCTTGTGCCAGAAGTTTCCTATGATAAGCACTTAGGAAACCTGACACCTGTGAGGTTGGGGCTGTGCACTTAAACAAAGCATAGCACATAGTTCTCAGCTTGAAGCATAGGAAAGGCAAGTAATAAAGATCAATATTACTGAGTTTACATATGTCCCATCAGAGAGACTATAAACAAATGGAAGTTTAAGACTGAGGTGTACATCTGAGCTTTGAGAATTGCTTTACTCTTATTTCTTTAGAAGTTTTAGAAATCTAACAAACCATTTCAGAGAAAGAAAATCTATGGTTTTACATGTTTCGAAACAGAGAATTGGCACGAAAGCATCAGTGGATCCAGAAACAGGAAGGAAACACTTCAACACTTCTGTTCTGGCACAGATTCCTTCTCTGCGTTAATGGCAGGTAGACGGCAAATTACGAAGTGCCACAACAATGAGTAATTGTCACAAGCTGAAGAAATGGAATTTCTGTAGGCCACTCATATGGCAGTTATTACATAATTATACTGAATACTAAATAGACTCTAGTTCAAATCCCACATTCAAGTCCCTATCTTAAAGGTCTTAACCAATCAATAATCTCCCGAAAACTTGATTATTTAAATGCGTAAATGGGGCCATGGGATGGAGAGATGGCTTAGTGGTTAAAAGCATTTGCTATAGAGAACTCAAACCTGATTCTCAGCACCTACATGTTGGCTCATAACCAATTGTAACTCCAAATCCAGAACATTACATGACTTCAGCTTCTTTTGCTACAAGGCACACATGTGGTTCACATAAAAATATAAACACACACACACATACATACCTAAATACATGCATGGAGGCAAACACTTAATGCACATAAAATGAAATAAGTAAATATTTTAAAAGTAAAATAAATAAATGGGGTAAACAGGTATTATCAAGTATGTATGAATCAAGGTTCAAAATGTTCATATAGATATTCTTCTTTCTTATGATAGGAATCATTTGAAATGGTATATCTATTGAAATAACAGTAATTTATTCAGAGAGAGGTAGGAAATGAGATATTTGGTTAAGTAAAAAACATTCTATTATCAATTATAATATCATCCCGGAATTCTTGGAGTTTCTGTAGACATTTAAGGCTACACCTAGTCCTCACGTAAGCATGTGAATTGTAATTTCTCTGGGATGTTTAACTTGGCACATGAAAATAATAATTATGTTTCCTCATCTAAAAATATGTATGTGTGAATGTGTGTGAAAAAGAGAGCAAGCACGTTTTATTTATACACATCAAAAGAGGTCTAGTCAGCACACTCATTTTCTCCCATTCCCATTTTCTTTTAAACCCCTTCTGCTGCTACTGCACCTGCCTGTGTTCTTCAGTTTATGTGTGATTTTTAATAGAACTGTTGGTAGATCAGTTCACAAAGTATGAAAGTAGTCTATATTATAAAATATTAAAAACTGTTTCTTTCAATCTATTTTAATTTATTTTCTACTACAAGTAAATCTCTACTATTTTGTATCTGTTTTATCTATTGCCAATTATTTTGTTGTTGTTTCTTTTGTTGTATTCTACACACTTGTCTGGATCAAGTAAGAATAATTAAGAGATAGTATATTATTAAATTTTCCTCATGTATTTATTAATTTAATCTCTTTTTAATATTTTTATTTTAATTTTTATTAATTATGCTTTATTTACCTTGTATCCCCCAATAAGCCCGTCCCTCCTCCCCTACTATTCCTACCTTCCCTCCCCCTTCTCCATGCATGCCCCTCCCTAAGTCCAATGATAGGAGAGGTCTTCCTCTCCTTCCTTCTGATCCTAATCTATCTGATCTCATCAGGAGTTCCTGCATTGTCTTCCTCTGTGGCCTGGTAAGGCTGCTCCCCCATCAGGAGGAGGTGATCAAAGAGCAGGCCAATCAGTTCATGTCAGAGAAAGTCCCTGTTTCTATTACTATGGAACCCACTTGGACAATGGACTGCCATGGGCTACATCTGTTCACGGGTCCTAGGTTATTGCCAACACCCACGCCAGTGTCACCCTAGTAGCATATGCTACCGGGCGGGGGATACGCATTCTCCGGAAATTTGCCCCCTGGAAAGTCCCTGGCAAACTCATCCCACTTGGAAAAGAGATGTGTTCTGAGATTTCTACGCTTTTTCAGTTGTGGCTCTGGGACTGGAATAATAAATTCTTTGATCTTTCTCTGTGACTCCTGAAACAGCACAACTAATTTTATAAAGAAATTTATTAGTAGTAGATTGTTAAAGGCTTTAATAAAAATAATAAGTTTAAGAAAAGTAATGAATTAGATTCAGTATTAATAGGTATTAAGAATAGTAAAAAAATAATAGGCTTCTTCTTAAGAAAAAATAACATGAGAAGTACAGCTGGCATGAGTTACTCCTCCCTTCAGCGTCTTGTTCCTAGGGAAGATCATAAATCTTTAGCAGGACATAACGGAGGATGGTTGACAAAGGTGTGTTGAGACTTTGGCAGGTATTTGACTTGGCTCTGAGGACTATTACAGCTCCTGACTTTCCTCTTCACTAGTCAGTGATAATGAAACCATAGTTTGAGGTTTTTCTTTTCTGCGTTGATCAGGAAGTTTCTAGGCAAAGATTTCTTGTGGGCACTGCCCTATGTTAAAACATAAACTTTGTATCCTTGGTAAAAGCCTGAATGTTCTGGAAAGCATGCCAATTTTAAGGTGTTTCCTTGTGAGATCACTAAAAAAATACTAGCTTGACTTCAGTAAAGTTGCAGCAGAGTCAAAAACATCAAGGTGTCTCTGTCTGTCTATTCTTCACCCAAACCGTGTCTTCCCGTCCAAAGCCTTGTTCTCCCGCGGACGACAGGAGCCCAACTGGGCCCGTCCATGGCAGGCTATCTCCATGCCTGGTACTTGATTGGAGTATCAGTCTCAGGGAAGACACCTGTGCTCAGATTTTTTGGTTCTGTTGCTCTCCTTGTGGAGCTCCTGTCGTCTCCAACTCTTACTATTTCCCACTTCTTTCATAAGATTCCCTGCACTCTGCCCAACATTTGGCCATAAGTCTCTGCATCTGCTTTGATAGTCTGCAAGGCAGAGCCTTTCAGAGGTCTTCTGTGGCAGATTCCTAGGTTGTTCCCTCTTTTCTTCTTCTTCTGATGTCCATCCTCTCTGCCTTTCGGGGTAGGGATTGAACATTTTAGCCAGAGTCCTCCCTCTTGAGTAGTTCCTTCTTCCTATTATTATTATTATTTTCTTTTTTAATTTATTTAGTTGGGTGAAAAGAAAGACAAAAGAGAACAAAGTTCAAAATCATAACAATGGTGTTTTATGATTTCAAAAATATTGAAGAGACAAATTTTTCCCCGTCTGTTTTTTTTTTCATTATTAATTACACTTTATTCACGTTGTATCTTCGCTGTAGTTGCCTCCCTTCTCTGTATCTAAATCCCTTCCTTCCTCCCCCTTCTGCATGCATGACCCTCCCCAAGTCCACTGAGGTCTTCTTTTCCTCTCTTTTGATCCTAATCTATTAGGTCTCATCAGGAGTGGCTGCATTGTCTTCCTCCATGGCCTGGTAAGGCTGCTCCTCCCTCAGGGGTAGGTGATCAAAGAGCAGGCCAATCAGTTGATGTCAGAAACATTCCCTGTTCCCATTACTATGGAACCCACTTGGACACTGAACTGCCATGGGCTACACCTGTGCAGGGGTCCTAGGTTAAATCCATGAATGGCCTTTGGTTGGAATAACAGTCTCAGGAAAGACCCCTGTGTTCAGTTTTTTTGTGGTTCTTTTACTCTCCTTGTGGAGTTCCTGTCCTCTCAAGATCCTACTATTTCTCATTTCTTTCATAAGATTCCCTGAACTCTGCCCAAGGTTTGGCCATAAGTCTCAGCATCTGCTTTGATAGTCTGCAGGCCAGGGCCTTTCAGAGGCCCTCTGTGGCAGTCTCCTGACTTGTTCTCTGTTTTCTTCTTCTTTTGATGTCCAGCTTCTTTGCCTTTCTGGATAGGAATTGAACATTTTAACAAGAATCTTCCCTCTTAATTAGTTTCTTTCAGTGTACAGATTTTAGTAGGTTTATCATATATTATATATTTATATGAGTATATACTGTGTGTGTCTTTCTGCTTCCAGGATAGCTGAAGATGATCTTTTCCACTTTCCACCATTTACCTGCAAATTTCATGATTTCCTTTTTTCTGAGTAATATTCTGTTGTGTAGATGTACCATAATTTCTGTGTCCATTCTTCAGTTGAGGGGCATCTGGGTTGTTTCCAGGTTTTGGTTATTAAAAATAAAGCTGCTACAAACATGTTTGAGCAGATGTCCTTGTTGTGTACTTAAGCCTCTTTTGTATATATGTCTAGGAGTGGCGTAGCTGGATCTTGAGGAAGCAATATTCCTAGTTGTCTGAGAAAGCACCAGATTGATTTCTCACGTAGTTGTACAGCTTTACATTCCCACCAGCAGAGGAGGGGGGTTCCTCTTTCTCCACAATCTCTCCAGCATGTGTTGTCACTTTAGTTTTTTATCTTGGCCATTCTGATGGGTGTAAGGTGAAACCTTGGGTCATTTTGATTTGCATTTCCCTGATGGCTAATGACACTGAGCACTTCTTTAAGTGTTTCTCTGCCATTCGATATTCTTCTATGGAGCTATCAAGAATTCTCTGTTTAGCTTTGATCCCCATTTTTTAATTGGATTACTTGATTTGTTTCTTTTAAACTTCTTTAGTTCTTTATATATACTGGCTATTAGCCCTCTGTCAAATTACCAACACAATTCTTTACAGACCTTAAAAGAAAATTCTCAACTTCATATGGAATAACAAGAAATCCAGAATTGCTAAAACAATCCTGTACAAGAAAAGATCTTCTAGAGGTATCTCCATCCCTGATCTCAAGCTGTACTATCAAGCAACCGTAATAAAAACTGCATGGTACTGGCATAGAAACAGAATGGTAGATCAATAGAACAGAATAGAAGACCCAGAAAGGAACCCACACACTTTTGGACACCTGATTTTTGACAAATATGCTAAAACCATACAATGGAAAAAAGATAGCATCTTCAACAAGTGGAGCTTGTCTAATTGGATGTCTACATGTAGAAAAATGCAAATAGAGCCATACTTCTCACCCTGCACAATATTCAAGTCTAAGTGGATCAAAGACCTCAACATAAATCCAAACACATTAAATCAGTTAAAAGAAAAATTAGGGAATAGCCTTGAACTTATTGGCACAGGAGACAACTTCCTGAACAGAATACCAACAGCACAGGCTCTCATAACAACAATCAATAAATGGGACCTCATGAAACTGAAAAGCTTCTGTAAAGCAAAGGACACTGTTGTAAAACACGACTGCCTACAGATTGGGAAATGATCTTCTCCAATCCTATACCTGACAGACAGCTAATATCCAGTATAATTAAATCTCTTTATAGACCCCCTCCCTCCTCTTTCTAGCCCCTGCCACATGCCACCTCCCCGCTCCACCCCTCTCTTTTTTTTTCTCAGAGAAGGCAAGGTGTCAAGGTCATACCAATACACCCAGGCACTTCAAAATCACAGCAGGACCAACTTCATCATCCTCTACAACTGGGCCTTGACAAGGCAGCTCAGCTATGGGAAAGGTATGCAAAGTTAGATAACAGAGTCATAGATGGACCTTAATCTAATTGTTATGGGACTCTCATGTTGAGCAGGCTGCACATCTTTTTCATATGTGTAGGGGTTGTAGGTGCAGTTCATGCAAGCTCTTTGATTGGTGGTTCAGTCTTTTTAGGTCTTCATGGGGCTTGGTTAGGTTACTCTGTAGGTTTTCTTGTGGTTTCCTTGACCCCTCCAATTTTTTTAATACTTCTTCCCACTCTTTCAAAAAAACCTCCCCAGTCTCATCCATTGTTTGGCTGTGAGACTCTGTATCTGTTTTCATCAGCTGCTGGGTTAAGCCTGGTATGCAATTACCTATAAGTGAATATTAGGCATAAAGTAAGGACAACCATGCTACAATCCACAGACCCAATGAAGCCAATGAAGGACTAAGTGAAGATGCTGAATCTCACTCACAACATAAAATAAAGTATGAATCTGAAGTAGCTGGAGGGAGGGAAGAGGGTCAGAGGTCGTGGTAAGGGTAACAGGGGTGGGAATGTGGTGTGCAGGGTGCAGGGTTTGTGGGTTGTGGGGAGACCACTGTGAGAGAAGATAGAAGTCTGTGGGACCTGAGGCTGCTGGTAGTCCTTGGGGTCACCCCAGCTGAGACTTCTAACAGTAGCAGCTTAGGATCCTAAAGTGGCCACTTCATGTAGCCAGTTGGGACATCCAGAGAAGAAAGTGGGACACTACCCATAAAATCCTACAAACCAAATGTGAACTTGCTTACAAGAAATGTAGTGGTAAAGATGGAGCAATCACTGACCTAATGTGTGACCTAGATCATGGGAGACAGTCAACCCCTGTCACTATGCTTTGCTCACAGACAGAAGATATAACTGTCTTCTGATAGTGGTTGTTTGAAAGTATTGCTGAGTTTTGAGTATAATATTATAAAGACACATTTCTCTTTTACTCAAGAATATTTTCCATTGTATTGGATATTCATTCTTTAATTCTTGACTTATAGAAAAACTTTATCTACAACAGTAATTTTGATAACATCATGCAAATTAACTTACCTCCCTGTTGTATTTTTATATCTCATGTTTTGATGCACAGATGATTTTGACAGGTGGAAAATCAGGTTGTTTGGTTCTCCAAGATGACCTTTTCTATGAATGGTCTTGTGAAAGGCCCTAACACAACACCCCACTATCATAAAGCTATGTTTCTGTAATAGTATTTAACACATTTAGAAAAAAAATATTGAATTTTAATTTGGAATAAACTTGTCATTGATATTAATGTATGCTTTCATTTAAATTTTGTTTTGTAAATTTACATTTGCAAAAACATTTATTGGATAATCCAGCCTTTCTCCATCAATCAGCGGTATAATATTTGTCATATATACAGATCCAATCTATTTGTCATTTTCAATTTTACTCGTTGCCCTATTTTTTTATTTTGCCTGAAGCAATAGTTTACTGCTCAATATACAATAATTTTAACAAGTCATAAATTACTTGGTATCAAAGCAAACATTAAAAGATTAATATGTACACCTAGCTTCATAAAGCTTACTGAAAATGCAAGCTGATAAAATGTATATAATTAATGTCCCAGAAGACTAAAGAAAAAGAAGAGAAAAATACAAAATAACGCATAAAACCTTCTCATATTCAAAGAAAAACATTAATTTACATGTTCAAGCTTAATAATTTTTAAAGAAGCAAATGAGCCCATGTCTAGAAATTCATACTGAAATTTTTGAAAGACAATTTGAAAGCCTTGAAGCGAGCAAGAGAAGATGTTTTGTCATATGTCAGGGTGCATCCCTTCTACTGAATGAAAAGTTGTTTAGCATCAGTAAAAGTATTCAGAAGGTAATAGGAGCAAACAGCACAAGCACAAATATTCAAACCAAAACATTTTCTTCTAAAAATTCTATGCCCAGGCAATAATACTACAGAGTGAAAATGAAGTCATTTTTTGTCAACAAACATTCTGGATATTTTAGTTTGTCTTCATTTATTAACTTATTTTGAGTTAAAGGTAAGTTAATGGCTATACGGGATACAGAAGTTTGTCAAGGACTTCCAACACTCTTCTTCACATGCAGACTGGCCAGGCCCTAGTCAGAGTGCACCAACCTGAGGGTGCTGGCAAGCACGTGTCAATCAAGAAATGGATAAGTATGTCTTATCTCATATTTACCTTAATAAATTCACTTAGAAATATTATTTTATATGCATTTGTTAGATATTCCTGAAGCATATGGGAACAGCAGAAATAAAACGCTTATGAAACCACACAGGTTCTGTGCTGCCAGAGTAGTAAAATGTAGAGCTGTGAATTCAGAAATGCTAGGTTCTATAGGGAGTGGCAGGGGAGAGAACAGTGTTGTTTGTTGATGGACACTGAGTTATTGTCACTCTTCAGATATGGGAAGACAGAAACACTTCCCATGTGGGGCTAGTTATGTTTGCTGGATTGCTGAGGGTATGTTTTCTTCACATGGGGCCTTTGATTGGCTGTCTAAATTGTTAGTTAGTGCAGCTGTTGTGTTCAGTCTCCCCTTTCCCATTTTTCTCCCTGTTTAATCAGCTATTCCAGATTCTTTCCTTCCTAACCCTGTATTTTTTTCTTCTTCCTTGGGAAATTCTTTCCTTGCTTCTGGCCCTTTACTAGGCATCTAACCCCCATGGTTATTCAGACTTTAATACACACATATAAAACTTAAAATCTAACATTCATGTACAAGATAAAACATGCAGTACTCGTTCTTTGGAATCTGTGTTACCGCACACAGGATGATCATTTCTAGCTCCATCTGTTAGTATGTGTTTTGATAAAATCCATCTCTTCTTCACTACTCCCTCCCAACTGAATGTACTCTTTTTTTCAACTCACTTGTTCTGCTTAGTGCATATTGTTAGCCAAAGAGAGCCCAAGAATTATTTTCAACTTTTAAAGTATCACGAAGAACTACAAAATGCTTTAGAGTGCTGTTATGTGCTGCAAATTGCTGTAAAATACTTGAAAACATGCTTTAAAAGTAAAGCAAAGCTAGGGTACCGTTTAAAGTTTCATCTTGAATTACTTAAACAAAAAGATAGCATAACTTTACATATAATAAGCCAGATGGAGTTGTAATTTAAGAGATTATTAAAATGTAGTAATAATTAAAATTTGAATCCAGGATGATAATACAAATATTGAATAAATTTAGAAAGTTTGTCTTAAAATTCAAATGGTAGCAACATAATTTACCCATAAAAATTATATGTACATGAAAAAATATATGTATACATTAACATGTCTTCATAATCAAGTGTGTGTACATATTTATGTAAATATTGTGTATATGTAAATGGTGTTTGTGGTGCATATATATGTGGTGTGTGAAGCTTTATTTATGTATGCCATATTTATAAACATATACATCACTATTGGGAGAGAGAGAGGGTGGCGATATGAATTGACCTGATATAAAATATTTCTTTAATATTCATCCATAATTTTTACTCATATCCAGCAACTTTTTGGATCACACTTGTGTTATATGTAAGTGCTCTGAGGCCTCATTATGGCAACAAAGCCAACACGAAACATTGGCACAGGAGACAACTTCCTGAACAGAACACCAACAGCACAGGCTCTAAGAGCAACAATCAATAAATGGGACCTCATGAAACCGAAAATCTTCTGTAAAGCAAAGGACACTGTCCTCAGAACGAAACAACTGCCTACAGATTGGGAAAGGATCTCCACAAACCCTATATCTGACAGAGGGCTAATACCCAGAATATATAAAGAACTCAAGAAGTTAAACAGAAAAAAAAAAAAAATCAAGTGATCCAATGAAAAAATGGAGTACAGAGATAAACAGAGAATTCTCAATAGAGGAAAATCGAATGGCAAAGAAACACTTAAATAAATGCTCAACTTCCCTAGTCATTAGGGAAATGCAAATCAAATCGACCCTGAGATTTCACTTTACACACATCAGAATGGCTAAGATCAAAAACTCAAGTGACAACACATGCTGGAGAGGATGTGGAGAAAAGGGAACCCTCCGCTACTGCTGGTGGGAATGTAAACTTGTACAACCACTCTGGAAATCAATCTGGAGCTTCCTCAGACAACTAGGAATAGTGCTTCCTCAAGATCCAGCTATACCACTCCTAGGCATATACCCAACAGAGGCTCAAGTACACAATAAGGACATTTGCTCAACCATGTTTGTAACAGCTTTATTTGTAATAGCCAGAAGCTGGAAATAGGCCAGATGCCCCTCAGTGGAGGAATGGATACAGAAATTGTGGTACATCTACACAATGGAATATTACTCAGCAATAATGAAAAAAAAAAAGGAGGAAATCATGAAATTTGCAGGTAAATGATTATCCTGAGTGAGCTATCCCAGAAGCAGAAAGACACACACAGTATATACTCACTCATATAAATATATAATATATGATAAACCTACTAAAATCTGTAAACCTAAAGAAACTAATCAAGAAGGGGGACTCTTGCTAAAATGCTCAATTCCTATCCAGAAAGGCAAAGAGGATGGACATCAGAATAAGGCGAAAAGAGAGAACAAGTCAGGAGCCTGACACAGAGGACCTCTGAAAATCTCTGCCTTGTAGACTATCAAAGCAGATGCTATGACTTATAGCCAACCTTGAGCAGAGTGCAGGGAATCTTATGAAACAAGTGGGAAACAGTAAAATCTGGAGAGGACAGGAGCTCCACAAGAAGAGCAACAGAACTAAAAAATCTGAGCACAGGGGTCTTTCCTGAGACTGATACTCCAACCAAAGACCATGCGTGGAGATAACCTAAGACCCCTGCACAGTTGTAGCCCATGGCAGTTCAGGATCCAAGTGGTTTTCATATTAATAGAAACAGAGACTATCTCTGACATGAACTGATTGACCTGCTCTTTAATTACCTCCCCTCAGGGGGAGCAACATTACCAGGCCACAGAGGAAGACAATGCAGCCACTCCTGATGAGACTTAAATGACTAGGATCAGAAGGAAGGAAAAGAAGACCTCCCCTATCAGTGGACTTGAGGAAGGGCATGCATGCAGAGGGTGGAGGAAAGGAGGGATTGGGATGGGAGGAGGGAGGGAAGCACAGGGGGTATACAAAGTGAATAAAGTGTAATTAATAAAGAATTAGAAAAAATAAAAATGAGCTATTAATATGTTTAACTCAGAAAATAAGATAAATATGTGCATTCAAATACACACATTTTTTCTATGCCTTAGACCTATTGGAAAGTGTGTAAAATAAAACTTATAGAAGCCACAGATGAACAAATGTGAAAAAAGATCTAAAGAAAGAAACAGAAACAATGGAAATAACATATAAATGAGTTGTTATTCATTTAATTTAAACCAATTAATTTTGTAGATTAATTTTACAGAGAGCAGTTATTTCTCTCCTATAAAAATGACACAATTAGATCTGAAACTCTCCTACCTGAGGACTAGCATTCATAGTTCCTGGAGTTACTATGTAAACTGACAACAAGGATGAGGATTCACTAGTGTTAGCTGCTGTGACACATGTGAACATAAAGAGCTGCATGGCAAAATACCCCTAAGGGTGTAATATCATAAATGAAAGCATTTACACGTAAATTTACATGAGTGATTCTAATTAAAATCAGCAAATCCTACTGAACTATAGATCTGCATGTGTACTTGTACTGATTGAAAGCTAAAAAATTAAAACCGTCCTAATAAAAGGAATTTTCTCGATGGCAGAAGAGATGCTTCAGTTGTTAGCAGTTCTTTCTGCTGGATTCCGTCTCCAGCTCCCCACTCTGCTTGTGGTGTTCTTCACTGAGGTTCTAGAGGTTCCTGTACTGTATTTCACAGGCACCTGCATGCTTGTAGCGCACATAAACTAATGAAGGAACACATAGATTACGTAAGTAAAAAGAGTGATCTTGCTTCTTTGAGCGATGTTCCAATAACCTTAGAGACCCTACTGAGCAATGGAGAAAACTAGATCATGTATTAGATAAATATTTGAAATATCTAGAACTTGTACACTGCAAGCTGAGCTCGGATAGCTATGGCGAACAAGTTCACACAGCCTCTGTGGATGATTGCAACTTGATTTTCAGAAGAAATCAATACTAAGAAAATCTAATTTAATATGAGAGACTTACAAGTGAGAATTAGTCCAGATGGATTACGACAAGAAAAAAATCATCTGGTCATTTGTAGCTGTTGCCCGCCTGTTCTGAGGATGATACAAGCTAAAGCCGGGTTGGCTGATTCATGTCTGAAGCTATAGATGTTTCTAGTGCAAAGAACCAGAGAAGGAAGGGTTGTGTAATTCTTTCATATGATTTCAAATCCTTCATTTTCATATTTTCATCTTATCACCAGTAACATATTTTCCATTAAACTACTGGGTATAAAAATATGTCTCCACACTCCCATAAATTCTCTCACAGGCTATATGAGTTAATTAGGAAATATGCTTAAGTGTTGTTGCAGTATTCACAAGTAGTTAAGGCATATAGTGCCACATGTAGAAAGAAGTCTGTTTTCAAGTAGATGTAAGCAAACGATGATTCAACATTATCTTAGTTACTGCATTATTGCTTTGTGCAGAGACATCATCAGCAAGGAAACTTATAAAAGGAAGCTTTAATTGGGAGTTTGCTTGAAAGCAAACTCATTCAGAGGATGAGCCCCTGATCATGGCAGGGAAATAGCACAACATCCAGCAGCCAGGTATCGTGCTGAAACCATAGCTGAGAGCTTACATCCTGATTCACAGGCCTGAGGAAGTGAGAAAGAACCGGGACCTGGCTGGGGCTTTTGTCAAATCCCAGTGACCCATTTTCTCCACCGAGAACACACTTCCTAATAGATGTCATTTTTCTCAAACAGTTCTAATAAATTGGGACTGAGCACACAAATATATGCACCTCTGGGAGCTATTCTCTTTCAAGCAAACACAGATGTTTATACAGCTTTAATAAAGAGAATATACATATTCTTTTTTTTCAAAAAAGTTACAATGCTCTACTAAAAACATATTGGTAATAAATATGTAACTTATTTTATTGTAATTTATATACATTTAAATATGTACATACTTGTATTTCTCACCAAATGTGCACACATGCTGTTGTTTTCCTACAGGATACTGAGTCCATTAACAACAAATTCCTGAATGAAGCCAGAATAACACTGTGTATCAACGTTATACAGGTGTAATAACAAACTGTGTATAGCCTCAAAGTAAATAAAATTTAAATGCCCACATATAATCTAATGTTTTCTGTGTGTATGATGAATTAATTTTACAACATTTACAGCTAGCTACTAATGCTTTAGCTAAGGAGGTATTAAAATCCACTTACACTCTTGAAGTACATACTAGATTATGAAACATAAATATTAGCAAGAACCTTGGTGTGTGACAGAGTCTTCCCATGTTTAAAAGGATGAAGTAAATTATGATCTGCTAAATAATAAATGACGAAAAATAAAATAATTATTCTACAGATGTTTAGTTATAGTGGCAGACTATTGGTAACGGTTATTTGGATAAGGTTTATCCACCATATGGTGACATTCTTGGATTATATATAACCAATCTCATTGTGACATGACAACACGCTGGACACTTGTCATGAAGGTGTGTCTGTCATGGTCAGAACATAGCAATTATTTCAGTGTTATTGTGAGAGCAATCTTTATTCTTCATCCTAATGTCTCCATTCTATTGTAAAAACCAGCCTTATTTAAGCATCAGATAAATATGTACCTCATTTACAAAATTGATTTTCAGGTTGTAGTAACTAAATTTCATATTTCCCTGAGCATCTCTGGGAAATATGATAATATTTAAATTAGAAATTTTATTATTTATTATTTAAATTTATTATTATTAAATAATAATATTTAAATTAGAAAATGGAAATAAGGAAATGTGTATAACAAATAATCTAATTATATACTAAATAAAGCATTCAGTCTTTGGGCATATGATAGAGAGTGATGTGAATGCCTTTACACAGTTATTTAAATCTATTGGTGTTCCAGCTTTTTGTTTACCTATAGTTGAAGGCTAGTGTGCTGTTCCTTTTTCTTGCGATCTCTTTCTTCTTTCAGTGTCCCACAGGTCAAAGGCTATCAATAGGTCACCATCATCAAATTGCATATGCAGCACTTATACCCTAGAGTGCATCCCTTCCACTGCAGACACCAAAAGAATCACAAACTGAAACCTCTCAGCACAGTCATTACAGGAGAAGGAGGGCTGAGGTTTTTCTTTGCCTAGTGGGGTTTTGAAATTTTTATTGATCTGTTTCTCAACAAGGATCACAAGATTGCATTATTTATCCAGCAGATAGGGGAGAGTTTTAGCCATTTTTAACTGGTCTGATGAATTCACCTTGGACTTGAATATACTGAGCAGACATTACCGCTGTTTCATCGCGCAGTGTGTATGAAGGGGCTGGGAGAAGATGAATATATGCAGTTGGTTTACAAAGAGTTATGAAACAGAAGTGAAAAGATTTTTAAAATACTTTAAACATTAAAGAATAGATCAGTTAAATACCAACACAAAACCCACAATATACATAGGAAACAATTCTGTAAATCTCTTACAGACATATTTCTGCTACATCCCATTGATTAAATTATGGAGAATAGTGAAAATTCCAGATAGGGTTTAAGAAAGGGCATCGCTAGAAAAGAAGAATGCAACATTCAATATCACATTCCTGCATGCCAAAACTTTATATGTATTCATTGTTGTCTCCATGAATAATTTTCCAGGTGACTATTTCCCCAGCTGTTCTCTTAGCTAAATTAGACAGCTAGAACATTGGTGGACTAAAGGCGTAGGTTAGAAAACTGGATGTGGTGAGCAGATAGCAAGGGTAATATCTTACTTTAAAACTTTATTTCACAAGAAACAAAAATAAAACAAGGAAGTGATTTTTCTCAAATTTGCATGCAGAAATTTTCTGTCATAGCTTGTAATAAATAGAAGACTGCACTTGTGCATGAAGATTGAAAAAGAAAACTACAGGGTGATGAAAGTTCATGGTTTAGCTACTAATTAATGACATCAAATGGTCTTTTATGCCCTATTAGTAATGCTATTATTCAAAGATATGGGTCTGCACATATCTTTCACTCCCTCAGGAGAAAACATTAAAAGGTACAGGGATCTGACTAAAGTCAAACAATATTATAACTATGATTCAAAACCTTTCTCTGTACTTTTATTCCTTTAAACCCAGTAAAGCACTTAGTCACCACTTAGACATAACTTCCATTTTCTTCTATTTTGATGGTTACTGGAAAACAATGAATGTCACCTTGCTGGAGGAATATACAGGTTCCTTTTTTTTTTTTGATAAAAAGTATTAAAGTGCTAAATAATCTGAAGTGCTATGGCACTCTTGGGAGGGTGAGAAAGATGTCTGAGTGGCAGAACAGACAAGTTAAGTCCACTATTATAAGAGCTATGAAGGCTTCCAAAGTGTTACGGCATTTGGATATCACCAATGGCAGGCTTTTGCTGCAGGGAAAAGGAAAGCCAGCTGCAAGGATTAAGCAAATGGTACAGCCCAATAAAAGAATCCAATGAAGACTTGAAAGGACATGACTGCCATTCTGCACACTGATAAGAAGCCTGACATTTGTTTTCTCTATTATACTTAGCACAACTGTGACTGCTTAATTAGTTAAAGTCCTTTCTCACCAGAATGAATAGCATTGAACTCTATCATCCTCCATTGTGTTGCAACATTTCTTCAAGGGTAAATTAGATGATTTTATTAAGTACAGAGTCAAGTGACAAGTTGGTAATTTTCTTCTTTAAAATTCACTTAGTTAAGGACACTTAACTAAAGTCCTTCTTTTCTTTTTTTATTGTTTATTATTATTAGTTACATTCTATTAACTCTGTATCCCAGCTGTATCCTGCTCCCTTATTCCCTCCCAATCCCACCCTCCCTCCCTCAATTTCTCCCTGCCCCCTTCCAAGTCCACGGATTGGGGAGGACCTCCCCCTTTCTTCTGGTCCTGTTTTATCAGGTATCTTCAGGGCTGGCTGCAAAGTCCTCCTTTGTGGCCTAGCAGGACTGCTCCTCCCTTGGGGGGTGGGGAGGTCAAAGAGCCAGCCATTGAGTTCCTGTCAGAGATAGTCTCTGTTCCCCTTACTATGGGAAACCAATTGGTTATTGAGTTACCATGAGCTTCATCTGAGTAAAGGTTCTAGGTTATATCCATACACAGGCCTTGGTTGGAGAAACAGTTTCAGAAAAAAACCCTGTACCCAGATATATATGGTCCTTGTGGGGCTCCTATCCTTTCCCTGTCATACTAACTCCCATTCTGCCAAAGAATTGGTTAAGAGTCTTAGTATCTATTTTGAAATGCTATTTGGTAGGGTCTTTCAGGTTCCTTCTGCAGTAGACTCCTGTCATGTGTCCAATGTACATCTCATTTGTCTTTCTAAGTGAGGATTGATCATACCTCATGTGTGCTTTCTTGTTTATCTTCTTAGGTATATAGACTTCATTATGTTTATCATATCTTTTAGGTCTATATAAGCGAGTATATACCATGTTTGTCTTTCTCCTTCTGGGATACTTCACTCAGAATGATATTTTCAAGGTACACCATTTGCCTGCAAATTTCATGATTTCCTCACTTTTGATTGCTGAGTAGTATTCCATTGTGTAAAAATACCACAATTGCTGTATCCATTCCTCCGTTGATGGACATCTGGGTTGTTTCCAGGTTCTGGCTATTAAGAATAAAGCTGCTACAAACATGGTTGAGTAAATGTCCTTGTTGTGTACTTGAGAAAATTTTGGGTATATACTTGCAGTGGTATAGCTGGGTTTTGAGGAAGCACTATTCCTAATTGTCTGACTAAGTGGTTGTACAACTTTACATTCCCACCTTCAGTGGAAGAGGGTTCCCCTTTCTCCACATCCTCTCCAGAATCTGTTGTCACTTGAGTTTTTCATCTTGGTAATCCTGATGTGTGTAAGGTGAAATCTCAGGGTTGTTTTGATTTGCATTCCCCTAATGGCTAATGAGGTTGAGCATTTCTTTAAGTGTTTCTCTGCCATTCGATATTCCTCTGTCGAGAATTCTCTGTTTAGTTCTGTTCCCCATATTTTAATTGGATTACTTGGTTTGTTGCTTTTTAGCTTCTTTAGTTCCTTAAATATACTGGATATTAGCCCTCTTTCAGATAAAGGGTTGGTGAAGATTCTTTCCCAATCTGTAGGCATTCGTTTTGTTTTGATGACAGTGTCCTTTGCTATACAGAAGATTTTTAGTTTCATGGGGTCCCATTTATTGATTGTTGCTCTTAGAGCCTGTGCTGTTGGTGTTCTGTTCAGGAAGTTGTCTCCTGTGACAATGAGTTCTAGGCTGTTCCCCAATTTTTTCTAACCGACTTAGAGTATCTGGTTTTATGTTGAGGTCTTTGATCCACTTGGACTTTAGTTTTGTCCAGGGTGATAAATATGGATCTATTTTCATTTTTCTGCATGTAGACATGCAGTTGGACCAGCACCATTTGTTGAAGATGCTGTCCTTTTTCCATTGAATAGATTTGGCTGCTTTGTCAAAAATCAAGTATTCATAGGTGTGTGGGTTTATTTCTGGGTCTTCTATGCGGTTCCATTGATCCTCCTTTCTGTTTCTATGCCAATACCATGCTGTTTTTATTACTATTCCTCTGTACTACAGCTCGAGATCGGGATGGAGATACCTCCAGATGATCTGTTGTTGTACAGGATCGTTTTGGAAATTCTGGGTTTTTTGTTTCTCCATATGAAGCTGAGAATCTTTTTTCCAAGGTCTGTAAAGAATTGAGTTGGTATTTTGATGGGAATTGCATTGAATCTGTAGATTGCTTTTGGCAGGATGGCCGTTTTCACAATGTTAATCCTACCAATCCATGAGCACGGGAGATCTTTCCATCTTCTAATATCTTCTTCAATTTCTTTCTTCAGAGACTTGAAGTTTTTCTCAAACAGGACTTTCACTTGCTTGGTTAGAGTCACCCCAAGGTACTTTATGTTATTAGTGGCTATTGTGAAGGGTGCTGTTTCCCTTATTTCTTTCTCGGCCCTTTTGTCTTTAGTATACAGGAGGGCTTCTGATTTTTTTTTTTTTGAGTTGATTTTGTATCCTGCCACTTTGCTGAAGGTGTTTATCAGATGGAGGAGTTCTCTGGTTGAATTTTTGGGGACACTCATATATACTATCATATCATCTGTGAATAGTGACACTTTGACCTCTTCCTTTCCTATTTGTATCCCCTTGATCTCCTTTAGTTGTCTTATTGCTCTGTCTAGGACTTCAAGTACTATGTTGAAGAGGTATGGAGAGAGTGGGCAGCCTTGTCTTGTCCCTGATTTCAGTGGGATTGATTTAAGTTTCTCTCCATTGAGTTTGATGTTGGCTATATGCTTGCTGTATATTGCCTTTACTATGTTTAGGTATGTGGCTTGTATCACTGATCTCTCCAACACTTTAAACATGAGTGGGTGTTGAACTTTGTCAAATGCTTTTTCTGTGTCTAAGGAGATGATCATGTGATTTTTCTCCTTCAGTTTGTTTATGTGGTGGACTACATTGATGGATTTTCATATGTTGTACCACCCTTGCATGCCTGGGATGAATCCTACTTGGTCATGGGTGCATGATATCTTTTATGTGACCTTGAATTCGGTTGGCAAGTATTTTATTCGGTATCTTTGCATCAATGTTCATTAGAGAGATAGGTCCAAAGTTCTCTTTTTTTGTTGGGTCTTTTTGTGGTTTAGGTATCAAGGTTTCTTTGGCTTCATAAAATGAGTTTGGTAATGTTCCTTCTGTTTCTATTTTGTGGAATAGTTTACAGAGATTGGAGTTAGCATTTCTTTGGAAGTCTGGTAGAATTCTGCACTGAATCCATTTGGCCCAGGACTTTTTTTGGAAGGGAGACTGTTGATGACTGCTTCTAGTTCCTTGGGGGAAATAGGACTATTCAATCTTTCTACCTGATCTTGACTTAATTTTAGTAAATGGAATCTATCAAAAAAAATTGTCCGTTTCTTTGAGATTTTCGAATTTTGTGGCATAGAGCCTTTTGTTGTACAACCTAATGATTATTTGGATTTCCTCAATGTCTGTAGTTATGTCCCCCTTTTCATTTCTGATTTTGCTGATTTGGATAGTATCTCTCTGCCTTTTAGTTAGTTTGGCTAAAGTTTTGTCTATCTTGTTGATTTTTTTCAAAGAACCAGCTCTTGGTTTCATTGATTCTTTGAATAGTTTTATTTGTTTCTAGTTCATTGATTTCTGCCCTGAGTTTGATTATTTCCAGCTGTCTGCTCCTCTTGGGTGCATTTGCTTCTTTTTTCTCTAGGGCTTTCAGTTGGGCCATTTAGTTACTTGTATGAGATGTCACAATTTTTTTCTTGAAGGCATTTATTGCTATGAATTTTCCTCTGAGCACTGCTTTCTTTGTATCCCAAAAATTAGGGTATGTTGTACCTTCATTTTCATTGAATTCCTGGAAGTCTTTAATTTCCTTCTTTATTTCTTCTTTATCCCAGCTATCATTTAGCAGCAAGTTGTTCAGTTTCCGTGTGCTTGTAGGCTTTTCTCTAATTCCAATGTTGTTGATGTCCAGCTTTATTCCATGGTGGCCAGATAGGATACAGGGGATTATTTCAATCTTCTTGTATCTGTTGAGGCTTGCTTTGTGACCAACTATATGATCTATTTTAGAGAAGGTTCCATGAGGTTCTGAAAAGAAGGTATACTCTTTTGCTTTTGGGTGTAAAGTTCTGTAGACGTCTATTAGGTCTATTTGATTTAGGACCTCTGTAAGTACCTTTATTTCCTTATTAGGTTTCTGTCTAGATGATCTGTCCCTTGGTGAAAGTGGGGAGTTGAAGTCTCCCACTATCAAGGTGTTGGGATCGATGTGTGATTTAAGTTTTAGTAATGTTTTGTTTACGAAAGTAGATGCTCTTGTATTTGGGGTATAGATGTTCAGAATTGTGATGTCCTCTTGGTGTATTTTTCCTTTGATGAGATTGTAGTGTTCCTCTTCATCTTTTTTGATTAATTTTCTTTGAAAGTCTATTTTATTAGATTTCATTATAGCTACCCCAGCTTGTTTTCTTGGTCTGTTTGCTTGAAAGACATTTTTCTAGACCTTTACTCTGAGGTAGTGTTTATATTTGTTGCAGAGGTGCATTTCTTGGATGCAGCAGAATGTTGGATCCTGTTTTCGCGCCCATTCTGTTAGTCTGTGTCTTTTTATTGGCGAGTTGACTCCATTGATGTTGATAGATAATAGTGACCAATAAATGTTAGTTTCTTTTGTATTGAAGTCGGTGATCTTACTGTGTTTCATTGCTTGTTTTCTTTTCATTTTTGTTGGGATATTATCTGTGTGCCGTGTTTTCTTGGGTGAAATTGTTTTTGTTGGATTGTAGTTTTCCTTCTAGTATCTTCTGTAGGGCTGGTTTGCTGTGTAGATATTGCATAAATTTAGCTTTGTCTTAGAATATTTTGTTTTCTCCATCTATGTTGATTGAAAGCTTTGCAGGGTATAGTAGTCTGGGTTGACGTTTGTGATCTCTTAGAGTCTCCATGACACTTGCACAGGCCCTTCTGGCTTTCATAGTTTCTGATGAGAAGTCCAGTGTGATTCTGATAGTCTACCTTCATATGTTACTTGGCCTTTTTTCCTTGCTGCTTTTAATATCTTTTCTTTGTTCTGTAGTTTTAGTGTTTTGGCTATGATGTGACGTGATGTGTTTCTTTTCTGGTATAGTTAGTCTATTTGGTGTTCTGTAGGCCTCTTGTATATTTGTGGACATCTCTTTAAGTTGGGAAAATTTTCTTCTATGATTTTCTGGAAAATATTTTCTGGACCTTGGAGCCTGGAGTCTTCTTTTTCATCAATTCCTATTATTCTTAAATTTCATCTTTTTGTGGCATCCTTGATTTCTTGGATATTTTGTGTTTGGGGCTTTTCTGATTTTACTTTTTCTTTGAGAGAAATATCAATTTCTGCAAGTGTATTTTCAGCTCCAGAGATTCTCTCTTCCATCTCTTGTATTCTGTTGGTGATGCTTACTTTTGTGGTTCCTGATCTTTTCTCCAAGTTCTGCAGCTCAAGGGTTTTCTCAATTTTTGTGTTTTCTTTATTGAATCTAATTCTGTTTTCATGCCTTGCACCATTTCCTTCATCTGTTTGAATGTGGATTCCTGTCTTTCTATGATGGTCTCTATTTTTTTGTTCATTTTCTTTCTATATGCCACTAATTTTATCTCTACTTGTGCCTCTATTTGTTTGGCTATGTTTGCCTGTGTTTCCTTAAGAATTTTGTCTATTTCTTCTTTCTTTACCTCCAATTGACTGGCCAAGTCTTTGAAAGATTTGTTCATTTCCTCTTTAACTGACTGAATTTGCATGGTTATTGTTCTGAGAGAGTTGTTTGTTTCCTCTTTATGAGCCTCAAATAGTTGGGTAAGTATAGCTTTAAAGTCAATTTCTGGCATTAACTGCCTTAACTCTTCAATTGGACCCACAGAGCAGGGGCTTCAATGTCCCAAGTGACTCTCTGATGAATTGGGGTATCCATCAATTTGGGGGTTTGCTGGTGAAGTCATGATATCCTGATTTATGTTGGAAGTGTTCTTTTGCCTACACCTGGCCATTGGCTTATATGAATCCTTTCCTGTATGTTTTTGGGTTCTGTAGTTCAGACTGGTACTGTCTCTCTCTGGCATCTGGAGAGTTCTTCAGGAAGCTGAGAGAGGTCCCATGTCCCCAGCGTGTGCTGAGGACTAGCTGTGCTTGTGGGAGAAAAGTACAAAGGCGCAAATGGGGAAAATGCAGGTGTGTGTGTGTGTTTGTGTATGTTTGTGTGTGTGTGTGAAAGTGTGTCTCAGGGGACAGAGTGATAGATAATGTTGAACTGTTGAGTGTGTGGGAGGGGCTCTGCAATCTGTATGTAGCAGGCGCTAGTGATGGTTGCTGTGCAATTTCTGGCATTAACTGCCTTAACTCCTCAATTGGACCCACAGAGCAGGGGCTTCAATGTCCCAAGTGACTCTCTGTTTCCAAATGTGGGTATGTGGGTGGAAGGGGTTCAATGCCTGGCTTTTGTTTTAGAAGGACCCTGAACCTGGGGCTCTGCAGATTCTCAAGGGTGCACTCACTCTCAGGTAAGCCACTTGGCAGGGATCGGGGTATCTGGGCTCTCTGCTCTCTGGTTTGCCCCTGCTTGTTTGATGTGCTTCGCTAGCTCAGTGCTGCTGCCACTACCAGGTTAGGAGGTCCCGCTGCAGTTGGAGATCTCAAGGTGGTCACATCAGCTGGGATCGGGGTAACCAGGCTCTTTGTTCTCTGGTTTGGCCCTGGTTGGTCTTAAGCTGGAGGGCTGATGTGCCCCACCAGCTCAGTGCTGCTCCACCACCAGGTTAGGAAGTCCTGCTGTAGCTGGAGACTGGGTTGCCAGTCCAGATGCTTTCTGGGAAGCCCTGGGGGCTCTCCACTGTGCTCTCCAAGCTTGGGAGGCCCAGCGCCTGGTGTGTCTAGCTTATATGGCGTTTCTGCCTGGTTTTGGTGAGTATATATCATATTCTCTGTCACTGTGGGGTTGGGTGGGCCGTACCATCAGTGATCGCAAATCCTGTGGAGCCAGTATGGTGGCTAGCAGACTCCAGCCCTGGAAGGATGGTGCCACCACACGGGTCTGAGACTCTGAGATGGGTACCACTGGCAGTTGCTGCTAAAGTGCTAGGAGCTCCGCCTCAGCTGCTGCAGACCCCAGGTAGTTAGGTCTGTGCTGAGAATTTTACTGAGTCCGTTGTGCCGAGGAGGAGGGAGGTCTGGGGAAGGGGAGTGCCAGAGATCAAAGGAGCATTTCTCTCTTTCCCCAAACAAGTCCCCCGGTGACCCGAAACCAAAGTTCTCACCTCATGCAATGTTCCCTGTTGTTTAGAAAGCTTCACCGTTGTTTTCCTTGGTTCAGAGGTCCTTCCACTCACCAACTCAGACGTTCATCTCTTCCACAGCTCAGAAGCTGTGTGTGCTAGTTGCCATCTTGGTTCCGTCCCCAAGTCCTTATTTTCAAATGCTGGTCAATGTCTGCCAATTTGGGGTTTCTTATACTTATAAATTACAACTTAATTCACATATAAGAAAATAACTATATTTTATTATAGTGAAATTTTAACCAAACAACATGGCTGCTCTGGAAAGGGATCATATCCAAAGATCTATGTTTGTGTGATCCAACTAGAGTAGACATGCCACACCATTAACCCCTCTGACTAGATTATACAATGTCATCTAATTGAGGGACAAATAAAATGACAAATCCAAGAAACATTTGACAGGATGAGTCAGAGATAGGATGCAACCAACTACCATGAGAACATACAGGAAAGAGCAGAAGAATAGAGTTGAACACAGGAGAGTAGAGTACAATAGAGAGCAGAGAAGACAATACAGTAGAGCGGATTAGTGCAGGGTAGGGTAGAATAGAGTAAAGCTCAGTAGAAAACAGTATAGTAGAGCTGAGTTTAGTTCTACAAGTTCTATCAATTGAGTGCATTTCAATTAGTCCAGTGCAGCAGAGTTGAGTTGAGCAGTCGTCTGGGAGTGAGCACAGTGAAATTCAGTTTGTGGAGTTCAGGGTCAGTTTTCTAAGGAGAGTACTCCAGGGAAAAGCCAAGGGAACACACATTGGAGCAGTCAGAGTGGACAGAACTGGAGCCCAGACAGCCAAGTTGAACATGGCAGCTAGAGTGCAGAAAAAGCTGGAAAGGGTGAGCTTATGTAGCAGCAAGCCTCTAAGAAGACAATTACATCAGGTGAATAAGAGTTCTTTTGACATTTTATGCATAAATTTTGAGGTTTTAAAACAATATTAAACATACATCTCTCAATATCTGCATCAGAAAATATTAGTGATTTGGCATTTGTACACTGTCAATATTTGGTCATTTGCTACATTCAATAACTATCCAAAGTACTTTAAAACACAAACAAGCAAACTACAGCCCACATTTCTTCAAGCACAGTCCTAACATTATGTGAAACTGTTTTTATCCTGTTACTATGCTATATTATTGTATATAGCTTAAATGAAAACCAATAAATGAAATTGATTCTGTACTAAAATGTTCTGCTAAACACCATAATTGATGTTTATAGAAGACTGATCTGAAATAGTGAGTAATACTAATTAATTCTGGACTAAAAAAAAAAAACACTACATATTTTCATGTAGATATGGAAGATGAACAGCTTACCATGGAACTTAATGGCATAATACTGAAGCATTTCAGATGAATGCTGACATAGTTATTAATAGTAAGAGAAACTGTATAAACATAATACATGTCAGTAACACATACATTATTGTTAAAAATACAATTCAGTCTTGGTCAGTCATAAAATAGTTTTGGGGCTTAAGACATGAGCCATCAGTAAGGCAGCTCACAGCCACCTTTAATTCCATCTCCTCAGGATGCAATGCCTTTTCCGTGTTCCATGGACACACACATAACTGTTACACACACACACACACACACACACACACACACACGCACGTACACACACACATGCGCCCAAACACAAATAAAAAGAAATCTTTAAAATGTTTCAATGTTTTATTCTTATCTTTTTGGTTGTGAGTCTAGTCTTTAATAGAGATGTTGAGCTGGTGCCTACACAGTCTTCACTCCCATGTTCTAGCACCTTTGGTAAACAAACATACTCTATACACTACCAAAATAGAAGCAAAAACACAGCCACCACCTCTTTGATACACAGTAGTGTCCTTCCTGTAAGATATGCTCAGACAATAGTGGCACAAATCTTGTGGAAGTAACCAACCAATAGCTGGTTTTACGTGAGTCCCACTCTGTAAGAGGGATTCTGTACCCAACACTGCTTGGGTGGTCAAGATCCAGAGACTAGATAACCTGGTGACCTATGGTAAAACTAAATTATACTGCTATTAAAAGAAGAAAAGAAAATCACAGTGAAAAAATGACTCCTAATTATGTTTGCTATATTCATGGATCAGAGTATTGTTCAGCCATCATCAGAAGAGTTTGCTCCTGAGGCAGATGAGGAAAAACATAGAAACCCACAGTCAGATATTATGCAGAGAGACAGAGATGTTGATGCTGATGAACATAGATAGATAGATAGATAGATAGATAGATAGATAGATAGATACATACATACATACATACATACATAGATACATAGATAGATAGATAGATAGATAGATAGATAGATAGATAGATAGATAGATAGATAGATACTCATCCCTAAATGGATGTTTTCATAAAATCCCTCTCCCCAGGGCTCAGGAAACTTCAAAGAGAGAGTGACTCCTAAATAACTTTTTGTGTGTGTGTGTGCTAGAAAAAAATTATCAGAGCTCAATAAAGAAAGACTCACTACAGATCTGAAGCAAAAGTTATACGAAATTATATAACTAGTATGTCTTGCTCTAGGAGACTCCAAGGAAATAAACCTTTTATGACTTCTAAAAGAACTCAGGAGCTCATTTAGAGGCTCTCCCAATGAACACAATTCAATGTGATCAATTGAGAAGTGCCTAGCATATCTTCTCAGCACTCTCTTGGACCTATCTGTAAGAACAGTGTTTTTCAGTTTATTTTTTTACGGTGCCCTCTCCTTCTTCTCCTCCTAGCCCCTCTTTTCCCTCCTTCCCTCTTCCCCTCTCTCTTTCACCCAAGAAAAGGGGATCCTCCTCACTCATTATCAACCCTTCCGAGCACATTAAGTCACATCAGGACTGAACATAGCCTCATCCCCTGATGCCAGGCAAGACAATGCTGCCAGGAGGACATGATCCAAACGCAGACAATAGAGTCCATGTTAGATACAGCTCCCTGCCTCCACTCGCCAGGTGCCCGATATAAATACCAAGCCACCCACCAACCACATATGTACAGGGGTCTAGGTCCAGACCCTGGGTGCTCCTCCCATGGGACTGGGTGAGGTGTCTCTGTTGGTATTTCTGTGAGGTTTCTGCTCCCTCCAGGTCCTTTCATCCTTCCCCCAACACATCCACAGGCCCTCAGGAGCTCTGCCCCATGTTTGGCAGCAAGTCCCAGAATCTGTCTTTTTTTTTTTTTAATTAAAATTAACTTTTTAATATATCATTTTTTAAAACATCTTTTTTGGTTTTTCTTTTTTTTTTCAATTACACTTTATTCATTCTGCATCCCCCCATAAGCCCCTCCCTCCTCCCCTCCCAAAACCACCCTCCCTCCTCCCTATGCTTGCATGCCACTCCCCAAGTCCACTAATAGGGGAGGTTCTCCTCTCCTTTCTGATCTTAGTCTATCAGTTCACATCAAAAGTGGCTGCATTGTCCTCTACTATGGCCTGGTAAGGCTGCTCCCCCCCAGGGGGAGGTGATCAAAGATCAGGCCAATCAGATTATGTCAGAGGCAGTCCTTCTTCACATTACTATGTAACCCAATTGGACTCTGAACTGCCCTGGGCTAAATCTGTGCAGGGGTTCTGGGTCATCTCCATGAATAGTCCTTGTTTGGAGTATGAGAATATTACTCAGCAATGAAAAATAAGGAAATCATGAAATTCGCAGGTAAATGGTGGGATCTGGAAAGGATCATCCTGAGTGAGTTGTCCCAGAAGCAAAAAGACACACATGGTATATACTCACTCATATAGACATACAACATAGGACAAACCCACTAAAACCTGTGCATCTAAAGAAACTAAGCAAGAGAGAGGACCCTAACTAAAATGTTCAATCCCCATCCGGAAAGGCAAAGAGAATGGACATTGGAAGAAGAAGAAAACAGGAAACAATCTAGGAACCTACCACAGAGGGCCTCTGAAAGCCTCTGCCCTTCAGACTATCAAAGCAGATGCTGAGCCTGATGGGCAACTGTTGGGCAGAGTGAATGGAATTTTAGGTAAGAACTGGGAAATAGTAAGAGCTGGAGGGGACAGGGTCTCCACAAGGAGAGCAACAGAACAGGAAAATTTGAACACAGGGAACTTCCCAGAGACTCATACTCCAGAATCTGTCTTAATGCACTCCCAGCTGGAGCCTTCCAGAGGACAGTCAGGTTGAGCTCCTGTCTGCAAGCACAGCATAGCATCACTGACAGTGTCAGGGGCTGGCTCTTTACTGTGGGGTGGGTCTCAGATTGGGCCAATTATTGTTGGACTTCCTTCAGTCTTTGTTTCCTCTTTATCCTGACACTTCTTGTAGGTAGGACAATTTTTGGAAACAGGTTTTAACAGAAGGTTGTTGTTCCCCTTCTTCCATAGTTCTGCCTGGCTAGGAAGTGGTCACTTCAGTCCTCATGTCTCCATGTTAGGAGTCTCAGCTAGAATCACACTCATAACCTCCCAGAAGCCTACTTTGTCTCAGGACTCCAGCTTGACAAAGAGATGTCTCTCCTCATTTTTCCTTTTGTTCCCAGCCCTCTCACCTTCCAGTTTGCCCCACATCTGATCCCCATCCTTATTTCCCTCTCCATTCCATCTTCTTCCCAGTTCCCTCTCTTTCTGTCCTTCTGCTGTCTATTCTATTACCCCTCCTGGGTAGGATTCCAGCAGTCTTCCTTGGGCCTTTTTGTTACTTGGCTTCTTCGGGTCTGTGGATTGTGGTGATCCTGTACTACAGGTCTAATGTGCGCTTGTAAGTAAGTACGTACCACGTGCATCTTTTTGGGTCTGGTTTACCCCACTTGGGATGATCTTTTCTAGTTCCTTTCATTGGCATGCAAATTTCATGATATCTTTGATTTTAATAGCTGAGTAAAATTCCATTGTTTAAATATACAACACTTTCTGTATCCATTTTTTGGTTGAGAGACATTCAGGTTGTTTTGAGTTTTCTGGCTGTTGCAAATTAAGCTACTATGAACATACTTGAACAAATGCATTCGTTGGATGGTGGAGGATCTTTTGGATATATGCTTAGGAGTGGTATAGCAGGGTCTTAAGGTAGAACTACTTCCAATTTAATGAGAAAGCACCAGATTAATTTCCAGAGAGGTTGTACAAGTTTGCACTCCCACCAGCAAGGCAGGAATGTTCCCTTTTCTCCACATCCTCGTCAGCATGAGTTGTCACTTGAGTTTTTGTTCTTAGCCATTCTTAAAGTGTAAGTTGGTATCTTAGAGTCATTTTTTAAAATTTTATTAATTACACTTTATTCACTTTGTATCCCATCATAAACCCCTCCTTCCTCCCCTCCCAACCCCACCTTCCCTTCCCCTTCTTCTCACATGCCCCTCCCCAAGTTCACTGAGAGAGGAGGACGCCCTCTCCTTCATTTTGTTCTTAGTCTATCAGATCTCATCAGGAGTGGCTGCATTGTCATCTTCTGTGGCCTGGTAAGGCTGTCCCCCCCCTCAGGGGGAGGTGATCAAGAAGCAGACCAATGAGTTTATGTCAGAGGCAGTCCCTGTTTCTATTACTCTTGGAACCCACTTGGACACTGAACTGCCATGGGCTACATCTGTGCAGGGGTTCGAGGTTATCTCTATGCTTGGTACTTGGTTGGAACATGAGTCTCCAGAAAGACCTTGTGTTCAAATTTCTGGTTCTGTTGCTCTCCTTGTGGAGTTCCTGTCCTCTCCAGGTCTTACTATTTCCCACTTCTTTCATAAGATTCCATGCAGTTGTTCATAAGTCTCAGCATCTGCTTTGATAGTCTGCAGGGCAGAGCCTTTCAGAGGCCCTCTATGTCAGGCTCCTGACTTGTTCCCTCATTTCTCCTTCTTCTGATGTCCATCCTCTTTGCCTTTCTGGATAAGGATTGAACATTTTTAGCAAGAGTCCTCCCTCTTGATTAGTTTCTTTAGATGTACAGATGTTAGTAGGTTTATCTTATATTATATGTCTATATGAATGAGTATATATCGTGTGTGTCTTTCTGCTTCTGGAACAGCTCACGCAAGATGATATTTTCCAGTTCCCACCATTTACCTGCAAATTTCATGATTTCCTTATTTTTCATTGCTGACTAATATTCCATCATGTAGATGTAGCACAATTTCTGAATAAATTCTTCAGTTGAGGGGCATCTGGGTTGTTTCCAGCTTCTGGCTATTACATGTAAAGCTGTTACAAACATGGTTGAGCAAATGTCCTTATTGTGTACTTGAGCCTCTTTTGGATATTGCCTAGGAGTGGTATGGCTGGATCTTGAGGAAGGGCTATTCCTAGTTATCCGAGGAAGCACCAGATTGATTTCCAGTGTAGTTGTACAAGTTTACATTCCTACCATCAGTGGAAGAGAGTGCCCCTTTCTCCACAACCTCTCCAGCATATGTTGTCACTTGATATTTTCATTTTGGCCATTCTGATGTATGTAAGGTGAAATCTCAGGGTTGTTTTGATTTGCATTTCTCTGATGGCTAATGAGGTTGAGCATTTCTGTTTCTCTGCCATTTGATATTCCTCTATCAAGAATTCTCTGTTTAGCTCTGTTCCCCATTTTTGAAGTGGATTACTTGGTTTGTTGCTTTTTAGCTTCTTTAGTTCTTTATATATACTGGATATTAGTCCTCTGTCAGATAGAGGGTTGTTGAAGATTCTTTCCCAATCTGTAGGCATTCGTTTTGTTTTGATGACAGTGTTCCTTGCTTTACAGAAGCTTTTTAGTTTCATGAGGTCCCATTTATTGATTGTTGCTCTTAGAGCTTGTGCTGTTGGTGTTCTGTTCAGGAAGTTTTCTCCTGTACTAATGAGTTCAATTGCTAAAACAGTCCTCTACAATAAAAGATCATCTGGATGTATCTCCATCCCTGATCTTAAGCTGTTCTATAGAGCAACAGTAATAAAAACTGTATGATACTAGCATGGAATCATAATGTTGGATCAATGGAACCAAACAGAAGACCCAGAAATAAACACACACACTTATGAACACCTGATCTTTGACAAAGATGCCAAAACCATACAATGGAAAAAGATCACATCTTCAACAAATGGTGCTGGTCTAACTGGATATCAACATGTAAAAAAATGCAAATAGATCCATACTTATTACCCTGCACAAATCTAAAGTCCAGGTGGATCAAAGACTGCAACATGAAACCAGACAAATTAAATCGTTTAGAAGAAAAAGTGGGGAAGGCCTTAGAGTCATTTTGATTTACATTTCTCTGAAGACTAAGGACATTGAGCATTTTAAGTGCTTCTCAGCCAATCGCGATTCCTTTGTTGTGATTTTTTTTTAGTTTAGCTCTGTATCCCAATTTTAATTGGATTATTTGATTTATTGATGTTCAATTTCTTTAAGTTATTTTTGTATTTTAGATATTATTCTTCTGTCTAATGTAGGGTTGTTGAACATCTTTTCCCAATGTGTAGGCTGCCATTTTGTTCTATTGACAGATGACAGTTCCTTTGACTTACAAAAGCACCTCAGTTTCGTTAGATTCCATTCATTAATTGTTGATCTCAGAGCCTGTGTTGTTGGTGTTCTGTTCCAGAAGTTGTCTCCTATGCCAGTGAGTTCCATAATTTTCTCCACATTGTCTTCTAATAAATTCAGAGTCTCTGATTTTATGTCATGGTCTTTGATTCACTTGGACTTGAGTTTTGTGCAGGGTCATAAATATGGGTCTTTTGGCATATTTTACATGTAGACACCCAGTTAGACCAGCACCCTTTGTTGAATATGTTTTCTTTTTTCCACTGTATGGTTTTGGCTTCTGTGTCAAAAATCAAGTTTCTGCAAATGTGTGGATTTATTTCTGTCTCTTATTTCTGTTCCTTTGATTATCCTGTCTGTTTCTGTGGCAATGCAATACAGTTTTTGTTATTATTGCTCTGTCATATAGCTTGAAATCAGGGATGGTGATATCTCCAGAAGGTTTTTATTGTACAGAATTATTTTGGCTATTGTGGCTCTTTTATTTTTCCATATGAAGTTAATGGTTGCTTTTTCCAGGTCTGTAAAAAGTTGTGTTGGAATTTTGATGGGAAATGCATTGAATCTATAGATGGCTTTTGGCAGGATGGCAGTTTTTTACTGTTAATCCTACAGATCAATGAGCATGAGAGATCTATCTTTGAAAATTTTTTTCAATGACTTGTAGTTCTTGTCATATTGGTCTTTCACTTGCTTGGTTAGAGTTACATCAAGATATTTACATTAATCGTTGTTATTGTGATAGGTGTTGTTTCTCTAATTTCTTTCTCAGCCCTTTTGTTGCTTGTATGAAGGAGGGTTGCTGTCTTTTTGAGTTAATTTGTATCTAGACACCAATGGACAGATGAGTGATATGGAAACTAAACAGAGAAATAATGAAACTAACAAATATTATGAGTCAATTGGACCTAATGGATATCTATAGAGTATTCAATCCAAACACAAAAGAATATACCTTCTTCTCAGCACCTCATAAAACCTTCTCCAAAATTGATCACATACTCAAACACAAATCAAGACTCAAAAAATATTTAAAAATATTGAAATAACACCATGTATTCTATCAGACCATCATGTATTAAAGCCAGACTTCAATAACAACAGAAACAATAGATGGAAACTGATGGAAACTACAAACTGATGGAAATTGAACAACTTTCTATTTAATGACCACTTGGTCAGGGAGGAAATAAAGACTTTCTAGAATTCAGTGAAGATGAAGGCACAATATACCTAAACTTATTAGGAACCTCCCACAGAGGGCCTCTAAAAGCCTCTGCCCTACAGACTATCAATGCAGATGCTGAGCCTGATGGGCAACTGTTGGGCAGAGTGAAGGGAATTTTATGTAAGAACTGGGAAATAGTAAGAGCTGGAGAGGACAGGGTCTCCACAAGGAGAGCAACAGAACAAGAAAATTTGTACACAGGGAACTTCCCAGAGACTCATACTCCAACCAAGGACTATTCATGGAGATAACCCAGAACCCCTGCACAGATGTAGCCCAGGGCAGTTCAGAGTCCAATTGAGTTACATAGTAATGTGAAGAGGGACTGCCTCTGACATAATCTGATTGGCCTGATCTTTGATCACCTCCCCCTGGGGGGGAGCAGACTTACCAGGCCATAGTAGAGGACAATGCAGCCACTTTTGATGTGAACTGATAGACTAAGATCAGAAAGGAGAGGAGAACCTCCCCTATTAGTGGACTTGGGGAGTGGCATGCATGCAGAGGGAGGAGGGAGGGTGGGATTGAGAGGGGAGGAGGGAGGGGCTTATGGGGAAATGCAGAATGAATAAAGTGTAATTGATGAAAAAAAAAAGATGGCACTGAAAAAAAAAGAAATAATGAAAGCAGGGCTAAGATAAAAGTTCATAACAATAAGTGCCCTCATAAAGAAAGTCAAGAGAGCTCATGCTAGCACCTTAACAGCTCACCTGAAAGCTCTAGAAAAAGAGGAAGCAAACACACCCAAGAGGAGTTGACTGCAGGAAATAATCAAACTGTGGCCTGAAATCAATAACCTAGAAACAATGAGAACAATACAAAGAATCAAGAAAACCAGGAGCTATTTATTTTTTAATGAGAAAATCAACAAGATAGACAAACCTTTAGCTAAATTAATTAAAAGACAGAGGGAGAGTATCCAAATTAATAAAATCAGAAATGAAAAAGGGGATATAACAACAGACATCAAGGAAATCCAAAGAATCATTCGATCATACTTCAAATACCTATATGCACAAAAAAGGAAAACCTAAATGAAATGGATGATTTTCTTGATAGATACCACTTTCCAAAGTTAAATCAAGAGTAGGTTAACAATTTAAATGAACCTAGAACCTCTAAAGAAATAGAAGCAGTCATGAAAATCCTCCCAACCAAAAATAACCCTTTAAGAGCATTTCTATAGAAGATTAATGAAAGAGGGAATGCCTACTCTAAATATGGCAGGCTGAAGTCCAGGACAGAAAAGAGCAGGGAAACTAGAAGCCATAAGTTTGGACATTATGTCTCCCTGTTTCCAGGTGACCATGGGATTAGGAATCTTGTACCTTATACTCTCCTGCCACATTGGACTGAATCTATAAGCCAAAAGAAGTCTTTCCTCTTTAAAACAAACAAACAAACAAATAACTAAACATACTAATTAATATTCTTCGAATTAAATGTAGGATATTTTGGAATCTAAAAAATATGCAAATGCCGTTAATGGAATCAGGAAACAACCACGTTTGACACTTTCTAACATGAGTGATACTGACCCAGTATTTTTAGGCTGGTCTTAAATCTTCAGAAGCTATTCTCAACAATGAAAAATTAAAGAAATCCAAATGTCACCTAGATGTAGATCATTTGTTTTTCCAGAAAAAGTGGAATCATGAAAGTGACAGTCTTTAGATATAATGAGACCAATATTTCTTTATGTATTTCAAAAGTGTTCCATGAAATATGTGTGTCAAAACTGAGTTATCTCCCATGACAACATTCAGAGGTAAGTCTTTATGACAAACTGGAGAATGAGAGCAGAGATCTTAGCCCACACTGAACATTCCCGACCTGTGATCTTAGACTTGCAGACAAACCCTTGATGCTCAAAGAACATTTGTTTACACTCTGTTATGTCCCTGGTTCCATAGAGCCACACAATACAACACAAAACTGTTACCACTATTACTGCTAATCAAAATTTTTCTATATGTCCAGGATTTTATGAATTTAACTTATAACCTCAACTTTTAAAGCAGTTGCAATGGATAGTCCACAATGTTTATAAATTGCTTAGAACTTGATATTCTGCCGTAGCAAAACAGAGAAACAAAAACACCTGGTCAACTCTTGACCTCCTGTAGCATTTCATGATTTCTGTCTTCCTGAAGGATGCTGCTGCTACTTGTTTCTTGGTAACATTTGCCTAAAGAAATGAATCTCTGGTATGTTTGTATTTTTCATGTTTATTTCATTATAATTGTTTTAATTTGAATATCCAACACACAAATGTGGATTTTTTCCATGTTTATTTTCCATCTGTATATATTTATTTCCCATGTTTATATATTGATGTCTTTACTTTTATTTTGTATGTTTAAGTTGCACTCACAGTTTTCTGATAAACATACTCATTTTTATAGGTATATACATTATTACATTCTTCATTTCACATTTACTTTTTCGTGTGGTGAGAATGCATATTAGCTATTGCAGAAGAGAATTATCTAGTTGATGTGTTCTAACTCTTCATTTTTACTCACCCAGCATAACTGCAACTTTGGATCCATTGCCTTCTGTACCTCACTTTGCCTCCCAATTTCTGGCCTCTGGTGACCAACATTTCACTATTCATTTCAACTGCTTAAACAGTTGAGGTTTTGGGTTTAACTTGCAGATATCAAACATAAACCATAAAACAGTTTTCAATTACTTAGTAGTAATAGTGGTAACAATTTCATTTCATGCACATGGCGTGGCTCTGTGATATCAGGGACTGAAATGTGGACATGATACATGCTAAGCAAACATTATACAACTGATCTACAACTCAGACCTGTGATAATAATTTTCCTGATATGGAATGGAATTCAGAAACTTACATTGCATCTAGATGTCATGTCATATATCTTTATAGAGATATTGGAAATTCTGGCTTAGGTTTCATTCTTTCATAAACCAAACAGGCTGCTACTGAAGTGGTTAGTGTCATAACCACTAGCCAAATTTCATTTTCTCTATATTTTAAAAACGTTGTTTGAAAATTTCATATGTAAGTACTACATTTACATTATTCCTTGCACTGTATAGCTCTTCCCCTGTGTCCTACTCCTTAAATTCATGGTATTTTGTTATTAATTGTTGTTAAACACACACATACAAAAACACATGTAGCACAGACCCTTTACTTATCCTGGTTCTTTGTAGTCAATGGGTTCTCCTGGGGCTATAACAATCTCCACCAATACAAATGCAACTGGCAAAGTCTCCTCCAAGTTGCTGGGTGGAGATGTTCCTCTCTGTCTGCCACGTCTGTCTCTGGTCACTCCAAATTGCTACATGCCACATGCAACACCTTTCTCTCTGCAGACTCTTGTATTTATCTTTCTTAGAGACCAGGGCTATGCCCCTCTCCATGCTGCACCCACCAAGCAGGCCCTTACCAAACAGCAAAGGCCATGTCCTACACAGGGACGATTATCAGCTGTGTACCATTTAAAGAGTAAACTAAAATCCCACACTTTCTATTAAAACAAAAACATATTTACATAACATAACTGAGGTTACAGAGAAACCAAAACTTCTATTACAAACACACAAGTACAAGTAGCTGAATTCACCTGCTGTTCCTTATACATGTTTACAGCTGATTGGATAAGCTAACAGGAGACTCATCCTCACAGGGAGACTGAGTCTCCCTCCCAGCCATCCCCAGGTGCTTGCAGTTCCTCATCCATCCTGGCATGTCAGTTGGTGCTGTCATTTCTCAGGTTTTATTTAGGCAGGGTATTGTTGAGATTTCTTGGCATAGCTTCCCATCATGTAAAGAAGGCACTGTCTTTCAGTAAACATAATAGTTTGACTTATACAGTTTTTCTATGCCCTCTTCTCTGATGTTTTCTGAGTGTTAGGTTTAGGTGTTGTGTTAAAGATATATCAGATAGAGCTGGAAATGTCATCCTGTTCTCTTCATTTGGTTATGGTATCTGTGGGTATGAGTAAAGTATTTAGGATGCAGTTAGAAGTTACATTCTTTCAGGAGTACTTCATTCTCCTCTAGAGTTTCTGACCTCATCTGCCACAGATAATTTGGCTAGGTTTACAGTTCCTGACATGACTTTCCTTTGTTTTATCAGGAATTAAGTACAATTAGATGGATGTTGATTTCTACCTTGGCTATAAGTATTATGCTTTGGTACAATTATACATTTTGGGGCATCTTGTTATTGTTTTTATTCATAGATTTTACAGCTAAGTAAGATCCCATTATTTTCCCCTTGGCTACTTGCATAACTCCTTCTAGCACTATGAGACCTAGTACTCATGGAGAAGAATTATAGTTCATTTTCAGCATGATTGCTCTAAGTCCTGTATTGCCAGTGTGTGATGTCTTCAGAAAAATAGCTTGAAGATGGCAGCACCAACCATGCAGGGTATCTAAAGAACATCTCAGCATTGAGAGCAGGGTGACCAGTATGCTGTACTATGGACCCCCAAACCCTGACATCTGTGTTTCTCAGGTGAGAGGAGAATGAACGGGGATATTTGAAGATCCATCTTCGGGCCAACCAGCTAATACCAGGAAAAATTGCCAGGCTCTCACCAGGCACTGCTGCAGCCCTGGGCCACCTGCCCAGTGTCACCTGCCCAATGCCACCATCTGTGGATATCTTTCTGGGACCAGTGGCAGCTCACTCAAATCTGACCCTGCAGCCCTAAGACACTTGTCCTTTTCTGTAAAGCAAAGCACCCTGTCATCCTAACAAAATGACAGTCTACAGACTGGGAAAGGATCTTCACCAACCTTATATCTGACAGAGGGCTAATATCCAGAATATATTAAAAAAAAGAAAACAAAGCAACCCAATTAAAAAATGAGGTTCATGTTAGAGACAACCCCTGTTCCCCTTACTAGAGAGCCCACTTGGACAATGAGCTGCCATGGGGTATGGTTCTGGGCAGCGGTTCTAGGTTATTTCCAATCATGGTCCTTGGTTGGAGTATCAGTCTCAGAAAAAATAAAAACTGGGCCCAGATTTTTTGGTTCTGTTACTCTCCTTTTGGAGTTCATATCTTCTCCAGGTCTTTCTATTTCCCCCTTCTTTCATAAGACTGGGGAGAACAGCCTTACCAAGCCACAGAGGAAGGCAGTTTGGCCAATCCTGATGAGACCTGATAGCCTAGGGTCAGATGGAAGGGGAGAAAAACTGCCCCTATCAGTGGACTGGGGAAGGGGCATGGGGGGATAAGAAGGAGGAAAGGTGGGATTGAGAGGGGACCAGGGAGAAGCTACAGCTGGGAAACAAAATGAATAAATTATAATTTAAAAAATTAATTAATTTTAAAAAATGGGGTTCAGAGCTAAGCAGAAAATTCTCAACAGAGGAATGTTGAATGGCAGAGAAACAGTTAAAGAAACAGGGATAAACAGTAATTAATAAAAATTAAAAAAAATCTGGATTACTTGATTTGTTGCTGTTTAACTTCTTGAGTTCTTTATATATACTGGATATTAGTTCTCTGACAGATACAGGTTTCATGAAGATCATTTCCCAATCTGTAGGCAGATGTTTTGTTCTGACGACAGTATCCTTTTCTTTACAGAAACTTTTCAGTTTCATGAGGTCCCATTTATTGATTGTTGCTCTTACAGCCTGTGTTGTTCGTGTCCTGTTCAGAAAGTTGTCTCCTGTGCCAATGAGTTCAAGGCTCTTCCCCAATTTTTTTCTAAGTGGTTCAGTGTGTCTGGTTTTATATTGAGGTCTTTGATCTACATGGACTTTAGTTTGTGCAGGGTGATAATTGTGGATCTATTTGCATTTTTCTACATGTAGACATCCAGTTAACCTAGCACCGTTTGTTGAAGATGATGTCTTTTTTCCATTGAATGGTTTTAGTAGGTTTGTCAAAAATCAAGTTTTCATAAGTGTGTGGATTATTGTCAGGGTCCTCTATTCGATTCCATTGATCGACCAGACTGTTTCTATGCCAGAGCTAAACAGAGAATTCACAATAGAGGAATATCGACTGGCAAAGAAACACTTAAGAAATTTTTAACTTCCTTAGTCATAAAGGAAATGCAAATCAAAACAACCCTAAGATTTCACCTTACACCATCAGAATAGCCAAGATCAAAAACTCAAGTGAAAACACATGCGGGAGAGGTTGTGGAGAAAGGGAAACTCTCCTCCACTGCCTGTGGGAATGTAAACTTGTACAACAATTCTGGAAAGCAATCTGGTACTTTCTCAGACAACTAAAAATAGTGCTTCCTCAAGATCCACTCCTAGGCATATACCCATAAGAGGCTCAAGTACACAATAAGGACATTTGCTCAACCGTGTTTATAGCAGCCTTATTTGTAATAGCCAGAAGCTGGAAACAGCCCAGATGCCCCTCAGTGGAGGAATGGATACAGAAATTGTGGTACATCTACACAATGGAATATTACTCAGCAATAAAAAACAAGAAAATCATGAAATTTGCAGTTAATTGGTGGGATCTGGAAAAAGACCATTCTGAGTGAGCTATCCCAGAAGCAGAAAGACACACACGGTATATACTCACTCATATAGTCATATGATATAGAATAAACTTACTAAAATCTGTACACCTAAAGAAACTAATCAAGAGGGAGGAATCTTGCTAAAATACTCAATTCCTATCCAGAAAGGAAAAGAGGATGGATATCAGAAGAAGGAGAAAAGAGAGAACAATTCAGGAGCCTGACACAGAGGACCTCTGAAAAGCTCTGCCCTGCAGAGTATCAATGCAGATGTTGAGACTTATAGGCAACCTTTGGGCAGAGTGCAGGGAATCTTATGAAAGAAGTGGGAAACAGTAAGATCTGCAAGGGACAGGAACTCCACAAGAAGAGCAACAGAACCAAAAATCTGAGCACAGGGGTCTTTCCTGACACTGATACTCCAACCAAGGTCCGTGCATGTAGATAACCTAAGACCCCTGCACAGATGTAGCCCATGGCAGTTCAGTATCCAAGTGGGTTCCATTGTAATAGGAACAGGGACTGTCTCTGACATGAACTGATTGGCCTGCTCTTTAATTACCTCCCCCTGAGGGGGAAGCAGCATTACCAGGTCACAGAAGAAGACAATGCAGCCACTCCTGATGAGGCCTAATTGACTAGGACCAGAAAGAAGGAAAGAAGACCTCCTCTATCAGTGGACTTGGGGAGGGGCATGCATACAGAGGGTGGAAGAAGGGAGGGATTGGGATGTGAGGAGGGAGGTAACCACAGGGGGGATACAAAGTGAATAAATTGTAATTATTAAAGAATTTCAAAAAGAAAAAAAGAAAAAGAAATGAATAAAAAACTGAAAAAAAAAGAAAGAAATGCTCAATGTACATAGTCATCAGAGAAATGCAAATTAAAACAACACTGAGATTCTACCTCACGCCAATCAGAAAGGCCCAGATCAAAAAGACACTGGATGACACATGCTAGAGAATTTGCGGACACAGGGGAACCCTCTTTCTTTGCTGGTGTGAATGTTACCTTGTAAAATGACTTTGGAAATCAATCTGGCACTTTCTCAGAAAATTAGGAATAGTGCTAACTCAAGATCCAGCTATGCATTGCAGCCAGTTCTAATGAGACAGGATAAGCTAGGGTCAGATGGAAGGGGAGGAGGCCCACCCCTATCAGTGGACTGGGGAGGGGCATTGGAAGAGATGAAGTAGAGAGGACGGGATTAGGAGGGGAGGAGGGAAGGGACTACAGCTGGGATACAAAGTGAATAAACTGTTATCAATATAAAAATATTTTTTTAAAGTTATAAAAAAGAAATCCAGCTATACTACCCCTAGGCATATACCCAGTATATGCCCCAACATTCAATAAGGACATTCGCTCAATCATATTCATATCAGCTTTATTAGTAATAGCCAGAATCTGAGAACAATCTAGATGTCCCTCAACTGAGGAATAGATACATAAATTGTTCATCTACACTATGGACTACTAGTCAGCAATTAAAAACAAGGAAATCATGAAATTGGCAGGCAAATGAGGTCACTGGAAAGGATCATCCTGAGTGAGGTAACCCAGAAGCAGAAAGACACACATGGTATGTACTCACTTATAAGTGGATATTAGTCATATAAAACAGGATAAATACACTAAAATCTATAGTCCTAAAGAAGCTAAACAAGGAAGACCCTAGGGAAGAGGCCAAAACCTCACTCAGAAAAGCAAACAAGAGAGACATCGGAAGTAGGAGAAGACAGGGAACAAGACAGGATCCTTCCATAGGGGACCTCTGAAAGACTCTACCCACCAGAGTATTGAAGGATATACTGAGACTCATAGCTAAACTTTGGGCAGAGTGCAGTAAACCTTATGGGAGAAGAGAGAGATAGAAAGCCTAAAGGGTATAGGAACTCTAGAAGAAGAACAGAACCAAAAAACCTGGGCCCAGGGGGTCGTGCAGGACTATACATAGAGAGGACCTAGACTCCTTGCTCAGAGGAAGCCCATAGGCTGTCCAGCTTCCAAGTGGTGCCCTAGTAAGAGGACCATAGGTTGTGACATGAACTCAGTGGCTGGCTCTTTAATCTCCTCCCCTGGGGGTTTCAGCCTTGCCAGATAGCATAGGAAGACTATGCAGCCAGCCTTGATGAGACCTGATAGGCTAAGGTCAGATAGAAGGGGAGGAGGACCTCCCCTATCAGTGGACTAGGGAAGAGGTAAAGGGGGAGAAGAGTGAGAGTGGGTGGGACTAGAAGGAGACCCGGGAGAGGGCTGCAGAAGGAATACAAAGTGAATAAATTGAAATAAATAATAGTTCATTACATATTTTAGAGATAAAAAAAGGAAATATAGCTTAAATTCTATTCTGGGAGGCAGAGGAAGCCATGACAATAGCCTCTGTAATTTTGGAGTCTCTTGGAATCTCCTGTGGAACAGTTTGTACAGAAGTGGTCTATTCTTGGCCCTGAGGTTTCTGTTACAAAAGTCATTCACATTCTTTAAGGGACTTGATTGGCCAACTTTGTAATTATAATAATTTGAGCATGAGTATAAATAGATCTCATCATTTAACTTACACTTCCATAACGATCAATTAGCTCAAGCATTTTTCTGGTGCTGTATATAGGTTTAACTAAATGGAATATTTGTTCTCCTTAATTTCTAACTGCTCATTGTTGGGAAATACTAATATGTTTTCCTTCAAATACAAAAACTAGTAGAAAAGAATGAAAGATCAGATATTAGGATAACAATTATCAGACTACAAATCATTCTGATTTTAATATTATAAATGATATGTACTCAGGCTTCACAACTGTTACCTACTTGAGGGGGATTTTCATCTGTCTGCAATCAAAGAACACTGTGAGTTCAGAGGAAATCGGGATACAGATTTGAATAGTCTGACCTAGAGTTAAAGAGACATTGTATCAAATATCTGAAACACTGGGGACCTAGATTTGAAGGTGTCTAAGAGAATTCAGCACACTGTTAATAAGCTCGTTTATTTGAGGACTAACCATAGAAGGGAATATAAAACATATTACAGACCAGTTCTTAGAATTCAGACTACCAGTCTGATATCAATATCTAGAAAGCATTATGAATGACTATGATTTTGAGTTTTCCTTGGTATTTAATTTGTTTCCTCTATATGTGTATGTACACATTTTGTGCATTATTTCAGTTGGTTATTTTATTATTCTATTGTGCACATTTAATCATAATATTAGTAGTATTTTTTATTAGTTTTGTTTTACTTTACATTTGCTATGTTGTTTTATAACAAATCAGTCTCAAAATTCTCACCCTATATATGTTATTGTAATACATGTCAGTTTTACCAATGTATATAACACTTAGCTTGTTATTTGAAAGCCATTTAAAAGTGAGAGAAATGGAAATTTCATACTCTCTTCTAGAATCGCAGGCCCTTTCATTTCTTTGACTCTACCTAAGACAGATAAGCTGTCTCCCTATAGAGAATGTCCTATAACTGCTCTTCCCACAATCGTTTCTTGTCTGTGTATTCATTTTTATTTATTTTATTTTTTATAATTACATTTAATATTTGTTTTATTTTTTATAATTTATAATTTTTATATTAATCACAGATTATTTACTTTGTATCCCAACTGTAGCTCCTTTCCTCATTCCCTCCCAATCCCACCCTCGCTCCCTCATCTACTCCCTGCCCCTTTACAAGTCCACAGATAGGGGAGGTCCTCCTCCCATTCCATCTGACCCTCGCTTATCAGGCCTCTTCAGGACTGGCTGCAAAGTCCTCCTCTGTGGCCTAGCAAGGCTGCTCCTCCCCCAGGGGTTTAGGGGGGAGGTCAAAGAGCCAGCCATTGAGTTCATGTCAGAAACAGTCTCTGTTCCCCTTACTAGGGAAACCCACTTGGATACTGAGCTACCATGGGCTACATCCAGCAGGGGTTCTAGGATATATCCATACATGGTCCTTGGTTGGAGATACAGTCTCATAAAAGACCCCTGTGCCCTGATATATTTGGTCCTTGTGGAGCTCCTGTCCTCTCCAGGCAATACTAACTTCTTTCATATTATTTTCTGCACTCTGCTGAAGGTTAGGTTATGAGTCTCAGCATCTGCTTTGATACACTGTTAGGTAGAGTCTTTCAAAGGCCCTCTGTGGTAGGCTCTTGTCCTGTTACTTGTTGTCTCCTACTTCTAATGTCCATCCCATTTGTCTTTCTAAGTGAGGATTGATCATCTAACCCCAGGTCCTCTTTCTTTTTTATCTTCTTTAGGTGTAGCAGAAAGGTGGATCGATGGAACCAAATAGAAGACCAATAAAGAAACCCACACACCTATGGATACTTGATTTTTGACAAAGAATCCAAAACCATTCAATGGAACAAAGACACATCTTCAACAAATGGTGCTTGTCCAACTGTATGTCTACATGCAGAAAAATGAATATAGATACATATTTATCACCCTGCACAAAACTAAAGTTCAAGTGGATCAAAGACCTCAACATAAAACCAAATTCACTAAATCGGTTAGAAGAAAAAGTGGAGAAGAGCCTAGAACTCATTGGCATAGGAGACAACTTCCTGAACAGAGCACCATCAGCACAGGCTCTAAGAGCAACAATTCATAAATGGGACCTCAGGAAACTGAAAAGCTTCTGTAAAGCAAAGGACATTGTCGTCGGAACAAAACAACAGCCTACAGACTGGGAAAGGATCTTCACCATTTTTATTTTTGTACATCTACCTATGCAAATCATGAGGACAAATATTTTTAGACCCTAAGATATTCACATATGTATGTGGTCAGGTTTCATCAGCTGTAAATAACTACTGACCTTACAATGTTAATATCAGCTCTGTTTGTGAAGAAATATTGGTCAGAGCCATGATATACTAGCAAAAGCTTGTGAATTGGGTTACAAAGAAAGAGTTTACCTCAAACCAAATCAAAACCAATAATATGCAAATAAATAAATAAATAGATTGATAAATAAATAAATAAATAAATAAATAAATATAACCAGCAATAAAATGAAACAAAAAATGGTAGCAAAAGAGGAAATAATAATTTGAGTTATGCATTAAAAAATCTTCTGGTGAAGAAAAATAGGGACAAGATCCTGGACTTGTGGGTACAAACCCACATTGGAAGCCTGTATTAAAATAAGACATGTGGCACACAGGCCTACGTTGTATTGATCAAAATAAGATGCATAGATTTGAAGTGGGCTAAAGCAGATACTATCCACTTCCTATAAGTAAAAAGGGGTATGCATGGCTGAAATGAGAAAGGGAATATTTAAAGACAGTAATGCAAAGATCTTGATGCATGTAATACTATCTAGGCTGCAAGAATCCTCAGAGGCCTTTTATATGAATGGCACAGTCTTCTGCAATGTACAAGTACATCAGAATATTATTCTCCAAAAAGAATAGAATTATTCCACTTTCTCATGAACAAATATTTGCAAGATTTACAAATTGCTTGAATTCTGGGGATGTGTTTTTAAAACATATTTGCCTATTAAATAAGAACACTCCTTTCAAGTTTTGTCAGTCCTCTTGGGATATAAATATTTAACATTACTTATCCAGTTGACAGATTTAATTCAATCTCAAAAGCAAAAAGCTTCCAGAATATAAATATAAACCTATAAAAATTTTCATGTAAATGAGATAAAAGTAAAGCAGTAACAAAAATATGCTAATTTTTAACATAAAATTGTTACTACTACTGTGAAAGTAAAATGTGCATATTAGGCAAAACATTCATTTCTAAAATTTTAGAGTAATTTATTCACTTCACATCCTGGTAGCCTCATGCCTCCTCACCTCCCACAGCCTTCCCTTCCCCATCCTCCCTTCTCTCTTCTCTATTACTCAGAAAAAGGGAGCCCCCTTCCCATCCAGCCCAGCTTATAAAGTTGTATCAGGACTGAGCATATCCTCTTTCCCTGTAGCCTGGCAAGGCAATCCCACCAGGGGGAAGTGATCAAAAAGCTGGCACGTAAGTCCAGCAGTCTCTACTTTGCTTACTAGAGGACACATTAAAAAGGTCATCATTTCTTCTACTGCTTCTGGTGTCTATCCATGTCCTCTAAAAGACTCCTCTCAGCAGGGGATCAAAGCAGATGCAGAGACTCACAGCTAAACTTTGGACAGAGCACAGGGAGTCTTATGGGAAAAAAAGGAGGTATAGAAGGACCTGGAGGGGACAGGAACCCCACAAGGAGACCAACAAAACCAAAAAATGCTGGGCCCATGGGGGTACTACAGAGATTTAGGATCAACCAAAGACCATGCATAGAGAGGACCTAGACCTTATGCTCAGATGTAGCTCATGGAATGCTCTGTCTCCATGTGGGTCCCCCTAGAAAGGGGAGAAGAGATAGTCTCTGATATGAACTTGGTTGCTTGCTCCTTGATCACTTCTTCCTAGTGGGCCAACCTAGCCAGCCCACAGTAGAAGAGGATCAAGGCAGTCCTGATGGGACTTGATAGGCTATGGTCAAATAGTAGGGAAGGAGGACGTCCCCTATCAGTGGACTAGGGGAGAGGAACTGAGGAAGAAAAGGGTGGATGGGACCAGGAGGAGATGAGGCAGGGAGCTACAGCCAGGATACAAAGTGAATAAATTATAAATTATTATTATTGTTGTAAATTATTATTATAAATAAAAATGCCCATCATTGAACTTTGATAGTTTTAAAGATTTATTTTATGTGTGTCACTTGTCTGCATGTATATCTATGAACCAAGTGATTGATGCCTCTGGAAGTCAGAGATGCCAGATCCATGGGAACTGGAGTTATATAAGGCTGTGAGTCACAATATGGGTGCTAGGCACCAAACCCAGTTCCTCTGCAGGACCAACAAGTGCTCTAAACCTCCGAGACATCTCTCCAGCCCCATTGTGGCATCTGCATACTCGAGTTTATGAATTCTTCTGTTTGGCTCAAAGAGTTCAAAGTATAGAGCTGCAATGAGTAATTGACTGATTCAATGGGACAAAGGAGCATTTCTTTACACACATGTGTGAAACTAAGAATTTATCAAAATTCATCTGAAAATTTAAAAATCCTTTAAAAACATGAAATTATATTTAAAAGTTTATATATGTATATATATAATACAACCTGAAGATATACCAGAACATGAAATAATATTTAAATTGTCCAGAGATAAATGCAATAAAATCATGTCTCCTTTAATCCTTTTATTTTGATTGATATATTCAATTATGTTGAATGACATATTCATGACTGAGATAAAGCCATAACCTACTTCAGAACCCATAATGTTTTTATTTAGTCAGGATTGTTTAAGTGAAGTTCTATCCTTCTGTCTCCAGAGTCTAAGGGACCAACTGGGCAGAGGTGTTGAGACACTGGTGATGTTTCACCACACAACAACACCTTAATTTAGAGAGCTTCTTTTTAATGTATTTATTTTTTATTAATTAGTTTATTCACTTTTTATCCCAAATGTAGCCCCCTCCCAATTCCAGCTTCCCTTCCTCTTCTCTACCCATGCTCCTCCCCAAGTCTAGTGGTAGGGGAGGTCGTCCTCCCCTTCCGTCTGACCCTAATCTGTCATGTCTCATCAGGGGTAGCTGCATTGTCTTCCTCTGTGGCCTGGCAAGGCTGCCCCCCCCCCGCAGTGGGAGGTGATCAAAGACCCAGCCACTGAGTTCATGTCAGAGACATATCCTGTTCCCCTTACTAGGGAACCCACTTGGAGACTGAGCTGCCATGGGTTACGTCTGTGCAGGGGTTCTAGCTTATCTCCATGAAGAGTCCTTGGTTGGAATATCAGTTTCAGAAAAGATCCTCGTGGCCAGATTAATCAAATTCAGAGAAAATAATTTACAATAAAACAGAACACTGTTTGAGGCTAATGTTGCCACGTAAGTGCAGCTAACGCACCCAAGTAGTACTTAGCTTTGGTAGCCTGAAATGTCTTAAATGGACATTTGTTAGACTGTGTGCTGAAAATATACTATATTACATTCTCTCCTTTTCCGTTTATCATCTACTCAAATGGACCTGTACAACAGCATTTAGGGTATTAATACTGTTTCCTATACATGAAGATAGATGCTGATGTCATCACTACGTAATCTTGACTTTGTGGAAATTGTAAGGCCAACATATATAGAAAACAATCATCGAATAGATGTGAACTTGAATTTCATTTACTTACTTATTTACATAGTGTCTTGGGAAATTTACAGAATAAATATGCATATATAACACATAATGAAAACAACATTTACTAATATGACCCTTTAGAATTACACAATAATTTAGCATATCTCACAACGCTATGAAAAGGACATCAAAGTTATTTTATTTTATCAGCATTATATATCTGCAGAAGTTGGAAACCTCAAGACTGGACTCTAGTGCTCATAAAACTAAATTCTCACAAATCACATAAAGTAAGAGCAGTGCTTTAAAAAGGCTTAAGGGTTGATCACTGTATAAATACTTCCAGCAGCGAGCGTAGCGATCAGAAGCTGCATTCTGACCTTTGAGAGGTATTGGCAATACCATGTGTAGACCAAATAACTTGCCCAGTACCAGCTGCAGTGCTCAACAACACCAAATGGGGACAAACAAGAAAAATCTGCCAAGCCAGCTGTTCCCAGGCATTGTTAAAGCTCTCTTTCCTAGACAGCATCATGTCTCTGGTACCACTCTCAGTAGAGATAAATGTCAGTATGTCAATTCCTGACATAATTAGGGATTTCCATGTTCCATCGTCTAAAACATTCACTGTTCAAAAACCACAAGCATCACTTAGTCGTTGCCTGTATTGCTGTGATGTAATTACTCTATTTGTTTAGAAATACAGTTTGACTTTAGTAGTAAGAATTCAAAAAGGAGGAGGCAAAATGTTAGAACTAGTCTACATATTCCCACTGGAGTCACTCCTTCAAAGTCTTCAAATCTTACCTGGTTAAATACAAACATAATAAGAACATTGTTGCTATAATCAATACTAGTTAATCTAGTAAGGGGGCTCAACCCATTCTCAAAACTTTCCTTTTACTTTAAAAAAATTTAAATAGATAAAGATAGAAAAGTATGATGATTTGACTACTGATCAAAAATAGAGATGATAAATAAGGTTCTGTAACAATCAGCTTTGAAAAGATATATTTACTGGGTATTGATGAAGAGAAATGAGATGAAAATAAAATCAAAGCCAAAGACAGTAAAGATTAAGGATGGATCTAAGATGAGGAATGAGTAGAGGAAGATGGGGACCAGTACCAAGCTGTGAGCAGGCTCGTGTTGACTGGAAGGTAGAGTGGGCAAAATTAAAGCAATAATCTTGTCATATCTTCTGCAGTTAGACTGAAAATAAAATATGCCAGATATGCTGAGAGCACACAACAGGGATTTATTAAGGTGCAATTAAACTCACAAGTGAATGACCTTCTGGGGCCCGATTGTCCCTCAGAGGCTGTCAGTTGCCAGCCAGTCTTCATTTCCTCCATGCTTCTCACAAATTGGATTAGGGATACATTACTTTATTTGGTGCATAAACACAGATATCACCTCGAAGTTTATTTTAGTGTCAAATATGAGCAATTAAGGCTCAGGAACTCAGAGTCAGTTTACCATGAACGTTTTGTTGCAATGTGGAAAGAGTCTCATGAGTTTTTCTATAACAGAACAAATAAGGCCAGGAATGATGAGCTTTTTATTTGTTTGTTTGTTTGTTTAGTTTTGTTGAGACGGTTTCTCTTTGTAGCCATAGCTCTCCTGGAACTCACTCTGTAGACCAGGCTGGCCTCACACTCTTAGAGATCAGCCTCCTGACTGCTGGAATTAAAGGCATACACCACCACTATCTGGTGAAGACATTTTCTAAAAGCACATGGATGCAAGCACCAGGTTCACAGGTTACAACAGAGTATAGATATCTTTGTAATAGGCTCAGATGCTAATTTATGACATTTTTACCCTTCATGTTAATAGATGTTAGGAGTCTTTTAGTATGTCCCGAAAGGCTTTGCTTAATAGTCAAAAGCAAAGGTGGGCAATGAATGGGTATTAAAAATGGTAATGATAGCTCAAGAGAATTTACTGGGCCTGTGATGTCCCTTTGCTTCACAGGCAAAGGAATTTTAATCACCCAATCTGCCTAGTAGAATCTCTAAGAAAACTTCATCCTTTGTGGGATACATTCTCTTCACATGGTAAAAACGGTATTGTAACCCTTTTGAGTTGTAGTCATGTAACTAAATTCTCACAGAGTAAATAAAGAGAAATACAAAGAAAGTTCTGTATTCATATTAGATACACCTTGCAACAAGGACTCCAGCCTAGTGACTTCAGAGGTCAATGCAGGGCTTGAGCTAACTTCCAGAATACCTTCTAAGATGCATGCACTGTTTAATATTTTTCACTTTAAACATGTTTTGAGATTATAATAACAATATTTCTACCTTTCCTTTGTTCCCTCTAAACTCTTCTTTTAAACCCTCCTCATTTTATTTTTAATCCACGCTTCCTTATTAGTTATTACATTCATATATACATATATATATATATATATATATATATATATATATACATCTATACACTTAACTATAACCTGCTCAGCTTGTGTAATGTTACTTGTGTGCATGTTTTCAGGTCTGGTCATTGTGTTGCATAACCAATTGGTGTGAATTTCCCAAAAAAAAGAAAAATGTTTCTCCCACTCTCAGCATTCCTTAGTAGCATGCAGCACTTTTGGCTTGAGGCTTCATGGGCATTTTCCATGTCCATTTTGGCATATATATTGTTTCTGTCTTTGTCCAGCTCATGTTTAAACAATCATGCCAGTGAGACTTTTTTTTAATGTACTTTTTTTTTAATGGTGATATGGTCTCACAGAAAAACACATGATATTCTGTCTTTTATAAGCTTTACATGCCTTTTGCTGAGACTCTTACATACAGGAAGGTCTTGAGGGTGTATCTATTGTGGCTGGGTTCCACAACTTTCCATTTTGGTTGGTTGTGGAATTTTGTATTGATATCCTCCTGTTGTAAAGAGGAATTTCCTCAAAGATGGTTGAAAACTAAATGTGTCTTTGGGTATGAGGATGAATGTTTAGATTGTTGTTGGGGATTATGCTGGTAAAGTAGTCATTATAAGAAACAACTCACTAACCAATTAATGCCTTCAGCTAGGGAAATCTAGCCTGAATCTCTGTAATAGGAAAGACACAACTATTGGAGAATGAATTTTTAGTATCATCTATCTCTAGGATTTTTTTTATTTCCTCTTTGATATCTTAGATGATCTACTGCTTATTCAAAAATGTCTTGCTTAGTTTCCAAGTATTTTGTGGTTTCTTCAGTTTCTGTTATTGTTGATTAATAGTTTTATTGCATTAAGATCTGTTAAGACACAAGAAATTAGTTCATCTTTTCTATTTGTTGAGACTTGACTAATCTCTACCTTACGGTTAGAGAAAGTGCATCTCACTGAGCCCACATCTCATAGATCAAGCCTGACTGGATGGCTAGCAAACTCCTGTGATCTTCCTGTCTCCACCATCCAAAATAGGGTTGCAGATATATGCCACTATAAATGAATTTTATGACATGTGTTCTGGGGATCAAACTTAAATATTCATTCTCCATAGCAAATAAATTATGTACTATGACAATTTTTTATCCCTCCATGATGAAACAAACTTCTGGAAACTTCTGTGTTGTTAATGTGTTATGATATTGTCCTAAATCAAAACAGTTTCAATGACTAACAACAGAATGGAATTATATGTTTGTATTTTTGCAGGTAAAGCTCTCTAAATAAGTTTTTTTGTTTATTTGTTTGTTTTTATGTTCCTGCCTCTGATCCAAATAAAAAAATTCAAATCTTGAATATGCAATTTTCATTACAGAAGAGAAAAAACTAAAGATTCTCATGATTTGTATTTATTTGTAGATAATAGATAGATAGATAGATAGATAGATAGATAGATAGATAGATACACACATACATACATACATACATACATAGAAATAGACAGATAGATGATAAGTGAAAGGCACACAGATTATCCATAGTTGACAAATTAGCTACATAAATACACTGATATAAGGATAGATATATGATCAATAGATGTAGATATAGATAGACACATGCATACATTGACACATGGATCCCAAACTGACAGATAATCAATAGGTGAAGTTACAGACAGATACATACAGACATAGCCACATAGCCAGACAAAGAGATGACAGACAATACATGATTCAAAGACAAAGAGAAATGATTATTTGCTGAGCATACACTCAACGTTGGCTTCAGCAGCTCTTTATTTTATGAATACTTGGTGCCCAATTTTAGGCTAATTTCTGGACAGCTGTGAGACTCCATGTCAGGATTCTCTGTAGGGGCCTTCTCAGCCAGCATAGAGACTTTAAGACACCAGAATAAACAGTATAATGCACAGATCTAACTGATTATGCACTGTTTTCAGCATCACAGTAAAATATGAGACTATACTCAAAGATACTGGACTATGTTTATGCTGCTGTATTTCCATATACATAATGCAACCTTCCCCTTATTATACAATGAATAATAAACCAGTATCTATTTTCCTGTGTCCTAATTTTCTTCTATAACTTTATAATAATTAATAAATATGCTATGACATTTATAAATGTATTACCTTTAAACACTAGATACATAGATAGATAGATAGATAGATAGATAGATAGATAGATAGATAGGCAGATCCTTAAATTTAGAATTTTTCAATTGTGACAATTTCACATTAAAGGTAACTTGATTTTCTATTTAAATGAATTTAACAGAAATCTAAAGCAAAAATGAAACAGATAATTATTACTTAAAACTAACAATTTTTTATAAAGTAGAATAAAATAACAATGGCATAACAACCTATAGTTAAGAATGTTATTTGTGAGCCATATATCTGACTAGGGATTATGATCCAACATACCTGAGCTTAATAAGCATGAAAATCTCCTATAAAATTTTTTAAAAAATCATAAAGTACAATATCTTGTTACTTACTAGGATTTTTATCAATTGAAAATCAAGTCATAATTTCTCCCAAAACATTACAAAATAAACTTTCAGGTTTTCAGTTTTACATTTTTTAGCTCTATGTCATGTCTAGCATGTATTCTTTAACTACACAAGCCATTTTGTTAGTTTCTGTTTGTTTCCTTTCACCTATTGGGTAACATAAATTTACAGTTGTTTATTTATCCTTCTGTATTTAGCAATAGAAATTAATGGTGGCAGATAAATCATCATTCTATATTTAATTAGTTTGAATGTAAATTGCCAACTAACCACAATAACTACATATATAAGTAAATTGATTTTATTGGCATTATGTGTCAACATTATGTTTTAATTAAAAGCAGCAGTGAAAGCTGTGGTGTGGATCCTCCATAGTCATGTACATCCAGAAAATCAAAATGATATGATTTTAGAACATTTCAGTTAGCTCTTCAGTCCTCACATTCTTAATGTGAATCTCTTTTCCGGTGTCATATATATTTAACTGGCTAGGTTTTTAAATAATACATTGGCTTTATTGTTCACTTCATTTTTAGGCTTTTTGTTTCTATTTTGCATGTATGAGTATTTTGCCTGCATGTATATCTGTGCACCACGGTTTGTAACTGGTTTCCCTCGGTTAAGAAGAGGGCCTCTCTCTCAGATCTATCACAGAAGATTACTATCTGCCAAGTGGTGCCGTGACTTGAACTTTTGTCTGCTAAAAGAATAAGAACCCTTATCTGCTGAGCCATCTCTCCAGCTCTCTTTTATTTTATATTTATTTTGGAATTTGCTAAAACCTTTATTTAAACATTTACTGAGAACATAGTAATTTCTCACTGAAATTCTCCAAGCTTCCAAATATTCTTAATTAAAAACACTTTAGTTAACTTATATTTTAAAGTTGACACTACTTTACCGTGTTCAAGGCAGCCTACTCACAAAACTCCAATGGATGAATTGGAGGCGCTAATGAATCAACTACATGCAAGGAGAAATAGTCGCCACTCAGTTTTTCTTGGGAACATAATTATCTGCCTGTTTTGTTAATAAAAGTGTATACAAAGAGGATTTATGAGACTGGCTTACAGGCTGTGTTCTGCTTGTCCAACACTGGCTGTTTTCCAAGAGAGATGCAAAAGAATCAGGGGCCGTTTGGTCTGCAAGGTTAGACATCTCAGCTGGTCTGTGTGGTCTACATTGAAAACCTAAAATAGTAGATTCAAATACTAGCAAAGGTGTTCCTCATCAGTTAGACAGGTGGATTTAACAATAAGATTGATGGCAATGAGGCACAGAGCAAGCAACCAACCAAAAAAAAAAAAAAAAAAAACACCTTATTTTGTGTATATCCTTTTACATGGGCTCCTACCAGAAAGTTTGGCCATCCTTTAGAGTGGGTCTTCCCATGTTAAATGATCTAATCAATAAAGTTCCTCGTGGTGTTCTTAGCTGCTTGGGTTTTATTTGATTCCAGATGTACTCAAGTAGGCAGACAAAGTTAGCCCATGCTAGTCCACCTCTTGTCAATTTAGTACTCTGTCAGATCTCCCTGTCATTCTAAATTGCAAGACTAAGGCAGCTTGCACAAGTCCTGCCCAAATTTGCACCAGATTGGTTCCTAGAGGTGAAAGGGGAAGTGGACAGGTGTCTCATCTCTACTCTAAAACAAAGTTTCTATTGATGACCACTTGCAAATGAGTATTTGCTGTCCTCCAATGGGTCTCACTGGAGAAACAAACTAATCCTAAGGGTAGGCTGAATGGCTAATGGTAACTGGACAACAGAAAATGAAAAATAAACTCAGTGTATGCTTTATAGAGTCTTTGTCTCAGAGTGTTATATCTCAGCTTTTCATTTCTCTGTTTTTTTGCTTTAATTATGTATTTTTAAAATTTATATATAAATTGTATATTTAATTAAATTAATTATATATTTATGTAAGTATACAAATATATAGAGTTATCTATTTTTATCTTACAAATCCTCTGTGTATACATTATGGCATCTAGTTTAGTGTTTTATGGAATTTCTAAGAGTGCAAACAAGTGGGCTTCCATTTTTTTGTGCCTTTTCTTGGACTCTTTTTCTTCCATTTGTTTGTTTTGCCCAATTCTGACATGTTACTTTTTGTTTTATCTCATTTATCATCATCATCATGAACATTACCTATTAAAAGGCTGTTTGTCTTCTAATGAGACACAGAACTGGGGTGGATCTGGATGGGACAGGAGGTGGGGAAGAACTGGGAAGAGTAGAGGGAGAAGAAATTTTAATCAGAATATAATTTATGTGGGAAATATCCCTGAAGGCTTCTGCCCTCTAACTGTTTATATCACTTTTTGATTTTTTAAATTTACTTATTTATTCACTTTATATCACAGTAATAGACCCTTCTCTCCTTTTCTCCCACACCCACCAACTTTCTCTCTTCCTCAAACCTCCCCTTCCATCCCCCTCAGAAGAAGAGAATCCAACGCCCAACTACTCAACCCAGCACATCAAGTCATATCAAGACTGGGCACATCCTCTCCCACGTTGGACTGCAACACAGCCCGGCCAAGGGGCAAATAATCAGAAGGCATGCAAGAGAGTCCTTTTCAGAGACAGCCCCTGCTCTCCTAACTGAAGACCACGCTGTTTTTCCAAAAGGCCAAACCATCATTCTTCCAGGCCAGCTGCTTCAGGATTATGGAAAACATGATAAGACAAAATGAATTCCATGAGTCTGGGCCCACTATCACAGATTTTGGTTGCAAAGTTTGTTTCCTGGTAGGAAGTTACGTTGTATGGAAAATGAAGATGACTGCTAAGGCATTCTGTGAGTTTACAGATGGCAAGTTTTGCAGGATTGCTTTTCAACTTAATTTCAGGTGAATTCTTAGAAAGGCTGAGAGTTACAGTATTCCTTGCTACAATATTACTATAATTGTTTACAGCAGAGTTGTAAAAGATGGTCTTTTCTGAAACCCATTGAGGTGGAACTCCACAGCCACATAGACTTCAGAGCTACTGTATGGGAATATCCTGCTAGGATGATTCATGAGTGTCTACTTGTCGTGTTCAACTTCTGTCCTAGTTCAAAGCCCCACAGTCTTCCACATTGATCCATAAAACAAACAAACAAACAAACAAAAAACATGGTCAGGTCTGACACAGAAATAGCCTAATCTCTAGTACAAACTTTTGGCATAGTTACTTTTTTATTACTGCAACAAAACACCATAATCAAGGAGATTTATAAAAGAAATCAGTTGAATGGGTTTATGGTTTCAGACGGAGATTGTGATGTGAGCGCAAAGGCACACTGGTATTATTAGCTGAGCTCTCATATTTCAATCCAAAAGCAGGATGGAAGCAGAGAGAGCAAAGTACGTTAGGAATGAGAAAAGTCTTTAAACTGCAAAGCTTATGCCTAGTCATATACTTCCTATTCACCAAAGAGATCAAATCTTCAAACATATGAATTTACGAGGACCATTTTCATTCAAACAACAATAGCTCTCATTAACAAATCTAAAAAAAAATCTAACAGCAAATGCTAGAAAGAGAGTGTGGAAATAGGGATCTTTATTCACTACTTGTGGGAGTACAAATCAAAATAGTCACCATGGAAATCAATTTAGAGGTTCCTCACAAACTAAAATAGAATTATCATATGACCCAACTATTCCAGTCCTGGGCATATCCTGTCATGGAGATATTCATACATCTCTGTTTCTTGTTTCTCTATTTATAGTAGTAAAGAAATGGAGCCCATTTAGACACCCATCAACAGAAAATGGAATTAATATATATTCAAATATTAATCAACTATAAAGAAAAGTGAAATAAGGAAGTTTGCAGAAAAATGAATGGACTTAGGAAGCATAATATTAAATGAGGTGACACAAACTAAGGAAGAAAATAGTGCTATGTTCTCTACAATATGAATATCCAAGCCTATAATGTATACATGTAAATATCAAAGCTGGTGTAAGTGTGGGTATAGTATAACATTTACAAATGAGACCAAAAATGTTTTATTAGGTGATAAAAAAGAATTTTGACAAGGTGTCACATGATTTATGAAAGACAAATAGTTATTTTGTTTGTTTGTTTGTTTGTTTGTTTGTTTGTTTTTACAGTGTCATGCTTTTTATTTTTATGGTAATAGGTAAATAAGAATCTAATTGCTAGTAAAACTGCAAATCCCACAGTGATACTCTGGGACTCAGAATACCTAGTCTAACTATAAGGAAGTTGAAAGAGACGTACAGTGTTTAGGACTAGGAAAATATTTTATTGACTACCTTATCTGGCTGTTTTTATTTATGAGTACATTACAACAATACGATTTTATGAAAAGAATAAATGACAAACATCAATTTTCCAGTCACTTCTTTACCTTGCTTCGTAAAATGAAATTTTATTAAGTATGTTTCATTTGAAGGCCTTCCTGTGTTTTACATTCGAACATAAAAACTCTATTTGTTATGTTTACCGGTGGGATCAAACAAGGGTCCTAATGAATATTACACATACATACAACCTTTGAGCTAAATCCCAAATTCTCTCAACCCTATTTTCTAAATAATTCAATTTTTGTTGTCAAATTCAGGTTTTTCTGAATCTTTTGGGACAGGAGTTAGTCATGTTCCTCTTACTAGTTAAATGATCCCCCCCCCCAAAGTCTGGAGTTATTCTGAGGTAATAGTTTTGGTAACAATTTGTAAGAGTGATTTAAATCTGGATTACTTTGTTGTCCATTAAAACAACAGCTAATGTTCTGTCTCTGTCTGTAGGTAGTCAGAAATTCCTTTTGAATGATTTCTCAAGTGAGTTTGCACACTTACTGAATGAGAGCAACAGCCTTCTGGCTGATTTCTCATCTGTTCCTATGAATCCCATGTGCAAATCTGGAAGATGTTAATTTGAATATCAGCACATATAAAATATGAACTCATCTGCAGTTAATTTTGGAATCTGCAGTCCATGGTGGCAGAGATCTCAGTTCAGAGGCACTTCAGTGCCTTTTAATTGGAGGTGTAATTCAACATACACACTAGAAAAATCTCACTTCTCTAAAGAATTACTGTGTCTTTCAGGAGCAGATAATTTTTCAAAATTATGAGTCCATAGCTAGGGAAGTACAATGGTGGCTGAAGAGAGAGAAGAAACGGTGGCTTTGCAGTTGGAGAGCCCTTCTGCTCACCTCCTCTGGTGGGAAGGAACAGGATAATGAAGTGCAGCCTCCAGCTGCTCCATGTCCTCAGGACATCAATTAAGCCATGTACTTCTGAAGTCTGTTTCTGTTCCTCCGTTACTTGCATTTTTGGCTACTCATTTATCGCCTGCTAAATCACATTCCAATTATGCTGAGGAGGATGGCACAATCACACAATGAAGTCTAAGCCCCCTTGTTAGTTAAAGTAATGAATGCTTCTCATGTCCTCTCTACTGATATTTCTATAAATATTGTACTAATTTAACATTGTTCTTGGACTTCAGTTTCAGCAATGGCTTTGCTTCCACTTAATGGCACTGTGTGCAGGATTCTAATTACATACTGTGCCAGGAAAGGCTTCAATAACATGTTTATAATATGAAATGTGAAGACAAACTCAAATTTTAAAATACTGATTAATTCTAGACTTCGTATCTCATAGAATTATATTTGTGTAATAATTCCTACATGTTGTTATGGGTCTGATGCTTTTCTGCACTGGGGTCAAACTTGAACATGATACCTTAGTTGCTATGATGTTCTGTCAGAAAGCTACTCTAATGACTTAAAAAATGTATCTTCAAATTATGGTTACTTGTAAGCTATTATAAAAACATGGCAGTTAATGACTCAAGAAAGAACTACTGTGATGGTAGGGAATTCCTGTATAAGATATGAATTGAAGCCTCCGACTGTGCCTCAATAATGTGAGTGTGTAACCAGGACTTAAACAGCGGCAATGTCAATACACAGGCAAACAGAATGTGTCTTTTTAAGGGCAACACCCTGGAGAGAAAACTACATGTAGCTATTGACAGTTGAGATTAGGATACTGTCCCTTCGCCAAGGATGAGTCCCTTGATTAGTCGTCCAACACTAAATAGGCAGCCCTGAAATCACATACGTATTAAACAATGCCAAACACACTCATCAGGTCGTCTTTATTTCCTTACGTATTACTGATATAGGTATTAAAAACTAAAGGAAACATTAAGAATTCCAGAGGGAGTAGAGGGGAAGGGAGGGGTTAAAAAGAGGAGAGATGGGATGAATGTTACAACTACTGTTCTGAGAGTTATACAATTTCATTTATGTATGTGAGTGTTCTCTCTCCATGTATACCCCGAGCGTAACAGTCATACTTTGCTGCAGAGTGCAGAAGAGGACATGCGGTCTCCTTTAACTGGAGTTAAAGACGATTATGATGTGCTGTGTGGGTGATAGAGACGCCTGTGACCTCCAGGAGAGTAGTGCAGGCTCTCAACATTCGAAGCACCCTCTTCAGGGGGGAAAATTATATAATTGTATTTTAGTTTAGTATCATGCAATTATATTTTTCTTTCAAAAAAGATAAGATTTTTATGTTTTTCATACAAAATTTTATATAAAAATTCCAAAACACTTTAGAGATACGAAGAGAGAGCATTGTCTTGATTTTCACCTACACTGGAAACCCGAGTTTCACCCCTGAAGTGAGTAGTTTACTCTAAGGTGAAGTTATAAATTCATGTTTCAAGGAAGATATGGACAGAGGGAGAAGGAAGGAAAAACAAAAGAAAAGAGGGAGAGAGGGAAATAATTTTTTGTTTAAGTAACCTAGAAAATACCTCTTGTTAGTGTATATCATATGAAATAAATTCGTGTAGAGACTGAAAACAAAGGATAAAGCATTCCATTGAAAACGTCTGGCTTCAAAGTTCTTGAAACAAAGTCTGACGTGGTTGGTGATTTTTAAGTGACAGCCCTCCACACTCCAGCATCTGTACCCTTTTCAGTGGCTCTGGTGTTTGTAGGACATCTGAACAGGCAGGCACCAAGTCATTCTGGTCAGTTTGTTTTGCTTGTATTGTTTTTAGACGCATTTATTTTATTTTATATGTATGCATGTTTTGCCTGCTTGTAAGCATTCGTGCTCTATGCATGAATGCTTATGGAATTCAGAAGAGAAGGTCAGATCCCTGGGACTGAGGTTATGGATAGCTGTAAACCACCATGTGCGTGCTGTAAACTTAACCCAGGTCCTGCACAAGAGCAAGGTGGCTCTTCCCTGCCATGGCTTCCTTTCAGACCCTCATCCCTCCTCTTTTCATCCTAAGGCTTACTGCTGGATGCTTGTAACAGATTACCTCATTTACAAAGAATCATTGTGAAGGTGTGACTTTCACAGCAATTCAGAGATCCGGTATTGGTTACACAATGTATGTGATACAGGACTCAAGGAAACCACAGCTCTTTAAATTATGTTTTTACATTCATATGTCACATTTTATTAGCAATTATTAAATGTCAAAAGTGATGGCCTTCATTATAACACTGGATTCATGTATATAATATAGTGTGATCATATTTGCCACCTGCTTTTACTCACACTTATTTTCTCTCTTATTGTACTGGGTTTCTCTCCCTTCAGTCTGCCTCCTACTTTCATGTCTGTTTTTTTTTTTTTATTACCTTTTGAGATTTGAAATGTCAAATAAATTACTGAAATATAATATGTCAATACATAAACATAACTCTCATTTTACATAATAGTATGTATATATACATACATATGGGATGATATGTATATCATCATTTATGTCATGTGTGTATATATATAGATGCAACATATAGGTAGAGAATGAGGAACAATGAGGACAGTAATGAGTAATGAGGTAGTAAAACACAATGATAAATATGGATGAATGTCATAAATAAACCCACTCTGGGGTTTGTAGAGATAGGTCAGCAGGTAAGAGCACTGTGGCTCTTGCAGAGAGGAACCACATTTAAATCCAGCATGAGCATCAGGCTTACAATAACTCAGCCAACAGAAGATTCACTGACTTCTGTTGAGGCCCACCAACGCTGAGACATGTCCAGACATGTCAAGGCCTTACTGCCTAACATAAGAATAGTCATTTTGTCTTTAGACTTCATTTTGATTATAAGGTAAAAATAAATTCATGTTCTCAAGCTCTGCCTCCGCTTGATTAATATGCTAACACTCCCTAAGGTTAGAATAACATGGTTATGTCTCCATGGCTTCATTAATTCAATTTTGTATACTTTGTTGCTGGGGCATTGTGTAAAGTGCCTAACTGCAAGACCAATAAAATTAAAAGTTATGTGGAAACAACGTGTTTAGCTAATGAAAATGATGTAATGCTGCCTTCCCCTTGCCTCCTACACCTGCTTACCTGGTTGTTACCTGGTTACCATTTTTTTTTTTTTCAATGCAGTTTATTCAGGAACATTGAACAATCCTCGGACCCGGGGAAAGCCAGCCCACAGCTTAAATAGCCTCTGGGTAGCCAACCCAGGCGTGCCACGGGGGCAATGCAGATAGGTCCACATACATGGAAGCAAGCCAGATCCTCGGCCTTAGCCAAATGTGGAGTTGTTCCTGACAGAGAGCACTCACCATCGGGAAGGTGGAAGGCGGAAACCAGCTCCATCTTTAAGGCATAGCATTCCGCAGCTCTCTACAGTTCCACCTTTTTGTTTTAGACGCATCAGGCAAGAGTAGAGGTCTGATCTCTGATATTAGAAATAAATTGGGACTTTGTACAGATGTTCATTTAGGTGTCATCCACCCAAAGAGCATCAGACCGTCCGATACCTTTTTCTCAGAGGCGGGACCTGGGGCATCAACCCGCCTGTGGTATATATGCAAGATTAGAGTCTCACAACAGTGTGATGCAGCCATGATCATTCAGGCCTTTACAGCCATTGAAGCAGGACCTTCTCCCCAAGCATGGTTGGATACCATAAAAAGCTAAAATGATACGCTCAGGATGCGAGGCTAAGCACTGCACTCAGGGTCAGCCGCTTTGGACCCAGAGAAGAGCATGCCTGGTTACCATTTTTGTTTAAAGAAAGCCTGCCTTAGAAACAGGCTGGTGACAGAGTTTGCTTCTTGAAGTCCACGGTGTCCCCAACCATGATCAGTTTTGTGATGTCGCGTTCAATAAGCCATCTGTATATGACTGAGATAAGTGACTGAAGGGTTTGTTTGGCTATTCAAGTACTCTAACACTTTCGTCTTCTGATTGTGAAGGGTATCAGTAGTATTCATGGTACCTATACATACATGCTGTCAAAACATTCACACACATAAAAATGAATAAATCATTAAAACAATGGTGAATCTTGTTGCGGGATGGTTAAATGGCTCCCTAGGATAGGAAATGTGCCACTAACTTCAGAAATCTGAGTTCTGGTCTTAGGATCCACCTATTGGAGGGCAAGAGCTATAAATTCCAAATGACGTATATATATATATATATATATATATATATATATATATATATACACACACACACACACACAGGTACAATAAATAATTCAAAAGAATATTTTTTTTAGAGAACGACTTATTTGTTGTTTCCATCAGTTTGGAATAAACGTCAGAATTAATAAGAATATTAATTTCATTAATATGTATTGAGCATTTTTATAAAGCTCTAGGAGAAGCTGTATCTGTTCAAGAAGAAGGATGCAAGTCAGTTGGGACACTATTTGCCGAGCATTCATTAATTCCTGGGTTCATTCAGCAGTACAGAATGCAGCAGATGGAGCAAGACTTTAGTCATAAGCATAGATAGGGTAGGTGAAGGCAGGATAATCTGAAGTTCAAAATTTTCCTCTGCTTCATAGTCACTTCCAGACTATGTGTGACAACCTGCATTACAAAATAAAAAGAAATAGAAGTTATTTTTACATATTACTGTATTATTGGAATAAAATTGATTTCTGCTTGCTCATCCTATCTAGAGCGTATTTTTGTTCTTTAAATTTGAGCAGCCAGCTCTCTGATCCTAGAAGGTTTACTGGAAAGCTTGTTAGTAGAAACACTGTCAATCAGTCATGGTCCATTTAGCGTTATTTTTGGAACTGCAACTTGTCCTTGCCTAAGACTGAGTAATTCACTGAGAAATTCAGGTCAGTTCAGTCCTCCTAGGCACAGACGACAGACAGAGATAAGTAAAATCCAGGTAGAGGACCCCAGGAGGACAAGCCTTTCTACAAGATCAAACCTTAATAACTACAAAGAACTTACAAATTTATTTCTTAAGAAAGCAAACTCTCCTGTTGATATATTGATACTTCAAATTGCACTTAAGTAGGGAAACATATCCATTTATTTGCTATGCATCTTATGCAGGAAAAAAGTATATGATACTACTCTGCTCTGCTTTGCTTCCCCATTTTATGCCAATCCAAGTCAAGTGCAAAGAATCCTGTTTAGGAAATCTGCTGGCACTAACTCTTAGTCATCCTGTGACAGCACAGAAAAGCAATACCATATCTAATCAAATTAGCTAAATGCTGCTGTCTGGATTTATCTAGTTGTTGTAATTTAATCAGAGCTAAATGAGATCATCATTTAATTAAAATTGAAACTAATTAATTGTTCCAATTGTTGTTTCTATGAAGGACGAAATTTCTTAACAAAGATACTTTGATGAAGTGAGGAGATCACTTTGCATAATGCCTCAGACCAATCCTGGAAAACAGCTTCCTTAACAATATAATCATAATACTCTTTTAACTGAACACACAGCCTTAAAGAAAAATATTTATTTGAAAGCTGGCTAAAAGCAATGTACCTTTAATTAAGAAAAAATATACATTTGAAAGAACTAATATAATGACAAAAGTTCAAGCAAGAAATGCATACATCTCTCTTTAACTTGTTGAACCAAAATGTTTAATTATGGTACTTTTTTATATATTCTTTTCAGTTTTAATGTGAGAGTATATTTCTGTTACTTGACTTGATTGCTTTTCATTTTCTGACATGCCTATCTGGTGCTGTGGTCCTTTCCTTGACTTTTCCTGGACAGTTGTGTTCGGTGTACTCATTAGTAAATGAACTTTTAAGTTTCCTGTCATTTCTGCTTTCAAGGGAAATGTTGCATACTGAGGATGTGATTCAGCTGGGGAGCTGAGATTGGGTATGCTTCTTAACCTAGAATCTTAAGCAGGGGCTACCTGACTATTTTATACTGTTTGTTATAGTACCTTCTTTAACAAAGGAAAGAAAGAAAGAGAAAAAAAAAAAGAGAGAAAAAAAGAAAAGGAAAAGCTTAGATATAAAAGTAACTTTTATTCTCCAGATTCACTTGTCCAGAGGGATTTGCCCCTGGTAAGCTAGGCCTACTCCTAGAAGTTTCTAGCCTCCATAAAATCTAACCTAGGTCTAGAATGTTTTCTGGTTCTATACTTACAGCTTAATATACTCACCCTTTCTTGTTCTTTCTTCACTCTGGGCTGGATGATTCAACTCAGTTGCTCTGGGTCAACCTCCTCTCTTAAGTAACTTATTCAACCTGGCTTTTTGTTCTTGGCTTCTTAATTGCTTTGCTTGGCCTCAAACTAACTCAAGCAATCTGCTCTAATCTCCTGCCTCCTTCTCATTCTCTGACTCATTTGCTCTTCACCTGAGTTCTCTCTCTGCAACCTGTCTCCCTATTACTATCCTGGTAAAACTCCCTCCTCTCTACATTGACCCTTTAGTAGCTTCCCTTTTCTCTGTGTTCTGCTGAGAGTTGGGTGTATCCTAATGTGTCAAATCTTTCTGTGATTTGTCACCTTTTCTGCCACTCAATTAGGAATAACTTTCAAATGTGGGTGCTTTCTTCTACAAACTAACTTTACCTTCATTGTTTGGGACTAAAGGCATGTACCACCATGCCTGGACATAAGCATTTCTTTACCTGAAACTTGCTCTATACCATGATGTCCTTGAACTCAGATCCACTTGCCTCTGTCTCCTAGGTTAAAGGCATGTCTGTAGTCCAGCTAGATCACATAGACCTAGAACGTCTTGGATGTGATCTCTTGCCAGAGGAGCCATGTTCTGATTTAAAATTCCTCAGCACTAAGGAACAGAATACTTGAAACAGTAGCTTTTTTATGGTACTCTGTTTACCTCCTGAAAAAATAAAAACTGGGAAGGGGAGGGGTAAGATGGCGGCGCCGGGAGGACTCTCATTCTGAGTAGCAGCACAGCAGGATCAGCACAGTGAACAGCAATCAGAACTCTCGGCCATAAAACACAGTCATTGTGTTTCCCAGGTGAGAGGATACCCCACGGTGGGGGATTCAATCAGCTTTTAACTCACCCAGCTAAACCGCGGAAGAGATCCCGGTTCCGCCAGACGCTTGGCTGCCGGCCGCCAGCCCCAGCCCCAGCCCCAGCCCCAGCCCAGAGCCACAAGCCAGTGTCTCTGGTCACGGTCCCAGACTGAACTTGGGCACCACACTATCAGAGACTGGAATTTTCAGTTGAGAGATAACCCCAGGGTACAGGAAACGATTGGGACCGGCCTTAGGTGACCCAGACATCCCCTGGAAAAGACTCGGGCGGGTTCCACGGGCACCCCAGGAGCCAGCCCAGAGCGAGAGCCGGGGACCCAGGTTCCAGCACAGAGCCCTGCCTGCCTGCGCGCCTGATTCGCCGCCGGACATAGAAACGGCGGGTCTGATCTCAGAGCACTCAGCTCACCCCCAACCTGAAAAGGTCCCCGGAAAATTACTCAGCTTAGGGAGCCACTCGGGCTCCCAAAAGCCGCAAAGGCAGACACAGGCAGTTTCTGCGCACCAGACAGCTGGCAGAGACTGAGCCGCCATCACACAGCTGTGCTCCAGGCACAGGCAAATTTCTGTGGCCAGCCAGCTGGCGGACACTGAGCAGTGTGCACCAGGGCAAAAAAAGACACTAGGAGTCCGTGTCTCCAGAGAATCCACGGGGAAGGAAGGAAACTGTACTGATCTAAATCACCCAATCCTTCCCCAGAAAAAGTCTAGCAGTCTAGTGGGGCCGAGGCGCCAGCACTCAGCTGTGCTCCAGACACAAGCACAAACAGTTGAGGCGCGCCTGATGTCCAACTGGGTCACAGCAGCTGATCATTAAATTTGCAACAAGAAACCCAGAAACAGGGCAGCTGCCCTCAGGACTTCCCTGGGTGAGAGGAGAACCCTCTCGACTAACAAAGACCACAGTTACCACTCAGGTCTATATCCCTGAGGTGAGCAACTCCTGAAAAAACACCAGCCATCCAGGGACTATACCCAAAAAGCTGAGAAGACATCCTTCAGGAAAAACCAGCTTTCTGCAAAGGCGATTCTCTCCACCACAGGATCCCCAGGAACCACCAGAAAATAACCCCAAACTCCTAAGATAACACAATGGGTAGAGGCCAGCGTAAAAGCTCAAGCAACAAAAGACAGAGCAATATGGCATCTCCAGAACCCAGTTACCCAGGGGCAAGTAGCCCTGGACACCCCACCATAACTGAAATCCAAGAAGATGACCTAACAAGTATGCTCATGAAGATGATAACAGAGGAAACAAATAAGATTCGTAAAGACATAGAGGAAGATAAACTCAAACAGAATATTGCCATCTGTAAAGAAATAGAGGAAGCTGCAGCCAAACAGTTTATGGCCTTTAGAAAGGAAATGCTTAAAACACTGAATGAAATGATAGAAACAGAGTTGAAGGAACTAAAAGAAAAACAGGAAAGTACAACCAGACAGGTGAAGGAAGTAAACAAAACAACTCAAGACCTGAAGATAGAATTGGAAAAATTAAAGAAAACACAAATGGAAGAAATAATGGAAAGGAAGAATCTAGGGAAGAAAACAGGAACTACAGAGGTAAGCATAACCAACAGACTAAAAGAGATGGAAGAAAGAATCTCAGGTGTAGAAGATACAATGGAAGAAATCGATGTATCTGTCAAAGAAAATGTTAAATCCGAAAAATTCCTGACACAGACCGTCCAAGAAATGCAAGACAATATGAAAAGAAAAAACCTAAGAATAATAGGTATAGAGGAAAAAGAAGACTCCCTTCTCCAAGGCCCAGAAAATATTTTCAACAAAATCATTGAAGAAAATTTCCCCAAGCTAAAGGAGAGGCCAATTAGAATACATGAGGCCTACAGAACACCCAACAAATTTGACCAGAAAAGAAAATCCTCCCGCCACATAATAATCAAAACAGTAAGTATACAGAACAAAGAAAAAATACTAAAAGCTGCAAGGGAAAAAGGCCAAGTAACATATAATGGCAAACCCATTAGAATCACACCTGACTTTTCAACAGAGACTATGAAAGCCAGAAGGGCCTGGACGGATATCATGCAGACCCTAAGAGAACACAGATGTCAGCCCAGGCTACTATACCCAGCAAAACTCTCAGTCCTCATAGATGGAGAAAACAAGATATTCAATGACAAAAACAAATTTCAACAATACCTACAAACAAATCCAGCATTACAGAAGACACTGGAAGGGAAAATACAACCCAAGAAAGCTAGCTACATTCAAGAAAACACAGGAAATAAATAACCTCACTTCAGTAAAACAAAAAGCAACCAAGCACACAACCTGATGACCACAGCCAACATGAAAATCAAGAGATCTAACAGCCACTGGTCATTAATCTCTCTCAACATCAATGGACTCAACTCTCCAATAAAAAGACACAGATTAACAGAATGGATACGTAAACAAAACCCAGCAATCTGTTGCATGCAAGAAACACACCTAAGACACAAAGATAGACATTACCTGAGGGTAAAGGGTTGGAAGACGACTTTCCAAGCAAACGGACCCAAGAAGCAAGCAGGAGTAGCCATTCTAATATCTGATAAAATAGACTTTCAACCAAAATTAATCAAAAGAGATGGGGAAGGACACTTCATACTCATCAAGGGAAAATTCCACCAGGAAGACATCACAATCCTGAACATCTATGCCCCAAATACAAGGGCACCCACATTTGTGAAAGAAACATTGATAAAATTTAAAGCACATATAGATCCACACACATTAATAGTGGGAGACTTCAACACCCCACTCTCAACAAAGGACAGGTCAACCAAACAGAAATTAAACAAAGAAACAATGTCTCTGACAGAGGTCATGAATCAAATGGACCTAACAGACATTTACAGAACTTTACACCCAAACACAAAAGAATTTACCTTCTTCTCAGCACCTCATGGAACCTTCTCCAAAATAGACCACATAGTGGGACACAAAGCGAGCCTCAACAGATACAAGAAGATTGAAATAATCCCTTGTATCTTGTCTGATCACCATGGAATAAAGGTGGACCTCAACAATAACAGAAATAACAAAAAGCCTACACACACATGGAAACTGAACAACTTGTTACTAAATGACAGCTGGGTCAGGGAAGAAATAAAGAAAGAAATTAAAGTCTTTTTAGAAATCAATGAAAATGAAGACACAACATACCCGAACTTGTGGGACACAATGAAAGCAGTGCTAAGAGGAAAGTTCATAGCACTAAGTGCCTTCAAGAAGAAATTCGAGACAGCTCATTCAAGCACCTTAATGGCTCACTTAAAAACCCTAGAAAAAGAAGAAGCAGACACACCAAGAATGAGTAGACGGCTGGAAATAATCAAACTCAGGGCTGAAATCAATCAATTGGAAACAAATAAAAGAATTCAAAGAATCAATGAAACCAAGAGCTGGTTCTTTGAGAAAATCAACAAGATTGACAAACCCTTAGCCAGGCTAACTAAAAGGCAGAGAGACACCACCCAAATCAACAAAATCAGAAATGAAAAGGGGAATATAACTACAGACACTGAGGAAATCGAAACAATCATTAGGACCTACTTCAAAAGTCTATATGCCACAAAATTTGAAAATCTAAATGAAATGGACAATTTTCTTGATCGATTTGACTTACCAAAGCTGAACCAGGACCAGGTAAATCAACTAAATAGACCTATATCCCCCAAAGAAATAGAAGCGGTCATCAAAAGTCTCCCATCCAAAAAAAGCCCAGGACCAGATGGCTTCAGCGCAGAATTCTACCAGACCTTCAAAGAAGAGCTAACACCAATTCTCTTCAAACTATTCCACAAAATAGAAACAGAAGGAATATTACCAAATTCATTCTATGAAGCCACAGTCACCTTGGTACCTAAACCTCACAAAGACTCAACAAAGAAAGAGAATTTCCGGCCAATCTCCCTTATGAACATTGATGCAAAAATACTTAATAAAATACTTGCAAACCGAATACAAGAACACATCAAAGATATTACCCACTACGACCAAGTAGGCTTCATCCCAGGTATGCAGGGGTGGTTCAATATACAGAAATCCATCAATGTGATCCACCATATTAACAAACTGAAAGAAAAAAACCACATGATAATCTCCCTAGATGCTGAAAAAGCCTTTGACAAAATCCAACATCCATTCATGTTCAAAGTATTGGAGAGATCAGGGATACAAGGCACATATCTAAACATAGTAAAGGCAATATACAGCAAGCCTATAGCCAACATCAAAATGAATGGAGAGAAACTTAAAGCAATCCCACTGAAATCAGGGACAAGACAAGGCTGCCCACTCTCTCCATATCTCTTCAACATAGTGTTGGAAGTCCTTACTAGAGCAATAAGACAGTTGAAGGAGATCAAGGGGATACAAATTGGAAAGGAAGAAGTCAAATTATCACTATTTGCAGATGATATGATAGTATACGTGAGTGACCCCAAAAACTCTACCAGGGAACTCCTACAGCTGATAAACACCTTCAGCAAAGTGGCAGGATACAAAATTAACTCAAAAAAATCAGTAGCCCTCCTGTATACAAAAGACAAAAGGGCTGAGAAAGAAATTAAGGAAACAACACCCTTCACAATAGCCACAAATGACATAAGGTACCTTAGTGTAACCTTAACCAAGGAAGTCAAAGACTTGTATGAAAAAAATTTCAAATCTCTGAAGAAAGAATTAGAAGAAGATATGAGAAGATGGAAAGATCTCCCATGCTCATGGCTTGGTAGGATTAACATAGTAAAAATGGCCATCTTACCAAAAGCAATCTACAGATTCAATGCAATGCCCATCAAATTACCAACACAATTCTTTACAGACCTGGAAAGGAAAATTCTCAACTTCATATGGAATAACAAGAAACCCAGAATTGCTAAAACAATCCTCTACAATAAAAGATCTTCTGGAGGTATCTCCATCCCTGATCTTAAGTTGTACTATAGAGCAACAGTTTTAAAAACTGCATGGTACTGGCATAGAAACAGAATGGTGGATCAATGGAACCGAACAGAGGACCCAGAAATAAACCCACAGACTTATGGACACCTTATCTTTGACAAAGACGCCAAAACCATACAATGGAAAAAAGATAGCATCTTCAACAAATGGTGCTGGTCTAACTGGATGTCTACATGTAGAAAAATGAAAATAGATCCATACTTGTCACCCTGCACAAAACTGAAGTCCAAGTGGATCAAAGACCTCAACATAAAACCAGACACATTAAATCGGCTTGAAAAAAAAGTGGGAAATACCCTAGAACTCATTGGTACAGGAGAAAACTTCCTGAACAGAACACCAACAGCACAGGCTCTAAGAGCAACAACCAATAAATGGGACCTCATGAAACTGAAAAGCTTCTGTAAATCAAAGGACACCGTTATCAAAACAAAGCGACCACCTACAGATTGGGAAAGAATCTTCACCAACCCTTTATCTGACAGAGGACTCATATCCAGTATATATAAAGAACTAAAGAAGCTGAAAAGCAGCAAACGAAGTAATCCACTTAAAAAATGGGGAACATAGCTAAACAGAGAATTCTCTGTAGAGGAATACCGAATGGCAGAGAAGCACTTAAAGAAATGCTCAACCTCACTAGCCATTAGGGAAATGCAAATCAAAACAACCCTGAGATTTCACCTTACACCCATGAGAATGGCCAAGCTCAAAAACTCAAGTGACAACACATGCTGGAGAGGTTGTGGAGAAAGGGGAACCCTTCTCCACTGCTGGTGGGAATGTAAACTTGTACAACCACTCTGGAAATCAATCTGGCGCTTTCTCAGACAACTAGGAATAGCGCTTCCTCAAGATCCAGCCATACCACTCCTGGGCATATATCCAAAAGAGGCTCAAGTACACACAAAGGACATTTGCTCAACCATGTTTGTAGCAGCTTTATTTGTAATGGCCAGAAGCTGGAAACAACCCAGATGCCCCTCAACTGAAGAATGGATGCAGAAATTGTGGTACATCTACACAATGGAATATTACTCAGCAATAAAAAATAAGGAAATCATGAAATTTGCAGGTAAATGGTGGGATCTGGAAAGGATCATCCTGAGTGAGTTGTCCCAGAAGCAAAAAGACACACATGGTATATACTCACTCATATAGACATACAACATAGGACAAACCCACTAAAACCTGTGCATCTAAAGAAACTAAGCAAGAGAGAGGACCCTAACTAAAACGTCCAATCCCCATCCAGAAAGGCAAAGAGGATGGACATCAGAAGAAGAAGAAAACAGGAAACAACCTAGGAACCTACCACAGAAGGCCTCTGAAAGCCTCTGCCCTTCAGACTATCAAAGCAGATGCTGAGCCTGATGGCCAACTGTTGGGCAGGTGAACGGAATTTTAGGTAAGAACTGGGAAATAGTAAGAGCTGGAGAGGACAGGGTCTCCACAAGGAGAGCAACAGAACAAGAAAATTTGAACATAGGGAACTTCCCAGAGACTCATACTCCAACCAAGGACTATTCATAGAGATAACCTAGAACCCCTGCACAGATGTAGCCCAGGGCAGTTCAAAGTCCAATTGGGTTACATAGTAATGTGAAGAGGGACTGCCTCTGACATAATCTGATTGGCCTGCTCTTTGATCACCTCCCTCTGGGGGGGGAGCAGCCTTACCAGGCCACAGTAGAGGACAATACAGCCACTTTTGATGTGAACTGACAGACTAAGATCAGAAAGGAGAGGAGAACCTCCCTATTAGTGGTCTTGGGGAGTGGCATGCAAGCAGAGGGAGGAGGGAGGGGCTTATGGGGGGATGCAGAATGAATAAAGTGTAATTGATGAAAAATTTAAGAAAAAAGGGAAAAAAATAATTTAAGAACCTTAAATGACTTTCAAAATTGGAGGAAAACATGGAGTTAGTCAATTGGCATGGAGCACGTCTCGCCCCTGGGGGCAATGGTCTCCTGAACCTACTCAGACCTCGGACACCACCACTGCTAGTTCTAGAACTGACGCAGGATGTTCCAACGAGGGGTTAGGGCTTCTCATAATATTTCCTATAAGCCCTCACCGGTTTGTCTATATCCCCCATTTTTATTCATTATTAGCCAGATAGAGCCAAGTAATTGTGGTAATGATACTTGCTTTTTTGCCCAATGCTGGAATGCTAGTAAATTTAGGTATGCCCTGGTTACTCGCATGCCTCACTGGGTGCCTGTGCCCATTGATGCCCCTCACGCTATGACTCTCTTCAGACAGAAAAGGGATCTTGGAACTACAGCCACCATTGTTACTACCATCTCATTGACGGCTCTTGGAGCTACCACCAGGGCATTAGCCATGAGTCATACTGGGCAGACTGCTCAGACCCTGAATAATCATTTAGCCAATGTAGCTCATGCCTTAGTTGTACAAAAAGGAATTAATGCTCAACTAAAAGGAAGCTTGATGGTGTTCAATCAGAGATTGACCTCTTGCAGGAGCAAATTGATACCCTATGGCAAATCGCTCAACCTGGCTGTCAATGAAAGTATGCTGGACTTTGTGTCACTAGCATACAACATGAGAATTTTTCCTGTACTGCAAATCTGTCTAAACAATTGTCGAGCTATATTTTAGGTAATTGGACTGGAGAATTCGATACTACGATGGAGCAGCTGAGAGTGGCCATTGTCACAGTAAATTCTACCAGAGTGGACGCAGGAATAGCCACAGGATTATCAACATGGATTGCTGCAGCCATGAATCATCTGAAGGAATGGGCGGGCATGGGAATGTTAGTAGGCCTTCTGGTGTTGGTCTCCTTGGTTTGCCTGTGGTATATACGCAAGATTAGAGTCTCACCACAGTGTGATGCAGCCATGATCATTCAGGCCTTTACAGCCATTGAAGCAGGACATTCTCCCCAAGCATGGTTGGATAAAAAGCTAAAATGATACGCTCAGGATGCGAGGCTAAGCACTGCACTCAGGGTCAGCCGCTTTGGACCCAGAGAAGAGCATGTCTGATTGCATGCGGGTTGATGCCCTAGGTCCCGCCTCTGAGAAAAAGGTATCGGACGGGTCTGATGCTCTTTGGGTGGATGACACCTAAATGAACATCTGTACAAAGTCCCAATTTATTTCTAATATCAGAGATCAGACATCTACTCTTGCCTGATGCGTCTAAAACAAAAAGGGGGAACTGTAGAGAGCTGCGGAATGCTATGCCTTAAAGATGGAGCTGGTTTCCGCCTTCCACCTTCCCGATGGTGAGTGCTCTCTGTCACGAACAACTCCACATTTGGCTAAGGCCGAGGATCTGGCTTGCTTCCATGTATGTGGACCTATCTGCATTGCCCCCGTGGCACGCCTGGGTTGGCTACCCAGAGGCTATTTAAGCTGTGGGCTGGCTTTCCCCTGGGTCCGAGGATTGTTCAATGTTCCTGAATAAACTGCATTGAAAAAGAAAAAAAAAAAAAGAAAAAAAAAAAAAAAGAACTGTTTGTTTAGGTACTCAGTTATCTGTACACAGGGCATACTAACTTAGATATTATAACATCCTGAAAAGCTATGTTCACTGCTTTGTAAAAATATTATTGTTTTACATGATACTCAAAATTATATAGTACAGTATACAATCTGAATTTCTATTTTCTTCATTGTTGAATGAATTTAAAGTATAAATGATGTGTTCAAAAATCTTATTAATGATACTCTATTTGAATGTGATCATCAAGGCTCATTTGTGTAAATGAATCCCAAGTTTATATCTTCTTGGTTTAAAACCCAAACACATCCATTTATCACTATTACATGGAGGCATTGCCTAGGCCATGAGCACTATATGTGTTCACTCATTTAAGAATGGAAGTACAGTCTTGGTTTTAACTTCATGTTACGTAATTAAGAATGAATAAACTGTAAAAACAATTATTTTTCAGTTACTTATGTCTCTCAGAGAGGCTTATTTATGTTATCATCTGTAATTAAATATGAATGCATTTTATGTGAAAAAAAAATAAAAACTGGTACTGTTTCTAGTATCTGATATGGAAATTAAGTTTCTTACTCTGTTCTCCCAGCCACAACTTATTAGTTCTTCATTACTCTTTTGTACCCTGTGAGAACACAGAGCTTTCCATGTCTCATGATTGATAAGGCCACCAAGAAAAACAAGTAACAGATTGGGGTTGTCTTCATTTCATTGCACAGGGCAGCACCAGACTTGCACTTTGGTGGAGACAGGCTGATCTCTCATGAGCCTTACTCTGAATAATAGAAAACCAAGGGTCTATTCAAGAATTTAAAGGCATGGTTGGAGTATGTTTCTCTAAGCATTCCTCCTCTTACTGCTGTCTGAAGAGTGATTGACAACTAAAGCATGGATCTAAAAATAGAATACACACATAATGGCAAAATATATGAACTGGCTACAGGGCAAGTAATAATCTTGTTGCTAGCTTTCTAATTACTAAGTAAATTGGGTATCTTCTATGGCTACACTCTCAATAGAAGCATCATCTCTCTGCTTAGAAGAGCTTCCTTATTGGATACTAAGTTTGGTTTTTGGGTCCACTTGCAATAAATTAGATTTTCCTGCTTAGGTTCCTCAGACAATCGTATGTCCTCATTGCCATCATGGATGTGGAAGACCCTTGGCAGCTGCAAGAAGCACCTGAGGTACCAGTCTAGGTAAAAATGGGAAGGCACAAAGGGGATTAATTCCTTTTGCTCACCTAGTCTTCCTTTTGACTGGCCAGTTGATTTGTCCTTTTATAGTTGTTGCTGCTACCTGCCCTGATTGTCAGAAACAGTGTGCAAAGCTTGCATTGGGACTGTGGCTCTACAGGAACCTTCCAGGTTTCCTGGACCATATTGGGATTTATGAGGAATATAGCCTTGTATTCTGATTTATATATGTCAGGTTTCTCAGTGTGAGACAGCTCTTGTGGCATGGCTCCAGAACACCCGAATCCAGTTCAAGGACATTTGACCAGCTCTTGTGGCCTCCATAAGCACTAAGCACCACATATAAGAAGGGTGCACACGCATACATGCAGGCAAAACACTCTTACAGATAAAAACAAAATAATTTAAAAAGTCAAATAAGGTATATTTTGAAGTTATTGCATAGAAAATTTCATTTGTAATATTTATTATTTTTCAGGAAAATTCTGTGGACAATGAAGTAGAATAGTTAATGATTTTAAAGTTATTGGCTAAGTAGATAAGCTACAGCAAAGAAGCCAATATATAGCTTCACTCTTTCTTAGTTATCATAGAGTCAGTCAGTCAAACACATTTAGTTATTTCTCGGACCTGTACACACACACACACACACACACACACACACACACACACACACGAGACAAATTCCTCATAATTTTATGGACCATATTTAAAACTCCAAATTTATATATCCATGTAATCACAGAATACAATACACATTTTGATAAGAAATTTCATTACCCATTATGTGATTTTTTATCTGTAACATTTTTTATTATAATTTATTTTTCATTTATTACAATTTGTTGTTGGTGATTAATATGTAATATTGGTGTATCTTTTACTTAAACAGTGGTTTTTCCTAAACCATCTGTATACCAAATCACCACACAGAGACTAGGATTTATTTAATTAGCATAGAGCACATGCTGGGCAATAGTTCCTCCATCCTAAACCTCCAAGCCCACATAGATTCTTCCCATTCAGGTTTCCCACATTGTACTAGCTTAATCATATCTTAGGTCCTCCCTCCCCATGGTTTCAAGTCCTTCCTGATAATCTCTCCTCACTGATTCCTCATACTCGCTTCCTCTTCCTCCCCTCTGGAACAGGATGTCCCAACCTATTATCTCCATTGCTTAGCACTCTCTGGATGTTTAATTGACAATATAGAGAACAGATGGTGGCATGTTTACACAAACTTGAGACAGGTGATACTTAGAATAAGCAACAGAATGCAATGTCCAGATTGAAACCAGATAGTGGGGGAGAGAAACCAGCATTTGAATGGACAAGGGTAAACTGTGTACATCCCACAAGAACATTATACCAGCATTTCCCCCATTTGAGTCCTATAAAACGCTCCTTTTCTTTCAATACAATAATAATTACAAACGTTATGAAAACTATTAGGTAAAATTTACATGTGCAATGTCCAGGCCAACTTAGGAGAAAGTATCTGATTATTCCATCTTGACAGGTTTAGAGTTCTATGCCTATATTAACTTTTATCCTTCTTGGTATTACCTATATAAAAATATTTTTCTTAAATTCTAAACAACTTAAGCTTAGTTGTGGAACTGTAACTATTTGTTCTTCAACCCCATGAAAGACTTGAGAAAGAATAAAATTAGTTACTGGAGTAAATAGGAAGTGCATGTTAGCAGCTTCCAAAAATAAACAATTGACAGAGACAGTTTGCTGCCTGAACAATCACCCAAAACTCTTTATGACATTGGGGCATCATCTTCAGCCTTCTGGTTCAGTATATTTGACAGTCATATATGTGAAGCAGGAACTATTTAAAAGTTGCTTACCCTGTCTTGGCAGAGTTTGGTAGTTGACTTTGGTAGTCCTGTATTTAAGCTTGCCCATTTTTTGAAAGATTCTGTCTGTTGAGAAAGCAGGGCATTTTCATTTTGCCTGGGGGGCTCGTTTACCACATTTGAAGCCATTTCCATATGGAAGTTCTTCCATGATCATTATCATATTTGAGGTAGGCAGGGTGCTGCCAGGAGATGACTTTTCTCATTGTCAAAGAATCTTTAAAATAATAAAGACAAATGTCATATTCTGTAAGTCTCTGAAGTTTTTGAAGACTTACCCATCTTTATGTAATCGACCTGTCTACAGAATCATATCTATCTGTTAAACCTAGGATGTATACTCCTGGAAAATATCAGACTGGTGTCTGACATAACTATGTGTTGATTAACAATTAACTTGCATACCTAATATCCTAACCTTATTTTTCTCTCTGAATAAGATCATTAAAAATTGACAACTATCTCCCAATGACAATAAACGGTCATAGTCCCAGAAAACATCAAAAAACCTACCCAACCCCCTTTAAAGGGAATTGGATGTCTTTCTCATGGATTTTTTTCCTAACTGTTATTTTGGGGTGCAGAAATTCTGTTGGGACCAAAAGGAAATTAGGAAAAAATGGTTAACTAAGCAAGCATTAACATTTGTGGTTCAGTCTTTGAATGTTAAAAATTTTCAGGCTTAATAGAAGTCTTATTTGGATCAGTCTAAAATGTGGAACCAAATGAGATTAGTAGCTTTCTTCAAAGCTCTCTTGGGTGCAGGCTCTGATGAGAAACAGCAATTGAAGCAGTTGAGGCAGGAACAAGCAGAATGCTGGAACATGCAAGATGCTGGAACAGATGTGTCAACTTCTCAGCATGCTGGAAGGAAGATTCTGTCAGGTTTGACCCAGCATCTCTGGTGTCCAGTCCTTTTGTTCTGCAAACATAATTTCTCACAACCTTATACATTTCTAAAATTATAAATGTAGGAGATGTGCAGGATGAAACGAAACTGTAAAACGATGTTATCTATGCCAGTTAAAAGAATGGCATAATAAATTTTGAGGATATTATAACTAAGGATTTACTGGCATGTATTGTTGAAGTTTTGGCTTGAGACATTTATATTTTTAATGCAAAACCTCTTCCCCAGTGGTACTCGTTCCCTGTTCTCCATTCTGGAATTAGGACCTTCATATGCTGCTCTAACTCAGCAGTCCTTTGTAAATTCCACTGTGTCTAAGCAGTGTGCTACTTAACTCATTTAAACATTTTGAAATTGATAAGTCATTATTTAACCTATTTTGCGGAGATATATTTCCCTCATACTTTATGACCATTTTTTTAAATTACTGCTAGATATTTTCATAACAGTTTGACCTGTAGGATTATGTTATAACAGGTTTAATGTCATAATGTCTAAAATACTGAATTCCAATGGATATACATGCTGAAGCACCATTAGCCCCAAATTGCAAGGGCATATCTAAAACATTCACCAGCTCTAACAAATGTGTAACCTTAGGTACATGCTTTCCACTATTTAAGGCAAAAGCACACTGGAGTTCTGAATATGAATCTATCGCATGGTGCGTGTATTTCAATTCTCCAAACTCTGTAAAATGGAGCACATGAGCCACTGTATGACCTTGTTCCAAGACAACACTAAACAGGATCTGCATTTCTACTTTAGCATATTGACCTTTATTTAGTAACTGAACCTTAAGAATATACATACAATATCCATCTGACAGAGTTGGCCTATAACTGAAGACTTTCTTTCCCGCATCTGAATAGGCTGCCATTTTGCAATATCTTCAAGCCTTTGTGGGCATTTCTCATCTAGAAACACCTCTTTTTGTGTTATTGTAAGTACCAGATTGGATTGCTCTGAAGGCTCTCTATTTTGATTCAAAGAGTCCCCCAATCTCCGTTCTATAGCCTTTAATTTAGCTTCTATTTTCTCAGTCTCTTTTTTTTCCTCTAAGTCTGTCTTATCCTGATCTTTTGCAAAGAGGAAATACAAAACTGAAATCATCAGTGAAAAATGTATTTGTATGTTAAGAGAAACAAACTCAAATGGTATCCAGAAGCACTGTGTCGTTGTGTCTTTCTCCATTGTCAACATACAAAATTATCTTTTTAAATATCAAAACATTTCCCCAAAGACTTTATTTTCTTAGGCCTAGACCCAGTTCCCCTTTCAGGCCTTACCTGTTCAGATGCTTGAGGCTTCTCTGTCTGTCCCTGCTACTAGAGAGAGGTAGTTTTTCTGCCTCCTTTGCTGGATGCTGACTCCTTCCTCACTCTGGGAAGTTATTGGGTCCACAAATGCTTGCATCTCTGATCTGCAAGATCCCCTTCTCAAAGGGATTTTGCTTTCTTCCTTGAGTAGCAAAGTTTGGCTTTGAGAAGCTTCCTTGTTAAAGAGCTACTTTTATTTTTTATTTTCCTAAAGAAACTGCCTATCTGAGGTTTATAAGTATCATTTTTGTTTTTCTGCAGCCTGCTGGAAGCCTTGCTGCTCTGCCAGGCAGTCTGTCTAATCAGGAATCTTTGAGCAACTACTTTAAGAACTTGTTTTGCTTTGTTTTTAAAGACAGAGGAAAACAAAAAACTGCTCTGTAGTTTTACTTTTCGTGTAACTTCTTGCTAGATTACTGTAAATTCTGCCACACATTGGTATGCCTTTTGTTGTTTAATATTAATATTCATTATTGATTTATCTTTTACTTAAGTTATTCCTAAACCAGCTGTATACCCAATTCACCACACAGAGACTAGTATTTATTTAATTAACCTAGAGCACAATGCTGGACAATAGTTACGCCATCCTAAACCTCTAAGACTGCATAGGTTCCTCCCATTCAAATTTCCCACATTATACTTGCTTTTAGTCATGCATTAGGTCCTGTTCATGTCTCCTCGTGGTTCCAAGTCTTCTCTGACTCCTCCCACTCCTTCCTTCTCTTCCCCTCCAGAACAAGATGTCCCACCCTTTTCTTTCCATTGCTCAACACTGACTAGATGTTTAATTGACAATATGGAGAACGAATAGTGCCATGTTCACACAAACTTGAGACAGGTGATGGTTAAAATAAGCATCACAATGCAGTGTTCAGATTGAAACCAGTGAGTGGGGAAGAGAGATCAGCATTTAAATGACCCTTAAATTGGAAAGCAACTCCACTTTTTTTATCATACAACATCTTGATATAATCTGGAAAATGATCCTCATAAATACTTAGATGTATTTATTTAGGACACTTCGGTGGTGTTTACAAGCAGAAACAAGTGTACACAGTTAATAGGATAGTGTTCACTTGTTTGTTTAATCAACAGTGCTGCCCACATGTAAATGAGTGGAGCGAGCAAAAGGGGAAATAAACTCTCGTAAATAGTCCTTGTCTTGAGACCTAACATGAGATATTTGTTTGTATTCTTTTCCATTTCTCCAAGATACAAATTTCTAAACATTTGCTTTGTTGATAGAGCTAATTCTTTGTTTGCTAATGTATCTGAATTTTGTATATGGAAACATAAACAGAGATAGTTTGCTCTTTGGAAGACATCTTTATGAAAAAAAATGTGTTCTTCTATTTTCTCTACTGTCATTAAATTTATCTGGATATTGTAATTCTAATATCATTCATGTAATAAATGTATGTATGAATGTAAAATGAATGTAATTCATTCATCTGTATGTCAATAATTCCTTGGATATAGTGTAAATGGAAGTTGGTATATTTAGCTCTATGTCATACATTTCATGTTCCCTCAGGTTCCCCCCCGCTTGGGATAGCCTAAAAAATAATTTCTTGAAACAGGAAATTTCTTAAACTATGAGAGTGATGATTTATTGAACTTAATGGTCAAATCTCCTTGCAGGATAGGCCACATACTTGGGTCACGTGATATGGAGAAATCAAACTGTTATTGAAATGAGAGCTTCCATCCAACTGGCTAGCTTCCGTAATGAAGGAAGGTATACAAAGTCTATCTAGAAAAAATTCATCAATATTATTCCCATTGTAGCTCTAAACCATCATCATAGAAACTTCATTTTACAATGGGTGAGATAGTTAATTAAAAAAAATAATTAAAAAATAAAACTTCGCAAGTGGCCAAAATGCAAAAAAAAAAAAAAAAAAAAAAAAAAATTACAGAGCGTTTTAGCCTAAATAAGATATCTATATCTTACTCCTTCATCCAAGACTTACAGAGCATCCTGACAGAGGGTGTAGAAAATTTGTAAGAGCCAGAGGTTGTTGAGCATTGCTTTAAAATTTCTGTCTACTGTATATGGCATGGACATTGTATTCATGAACTCACAGGTCCTGTAGACACCTGCTCTAGTCCCATACAAGATCAAGCCATGCAAAATTCCCATTGATGACAAAGTTGCTTTCAGTGGCTCACTCTATTCTGAGGAGCTACTGGCAATTGAGTGCAGCAAGAAAATGCAAAAGTATTGTTCTTTGAGGGTGCAGCTCCTTGTAGGTCTAACATGCTTCCGTAGATTGCTTCACATTGATGCACATGTTGACAACACTGATAAGACATAGTAGAAAAAAATCAAAGAAAAATAGGGGACATGAAATTGGGAGGTGGAATGTGTGTGTGTGTGTGTGTGTGTGTGTGCTCATGGGCACACTGCGGAGAAATTGAAGGGAAGGAATGGCAAACACTGAATGATGGTACACCTTGGAAAAAATTAAAGAAAATTGTTTTCCCTTCTACCATATTAAATTCTTTTTAAATTGTAATTAATTAATTAATTAATTAATTCACTTTACATCCTGATCATAATCTCTCCCTCCTCTCTTCTCCAATCCCTCCCTCCCTTTTCTTCCCTCTCCCTTCCACTATTCTTCAGAGAATGGGGAGCCACCCACTTATCCACCCAACCAACCACCCCAGTTTATTAAGATGCATCAGGATTGAGCAAGCCCTCTTTCCCTGTTGCCTGTCAAGGCAGCCTCACCAGAGAAAAGTAATGAGAAAGCACGCAACAGAGTCCATGTCAGACAGTGCCCCCTTTCCCATTAGTAGGGTATTCACATGAAACCTGAGCAGCACATCTGCTATATCTGTGTTGGGCCTAGGTCCAGTCTATGCATGATCTTTGGTTTGAGCTTTAGTCTCTGGAAATCCCTATTCGCCCTGGTTAGGTGTCTCTGCTGGTCTTCTTGTGGAGTGTCTGCAACTCCAAGTCTTTCTATCCTTCCTCCGACTCTTCCACAAGACTCCCCACACTTCACCCAATGTTTAACTGTGAGTCTCAGCATCTGTTTTGATTTGCTGTTGGTTGGCCCCTCTCAGAAGACAGCTATGCTAAGCTCCTGTCCGAGCATAGCAGAGAATTGTTAATTGTGTCAGGGGATGGGTTTCTCTCTTGGGGTGAGTCTCAGGTTGGGCCAGACATTTGTTGCAAATTCACTTGATCTCTGCTTTATCTTTATCTCTGTACACCTTGAAGAAAGGATAAATTTTGGGTCAAAGTTTTTGTGGGTAGGTTGTTGTTACCCTCCCTCCACTAGGATTCCTGTCTAGATAGAGGGTGATCTCTTCAGTCTCCTTGACAGCTGCCTCTAGATTTATTTCAGTTCTAGTTGTATTCTCACCTTGAAGTGTATAATCATACACTTCAAGGAACTACATTGATATAAATTGTATTAAAATATTAGTTACATTATGAAGTTCCTTTTTTAAAACATCACTGATCACTTTTCGCTTTTACTTGGAAACAGAAATAAATGAGAATACTGCATTCTAAAAACAACAAAAACCAAACAGAACAAACATGAAAGCTAGACGATTTGTGGACTCAATTATTTGAACTGATCAAAGATCTTTCTCATAGGGTGAAAAGGTAAATGGAAACAAAAAGATATACACTTCAAAGATGGTCAAATGACAAGCACCTCCATCCTCAGGGATGTACAGGCAGTAAGTAAAAATGATTCAAGTAGAAATTTGGGTGAAATGCTAACAAGGAAATATGGTATTGCTATATCAGTGCTTGTTAACCCACAGAAGATTCACAGCCTTTGTAGCATTATAAAACCTGACTGAAAGCTGGAAGAGAAGAGAAAAAGTTCCCTGTGACAGAAAACAAAAATGGTGAAGAGCACAAAGTGAGTCAAAAATTATCTTAGGTACTTCTGCTCCCTTCATCCAGGACTATAGCTTCAGCATTGGTGAAATGTCATTTTCCTCAGTCTGTTCCATGCCAGAATGGAAGACAAGCTGCACTGAAGAATAACAAAGTAAAATAAATAAAATATAAACACAAATATTCTATATCCACACTGGAAGAACTGGAGGAATTCATAAAGCCAGACAATTAGAAAAATCTGGCACTAGGTAAGGACAATATCTTCAAAAAGCCTAGTCTCAGCCCTCAAGGAAAACTGAAATGAAGAAGAATACTACATGATTTACAGATTTCCAGCACATATGGTGTGGAATGGCAGGTAACAACATTCACATAGGGAGATAGAACAAAGTAGGATAAAGAAACTGTCTTAATCATAGGCACTAAGGATATTTGGAAAGCTTTGGATGATATTTGAGGCATCTGTAGCAATAGCACACACAAGATAAGCATAGAAACAATGAAGAAAAAAGTCATATCGTTGATATGGTTTGTTGAATCAAGTCAGACATAAAAGGCTTAAGGAAGAATTATGATGTCAATTACAGGCACCAATGGCATTTCTACTATTTTAAAAATGTGACTGTATTTCATTGAGACACACAAAGGAAAAATTGTATATAGACCCCCCAAAAAATAAGTCAGTCAACAAAACTAGACTTAAATATGATTCACACATTCAAATTTCTACAGAATTTAAAGTAAGTATTACTTGTTGGATAAAAGACCTAACAAAGAAAGCAAGAGTGACCAATCATTTAAAAGAAAAGAAGGAAAATTTTGTCAGAGGACACTGTAAAATGAATGGAAATTTTAGTGTATGTACATATATAATATTATATATAATGTATGTACATTTATAAGAGAGGTATAAGTGAAAATGTTGACAAAGCCAAAACCAATGAAATAAACAGTAGGTTAGTGTTTAAGTAATAACTATTAATGAAATTTAACACCAAGAAGAAAAAGGAAGCAAGAAAGTAAATATAGATAAGGAAGGGACAATGAGAGAGGAGGTAGGAAGTAGAAGGAAGACAAGGATGATAGGAGGCACAGGAGGAGGAGGAGAAGATGATGAGAGAGCATCCAAGATCCCAGGAGCAATAAAGCACATATATAAACAAAAATTAGAAGGAAAGAGAATAGATTGAAAAAGGCATTTGAAGAGATTTTTGGAGAAATTTACAAAATAATGAGAATAGAAAGTTTTTTAGTGACATTAAGTAGACTAAATATAAAACTTACAGACACACAACACACATATATAGGCATACATGCCCCTCCCACACACAACACAGGCACACACACACATGAACACACAATTCATAGATCAGGCTCAACTCTCTGGTACCTGAGATAAAGATAATGCATAGACAGAAAAAACAAGCATGTGTACCCTGGAGAAAAATGAATGTGGTAAACAAAATAACCTATGGAAGCTAAAGGTACGATGGAAAGAATCTTTTCTGGTGGTTTAATTGATGTTTATGTACAACATACATAAATCTACAAATCTATACATCAAGAGAAATTATCCCTATCTTTGCACACATGTATGCTATACATATCATATAACAAGGAAGAGAAATTAATAATGAAATTATGATTTACTATGTGATTCAACTTAAGAGTGTTCTGTGTTAACTAGTTGCAAATGCAATATACATTTAATTTAAACAACATTTCAGCTTTTGGATTTGGTCTTTTCCCAGGCAAGCAATATGCAGAATAATGGTGCTTAGCAGAAGCTATGAAAAATAGGGTAAGAGATGCAAATAATTTATTAATACATTTTAAGTGGTAATTTTATCAAAGTTAGAAGTTCTGATGGGCTTATTTTTGTATACTAAGGGTCCTGTAGATAGCAAGAAATGTATTGTGCACTTCAAAAAAACCACGAAAATATTTTTAAATATTTGGCATAAAGTCATAATAACTGTTTGGTGAAATAAACATAAATTATCTATTTTGTATATATTTATAAGAATATACATGTAAGAATGTATTCTGCTTTTTCTCTGCCTAGTTTTAACTTACATGTTAACCGAGGCTCACATAATATTGTTTGGAAAAAAATTAGTGTTAATTATTCTTATCTTTTTTTATTATATTAATCAATAAATTACTTTAACAGGAATTTTTTGGGGTAGTTTATCCCTCAGCAGCTTAAATCTTTCTACGACATTTTCCATTTCCTGCAAATTATCAGATTTGAGGCATTTAATGTTTCATTGATTAATTGCATTAAGGATTTTTTTTTTTACTATGTGCACCTAAAGATATAGATCCACAATTTCTGTACCCATTCCACCGTTGATGGACATCTGGGTTGTTTCCAGGTTCTGGCTATTACAAATAGAGCTGCTATAAACATGGTTGAGCAAGTGTCCTTTTTGTGTACTTGAACAAACTTTGGGTATATACCTAGCAGTGGTATAGCTGGGTCTGGAGGAAGCACTATTCCTATTTGTCTTAGAAAGCGCCAGATAGCTTTCCAGAGTGGTTGTACCAGTTTACATTCCCACCAGCAGTGGAGGAGGGTTCCCCTTTCTCCACAACCTCTCCAGCATGTGTTATCGCTTGAGTTTTTCATCTTGGCCATTCTGATGGGTGTAAGGGGATATCTCAGGGTCGTTTTGATTTGCATTTCCCTGATGGCTAATGAGGATGAGCATTTCTTTAAGTGTTTTTCTGCCATTCGATATTCCTCTGTCGAGAATTCTCTGTTTAGCTCTTTTCCCCATTTTTTTAATTGGATGACTTGGTTTGCTGCTTTTCAGCTTCTTTAGTTCTTTGTATATACTGGATATTAGTCTGCTGTCAGATAAAGGGTTAGTGAAGATTCTTTCCCAATCTGTAGGCAGTCGTTTTGTTTTGATGACGGTATCCTTTGCTTTACAGAAACTTTTCAGTTTCATGAGGTCCCATTTATTGATTGTTGCTCTTAGAGCCTGTGCTGTTGGTGTTCTGTTCAGGAAGTTGTCTCCTGTGCCAATGAGTTCTAGGCTGTTCCCAGAAATTGTGGTATTTTTATACAATGGAATACTACTCAGCAATCAAAAAGGAGGAAATCATGAAATTTGCAGGCAAATGGTGGGATCTAGAAAAGATCATTCTGAGTGAAATATCCCAAAAGGAGAAAGACATGGGATATACTCACTTATATAGACCTATAAGATATGATAAACATAATGAAATCTATACACCTAAAAAAGAGAATCAATTGAGCGGACATGGGGTAAGATGATCAATCCTCGTTTAGAAAGACAGATGGGATGTGCATTGAATGTATGACAGGAGGCTACTGAGCGCATCTGAAAGACTCTAATTAGCAGTGTTTTCAAAGCAAAGACTCATGACCAAACCTTTGGCAGAGTACAGGGAATCATAAGAAAGAAGGGGAGTTAGTCTGATGGGGAAAGGATAGGAGATCCACAAGGACCAAATATATCTGGGCACAGGGTCTTTTCTGAGACTGACATTCAACCAAGGACCATGTATGAATATAACCTAGAACCTCCACTCAGATGTAGCCTGTGGTAGCTCAGTAATCAATTGGTTTCCCAAAGTGAGGGGAACAGGGACTATTTCTAACAGGAACTCAATGACTGGCTCTTTGGTCTCCCCACCCCCGAAGGGAGGAGCAGTCCTGTTAGGCCACAGAGGAGGGCTTTGCAGCCAGTCCTGAAGATACCTGATAAAACAGGATCAGATGAATGGGGAGGAGGTCCCCCCTATCAGTGGACTTGGAAAGGGGCACGGTGGAGATGAGGGAGGGAGGGAGGGAGGAAGGGACTGGGAGGGAATGAGGGATCGGGACATGGCTGGGATACAGAGTTAATAAAATGTAACTGATAAAAAAAATTAAAAAAAAAAGATATAGATCCATGAGGGTTCCCTAGTAATGGGAACAGGGACTGTTTCTGATGTGAATTCAGGGGCTGGCTCTTTGATCACCTCCACCTGAGGGAGGAGCAGCCATAACAGTCCACAGAGGCAGACAATGCAGTCAGTCCTGATGAGACCTGATAGACTATGGTTAGATGGAAGGGGAGGAGGACTTCCCTATCTTTGGACTGGGTGAGGGGCATAGGAGAAGAGGGAGGAAACGTGGGATTGGAAGGGGATAGGGGAGGGGACTACAGCTGGATACAGAGTGAATAAACTGTAATTAATAAAAATAAAATAAAAAATTAAAAAGTAGAAAAACGAAAAGTGCTCATATGTTTATTTGAATGTAAATAAACATTTCCAATTATTTCTGAAAAAAAAATGTAGATCTCTCCCTCATTGTTGTCCCAGATGTACTGTATGATTATAGTGCACCATTTATTTTTTTCTACACAATTTTCTAACACTTTATGACTTTTTGTTTTGATCTTTTTTTTTTTTACTGTCAAGTAACAATGTATAATCTTAACATATTTGATAGCCCTTCAATTTTTTAACTTCTACTTCTGCTACATTCTATTCAGGGAAGATATTTCTATAAACCTATCTCCTTAACACAAGTAAGGCTTGCGTGAGCCATACTGTAGAAGGCCAACTCTTTCGGAGCACATCTCACGAGCACATGGTCAGAATATATGCTCTTCAAGGTTCTCCTATTCATCTTTGGACCCTTTTCAGGCTTTCCTCCAGCACCTTCACCCTTGGACAATCTGTAGAACTTCTAGCTGCCTTGTGAGCCTGAAATCAGATAAAGGACTAGCATCCATGTTCCTGTCCTTGATTGCCATCTCCCATGATATTCTCTTAGTACTGATGAGGTATTCTTGAGGGAGCCCCTCCTCTCAGCTTTGGTGAGAATCCAGAGTCCGCAGTCTACTTCCCTACCATCCCTCTGAGCCTTTCCTCTTAGTCCATCTAGTAAGACTCCCCATCACCTGCAGAACTGCTCTCCAGCAGTGACCATACAGTGCTACATTTGTCTAGGGTCCACATTGAAAACAGCAAGCAAACCAACACTCATACAAGAAAACCTAGACCATCTACACCAAGAAACATCTAAAACATCAAAAATATTTTAGCCAAATGTCCACACCCCAGAACCAAATCACAAATATGAACAACCAAGACTATATGCTTCCTTGAGAAACCATCAGCTCTATTTAGTTAGGCCATGAGAAGAGCAAATTATACAAATTATAAGACAGGAAATTCTAAATAACAATTATTAATATGTTCAAAGACAATAAGATATGAATAAAAAGCATAAAGAAGATTATTTTAAATAAATGAAACAATAAAAATAATAAGAGAAAAGGAAAGTAAAATTTAATGAAGAAATGGAATCACTAAAAGAAAACTTGAACTGAACTAAAAGTGAATATAAAAACTTCAGGATTTCAAACAAAAAATTTGTAAGTAAACTTCAATTAAAAATTAAAAGACTGGGGGGAGCCAAGATGGCAGAGCCGGGAGAACACCGCGTCTGAGAAGCAGGACAGCACTCTCCGTGCAGAGACCAGGAGACTGAACTCGGGGCCCTGAAACTACATCGATCGTGTTCCCCAGGTGAGGGGAGGCTCCCACGGCGTGGGAATCGGTCAGGTCCACTCACGGCTACCCAGCCAGAACCCGGAAGAAATCCTGGGTAAAGCCGGCTTTGGGTCTCCAGGCTGGAGCCGCAAGTGGGCCTGTCCCAATCACTTTCCCAGGCTGATCCGTGGGCACAAGGGTACCTGAGACTGAGAGTCCCAGTCACGGAGGGACCCCACAGGGAAGCAAGGTTGTGGGTCTGATCGCGGGTCACCCAGTCTTTCCCTGGAAGGTCTCTGCCACCATCACAGCTGAGCTCCTGCCCCGCACGGAGAGCTGCACTCTCAGCTCAGTGGTACAGACAAGCTGCACGCCCCAGTACAACAGGGACTGGGAAACCTTGTCCGGAGAGGACCCCACAGAGAAGGAAGAAACCGTGCTGTTGGGGTCACCTAGGGAAAGTCTAGCAGACTGCAAATCACAAACAGGTGAGTAAGGCCAGCCAACACAGATCTGGGCCCAAACAGGGAGCACAGAGTGATTGGAAACTCAGCTCCCGCAGACTAGCAGGTGGGCGCACACTTTGTACCAACTACTCCTTACAGTCAGAACTGAGTGCCCCAAGACACCAGAGCAGTACTCACCCACCACAGGTTACCTCTTGGGTTCTGGGGCACAGAGCCCCAACCTCAGACCTACAAAAGACCGGGAACCCTGAGATCAACCCCCAGATACTGCTCCAAGGGGCAACCAGTTATCCCTAACAAAACCGACCAAACCACAGGACATACAGGTAACAGCAGCTGATCACTAAATTCACAGCAAGAAACCCAGAAGGAGGGTAGCTGTCTCCAGGACTTCTCCCGGTGAGAGGAGAGCCCTCTTGACTAATCAGGACCACAGTTACCACCCAGGTCTCTATGCCTGAGGTGAGCTGTAGCAACTCCTGAAAAACAACAGACATCCAGGGACTATACCCAAAAAGCTGGTAAGGCTTCCTTGAGGAAAAACCATCTTCCTGCCAAAGGGATTCTCTCCACTACAACAGTCCAGGAACAACCAGAAACTAAATTCAAACAACTAAGATAGCCCAATGGGTAGAGGACAGCATAAAAGTTCAACCAACAAAAGCCAGAGCATTGTGGCATCTCCAGAACCCAGTTATCCAGGGGCAAATAGCCTAGATACCCCAGCATAAATGAAATTCAAGGAGACGACCTAACATCTATGCTCAAGAAGATGATAAGAGAGGAAACAAATAAAATATGAAAAGAAATAGAAGAAGCTGCAGCCAAAAAGTATGTGGCCTTTAGAGAGGAAATGCTTAAAACACTGAATGAAATAAAAGAAACAGTGGATTGTTCAAACAAACAGCTGAAGGAATTGACGGAAAAACATGAAAATACAGTCAGACAGGGGAAGGAAACCAATAAAATAGCTCAAGACCTAAAGATAGAATTGGAAAAATTAAAAAAAAAAAACACAAATGGAAGAAATTGTGGAGAGAAAGAACTTAGGGAAGAAAGCAGGAACTACAGAGGTTAGCATAACCAATAGGCTACAAGAAATGGAAGAAAGAATCTCAGGTGTGGAAGATACAATGGAAGAAATAGATGTATCTGAGAAAGAAAATGTTAAATCTAAAAAATTCCTGACACAGACCTTCCAAGAAATTCAAGACAACATAAAAAGACAAAACCTAAGAATAATAGGAATAGAGGAAAAAGAAGATTCCCTGCACCAAGGCCCAGAAAATATTTTCAACAAAATCATTGAAGAAAATTTCCCCAACTTAAAGGAGAGGCCAATAAGAATACAAGAGGCCTATAGAACACACAATAAATTGACCAGAAAAGAAAATCCTCCCGCCACATAATAATCAAAACCGTAAGTATACAGAACAAAGAAAAAATACTAAAAGATGCAAGAGAAAAAGGCCAAGTAACATATAATGGCAAACCCATTAGAATCACACCTGACTTTTCAACAGACTATGAAAGCCAGAAGGACCTGGACAGATATCATGCAGACCCTAAGAGAACACAGATGTCAGCCCAGGCTACTATATCCTGCAAAACTCTCAGTCCTCATAGATGGAAAAAACAAGATATTCAATGACAAAAACAAATTTCAACAATACCTACAAACAAATCCAGCATTACAGAAGACACTGGAAGGGAAAATACAACCCAAGAAAGCTAGCTACATTCAAGAAAACACAGGAAATAAATAACCCCACTACAGTAAAACAAAAAACAACCAAGCACACAACCTGATGACCACAGCCAACAACAAATTCAAAGGATCTAACAGCCACTGGTCATTACTCTCTCTCAATATCAATGGACTTAATTCTCCAATAAAAAGACACATACTAACAGAATGAATGCGTAAACAAAACCCAGCAACTGTTGTATACAAGAAACACACCTAAGTCACAAAGATAGACATTACCTGAGGGTAAAGGGATGGAAGACGGATTTTCAAGCAAATGGTCGCAAGAAGCAAGGAGGAGTAGCCTTTCTAATATCTGATAAAATAGTCTTTCAACCAAAATTAATCAAAAGAGATGGGGAAGGACACTTCATACTCATCAAGGGAAAATTCCACCAGGAAGACATCACAATCCTGAACATCTATGCCCCAAATACAAGGGCACCCACATTTGTGAAAGAAACATTGATAAAACTTAAACCACATATAGATCCCCACACACTAATAGTGGGCGACTTCAACACCCCACTCTCAACAAAGGACAGGTCAACTAAACAGAAATTAAACAAAGAAACAATATTTCTAACAGAGGTCATGAATCAAATGGACGTAACAGACATTTACAGAACCTTACACCCAAACACAAAGGAATTTACCTTCTTCTCAGCACCTCATGGAACCTTCTCCAAAATAGACCACATAGTTGGTCACAAAGCAAACATCAACAAATACAAGAAGATTGAAATAATCCCTTGTATCCTGCCTGATCACCATGGAATAAAGCTGGACCTCAGTAACAACAGAAATAGCAAAAAGCCTATACATACATGGAAACTGAACAACTTGCTCCTAAAATACAGCTGGGTCAGGGAAGAAATAAAGAAAGAAATTAAAGTCTTCCTAGAACTCAATGAAAATGAAGACACAACATACCCAAATTTGTGGGACACAATGAAAGCAGTGCTAAGAGGAAAGTTCATAGCACTAAGTGCTTTCAAGAAGAAATTTGAGACAGTGCATTCAAGCAACTTAATGGCTCACTTAAAAACCCTAGAAAAAGAAGAAGCAGACACACCAAGAATGAGTAGACGGCTGGAAATAATCAAACTCAGGGCTGAAATCAATCAATTAGAAACAAATCAAACAATTCAAAGAATCAATGAAACCAAGAGCTGGTTCTTTGAGAAAATCAACAAGATAGACAAACCCTTAGCCAAGCTAACTAAAAGGCAGCGAGACACCATCCAAATCAACAAAATCAGAAATGAAAAGGGTGACATATCTACAGACACTGAGGAAATCCAAGCAATCATTAGGACTTACTTCAAAAGTCTATATGCCACAAAATTTGAAAATTTAAATGAAATGAACAATTTTCTTGATCGATTTGACTTACCAAAGCTGAATCAGGACCAGGTAAATCAATTAAATAGTCCTATATCCCCCAAGGAAATAGAAGTAGTCATGGAAAGTCTCCCATCCAAAAAAGGCCCAGGACCTGATGGTTTCAGCACAGAATTCTACCAGATATTCAAAAAAGAGCTAACTCCAATTCTCTTCAAACTATTCCACAAAATCAAAACAGAAGCAACATTACCAAACTCATTCTATGAAGCCACAGTCACCTTGGTACCTAAACCTCACAAAGACCCAACCAAAAAAGAGACCTTCCTGCCAATCTCCCTTATGAACATTGATGCAAAAATACTCAACAAAATACTCGCAAACCGTATACAAGAACACATCAAAGATATCATCCACCATGACCAAGTAGGCTTCATCCCAGGTATGCAGGGGTGGTTCAATATACAGAAATCCATCAATGTGATCAACCATATTAACAAACTGAAAGAAAAAATAACACATGATTATCTCCCTAGATGCTGAAAAAGCCTTTGACAAAATCCAACATCCATTCATGTTTAAAGTATGGGAGAGATCAGGGATACAAGGCACATATCTAAACATAGTAAAGGCAATATACAGCAAACCTATAGCCAACATCAAACTGAACGGAGAGAAACTTAAAGCAATCCCACTGAAATCAGGGACAAGACAAGGCTGCCCACTCTCTCCATATCTCTTCAACATAGTGTTGGAAGTCCTTGCTAGAGCAATAAGACAGTTGAAGGAGATCAAGGGGATACAAATTGGAAAGGAAGAAGTCAAATTATCACTATTTGCAGAAGATATGATAGTGTATGTGAGTGACCACAAAAACTCTACCAGGGAACTCCTACAGCTGATAAACACCTTCAGCAAAGTGGCTGGATACAAAAAAACTCAAAAAAATCAGTAGCCCTCCTGTATACAAAAGACAAGGGCTGAGAAAGAAATTTGGGAAACAACACCCTTCACAATAGCCACAAAAGACATAAGATACCTTGGAGTAACCCTAACCAAGGAAGTCAAAGACTTGTATGAAAAAAATTTCAAATCTCTGAAGAAAGAATTAGAAGAAGATATGAGAAGATGGAAAGATCTCCCATGCCCATGGCTTGGCAGGATTAACATAGTAAAAATGGCCATCTTACCAAAAGCAATCTACAGATTCAATGCAATGCTGATCAAATTACCAACACAATTCTTTACAGATCTGGAAAGAAAAATTCTCAACGTCACATGGAATAACAAGAAACCCAGAATTGCTAAAACAATTCTCTACAATAAAAGATCTTCTGGAGGTATCTCCATCCCTGATCTTAAGTTGTACTATAGAGCAACAGTTTTAAAAACTGCATGGTACTGGCATAGAAACAGAATGGTGGATCAATGGAACCGAACAGAAGACCCAGAAATAAACCCACACACTTATGGACACCTGATCTTTGACAAAGATGCCAAAACCAGACAATGGAAAAAAGATAGCATCTTCAACAGATGGTGCTGGTCCAACTGGATGTCTACATGTAGAAAAATGAAAATAGATCCATACTTATCACTCTGTAAAAAACTGAAGTCCAAGTGGATCAAAGACCTCAACATAAAACCAGACACATTAAATCGGCTTGAAAAAAAAGTGGGGAATACCCTAGAACTCATTGGTACAGGAGAAAACTTCCTGAACAGAACACCAACAGCACAGGCTCTAAGAGCAACAATCAATAAATGGGACCTCATGAAACTGAAAAGTTTCTGTAAAGCAAAGTATACTGTCATCAAAACAAAGTGACTGCCTACAGATTGGGAAAGAATCTTCAACAACCATTTATCTGACAGAGGACTCATATCCAGTATATATAAAGAACTAAAGAAGCTGAAAAGCAGCAAACCAAGTAATCCACTTAAAAAATGAGGAAGAGAGCTAAACAGAGAATTCTCTGGAGAGGAATACCGAATGGCAGAGAAGCACTTAAAGAAATGCTCATCCTCACTAGCCATTAGGGAAATGCAAATCAAAACAACCCTGAGATTTCACCTTACACCCATGAGAATGGCCAAGCTCAAAAACTCAAGTGACAACACATGCTGGAGAGGTTGTGGAGAAAGGGGAACCCTTCTCCACTGCTGGTGGGAATGTAAACTTGTACAACCACTCTGGAAATCAATCTGGTGCTTTCTCAGACAACTAGGAATAGTGCTTCCCCAAGATCCAGCCATACCACTCCTAGGCATATATCCAAAAGCTGCTCAACACACAAAAAGGAAATTTGCTCAACCATGTTTGTAGCAGCTTTATTTGTAATAGCCAGAAGCTGGAAACAACCCAGATGCCCCTCAACTGAAGAATGGATGCAGAAATTGTGGTACATCTACACAATGGAATATTACTCAGCAATAAAAAATAAGGAAATCATGAAATTTGCAGGTAAATGGTGGGATCTGGAAAGGATCATCCTGAGTGAGTTGTCCCAGAAGCAAAAAGACACACATGGTATATACTCACTCATATAGACATACAACATAGGACAAACCCACTAAAACCTGTGCATCTAAAGACACTAAGGAAGAGAGAGGACCCTAACTAAAATGTCCAATCCCTATCCTGAAAGGCAAAAAGGATGGACATCAGAAGAAGAAGAAAACAGGAAACAAACTAGGAACCTACCACAGAGGGCCTCTGAAAGTCTCTGCCCTGCAGAATATCAAAGCAGATGCTGAGCCTGATGGGCAACTGTTGGGCAGAGTGAATGCAATTTTACGTAAGAACTGGGAAATAGTAAGAGCTGGAGAGGACAGGGTCTCCAAAAAGAGAGCAACAGAACAAGAAAATTTGAATACAGGGAACTTCGCAGAGACTCATACTCTATCCAAGGTCTATTCATAGAGATAACCCAGAACCCCTGCACAGATGTAGCCCAGGGCAATTCAGAGTCCAATTGGGTTACATAGTAATGTGAAGAGGGACTGCCTCTGACATAATCTGATTGGCCTGCTCTTTGATCACCTCCTCCTGGGAGGGAGCAACCTTATCAGGCGATAGTAAAGGACAATGCAGCCACTTTTGATGTGAACTAATGGACTAAGATCAGAAAGGAGAGGAGAATCTCCCCTATCAGTGGACTTGGGGAGTGGCATGCATGCAGAAAGAGAAGGGAGGGTGGGATTGGGAGGGGAGGATGCAGAATGAATAAAGTGTAATTGATGAAAAATTTAAAAAAAGGGGAAAAAATAATATAAGAACCTTAAATGACTTTCAAAAGTGGATGAAAACATGGAGTTAGTCAATTTACATTGAGCACATCTCGCCCCTGGGGGCAATGGTCTCCTGAACCTACTCAGACCTTGGACACCACCACTGCTAGTTCTAGAACTGATGCAGGATGATCCAACGAGGGGGTTAAGGCTTCCCATAATATTTCCTATAAGCCCACACCTGTTTGTTTATATCCCTCATTTTTATTCATTATTAGCCAGATAGAGCCAAGTAATTGTGGTAATGATATTTGCTTTTTTGCCCAATGCTGGAATGCTAGTAAGTTTAGGTATATCGTGGTTACTCGCATGCCTCGCTGGGTGCCTTTGCCCGTTGATGCCCCTCACGCTATGACTCTCTTCAGACAGAAAAGGGATCTTGGAATTACAGCCGCCATTGTTACTGCCATCTCATTGGCGGCTGTTGGAGCTACCACCGGGGCATTAGCCATGAGTCATACTGGGCAGACTGCTCAGACCCTGAATAATCTTTTAGCCAATGTAGCTCATGCCTTAGATGTACAAAAAGAAATTAATTCTCAACTAAATGGAGGCTTGATGGTGTTCAATCAGAGGATTGACCTCGTGCAGGAGCAAATTGATACCCTATGGCAAATCGCTCAACTTGGCTGTCAATGAAAGTGTGCTGGACTTTGAGTCACTAGCATACAACATGAAAATTTTTCCTGTGCTGCAAATCTGTCTAAACAATTGTCTAGCTATATTTTAGGTAATTGGACTGGAGAATTCGATACTACGATGGAGCAGCTGAGAGTGGCCATTGTCACGGTAAATTCTACCAGAGTGGACGCAGGACTAGCCACAGGATTATCATCATGGATTGCTGCAGCTATGAATCATCTGAAGGAATGGGCGGGCATGGGAGCGTTAGCAGGCCTTCTTGTGTTGGTCTCCTTGGTTTGCCTGTGGTGTATATGCAAGATTAGAGTCTCACAACATCGTAATGCAGCCATGATCATTCAGGCCTTTACAGCCATTGAAGCAGGACAGTCTCCCCAAGCATGGTTGGCTACCATAAAAAGCTAAAATGTTATGCTCAGGATGCAAGGCTAAGCACTGCACTCAGGGTCAGCCGCTTTGGACCCAGAGAAGAGCATGTCTAATTGCATGCGGGTTGATGCCCCAGGTCCCGCCTCTGAGAAAAAGGTATCAGATGGGTCTGATGCTCTTTGGGTGGATGACACCTAAATGAACATCAGTACAAAGTCCCAATTTATTTCTAATATCAGAGATCAGACCTCTACTCTTGCCTGATGGGTCTAAAACAAAAAGGGGGAACTGCAGAGAGCTGCATAATGCCGTGCCTTAAAGATGGAGCTGGTTTCTGCCTTCCACCTTCCTGATGGTGAGTGCTCTCTGTCATGAACAACTCCACATTTGGCTAAGGCCAAGGATCTGGATTGCTTTCATATCTGGACCTATCTGCATTGCCCACATGGCACTCTGGGGTTGCCTATCCAGAGGCTATTTAAGCTGTGGGCTGGCTTTCCCCAGGGTCAGATGATTGTTCAAGGTTCCTGAATAAACTGCATTGAAAATAAAAATCAAAGACATAGAAGAGAAAGACAAGGTAGAAGAAATGAAAAGCCAAGAAAATGAAATGTTAAATGAAAACATATTCAAACACAAAACATCCAGAAAATCTGGACACTATAAAATGACGGAACCTATATAATTATATACCTATTAATATAGATATATAAGAAGATGAACAAATAGTCAAAATTACAAAAAATAATTTTAACAAAATCATAGTGTAAAAATGTCTCAATCTAAAGAAAAAAGTATATATCATGTTACAATATGCATGCAGAAAAATTAACAAAAAAGCCAAAAAAGAAACTTGCCTCCATTCATTAGGTACAAAACATTAAATTTACATAAAAACGAAAGGTTTAAAAGTTTATTAAAACTGCAAATTGTGGTATATCTACACAATGGAATATTACTCAGCAATAAAAAACAAGGAAATCATTAAATTTGCAGGTAAATGGTGGGATCTGGAAAAGATCATCCTGAATGAGTTATCCCAGAAGCAGGAAGATGCACACAGTATATACTCACTCATATAGACATATAATATAGACTAAACCTACTAAAATCTGTACACCTAAAGAAACTAATCAAGAGGGAGGAAACTTGCTAAAATGATCAATTCCTATCCAGAAAGGAAAAGAGGATGCAGAAGAAGTAAAACAGAGGGAACAAATCAGGAGCCTGACACAGAGGACCTCTGAAAGGCTCTGCCCTGCAGACTATCAATGCAGATGCTGAGACTTATGGACAACCTTTGGGCAGAGTGCAGGGAATCTTAGGAAAGAAGTGGGAAACAGTAAGATCTGGAAAGGACAGGAACTCCACAAGAAGAGCAACAGAACCAAAAATCTGAGCACAGGGGGCTTTCCTGAGACTGATACTCCAACCAAGGACCGTGCATGTAGATAACCTAAGACCCCTGCACAGATGTAGCCCATGGCAGTTCAGTATCCAAGTGGGTACCATTGTAATAGGAAGAAGAGGATGGACATCAGAAGAAGGAGAAAAGAGGGAACAAGTCAGGAGCCTGACACAGAGGACCTCTGAAAGGCTCTGCCCTGAAGACTATCAGTGCAGATGCTGAGACTTATGGGCAACCTTTGGGCAGAGTGCATGGAATCTTATGTAAGAAGTCGGAAACAGTAAGATATGGAGAGAACAGGAACTCCACAAGGAGAGCAACAGAACCAAAAAAATCTGAGCACAGGGGTCTTTCCTTTTCTTTCATATTCCAACCAACGACTATGCATGGGCTTAAACTAAGACCCCTGCAAGATGTAGCACATGGCAGTTCAGTATCCAAGTGGATTCCATTGTAATAGGAACAAGGACTGTCTCTGACATGAACTGATTGGCCTGCTCTTTAATTACCTCCCCGTGAGGGGGAAGGAGCATTACCAGGCCACAGAAGAAGACAATGCAGCCACTCCTGATGAGACCTAATTGACCTAATCAGTAGGAAAGAGAAGAGGACCTTCCTATCAGTGGAATTGGGGAGGGGCATGCGAGCAGAGGGTGGAGGAAGGGAGGGATTGAGACAGGAGGAGGGAGGGAACCATAGGGGGAATACAAAAGTGAATGAAGTGTATTTAATAAAGAATAAAAAAAAATGGAAAAATTGTCAGTTCTCATTGATAACTTTCAATATTCATAGTCTCAAGTTCTCAATAAAAAACATACAGAAAGTAATAGGGTGGGTTAGAAAATAGAATATTTATATTGCTTTAAAAATAAGAGTTCATCACAAAGAACATTACACTTGGAGTAGAAAAGGGTACTCCAAGCATATGAACACAAGGAACAAGCAAGTGCACCTGTTTTAATATCTGATAAAATAAAATTCAATGCAAAAATAACTGGAAGAAAAAACAGAGCACAATACATAATCACTAAAGTAAAAATCTATCTGCACAATGCCTGGCAGTTCTAAACATTTACACAATAACACACGTCCATAAAAGAAACATCAGGAGGAGGCAGGACAAGATGGCAGTGCCGGGAGGACTCTCATTCTGACCAGCAGCACAGGAGGATCAGCACAGTGACCAGCAATCAGAACTCACAGCCATAAAAAACAGTGATTGTTTTAGACACATCAGGCAAGAGTAGAGGTCTGATCTCTGAAATTAGAAATAAATTGGGACTTTGTACTGATGTTCATTTAGGTGTCATCCACCCAAAGAGCATCAGACCCGTCTGATACCTTTTTCTCAGAGGTGGGACCTGGGGCATCAACCTGCATGCAATCAGACATGCTCTTCTCTGGGTCGAAAGCAGCTGACCCTGAGTGCAGTGCTTAGCTTCGCATCCTGAGCGTAACATTTTTGCTTTTTATGGTAGCCAACCATGCTTGGGGAGAACAAAAAGGGAGAACTCTAGAGAGCAGCGTAATGCCGCGCCTTAAAGATGGAGCTGGTTTCCGCCTTCCACCTTCCTGATGGTGAGTGCTCTCTGTCACAAACAACTCCACATTTGGCTAAGGCCGAGGATCTGGCTTGCTTCCGTGTATGTGGACCTATCTGCATTGCCCACAAGGCACCCTAGGGTTGGCTACCCAGAGGCTATTTTAAGCTGTGGGCTGGCTTTCCCCAGGGTCAGAAGATTGTTCAAGATTCCTGAATAAACTGCATTGAGAAGAACAAAAAAAAAAAAAAAAAAAAAAAAAAAGATCAGAAAGAAGGAGAGGAGGACCTCCCCTATCAGTGGACTTGGAGAATGGCATGCATGCAGAAAGGGGGGGAGGGTGGGACTGGGAGGGGAGGAGGGAGGGGCTTATGGGGGGATACAAAGGAATAAAGTATAATTAATAAAAGTTAAATAAAAAAAAAAAACAGTGTGTTTCCCAGGTGAAAGGATACCCCACGGTGGGGGATTCAGCTTTTAACTCACCCGGCTAAACCACAGAAGAGATCCCGGTTCCACCAGATGCTTGGCTGCTGGCCGCCAGCCCCAGCCCCAGCCCAGAGCCACAAGCCAGTGTCTCTGGTCATGGTCCCAGACTGAACCTTGTGCACCACACTATCAGAGATTGCCTTTCCGGATGGGGATTGGACATTTTAGTTAGGGTTCTCTCTCTTGCTTAGTTTCTTTAGATGCACAGGTTTTAGTGGGTTTGTCCTATGGGGAACAGAGCTAAACAGAGAATTCTCTGTAGAGGAATACCGAATGGCAGAGAAGCACTTAAAGAAATGCTCAACCTCACTAGCCATTAGGGAAATGCAAATCAAAACAACCCTGAGATTTCACCTTACACCCATGAGAATGGCCAAGATCAAAAACTCAAGTGACAACACATGCTGGAGAGGTTGTGGAGAAAGGGGAACCCTCCTCCACTGCTGGTGGGAATGTAAACTTGTACAACCACTCTGGAAATCAATCTGGTGCTTTCTCAGACAACTAGGAATAGCGCTTCCTCAAGATCCAGCCATACCACTCCTAGGCATATATCCAAAGAGGCTCAAGTACATAATAAGGACATTTGCTCAACCATGTTTGTAGCAGCTTTATTCATAATAGCAAGAAGCTGGAAACAACCCAGATGCCCCTCAACTGAAGAATGGATGCAGAAACTGTGGCACAATGGAATATTACTCAGCAATGAAAAATAAGGAAATCATGAAATTTGTAGGTAAATGGTGGGACCTGGAAAGGATCATCCTAAGTGAGTTGTCCCAGAAGCAAAAAGATACACATGGTATATACTCACTCATATAAACATACAACATAGGATAAGCCCACTAAAATCGGTACATCTAAACAAACTACACAAAAGAGAGGACCCTAACTAAAACGTTCAATCCCCATCCTGAAAGGCAAAGAGGATGGACATCAGAAGAAGAAGAAAACAGGAAAAAACCTAGGAGCCTGCCACAGAGGGCCTCTGAAAGCCTCTGCCCTGCAGACTATCAAAGCAGATGCTGAGCCTGATGGCCAACTGACGGGCAGAGTGAATGGAATTTTATGTAAGAAGTGGGAAATAGCAAGAGCTGGAGAGGACAGGAACTCCACAAGGAGAGCAACAGCACAAGAAAATTTGAACGCAGGGAACTTCCCAGAGACTCATACTCCAATCAAGGACTATTCATGGAGATATCCTAGAACCCCTGCACAGAAGTAGCCCGTGGCAGTTTAGTGTCTAAGTGGATTACATAGTGGTGGGAAGAGGGACTGCCTCTGACATAAACTGATTGGCCTACTTTTTGATCACTCAGGGGGAGCAGCCTTACCAGGCCACAGAAGAATACAAGGCAGCCATTCCTGATGTGATCTGATAGACTAAGATCAGAAGGAAGGAGAGGAGGACCTCCCCTATCAGTGGACTTGTGGTGGAGCATGCATGCAGAAAGGGGAGCAAGGGTGGGATCGGGAGAAGAGGAGGGAGGGGCTTATGGGGGGGATACAAAATGAATAAAGTGTAATTAATAATGATAATAATAAATTATATCTAAAAAAAACGTCAGTTATGATTAAACCATGTTACTCCTAAAACAGTGATAGTGGGTGACTTGAATATCCCATTCTAACATATAGATAAGTCATTCAAATAAAACTATACTGATCACCCTTGATCATTCTCTGTTGTATTATTCATAATATCGAGAAATTGGAAAAAGGCTACATGTCTACCAACTGACCAATGGATGCAGAAAATGTGTTATATTTATATGGTCGGGGGGGGGTGTCCCAAAACAGGCTCCCAAAATAATGACTCATGAGACTCAAAATATTATTTCCAAATAGCTAGGCAATTTTCTGAATAACATGTAACCTAACATAACCCATTTTACTAATCTACATTTTACCACATGACTGGTTACTTCTGCTCAGGCACCATGTGCCTGTCATCCTCACATCTTGCCAGAGTGAATCTCTGGCAAGTGGCTCTATCCCAGAATCCTTTCTTCCTGCTAAATGTCCCGCTTCCTGTTTCCTGCCTCAGTTATAGGCCACAGGTGATGATTCCATACCTACCCAAGATATCCCTCAACAAATGACAATGGGGCAAAAGGTCTCCACATAATCTTTAATGAAAAGTCCCATAGTACAAACAAAAAGACAGTGAGCCTAACTACCAAACATTTCACTGTGGAAATAATTTTTCCTCCCCATCAAATAATGATAAATTTTAAAATGAAACCCACCTTTTGTTATAAATTCTGCATTTCAGTATGAACAGGTTTTAGAAATGAGAAGGGCCTCTGCTCTGTGAATTCACGTAGGGTTCAGGTTTACTCTAGCTAATGTTTTGTTGGTGGTGTTGTCTTTTTTTTTCTTCCTTTGTCCTTCAGTATAATCCATTGAAATGTCTCTCCCATCTCCCTGTTAAAGGGAGACTAGAGTGCTCCCCCACGTAATATTGAAAAACAATTTCAGTGACAGATTTTTTTTTTCACATTTCTCTACCTGAAAATGCCTTGTTTAGACGCAAGAATGCTGGTAGCTCAGTCTGGACATTTCTTACCATGGAGATATTATTGATATTGGTAAGCTATAGTAAATACATGCTATGGTAAATACAATATTTGCACACAATTAAAATTAGCTTATAAGTGGATTCCATGCTATTGGGTGCCCTTTCTGTCCTCTTGGGCCCTGAATGTGTTTCACTGCTAGGAAGAAGAATTTAAACACTGCTGTGACTCTCTGCCACCTGCTATTATTAAGAGAAGTTGGTATTTGTGTTCCTTTTAAATGCCACAAAATTAGCTGTAATGTTTTGGCCTCATGACTAAAATACTTTTTGAAGCTATTAATCTACCAATAGTTCAAAACAGGTAGTTAGACCAGATATCCCTGAAGACTTAGTTGAACAATTATTCTTGATAAGCAGAGTTTTAATCAAGAAAATAAGGCATAGTTTATTATGCATATGGACTGCGCTCTAAATAATTCTTATTAACTGTGGGTTTCACCTCCTAGAGCAAAACACAGTGTGTCATGGTAACTTTTCCCTTAACTGGCAATGATTGTAGCTAGACACTGACTCAATCCAATTAGCAAATATCCTCATGTGCAAAAGGAAAAATTGCTGACAGTTGCAAAGACTGCCGTTTGTGATTTTTAACTGCTCTGTTTTCTAATTATATCCCTTCAGTAGCATAAGGTATTATGCGAGGCCAGAACATACATAACAAGATATATGTGATTGTGTAATATATGTGTGATATATGCAGATTGTATATCTGCTTCTTTGAAGAGAAACCATATAGTTTCACGAGGAGTAGTGTAGAATAAAGAGATAGTATTTGTGGAGATTTATTTCTGAAAAAAAAAAATCCACTACTAACATTCTTTTGGCTACTATTTAACACTTGTATTAAGAAAAATATGCCATAAAATATTAACAGAGAATTATCTAAAATAGAATGGAATTTTGTAAGTACTGATCGCCTTTATACTCCAGTGTGACTGTTGTATATCTCTTTCGTGATTTATTCATAAGGAGGTTACTAAGGTAACTTTAGGAGTAAGAGAGGCTGTGCATACAGTCTCTCAGCACATGGACAGAATGGTGGCCAATTGCTGGTGCTAAAAGGAAAATCCAAAACAAGGTGACTGAGTGCTCCCCCTGCTGTCCTTGTTACCTCCTTTTAATCTATTGTCCTCTTAGGACAGATGAAGACGGAGAAGCCCCCTTTACATTTAATGTGAAAGATGACTTAGTTAACAGGATTCTGTAATAGGTCACAAGTTAATACAATCTCCAAAATATGATTTTTTTAAAATATATCCTTCTGAATTTAATATTTAGAAAAAGTGTTTAAAGGAATTGTGTAGAAACTGAGAGTGGAGATAAAGAATTCTCTGTCAGTAACTGTAATTTAAAATTACTCAATTTTTTTGTTACTATCTTCTTTGGAAAAAGAATAAAATTAATGACATTTACTTCTTTTTAAATATGTATTTTATCTCCAAATCAGATTAGAATTTTAAGTATATTCATTTGCTTTTGTTTGCTTTCTTTCTTTCATTTATTTATTTATTTATTATTACAATTTATTCACTTTGTATCCTGGCTGTAGCCCCCTCTCTCATCTCCTCCAAGTCCCACCCACTCTCTCTCTCTTTTCCTCTATACCCCTTCCCTAGTCAAACTGATAGGAGTGGACCTCCTCTCCTTCTATCTGCCCTTAACCTATCAGGTCTCATCAGGACTAGATGCATTGTCTTCCTCTGGGGCCTGTTAAGGAGGTGATCACAGAGCCTGCCACTTAGTTCATGCCAGAGACAGTCCCTGCTTCCCTTACTAGGGAACCCCCTTGTAGACTGACTCTATGAGCTACATATGAGCAGGGGTTTTAGGTCCTCTCCATGCATGGTCCTTAGTTAGGGTATTGGTATCTGCAGGGATTGCTGGGCCCAGGTTTTTTGGTTCTGTTGCTCTCCTTGTTGAGCTCCTGCCCCTCCTGGTGTTTCTGTCTCCCCTTTTTCTATAAGATTTATTGCACTCTACCCAAATGCTGTCTATGATTCTCAGCATCTGCTCTGATAACCTGTAGGGAAATTTCTTTCAGAGGCCCTCTGTGGTAGGCTCCTGTCCTGTTCCCTGTCTTCACCTGCTTCCTATGTCTATCCTGTTCATCCTGAATGAAGATTGAGCATCTTCCCTACGGTCCTCCTTCTTATTTAGCTTCTTTAGGAGTAGAGATTTTAGTATGTTTATTCTATTTTATATATCTAACATCCACTTATAAGTGAGAATATGCCATGTATGTCTTTCTCTTTCTGGGTTACTTACTCAGGATGATCTTTTATAGTTTCATCCAAATTTCATGGTTTCCTTGTGTAAAACTACTACAATTTCTGTATCCATTCCTCAGCTGACGGACATCTAGGATGTTTTCAGATTCTGGCTATTACGGATAAAGCTGCTACAAACATGGTTGAGCAAATTTCCTTTTCGAATACTTGAGCATCATTCAGATATATGCCTAGGAATGGTACAGCAGCCCACAGACTGGGAAAGGATCTTTACCAACTCTACATGTGACAGGGGCTAATATCCAGAATATATAAAGAACTCAAGAAGTTAAACCCCAACAAATCAAGTAATCCGATTAAAAAACGGGGTACATTATGTCATTTGTGGCTATTGTAAAGAATGTTGTTTCCCTAATTTCTTTCTCAGCCCTTTTGTCTTTTGTATACAGGAGGGCTACTGATTTTTTGAGTTAATTTTGTATCTGGCCACTTTGCTGAGGGTGTTTATCAGCTGTAGGATTTCCCTGGTACAGTTTTTGGGCTCACTCACATATACTAGCATATCATCTGAAAATAGTGAAAATTTGACTTCTTCCTTTCAAATTTGTATTCCCTTGATCTCCTTCAACTGTCTTACTGCTCTAGCAAGGACTTCCAGAACTATGTTGAAGAGATATAGAGATAGTGGGCAGCCTTGTCTTGTCCCTGATTTCAGTGGGATTGCTTTAAGTTTCTCTCCCTTGATTTGATGTTGGCTATAGGCTTGCTGTATATCACCTTTACTATGTTTAGATATGTTCCTTGTATCCCTGATCTCTCCAATACTTTAAACATGAATGGATGTTGGATTTTGTCAAATGCTTTTTCAGCTTCTAGGGAGATTATCATGTGTTTCTTTTTCTTTCAGTTTGTCAATATGGTGGATCACATTGATGGAGTTCCATATATTGAACCACCCCTGCATGCCTGGGATGAAGCCTACTTAGTCATAGTGGATGATATCTTTGATGTATTCTTGTATTTGGTTTGCAAGTATTTTGTAGACTATTTTTGCATCAATGTTCATAAGGGAGATAGGTCTGAAATCCTCTTTCTTTGTTGGGTCTTTGTAAGGTTTAGGTAGCCACAGACCTTCATTGTCTGCTACAGTCATGAATAATCTAGGCAATTGTAACACAAGGTTAAGTATTTGAGTAACCAAGTTATCCAAGGCTACCCAAAATAGTAAGCAACTGGACATGTTTTCCACTCTATTTTAATTTTACAGGCTCACCATTACGTATGAACTTGGCCACTGACCACATCATTGTGAAGCTGCATGACTGTGTAACAGAGACATTAGATAACAGATAGAAAAAAAAAATCAATGAGTCCTGTGTAAACACTCAGACATGAGCCTTGACAAACACTGATGCCAGGAAGGAGCACTCAGGTGGGAAAGAAAGATGCTGTTTTCTTTAAAAATAAATAGGTAAATATGTAAACTGTAACGATCAAAATAATTATAACTATGCACAGAATTCTTTGTCTTTAAATGATCACATGTAGATACTGACTTTCAAAAAAGTTCATTGCTTTCTCAAAAATATGGGGTACAGAGCAAAACAGAGAATTCTCAATAGAGGAATTTTGAATGGCAGAGAAACACTTAAAGAAATAATAAGTGCCCTTAGTCATCAGGCACAAATCAAAATCAACCTGAGATTTCACCTTACACCCATCTGAATGGCTAAGATAAAAAACTCAAGTGACAACACATGCTGGAGAGGCTGTGGAGAAAGGGGAACCCTCCTCCACTGCTGGTGGGAATGTAAACTTGTACATCCACTCTGGAAAGCAATCTGGTTCTTTCTCAGAAAATTAGGAATAGCGCTCCCTAAAGACCCAGATATATTCATTTTCATATGAACTGCATGGAGTGTTTTTTTCTGTCAGACAGCTGAGAATTCTGTTCAGCATACTCTCAGCAATGTCTATATCAAGCCCCAAATCATCACAATGGCAGAAATATACTGCGATACTTTGCAAAAGGTGTTATTATCAGATGAGATGTAACATATAAATATAGCTTAATAAAAGTTGATATATAAGTAGCTAATATGGTCAAAAGCATGTTATGCTATATAACATAATTATTTACTCCTCCATGTATATTTGTGTGTACATATTATCAGATTATAAGTATGTTTCATATGTTATGAGTAATCTATAATTACATTAATTATATTTGCATTTATATGTGACTTATATATCATGGCAAATTATATGCAGCTATTACTTTCTACAGATAATGACACATTATATGCAATTATTATGTATATGTATATGTATATGTACCTATAAAGAGGCTGAGAGAAGGATTAACAATGTTCTCATCTCTCAAACTTTCCTATAATATCATGTCTTTTAAATAAATCCAGGCATCACAATAGGGGTTACAGAGTTGGAATTTATATATACATACATATATATATATATATTTATATATATACATAGTAAATTGTAAGCAACTGGACATGTTGCTGGACATATATATATATATATATATGTAATATATATATTAACAGATTATTTGTAAATATATATAACAGTTGAAATTAGAAACATGAATGTACGTGATAAAACTCACAAAAAAGCATTATAATTAGTAAGATGCTAAAGCTCAAAGACAGTCTGCTGAGACAGCAAGTTAATCTTCAATAACAATAAACAGCAATTACAGTCCTTGTCCTTTGTGGGGCTACTATGAATAGAGTATAGTCAATGCAGTGATGTCTAATTAAATGATCCGTGCAATTATATGAAACTATTACTTAATAAACATGCGAAATGCACTGAGGTATGGTGCAATTAAGCACTATAGTCTGAGGCTACTTATAAAATATAATGTGAGGATAAATATTATTTTAAGATCAGAACTTTCAAATCTTAGTCTAGTACTGTTGTCCAGACATAGGCAATTATATCATCAGATTTAAGAGTCTATCAGGTTAAAATATTGATTTGTATACACATTAGAGATTAAATATATTGATATTCAATTTAAAAGAATGAAAATAGTTACTTATAAGCTTAGGAAAAAAAGACACTCATCTGTTTTCACTATTCACTGCATGTGAAGAGTTTCATCCTGTTGGGGAAATTACCAATTTTGCTGTAATTAAAATTTCTAATGCAGCATTAAAATTCACATAAATTGGATAAATATAGTATACAATAAGTTAGTTACAATATAGTTATACTATCACTGTTTTTCAAGAACAAAAAAATCTAATCTTAAATGAAATACTTTTAGTTTACTTGGGAAAAATATATCTATACAGAATAGTGTCTTCTGACATTAAATGAAACAATTCAGAGAGATTTCATCCAACATACAAATATTTGTGTATAGTAAGACTCAATTTCCTTCCAATCAAAGTATGGAACATCATCCTCAAACAGTCTTTTTTAAAAAATATTATTTTTATACTACAGACTCCACAATAATATGTTGAAAAGTTCTCAACTTAAGTGTCATTGTGGGACAGAGAAAAAATCATCATAAGTGAGATATAGCAGATAGATGTGTGAATTTTAAAACTGTAAGAGGAAATTATAATAATATAAATTTTATGGGGAGGATTAACCATCCAGTGATTTTGACTTTATTATTTTCTTTCTTTTTAAAAATTTTATTGCTATTATTTATTACAATTTACTCACTTTATGTCCTACTGAAGCACCCTCTCTCATTTCCTCCTGGCCCCACCCTCCTTCCCTCTTCTCCCCTATGTCCCTCATCTGATCCACTGATAGGAGTGTTATCCTCCCCTGCTCTCTGACCCTAGCCTATCAGTTCTTATCAGGACTGTCTGGATCCTTTTTCTCTATGGCCCTGTAAAGCCACCTTGCTAGGGGAAGGTGATCAAAGAACAGGCAACCTAGTACATGCCAAAGACTCCCCTTGCTCCTCTTCTTAGGGAACACAAATGGAGACTGACTTGCTCATGGGTTACATCTGAGCAAGGAGTCTAGGTCCTCTCCATGCATGGTCCATGGTTGATTCATCAGTATCTGCAGGCTTTCCTAGGCCCAGGCTTTTTGGCTCTCTTAGTCTCCTTGTGGTGCTTGCTTCTGTTCCCTCCAGTTCTTTCTATCTCCCTCTTCTTCCATAAGGTTCCCTGCACTCTGCCCAAAGTTTGGCTATGAATCTCAGCATTTGGTTTCATATCCTGCTGGGTAGAGTCTTTCAGAGGTCCTCTGTGGTAGGGTCCTGTCCTGTTCCCTGTCTTCTCCTACTCCAATGTCTTTCCTGTTTGCTCTTTTGAATGAGGAGTAAGCATCTTCCTCCTTGTTTAGCTTCTTTAGGACTATAGATTTTAGCATGTTTATTAACCTTGAGGTCATTATGAAAGTGCAATATGAGAGTATTTCAGGTCATAGGTCAGGTCTTAACTACTTCTCTATTGCTGTGATAGAACACCGTGAGCAAAGCAACTTATAGAACAAAGGCTTTCTACATTATATGTCTAATATCCACTCGTAAGTGAGTATATGCCATGTATGTCTTTTTTCTTCTGAGTTATCTCACTGAGGAAGACAATGAAACCAGTCCTGATGAGACCTAATAGGCTAGGGTCAGATAGAAGGGGAGGAGGTCCTCCCCTACTAGTGGACCAGGTGAGGGGCATAGGGTGAGAAGACGGATGAGGGTGCACTTGGAGGAGTTGAGGGAGGGGGCTATAGCCAGAAAACAAATAAATTGTACTAAATAATAAAGGAAGGAAGGAAGGAAGGAAGGAAGGAAGGAAGGAAGGAAGGAAGGAAGGAAGGAAGGAAGGAAGGAATTTTAAAAAGCTAAAACCACCCCTTTTGCAAGGTCTAGCTAACTCTTGAGTATTTATCCAAAATATTACTTGTCAGTGTCCCAGAGATATTTCCCCACCAATACTTATTGCACTTCTATCTCTAAAAACAACTTCTATTTTCCTGGTTCTGTTGTCTCAGAGTATTACTGCTTCCTGCCAATGTAGGCCTAGTCCTGGAAGCCTCCAGCCTCAGTACAGTGTCACCAAGGCCTGGAATGTTTTCAGTCTCTAGACTTACAGCTTAATAAGTTCACCTTCTCTGTTCTGTCTGAGCTCATAGCTGGCTGCTTCAGCTCAGCTGTTCTGGTTCAAACTCCTGTCCCAACTAACTTATTCAATCTGGATTTTCTCTCAGCCTCTTAATTGTTCTGATTGGCCTCAAACTAATTCAAGCAAACTGCTCCTGGCTCCTTCTCATTCTCTGGTGCATTCGCTCTTCACCTTTCTTTCTCTGCAACACATCTCTCTATTACTGTTCTAGTAAAACTGCCTCCTCTCCTCCCTGCACTGCCCCTTAAGTAGCTTCCCTTTCTTCTCTGTTCTGAGAGTTGAGTGTATCCTATTCTGTCAAGTCTTTATCTGATTTGTCACTTTTTCTGTCACTCAATTATGCATCACTTTCTAACATAGATGCTTCCTCCTACAAACTAACTTTATCTTTGTTGTTTGGGATTGAAGGTTTGTACACCACACCACAGATGGACCTAAGCTTTTCTGTACCTGAAACTTGCTCTGTTCCAGGCTGGCCTTGGACTTAGATCTGCTTGCCTGTCTCCTGGATTAAAGGCGTGTTTGTATTCCAGCTGAATCACACAGATCTAGATCTTTGGATGCAATTTCTTGCCAGAGCAGCCATGTTCTGAACTAAAATTCTTCTACAACTATCTATAATTTCTAAGTTATTGAACCAACCACACTGTCTGCCAATAAAAGAGCTGATAAAGAAAACAGAGTATTCATACACAGTGACATCTTTTAAACCTAAGAAGAATGGCATTATGTCATTTAAGGATATGGATATGATGGGAGACGACCTTACAGTCATGCTAAGTGAATTATGTCACCGCACAAAAAAATTTGCATATGAATATTTCTACCATTTGTGGTTCCCTTTAATAAATATGTATAAATGTTTATGTATAAATAACATGAAAGTAAAAGCAGATGCGTCTACATGAATAAAGGGGACTAACAGGATGAGGGTGAGTTGTAGGAAGAGGCGGCATGCTCAAACATCATTATATACTTAGAGTAAAACGTTCCTATGTAACTTAGTACCATAGACAATGCAAAATATAATAAAATAATAATAAATAAATAAGTAATAGATACCAATTAATAATAATATGCATTAAATATTTAAATAAAACATAAATACATAAAATATAACAAATAAGATACATAAAAATATAATAAACAATATAGTAATAAACAAATGATAATAATAAAATAGTAAAAGAAAAACAGAACAATAAAAGGCATACCATCGCTTGAGAATCGTTGGGAAAATTGACACCATAATTCTTGATGCATTTTGGCATTTTAAGTTTTGATGAAGTTGTAATTTACAAGCAAAGAATAAGTGCCAATAAATAGGGATGGTTTGTACATTCAAAACATTGTTAATTTTGTCACAAAAAAAAAAACTGACTAAAATGCTCAATCCCCATCCCAAAAGGCAAAGAGAATAGAAATCAGAAGAAGAAGAAAACAGGAAACAACCTAGAAGCCTGCCACAGAGGGCCTCTGAAAGGCTCTGCCCTGCAGACTATCAAAGCAGATGCTGAGACTTATGGCCTACTGTTGGGCAGAGTGCATGGAATCTTATGTAAGAAGTGGGAAATAGTAAGATCTGGAGAGGATAGGAACTCCACAAGGAGAGCAAAAGAACCAGAAAATTTGAACACAGGGATCTTCTCAGAGACTCATACTCCAACCAAGTACCAGACATGAAGATAACCTAGAACCCCTGCACAGATGTAATCCATGGCAGTGTAGTGTCCAAGTGGGTTACATAGTAATGGGAAGAGGGACTGCCTCTGACATAATCTGATAGGCCTGTTCTTTGATCACCTCCCCCTGAGGGGAGAGCAGCCTTACCAGGCCACAGAAGATGATGATGCAGCCATTCCTGATGTGATCTGATAGACTAAGATCAGAAGAAAGGAGAGGAGGACCTCCCCTATCAGTGGACTTGGGGAGGGGCAAGCGCAAAGAGGGGGGGAGGAGGGTGGGACTGGGAGGGGAGTATGGAGGGGCTTCTTGGGGGATACAAAGTGAATAAACTGTAATCAATAAAAAAAATGCAAAAAAAAATCTCGTTCTGGTTTGGAAAAATAATAGCTATCTTGTCATGAAAGAGAACATGTGAAAAAATTATTTTAACTTCTCGGGGTTCTACTAGCTTTTCTATTTTTTGACATATTTCTTTTTCAACAGTTCATTCTCTCTTACTAATTAATTTGCAAAATATTTCATCAAGGTGTTTTAAATACAAAAGCTACTAACTGACATGAGTAATTGCATATGCATAGAATGAACAGCGCTCTTAGGTTCTCATTTTTTGCCTTGGCAGATAACTTGCTTCTTTATTCAAATATTTAATATAATATATCCAAAATTGTTTAGTGCTGTATTTAAGCACATCAACACTGTCAAGACTTTAAGATGTAATAAATCAGAAAAAGAACTATCTAAGAACACTAGACTAAAGCCACATATTAAAATTTGAGAGGTTATAGCTGCTAATTTTATTTTAAGTAATACTGACATTAATAATTACTTTTGGATTTGTAATTTCAGAAATAGCCTTGAAATACTCAGAAAATGCAGGATGCGTGTTTAAGTGGTTTATCAGACTAAGAAAAAACTAATAGCATAAGTGTAAATTTGAAGACAAGACATGTTTACTCATAAATAATAAGGAATTTAAGAGTTTCCAGGTTTCTATGCCACAGAATAAAGACCCTTCTGAAACAAAATACCGAAGAATATAATTATGACTGTTGGCGAAATTATCAACAACACAACACAGATGAACTTGGACAAGACTGAAAAAAATTACTCAAATAGAAAGAAATAATACATTCGGACTACAGATATTTGCAAAATCCCCTACTATAATATGAGAGGATGAAATAAATGGAACTGGGCACCTATGGTGGCTTAGGTACACCAACACCCAGACCTGTGTCTTACATCAATAACCTAGATCTAACTATTACACATACTTCACCTCTACTTAATTGCCACATTGCACCCTGCAAGTATGTGCAATTAATCTTCCAACAAAAATTATAACAACTGTAAAGCAAAAAATGAAAAGCAATTACATGTGGTAACAAAAAAGGAAGTGTATTTCTTCTTTTTTAGAATTATTTAGAAAATATGTGGTATCCTTCCTCATTCACAGGGCTTGCAGCAGGAATATGTCATCGTGGAAGACGTGCTGAAAGAAGGAACCATTTTCCAGGAAGGACAGAACTAGAAAGCCTAATGACCCCAAGCAATAATGTTAGGATAGCAGAGTCTTCCCTTATATCACTATAACAATAACAAGACTATTTCTGTGTGAGCCCTGTTTTCCTTATGTAAAATGGCATAAATACCCATGAACCTGGTGTAAGGATCAAGAGATCTAATGCATTTACTGTCAAGAGAACACTTGAAATCCATTAAAATAGGATGACATCAATTCTAATCCAACAGCCATCTATTGTGCTAACAGTTACTATTAAATCACACTGCTTTTCCAGTGTTAAGAGGTTAAGGCTGGAGTCTCGGGAATGATAGTTTAATGTCAAAATGCCCAACAGGCTTTCCTTAAATAAAAACCCTAACATCAAACTCTTAGCTATAGTCTGTGATTTCCAAATGATATCCAAGTCCATGATCTTTTAAAGTAGATTGTGGTAGTAAATATTATTCTTACCAAAAATAAAAAAGAGCAAAATCTGTTTGTTTGCCTTCTGTAAAGTAAAATGTACAATATTCCTCTGGGTTAGGACCATTTGATTTAAGATGGAAGAAATGAGGTGAACTTTTATTAAGCACAAACTGCCTTTAGCACCAATGCAAAGCTAAAACCAACCTGCATAGTTACACTCTCATGTGTTAGCTCATTTTGTTAGTGTATCCTTATTGATGTTTTGATAATAAGTTGAGTTCTCTGGAATTCTGTATTATATCTAAACATGAGGAATAACTATTATTTATTTTAATTTATTTATTGTTTTATTAATTATAGTTTATTCACTTTGTATCTGAGCTGTAGCCCCCTCCCTAGTCCCATCCCAATCCCACCCACCCTCCCTCATCTCCTCCCATGTCCCTCCCCAAGTCCACTAATAGGGGAGGTTCTCCTTCCCTTCCATCTGACCCTAGCTTATCAGGTTGCATCAGGACTGGCTGAATTGTCTTCTTCTGTGGCCTGGTATGACTGCCCCCTCCCCTCAGGGGGAGGTGATCAAAGAGCCAACCACTGAGATCATGTCAGATAGAGTCCCTGTTCCCATTACTAGGGAACCTACTTGGAGACTGAGCTGCCATGGGCTATATCTGTGCAGGTGTTCTAGGTTATCTCCATGCATGGTCCTTGGTTGGAATATCAGTCTCAGAAAAGATCCCTGTACCCAGATATTTTTTTCTCCTTGTGGAGCACCTGTCCTTTCCAGATCTTTCTGTCTCTCCCTTCTTTCATAAGAGTCCCTCCACTCTGTCCAAAGTTTGGCTATGAGTCTCAGTCTCTGCTTTGATACCCTGAAGGGTAGAGTCTTTCAGAGGCCCTTTGTGGTAGGTTCCTGTCCTGATTTTTAATAAAAATTCAAATTAAAACAAAGTGTTTACTGACCTTTCATTCCTGTCTTCTGCAGCAAGATACTTATTTCCTAATGGCCCAGCAAGCTTATTCAACACACTATTTGTATATAAATCAAAGCAGTTTAACATGTAATTCACTCACGAATATAATCTAGTTTCTATTAACAGACTGAAGAATTTTTTTTAATCTTTTAGGATATTGGAACACTAACTTAATAAGGCATCTTGGAGTTATGACCCAAAGCCCCAAATAAAATCAATCAGTCTTTACGTACACCTTGTGCCTGTGAAATAAAAGGACACCCCCCCCTCTGTGTGTGTGTGTGTGTGTGTGTGTGTGTGTGTGTGCATGTGGATGCATGTGTGTGCATGAATAGGCGATCTTACCTTAAATGGTTTCTATGTGGAATTCCCCCCATGATGTGGGATTAATACATATCTATCAGGAATTGTTTATCTTATTCTAAAAGAGCTCGAACTAATATCTAATTGCCGGGAGCCAAAGCTATCTACTGAAGCCAAAGTCAAAGCTATCTAGTGGAGCCAAAGCTATCTACTAAAGCCTAAGTCAATTAGTGAGTCAAAGCTATCTAGTGGAGACAAAAGGTGTTTACTAGGCCAAAGCCAAAGAGTGAGCAAAGGTCATTGAGTGGAGACCTAAAGCTATTTAGTGAAAGTTATCTAGGACCCTAACTCATGGGTGAGAGACTGTGAGGACATCCGTTTGTTAGAGCATCCTGAGAAAACATCCCTAAGTTATCTTGCAGGCACCTATTTAACACATGAAAGTACTCTTCCTGTCTCCTGCAGCATCTAATTACCTTCCCCCTTTTCCTGCATTCTCCCTATATAAGTTGGGTAAAAATTTCTAATAAATGAAGCTTTGATCAGAAAACAGACTTGGCTTCCTTCCTTGCAATTCTTGTTCCCCCCCCCCCATTCCTTCCATTCTCCTCCCTTAGGAATCCACATTGAAGCCCAGCTGGTAGGGACATCTAATAATGGCACAGGAACAACTTATGGCATGTCTATGTTCCAACATGTATTAGAAAAGATCAGTATCTACCTATCTATCATCTATCTATCTATCTATCTATCTATCTATCTATCTATCTATCTATCTTATCTGTCTATCTATATACTTATCTATTGAATCCACAGTTTATTTTTTTTTTAATTTTTATAACATTCACTTTATATGCCAATTGTGGTCCCCTCCCTCTTTTATTCTTGTCCCACGCTCCTTCCCTCTTCCCCCTACACCCTCTCCTGGACTACAGAAAAGCAGATACCTTCTCTCTTATCATCGTACCTTAGCCTATCAAGTCTCATCAAGGCTGCCCAGATCCTCCCTCTGTGTCCTGGTAATGCTGCATGCAGGAGGAAGTTATCAAAAGCAGATAACAAAGTCCATGTCAAAATCAGCCCCTGCTCCTCTTATGTGGACAGCCACATGGAGACTGAGCAGATGGTGTAGGTCCTCTCTATCCATGGTCCTTGGTTGGTACATCAGTCTCTGCATGGTCCCCTGGGCACAGATTTGTTGGTCTCCTTGTTGAGCGCCTGACCCCTACAGGTACTTTTATTCCTCAGTCTTTCATAAGACTCTCTATGTTCTGCCCAAAGTTTGACTATGAGCCTCACCATTTTCATCAATCCCCTGCTGGGTGAAGTCTTTCTGAGAATATAATAAAACAAGTACATTTGCTCAACTGAGTTCTTAGCAGCTTTATTCTTAATACCTAGAATCTAGAAACAACCTAAGTGTCCCTCACCTGAACACTAGAGAAAGAAATTGTGGTACATTTACACAATGGGATATTACTCATGTATTAAAAAAAAAGAAAGAAAGAAATCATGAATTTTTCAGACAAATGGATGGAACTAGATTATCCTGAATTAGGTAACCTAGAACCAGAAAGACACTCTGGTTTATACAAACTTATAAATGGCTATTAGCCATATAATACAAGATAACGATACTAAAATCCACAGATTTAAAGAAGCTAAATAACAAAAAGGACCCTAGGGAGAATGCTTAAGTTTCACTCAAAAGACAAATAGAATAAACCCCAGAAGTGGCTGAACTAAAGAAACTGGACAGGGGACTACCATAGATGGGATACAGAGTTAATAAAATGTAACTAATAAAAAAAATAAAAATTAAATTAAAAAAAGGACATGTTGAACCTTCCAATTTTGGCCATGGGGGGAGGGGATCACTATTTGAATCTACAACCTTACTGAAAAAGCAATGGGTGATTTTGAAATTGGTGAGAATTGCTAAAGTCGCTCAATAAAAATAAATAAATAAAATCTCTGGAAATAATTTCTGTATATATATAAAAAAGTACATGTTATGCTCTGAAGCAAATACACAAACAATGTCTGGCAGATATTGCCAGGCAAGTTTGCTTTGACTTTTTATCCTGAATCCTATACTATTAGTAAAAGTACAAAAGCTTTTTACAACCGATTTAATGCAGGATTGCAATGGGCATGGTAACTTGTCTTACTGTACAATGTGTTGGGCAAGATGATTTATTAAAATTAAATAACAAATTGATGTTAATATTTGAGTAATATATAAAAGAAAAAGAATTCCTTTAATAAGAGTATATCCAGGCCCTTTAGCCACAAACATGAATATTTCAATTTCCTTAAGAACACAAAATGATTGAGTCATTCAATTTAGAAGAGGCTGGAAAAATAACACTATGCCCTATTCGGCAAAAACTTCCACATGAAACGATTTTATTGACTACTGTATCTAGAGACTTGAAATTACAGGAAACATTAACAAACAGCATCTTATATTTTGTTAATTCTATAATTCACCACTCACTGGATAACGATGAACACTTTGGAGATAAGTCAGAAATCAATACTTGATGCTGTTATATTCATCTGGTAGTCACAATTAGATGGAATAAATACCATTCAATTGAGTATGTATTTGGAATAAGTTTAAACATGCACTGAAAAATACATAGGCTTAATATTTAAATATAAAGAATTATTTGTCTAATCTGTAAATATGTGGGGAAGTGCTTAATCTTACTACAGCTTGATATGCCATGGTTAGTTAATATCCATGAGGGCTTGCTATTTTCTGAAGAGAAACTGATGAGGAGTGGAATGAGGGGCAGGCAAAGAGGATTTGTGGAAGAGGGACAGGGAGAGAAGAAAGGAGAAACAGAAATTGAGATGAAAGAAAGACAGAAGGGAGATAAATTAGTTATAAAAAATGAAGAATTACTTACTGAAAAAAGAGTGAGTATAGAGTTTTAGAAATCAAGGTTACTAGGATTGCAATGATACAGAAAAAGATTACCGCAAAATGAATGAAAGGTTTGGTAGAACAAACACTAAAAAAGCTAAATTTTCATCATCCACAGTTTGAAATGACTATTGATGTAGACAAAGCAAAAAATGACCCATCATGCTTTACAGATACACAGGTAACACCAATAGGAGGGTAGCCTGTCACTGGACAAGCAGAACCTCAAATTTTGTGTCTAGTTGACCTGTTCATCTCTAGATATCTACCCTAATTTCAGTCAGCTGGAGAACTTTCCTGCATCCAGGCTGTGGTGGTCAGGAGAGCCATAGAGGACACAGTGCTCTCACGGCTGAAGCACACATACTGTTTGCAATAAGTTTCTCCAGTAAAGCAAGCATTCTACATCCTTTCACTGTGATCATGCTTCTGGCTCTCCATAGGAAAGGCAATACAATGAAGCAGATGGTGAACCACTTATAATCAAGGTAGTGAAGAGCTGTTTCATGTTTCTATGCCCACCTCCATGAAATAAACATGGTAGTGTTCTGGGCAACGAGAATCATGCAGAAGATACCAACGAGGCTTCAGAAACAGCAAACCAACAAGGCCACCAGGAGGAGCATCCAGGAGATCCCGCATTAAGCTTCAGTGCTTTGACAATACCTGGAGATGACCATCAGGAAAACGGGAGAACTGACTGTTCAATTGAGGAAACATTAAAAGTGTTGCTGCTAAGAGAATAAATGAGGCTGCAGGCAGATCCGTGACCTCCAGATAAATCCAGTTCTCCTCTTGAATTCACACCATCCTAATAAATCACATTACATTCATCTATGTACTGTCTCTCTGTGGCTGGTATGTGGATTTTTATGGCCCACAAAACCTGAAATGTTTATACCCTTCAATCCTTTTCAGAAAATCCTCACACTTTACTGAAACAAAGCATCATTCTTTTATAGTTAAGTTTGGGGCTGACTTATGATGCAATATTAAATTGATATGAGAGAGAAAGATACTCTCAGTGAGCCTGTGTGATAGGATATAAAATATATAACAAATTTATGTAGATAAATTCATAAAGAAATTAATATTGTACATTAACATAAAAAAGGGAATAAAGATAAAGTTAAAGTTTAGCTTATCCCTCCAACACTTGAGGTCAGATTGTACGTATCAGGGGATACGAGGAATTTCTAAACTCCTATAAATATTTTTTCACTCCGGTTATACTTAGATTTTTAACATTTTAAAACAAAATACCTTTAGTATTGTTACACAGTAAAAATAAATCAGAAAATATAGCATACTTTAAATAGATGACCTCATCCATAGCAATAACATTTGAAATTCAATTGTGTGTTCTAAACAAGAAAAGCTATTTTAATGATTCATATCAACCATGAAATGTGCATATTAAGAAATAAAGTATTTTCTGCTTGAGTTGTATGAGTTGGAATAAGAACGGTAAGGACAAACAGATGGCTCCAGTTTTATCACTTAGTCCACTTTGTGGCTACAGCAAAGGCTACTCATGATTCCCACGATCTCATCCATTTCACTTACAGTCTTAATGAAATTATGTCCCATCTTTAAAGATGTGCACATGTAAGAAAAAACAGGTGGAGAGCCCAGTTACACTTCACTTCAGTAAATAAAACAGCAAACTCTGAAATTTATAAGAAAATCAATAATTTCTTTGACGCAAGTAGAAACCTACACCCATGTTTTTGCTTTCATTTATTTATTTATTTAATATTTATTACACTTTATTCACTTTGTATCCAGTAACACCCACCCTCCCTCTTCTCCCCCTATGCCCTTTTTCTACTCCATTGATAGGTAGGACTTCTTCCACATCTATCTGACTCTAGCCTATCAGGTGTCATCAGGACTGGCTGCATCCTCTTCCTCTGTGGCCTGGTAAGGCTGCACCCAACAGGGGTAGGTGAGCAAAGAGCAGGCCACTGAATTGATGGGAGAGACAGTCCCTGCCCTGCTTACTAGAGAACCACCGTGGAAACTGAGCAGCCTATGGCCTTCCTCTGAGCAGGGGATCTAAGTCTTCTTCATGCAATGTCCTTGGTTAGAGTATTGGTTTCTGCAAGACCCCTGGTCCCAGGATTTTGGGCTCTGTTGGTCTCCTTGTGCAGTTCCTGACCCCTTCAGATTTTTCTATCTCCCTCTTTTTCCATAAGGTTTCATACAATCTGCCCAAAGTTTTGCTATCAGACCCAGTATATCCTTCAATTTCTGATGGGTTGAGTCTTTTGGAGGCCCCCTGTGGAAGGTTCCTGTCCTGACCCTGTCTTCTCCTACTTCTGATGCCTATGCTGTTTGCCCTTCTGAGTTAGTTTTCAGCCTCTTCTCAAGGCTCCTCCTTGTTGTTCAACTTCTTTAGGGCTATGGATTTTATTATGTTTATCCTATACTATGTCTATACTCACTTATAAGTGAATATATACCATGTGTGTCTTTCTTCTTCTGAGTTACCTCACTCAGGATGATATTTTCTAGTTCCTACCATTTGCATGCAAATTTCATGATTTCATTGTTTTTAATTGCTGCTAAAGTAGTATTGCATTGTGTAAATGTACCACAATTTTTGCATCCATTTTTCAAATGAGGGACATCTGGGTTCTTTCCAGATTCTGGCTGTTACAAATAATGCTGCTACAAATATAGTTGAGCAAATGTCTGTGTTGTATGGCTTGGCATCTTTCAGATATGAGCCCAGGAATGGTATAGCTGGATCTTGAGGTAGCACTATTCCTAATTTTCTGAGAAAGAAACAACATGATTTCCAATGTGGTTGTACAGGTTACATTTTCACCAGAAGTTTCAACACAACCTCTCCAGCATGCATCATAACTTGAGATTCTTTAATTTATTTATTATTAATTAAAATTAATTCATTTTGTATCCCAGCTGTAGACCCCTCCCTTAAACTTTCCCAATACACTCTTCTTCCCATGCCACTCCATAGTCCACTGATAGGGGTGGTCATCCTCCTTTTCCATATGGCCTTAGCCTATCAGATCTCATCATGACTGGCTGCATTGTCTTTCTTTGTGGCATGGTAAAACTGTTCCCCCTTCATAGGGAGGTGATCAAAGAGCCAACACCTGAGTTCATGTCAGAGACAGCCCCTGTCCACTTTATTATGGAACGTACTTGGAGACTGAGCTGCCATAGGCTACATCTGTGCAGGACTTCTAGGATATTTCCATACATGGCCCTTGGTTGGAGTATCAGTCTCAGAAAAGGCCCCTGTGCCCAGATTTTTTGATTCTGTTGCTCTCCTTGAGGAGCTCCTTTCTCCTCCATGCCTTTCATCTCCATATTCTTTCATAAGATTCCCTGTGCTCTGACCAAATTTTTGCTATGAGTCTCAGCATCTGCTTTAATACCATGCTGGGTAGACTCATTTGGCACAGGAGACAACTTCCTGAGTAAAATACCAACAGCACAGGCTCTAAGATCAAAAATCAGTAAGTGGGACCTTATAAAACTGAAAAGCTTAGGTAAAGCAAAGGACACTGTCATCAGAACAAAATGACAGACTACAGACTGGAAAGGATCTTCACCAACCCTTTATCTGACAGAGGGCTAATATCCAGAATGTATAAAGAACTCAGGAAGTTAAACACCAACAAATCTAGTAGTTCATTTAAAAAATGGGAAACAGAGCTAAACAGAGAATTCTCAATAGAGGAATGTCAAATAGCAGAGAAACACTTAAAGAAATGCTCAGTGTCCTTAGTCATCAGGGAAATGCAAATCAAAATGACCCTGAGATTTCACCTTACACCCATCAGAATGGCTAAGATCAAAAACTCAAGTGACAACACATTCTGAAAAGCTTGTGGATAAATCGGATCCCTCCTCCATTACTGGTGGGAATGTAAACTTCTACAACCACTTTGGAAATCAATCTGGTGTTTTCTCAGACACTTAGGAATACTGTTTCCTCAAGATCCAGCTATTCTACTCTTAGACATATATCTAAAATATGCTCAAGTACACAAAGACATTTGCTCAACCATGTTTTTAGCTTTATTCATGATAGCCAGAATCTGGAAACAACCCAGATGCCTCTCAATTGAGGAATGGATGCAGAAATTATGGTACATCTATAGAATAGAATACTACTCAGCAATTAAAAACAAGGAAATCATGAAATTTGCAGGTAAATGGTAGAAAAGATCATCCTGAGTGATGTATCCCAGAAACAGAAAGCCACAAATGGTATTTACTCACTTATAAGTGGATATTAGGCATATAGTATAAGATAAAAATACTAAAATCTGTACACCGAAAGAAGCAAGCAAGGAGGAGGATACCTTGAGTTTCTGATCTTAGCTATTCTAGTGTGTGTGATGTGGAATCTCAGGAATGATTTGATTTGCATTTTCTGAGTTACTAATGACATCCAGCATTTCTTTAAGTGTTGCGCTGCCATTTGATATTCCTCTACAGAGAATTATTTGTTTAACTTTCCACCCCATTTTAATGGGATTATTTGTTTTGTTGATTTCAAATTTCCTAAGTACTTTATACATCATTTTGTATTAGCCCCCTGTCAGATAGAGGGTTGATGGAGACCTTTTCCCAGTCTACAGGCTGTGGTTTTGTTCCGATGACACTGTCCTTGCTTTACAGAAGATTTTCAGGTTCATGAGGTCCCATTTATTGATTGCTGATCTTACAGCATGTGCTGTTGGTGTTCTGCTCAGGAAGTTGTCTCCTGTGCCAATGAGTTCAAGGCTCTTTCCCAATTTTTCTTTAAACAGGTTCAGTGTTTCTGGCTTTATGTTGAAGTCTTTGATCCACTTGAACTTTATTTTTCTGCAGAGTGATAAAATGGGTCTATTTTCAGTTTTCTACATTTAGACATCCAGTTAGACCAGTACCATTTGTCAAAGATGCTGTCTTTTTTCCAGTGTATAGTTTTGGCTTCTTTGTCAACAATCAATTATCTGTAAATGTGTGGGTTTATTTCTGGGTCTTCTATTCGATTCCATTGATCCACCAGTGTGTTTCTATGCCAGTACCATGCAGTTTTTATGTGTTCTATAGTTCATCTTGGGATCAGGGATGGAAATACTTCCAGAAGATTTTTAGTGTACAGGATTGTTTTAGCTATTCTGTTTTTTTGTTTGTTTTTCATATGAAATTGAGAATTGTTCTTTCAAGATCTTTAAAAAATAAGTAAATAACAGCCTATATGCCACAAAATCTGAAAATCTAAATGAAATGAAAATAAATAAATTTTCTTGAACAATTCCACATGCCAAAGCTGAATCAAGACCAGGTAAATCAATTAAACAGTCCTATATTCCCTAAGGAAATAAAAGTTGTCATCAAAAGTCTACCATGCAAAAAAAGCTCAGGGACAAATGGTTTCAGTGCAGAATTCTACCAGACCTTCAAAGAAAAGCTAACACCAATACTCTTCAAAGGATTCCACAAAATAGAAACAGAAGGAACACTACCAAATTCATTCTATGAAGTCACAGTCACATTGGCACCTAAACCTCACAAAGACCCAAAAGAGAAAGCCAATTTCAGGCCAATCTCCCTCATGAACATTGATGCAAAAATACTCAACCAAATACTTGCAAACCAAATCCAAGAACACATCAAAGATATCATCCACTAAGACCAAGTAAGCTTCATCCCAGGTATGCAGGGGTCGTTCAATATATGGAAATCTATCAATGTGATCCACCACATAAACAAACTGAAGGAGAAAAACCACATGATCATCTCCTTAGATGCTGAAAAGGCATCTGACAAAATCCAACATCCATTCATGTTTAAAGTCTTGGAGAGATCAGGGATACAAGGCACATACCTGAGCATAGTAAAGGCGATATACAGCAAGCCTATAGCCAACATCAAACTCAATGGAGAGAAAATTAAATCATTCCCACTGAAATCAGGGACAAGGCAAGGCTTGCCATTTTCTCTGTATCTCTTCAACATTGTTCTTGAAGTCCTTGTTAGAGCAATAAGACAACTGAAGGAGATCAAGGGGATACAAATTGGAAAGGAAGAAGTCAAAGTATCACTATTTGCAGATGATATGATAGTATACCTGAGTGACCCAAAAATTCTACGAGGGAACTCCTACAGCTGATGAACACCTTCAGCAAAGTTGCTGGATACAAAATTAACTCAAAAAATTCAGTAGCCCTCCTGTATACAAAGGACAAAAGGGCCGAGAAGGAAATTAGAGAAACAACACCCTTCACAATAGCCACAACGGACATAAAGTACTTTGGTGTGAACCTAGCCAAGCAAGTCAAAGACTTGTATGAAAAAAAGTTCAAGTCTCTGAAGAAATAATTAGAAGAAGATATCAGAAAATGAAAAGATCTCCCATGCTCATGGCTTGGCAGGATTAATATAATAAAAATAGCCATATTACCAAAGCAATCTACAGATTCAATGCAATTCCCATCAAATTACCAACACAATGCTTTACAGAACTTGAAAGAAAAATTCTCACTTTCATATGGAACACAAGAAATACAGAATTGCTAAAACAATTCTCTACATTAAAAGATCTTCAGGAGGTATCTCCATCCCTGATCTCAAGATATACTATAGAGCAACACTACTAAAAACTGCACGGTACTGGCATAGAAACAGACTGGTGCATCAATAGAATAGAATAGAAGACACTGACATAAATCCACACACTTATGGACACCTGATTTTTGAGGAAGATGCCAAAATCACTCAATAAAAAAAAGACAGCATCTTCAACAAATGGTTCTGGTCTAACTGGATGTCTACATGTAGAAAAATGCAAATAGATCCATACTTATCACCCTGCACAAAACTAAAGTCCAAGTGGATCAAAGACCTCAACATAAAACCAGACATATTAAATAGGTTAGAAGAAAAAGTGGGGAAGAGCCTTGAACTCTTTGGCACAGGAGACAACTTCCTGAACAGAACACCAACAGCACAGGCTCTAAGAGCAACAATCAATAAATAGGATCTCATGAAACTGAAAAGCTTCTGTAAATCAAAGGACACTGTCCTCAGAGCAAAACAACTGCCTACTGATTGGGAAAGGATCTTCACCAACCCTATTTCTGACAGAGGACTAATATCCAGTATACGTAAAGAACTCAAGTGGTTAAACAGTAATAAGTCAAGTAATCCAATTAAAAAATGGACTACAGAGCTAAACAGAGAATTCTCAATATAGGAATACCGAATGGCAGAGAAACACTTAAACAAATGTTCAACGTCCTTAGTCATAAGGGAAATGCAAATCAAAACATCCCTAAACTTTCACCTTACACCCATCAAAATGGCTAAGATCAAAACCTCAAGTGACAACACATCCTGGAGAGGTTGTGGAGAAAGGTAAACCTTCCTCCACTGCTGGTGGGAATGTAAACTTGTACAACCATTCTGGAAATCAATCTGGCACTTCCTCAGACAACTAGGAATAGGGCTTCTCAAGATCCAGATATACCACTCCTAGGCATATACCCAAAAGAGGCTCAAGTACACAATAACGACATGTACTTAGCTGTGTTTGTAACAGCCTTATTTGTAACAGCCATAAGCTGGAAACAACCCAGATCCCAGTTGAGGAATGGATACAGAAATTGTGGTACATCTACACAATGGAATATAACTCAGCAATAAAAAAACAAGGAAATCATGGAATTTGCAGGTAAGTGGTGGGATCTGGAAAAGATAATCCTGAGTGAGCTGTCCCAGAAGCAGAAACACACACATGGTATATACTCACTGCATGGAGCTGCCAATCAGTAAGTGCTAATATTGTCAAGAAAATACAGAGCAGTTTCTGAGAGTCTCGACTTGAAAGGCCAGAGTCCAGTGTTCCTTCAATAACAGGTTAGAAATATTTGCTCAATTTTGTGATTCTCAAACTTATATTTAGATAAGGAAATATGGAAAAGATGTCAATAGAATTTTAATGAAGGGTTTAGCACAAAGCTAAGTATATAAATACTTACTGGAGTTTAAATTTTTAATATAACATATAACAAGGAAAATTAAATATTTTCTAGTATAATAAATGAGTTTCTGTTATCTTATTAATGGTAAAATATTAATGGTAAAAAATATTAATAATATTTTCTAGCATAATAAATGAAAGTGTTTCTGTTATCTTATTAATGGTAAAATAAAAGAACGACACACATGACAAATAGAAAAGAAATCTACACTCTCACTACAATCTCACTTAAAGTACTTTAGCTTTTGCGTGTTGAACAAATCTTGGCTTTTCCTATTTTAAATTAATTTTAGCTTTCTTCACACTAATTCTAAGTTTACCCTCATAAACAATGAATTAAAAATAATTATATAAGTAAAATAGTAGGACCACAATCCAATATCAACATGCTGGTGTAAGATGGCAGTAGGCTTGTGTGTGTTATTTTAAATTTGATGGTAGCATAATGTTTTCATTAGGTACTGATAAATCATAACACTAATATAGTTATACTCCATTACCATTAAATATTTATAATTTTATTCTCAAAGTGCCCACTTTGGAAATAAATTATGTTATTATTAGTGTTAATATGCCACCCAAAATTGTTCTTGAAATATTTGCACTAATAATTTCATAGTTTACTCCAATAAAGATCACACACCCAAAAAGTAACAGCGTTTTTAATTCAATTGGAAATATATTCTAGAGCGATAAGGTTCACTAAATAATTATAAAAATTCCATATAATTGCATTGATGTAATAAAACATAATCTTTTTAATCCATATAATTAAGTTGATGTACTAAAACATACTATTTTTAAACTATGTCATTGGGTTGTACAAAACATTTATGTTTAAGCTTGGAACCTGTCATCTATTATGTTTAGCCAAAGCTAATTTGTATTTTTAAATATTAAGTGTTACCTTTCTTGTTGAATGTAGGCTTTTATTAAATTCTGCATGTGATGCTAATGCGGGAAACCTCTGAGCTCACAAAGTAGGATCAAACATTACTTGCATTCACTCACGTGAACACCCCCAACCTTGAGTATATGTAGCCTTAAAAACCTATTTCTTTTTTTGTTGTTGTTAAAATGTTTTTAATTTTCGTTTTTTACAATTTATACATTTTATATCCGGACTGTAACCCTCTCCCTAGTCTACTTCCTGTCCCACCTGCCCTCTTCCTCCACCACCCAGCATCACCTTCCCTAGTCCACATAAAGGTGGAGGCCTCCTCCCCCAGCCATCTGACCCTAGCTTTTCAAGTTTCATTAGAACTGTTTTGATCCCCTTCCTCTGTGGCCTAGCAAAACCTCATGGCTAGGGGAAAGTGATTAAAAAGCAGACAACTTCCTTAAGTGTACAGATTTTAGTCTGTTTATCCTATCTTATAGGTCTAGTATCCACTTATAAGTGAGTATATACTATGTGTGTCTTTCTGCTTCTGGGATACCTCACTCAGGAAGATCTTTTCTAGGTCCCACTATTTGCCTGCAAATTTTATGATTTCTTTTTTTTTTTCTTTTCTTAATTGCTGAGTAGTATTCCATTGTGTAAATGTAATACAATTTCTGTATCCATTCCTCAACTGAGGGGCATCTAGGTTGTTTACAGGTTCTGGCTATTAAAAATAAAGGTGCTTTGAATATGGTTGAACAAATATCCTTGTTGTGTACTTGAGTATATTCTGGATACATGCCTAGATAAACAAGAAGGAGGACCCGGGGTAAGATGATCACTCTTTACTTAGAAAGACAAATGGGATGGGCAATGGAAGTAGGAGAAAATGAGAATCAGGACAGGAGCCTACCATAGAGGGTCTCTGAAGGATTCTACCTAGCAGCAGATGCTGAGACTCATGGCCAAACTTTTGGTGGAGTGCTGGGACTCATATGAAAGAAAAGGGAGTTAGTAAGACCTGGAGAGGACAGGAGCTCCACAAGGACCAAATATATCTGGGCACAGGTGCTTGTCTGAGACTGATTCTCCAACCAAGGACCATACATGGATCCAACCTAGAACCCCTCCTCAGACGTAGCCCATGGCAGCTCAGTATCCAATTAGGTACCCTAGTAAGGGGAACAGGGACTGTCTCTGGCATAAACTCTGTGGCTAGCTTTGACCTCCCCACCCGCCATGGTAGGAGCAGCCTAGTTAGGCCATAGAGGAGGATATTGCAGCCAGACCTGGTGAGACCTGATTAGCTAGGGTCAGATGAACCGGAGGAGGACCTCCCCTATCAGTGGACTTAGAGAGGGGCAGGGAGGAGATAAGGGAAGGAGGGTGATATTGAGAGTGAATGAGGGATGGGGCTACAGCTAGGATATAAATAAATAAACTGTAATTAATATAAAATAAAAATTTAATGTTAAAAAATAGACAACTATGTTCATGTCAGAGACAGTCCCTGTTCCCCATATTCAGCAACCCACATGGAAACTGAGCTGTTTATGAGCTACATCTGAGCAGGGGGTTTCTCGGTCCTCCCCATGTGTGGTCCTTGGTTGGTGCATCCATCTCTGCAGATTCCTCTGGGCCCAAATCTTTTGGTTTTGTTGTTCTTGTGGAGCTCCTGCCAATTCCACTCCTTCTATCCCCACCTCCTCTTCCATAAGACTCTCTTTAATCTGCACAAAATTTGGCTGTGAGTCTCTGTATCTGCTTAGCTCCCCATCTGGATGGAGCCTTTCAGAAGACCTCTATAGAAGACTCAGTCTCTCTCTTCCACAGTCTCTGGTGTCTATCCTGTTTTTCATTCTGAATGAGAATTTTTTAAACTTAAATATATATATATATATATATATATATATATATATATATATACAATTTATTCATTTTGTATCCCAGCTGAAACCCCTCCCTGGTCTCCTCTCAGTCCCACCCACCCTCTGTCTTCCTTCCCTATCACCTTTCCCTAGTCCCCTGATAGGGCAGGGCCTCCTCCCATTCTATCTGATGCTAGTTTATCAGGTCTCATCAGAGCTGACTACACCATCTTCCTCTGTGGCCTGACATGGTTGCAATCCCCTAGAGAGGTACTCAAAGAGGCTGTCACTGCATTCATGAATGAGATTTAAGCATCCTCCATAGAGTCTTCCTTGTTGTTTAACTTCTATGGCTTTGTAGATTTTAATATGGTTATCCTATATTATATGTCTAATATCCACTTATAAGTGAATATATACCATGTGTGTTTTTTCTGCTTCTGGGTTGCCTCACTCAGGATGATCTTTTCTAGTTCATCCATTTGCCTGAAATTTTCATGATGTCCTTGTAAAGACTCTAATGAAGGAATGCAGTAAAACTGATGGAGTTTAACAATTAGGCTGTAAAAAGTGTGGATCCCACTTTGGGTAACTTTTGTCTTTATTAACATAGTGCAGCTGAGTACTTTTCAGTTATGGAAAACATTCTCCAAGGAGACTATGTGACAGCTATTGTGGATCCCATGATAAACTAGAGAAACTTTTGTGTGTCCCTTATAGTTTTCTGAGCTTAAGCCAAAGAAATGAAACACCTCAAGCTAATAAATACTGACTTGGAATGTTACAAGGATAACCAAAAGTTGTCTACATGGCTTTAAGGCTACTACACAGAATAGACATGGTAGCATTCCTACACACAGAGCAAAGAACCTATGGATGTGGTGATTTTAGGCCCTAAAAAGAAGCTACTACTATCATGCTAGAAGGACGTAGTCTCAAATTTCCTTCTAAGTGCACCTCTCTAAAGTCACAGACTAGTGAAGCTTTCAGCCCTCATCAGAGAAGCTTCCTTTTTCTATGAGTGGCGCTTAACACACAAATTTACAGCCAGCAAAAATGCAGAAAGTAAAAACTCCACAGCCTTCTAAGCCCTAAATGGATCTTCTATAACAAAATCCTTTCCCTGGGGGTTCATGGAATTTTGCACAATGGGACCAGAAAGATATTCTAGGGAACAGCCATGAACTCTCAGTACTTATGCTGCCTTTGCAAGACCACCAGTCAGAACTCTAGTGTTTATGAAGAAGGGGTGTATAAGCTGAGGAGTTTTGGAAGCTAATGGCTGCTAGGGAAGAAAGGGTCGGTTTCCTGTAGGAATGTGACTCCTAATAGGTTTTCGATGCTCCAGGGAATGGCATCATGTCAGTGAGCATATGGGTAGCACTAAGGGAGATCATTTCAAAAATCTATTTTAAAAGATTATGTATTTGAGAGGGGTGTATGAATGGAGGGAACTCCAGGGGGATTTGGAAGGGGATGGGGTATAAATACATACTATTCCATATCCATGGATTCATTTACCAAAAAATCTTAAATAGTTAAATATTCACTGCAATTTCCATTTGGAACTGAAGACAACAGAGAAAATACAGAATGTGAAACACATTTGGAGAAATTCTGCTTGGGCGAAGCTGACTGGGAAAGCCGCATTTGCTAATTTTAATAGAAGAAAGACAGCATATAGACCCAAGAGTCTAAAATGAGAAACAAAAAATAAGAAAAAGACTTGAGGGCTGGAGAGATGGCTCAGAGGTTAAGAGCAATGGCTGCTCTTCCAGAGGTCCTAAGTTCAATTCCCAGCAACCACATGGTGACTCATAATCATCTATAATGAGATCTGGTGCCCTCTTCTGCAGTGTACATGCAGACAGAACATTGTAAACATAATAAACAAATAAATAAATACACAAATCTTAAAAAAAGAAAAATATTTGAGACATCCATTTTTCCATTTCTCAACAAGATAACTGACATTGCACATCCAATTTAAAAATTGAAGAAAACCTAGAAGTAGAAAGACACAAATGGTATATACTTACATATAAGTGGATATTATATAATATCCACTTATAGAAAACCTATTAGCCATATAATATAAGATAGCATACAAAAATCTATAGTCCTCAAGAAGCTAAACAACAAGGAGGACTCTAGGGAAGAGGCTGAAACGCCACTCAGAAGGGCAAACAGGATAGACTTTGGAAGTACAAGAAGACAGGGAACAGGACAGGAGCCTTCCACAGGGGGCCTCTGAAAGAGTCTACCTATCAGGTTATTGAAGCAAATGCTGAGACTCAGCCAAACTTTGGGCAGAGTGCAGGAAACCTGGAAGAAGAGGGAAATAGAAAGACCTTCATGGAACAGGAACTGCACAAGGAGACCAACAGAGACCAAAGAAAGAGAGACAGAGAGAGAGACAGAGAGAATGCAGATCTTAAGATAAAATGTAGGAGTCCTTTAGGGACAAGACTCTGTACTTGAAATAAAAATAGAAGACTTTCCTCTTTACTGGACATGCTTTACTTTTGTCATGGTTTTCAGGCTACTGTGAATGGATAATATTTTTGTGGCTTATATGAATGTACTTATGGAAGCGATGAAACTGGCTGGTACTAGTCAGGTTCTAAGGGGAGCAGCAAGATCCTCTCCTATTCAACAGTTCGGCCTTGGGTCAAATCTTTTGTTAGATAATCAATAGAATAAAACAAAAGTGATGGGAGGATACTTTCAATTAATTATAAAAAGAATATCAGTGCCCTCAGGAATATCCTCTCTGTTGCTGTCTCAGTTCTTAGTGATTGTGGAGAAGCAGGTGCCATGTTACAAGACCACCATATAGAGGGCTAATGTTAGAGGTCTGAAGCCGTTTTTTGTTGTTGTTGTTGTTTTTGTTTTTCCCTTATACATTTTACATCCTGGTTGTAGTCCATTCCACCTCTCCTGTCAGTCCCACCCTCCCTCTCTTCCATTTTCCTCCTCTCTCCCCTATTCCTCAGAAAAGGGGTGCCCTCTTCCCACCCGCCCTAGCTAATCCGGTGGAATCAGGGCTGAGCATGTTCATTTCCCCTGTGGCCAGGCAAAGCAGTCTCATTAGAGGGAAGTGATCAAAATCTGGCAGGAGAGTCAGTGTCAGATGAAGTCCCTGCTCATCTTACCTGAGGACCCACAATGAAGCCCAAGCTGGCCATTGGCTACATCTTTGTACGGGGTGGGGGTGGGGTTAGCTCAGAACCTTACAAAGTGGTAATGTGTGAATGTCGCAGATCACAAACAGTTGAGGGCCTCGGAGTGGAGGGAGGAGAAGGAGAGCGGGAATTACTCAGTTTTGTTTCAGGGGCTGGCTAGTTACAGTTTTATCATGCTCCGGGATATGGGTAACATAAATTGGTCTTGTGCTCCTCCTCCTCCTCCTCCTCCTCCTCCTCCTCCTCCTCCTCCTTCTCCTCCTCCTCCTCCTCCTCCTCCCCCTCCCCTCCCCCCCTTCTTCTTGGGAGGGTGGTCACAAAGGTGAGAACAAATCTTGGAAGAATGGGAAGTTAGTGTGATCGGGGTGCATGATGTGATATTTCCAAATTAACAATGAAAATATTGTGTTTTATAAAAAAAAAATGTAAAAGGTCTTGAGATCAGCCAGGAAACGTGAGAATGAATGGTGAGTGTCTGTTCCACGGTTAGTTGAGCATACAGTAGAGTGTGTAACCTCAGATGACACTTGCCATGTAACCTCACGTCACAGCGAAGGAAATGCAGCTTCCGGAGTACTGTCTCTCAATGCACGCTCATCCACCTAGCAAAGACCCACAGGCCTGAAACCTGACTTCACCGGATTCCAGAGATGCATTCATAGCTTCAGCTGAGCATGTGCTCTGGTGTGAGAATTGCTGTCTTTTCTGAATTTCAAGTGTCCTCCTTTGTCTTGCAATGCCATTTTTCCTTAATACATGTGCCTAGCTATTTGTACTTAAGATTTTCTGGGGAATACTTAGGGGGTTCGCCACTACAGTGTAAAAAGAGTATGTGCTGTGCATTGGCCTTCTGTTTGGGGATGAAATTCTGGCCATGCAGGACTCAGAAGTCTTCAGATTTCCCTTTGCTCTCATATCTCTGTATGAGCCCAGTTCTGTTCTTTCCCTAGTGACTCCAAATCAAGACAGATATTGACTAAGTCCCTCATATGGGGACCTCTCATATGGAGTCCCTCGTAAGGGGAGCTGGGTCTTTCTCTGGCATGAACTCAGTGACAGGCTCTCTGATCACTGCTCCCTTGGGGGTGGGGGGGTGTAGCTTTGCCAGTCCATAGAAGACAGTGCAACCAGTCCTGATGAGACCTATAGGCTAGGGTCAAATAGAAGGGGAGGAGAAACTCCCCTAACAGTGGACTGAGGGAGAGGCATAGGGGGAGAAGAAGGAGGAAGCGTGGGTTTAGAAGGAGTCGAGGCTGCAGCAATACATGTTGATAATCCTGTGGCTAGTCCTGCGTCCACTCCGGTAGAATTTACTGTGACAATGGCCACTCTCAGCTGCTCCATCGTAGTATCGAATTCTCCAGTCCAATTACCTAAAATATAGCTCGACAATTGTTTAGACAGATTTGCAGCACAGGAAAAATTCTCATGTTGTATGCTAGTGAAACAAAGTCCAGCATACTTTCATTGATAGCCAGGTTGAGCGATTTGCCATAGGGTATCAATTTGCTCCTGCAAGAGGTCAATCCTCTGAACACCATCAAGCTTCCTTTTAGTTGAGCATTAATTCCTTTATGTACAACTAAGGCATGAGCTACATTGGCTAAATGATTATTCAGGGTCTGCTGCAGCCATGAATCATCTGAAGGAATGGGCGGGCATGGGAGGGTTAGCAGGCCTTCTGGTGTTGGTCTCCTTGGTTTGCCTGTGGTATATATGCAAGATTAGAGTCTCACAACAGTGTGATGCAGCCATGATCATTCAGGCCTTTACAGCCATTGAAGCAGGACATTCTCCCCAAGCATGGTTGGATACCATAAAAAGCTAAAATGATACGCTCAGGATGCGAGGCTAAGCACTGCACTCAGGGTCAGCCGCTTTGGACCCAGAGAAGAGCATGTCTGATTGCATGCGGGTTGATGCCCCAGGTCCCGCCTCTGAGAAAAAGGTATCAGACGGGTCTGATGCTCTTTGGGTGGATGACACCTAAATGAACATCTGTACAAAGTCCCAATTTATTTCTAATATCAGAGATCAGACCTCTACTCTTGCCTGATGCGTCTAAAACAAAAAGGGGGAACTGTAGAGAGCTGCGGAATGCTATGCCTTAAAGATGGAGCTGGTTTCTGCCTTCCACCTTCCCGATGGTGAGTGCTCTCTGTCACGAACAACTCCACATTTGGCTAAGGCCGAGGATCTGGCTTGCTTCCATGTATGTGGACCTATCTGCATTGCCCCCGTGGCACGCCTGGGTTGGCTACCCAGAGGCTATTTAAGCTGTGGGCTGGCTTTCCCCGGGGTCCGAGGATTGTTCAATGTTCCTGAATAAACTGCATTGAAAAAAAAAAAAAAAAAAAAAAAAAAAAAGAAGGAGTCGAGGGAAGAAGCCACAGCCAGGATACAAACTGAATAAATTGTAATAAAAGATAATAATTTAAAAAAAGAAAAATAGGAAAGATATCATTCCATAACTAGCTAGCAGCCATGTATAGAGACTCTTGCTCCATGTTGGTAAAGAGGGAAGAGGGCCAGCGACAAAAGAACATGTCAAGAGACCGTGTGAACCTGTCGACATGTCAAGAGACCTCGTGGCTCTGAAACTCAGATAAAAACATCCTTATTACTAATACACGAAACATTGAGATAATGAATTACACTACTTTCAACCACTACATCTTAGTATAGTTTGTGTTATTATATTCCCACTAATTTTGAAATTAAAATATTTAATAATAAAGAGAAGAAATAGTGACAGGTATTAGCATGCCACTGTGAGTGAACTGGGACGTACCGAATGCAACCTTTAATTTCAATCTGTTTTTAAAGCCATTGTTAATGTACTGTTTCAGCAACTTTGGGCTGAGTGTTTTGACTCAACTGAATAGTCAGAGATACTTGATAATTTACGTTCTCCTTGCTGGCACTAAATAACAGTACGCCGGATCCCCATATCTCCATCTGTGAATGTAATAAAATATGTTTAATGCAATTTAAACTCAGAAAATTTAGACAGCATAAATATTGGTCTGTTCTTGTCATTTAACTAATAATTATAATTCATGTAAGTACATCATAATTTCTGCCAGAGAATTGGAAGAATGTATGCTTGCACTAATAGAAAAAAAGTTTATGGGAAGAGAATTGTAGCAGAAAATTGGGTTCATATAAATATTTTGAAATATTTCAGCTGAAGTGGTGAAAACAGTAGTGTAATATCTCCCAGCTTTCTCAAGAATGAGATTGTATTTTCAGTGACAGTAACTCAAATGTAGAACTAGCTATCAGCCTTATTCATCATGTATAATGTACTCGATAGTCACATAGATTGGCAGATTTCTTACAGTAACTCTGCATTTCTTACTGACCTTGCAATCCAGAGTTTGTGGGTAAGGAGATCTCACTATTGTTGAAACTCATTATACAAGCATTAAATTATTAAATATTTAAGAAATGTATTAGGTTTCAATTAAAAATTGTCATAAATTATATATAAAGTTAAACAATTACTAAGCAACAAGAGAAATGATATGAAGAATAAGGATCAGTCTAACATTAACTTACAAAATACCACATCCTTCATAAGTAACATAGATTTTCCTATTATATACATATATATTTCTTTACACAAATGGATATCTTACCATGTGCATGTTGTAGTAGTTTGAAGAAGAAATGTCCCAAGAGGCCCGTATGATTGAATACATGGTCCTCAGTTGGTGACATTGTTTGGGAAGGATTAGGAGGTATGTTCTTGTTGGAGAAGGTGTGTCACTGGAAGCAGGCTTTCAGGTTTCAAATGACTTCTGAGATTCCCAGGGCCTCCTACTTATGAATCAAGGCATGCGCGTCCAGCTGCTACAGCCAACATGCCTGTTGCTTGTTGCCACACAAACCTATCATGATGGACTATTAAGCCTTGGAAATTATAAGCCCACTTAATTGTTTTTATAAGTTTTGTAACTTACTCATGGTAGTTTATCACAGCAAAGGAGACACATGTGTACACAGCTATCAATCCTTGCTAATATAAATCTACAGTATGGGTATGGGATTATAACTATCTCTTTTAATACATGACAGATATCCTTTCTACCTATGGAAAAAAGATATGGTTAAAGAAATGTAAAAGTACATATATTTTATTGGCCATTGTTATTTTGATAGTTTTTACACTTCTCTGAGACTAAATTTCCTTTTGCATTTCAGTCTGGCCTTAAACTATTCCTTCCCACTCTACCTCTTACGTTTTGGATGATAGTCTGAGCTGCGGCAGGGCTCTTAGTGTTTGTTTGTCTTTTTAACATGTCTAACAGGGCACTTTCAGATAGTAAAAACAAATTTTAAATATTCAGTCTTTTATCTCCACAAGGATTTTATTCCAATAGCTTGGCATTCAAAAGTATTGAGGAACTGACTAGCATGTCTAAGAGCCATTGTCATCACTGGTTTTAAACAATCACTACATTTGTCAGGCTCTATGCCGTCTTCTGCATCCACAACTAGAAGCTCATAGACAACTCGGCCAATGATTTTGATTTTCTTTTCACAATTTGATTTGCCTTTACATGAGTGTAGTCATCACTATCCATAGTATCCCATTATGAAACTGTACCCTCTTTCGCTCTACTTGGGAGAAAAAGGTTTAATAGAAAGTCAAGAATCACAATTTAATGACTAAGTCTTATTCTAGAATACAAAGTTCAAATTGTTCTCCAGCTTAGGGTTTCATATACCACAGAAGTTTGTCCTAGCCACCCCCCTTACTTCATCCATCCTTTATTCCTCACATCTGGAGCACGAACATCACTGCATCCAAATCCCATCTTTTCATTAATGTACTGTGTGTCTGCCATGTTGTAGAAGAAAAATTCTGTCATGGATGAAAAATGAATAGTTGCAATGACTGATAAAACTCATTTTCAACTCAGATACAATAAGCAAGACCCTTATGTCTAAAACCTTTAGAATAAGAGAGCTCTGAATTCAAAGAACACAAATAACAGCAGTCAGCTATTCGTAAGAAATCGCCAAGGAGTTGGGTCACAGTATCTCTTCAAACACAAGCTGTTTCTATTCACAACCAACGTGGCCTCACATGGTACCTTGGCTCTTGAATGATAACCTAATTTTTTAAGAGTTGTGACATGCCTCCATTAAGCTCATGTTTCTTGCAATTATCTACCTAGCAAGGCAAAGGCCCCAAAATCAATGCACAAAGAACTTCCTTTTAAGCCTATAATCAATAGTTGCCAATGATGAATAAACATCTATTATTAACAGTGGATGTGGTTAGGTTGTTTTACTTATGTCTGCTTTTAAGGCACTTATAATGGATTGCCCTGTCAAGTGCATCCATTAAACAGAGTTTACTCTCACTGAAAGCCTAGACAAGGGCAGAGCTGCTGAGAGAAGATATTTACTAATCCCTGGTTAGCTCTCCCAGACTCAAAAAAATACTTTAACACACACTAAAATATTTAGCTCACAGAGTATTGCTGCTGTAAAAGGAGGGGGTATTGGCACTACTTCTTAAGTGAATCTTTTCTAAGCATTGAACATGATGAGTTTTTCTGTTTATTGTTCTGGTTATGTATGGATAACTGTTTTGGATACTTCATTACTGTCAGAGTATTATGTTAAAATGCTCCAAACACTTTCTAGGTTTTATTGAACTTTGGAAAGAAATTCATTCATAGATGCTTTTTTAATTAAATTTTTATTTTTTATATTAGTTACAGTTTATTTATTTTGAAACCCAGCTGTAGCCCCCACCCCATCCCGCTCATTCCCTCCCAATCCCATCTTCCCTCCCTCATCTCTTACCTGCCCCTCTCTAAGTCCACTGATAGGGGAGGTGCTCCTCCCATTCCATCTGACTATAGATACTTTTTAAGAATCCTTTCACTTTTAATTCTCTCTGTGTCTCTTTCTGCATGTGTTTGTGTGTGTGTATGTGTTTCCCTCTGCACAGAAGTGAGAAGAGGGTGTCAGATTCCCTGTAACTAGAGATATAGGTGGTTGAGTACAATCTGATGAGGGTGATAGGAACCAAACCTGGTTCCTCTAGAAAAACAGCAAATACCTCTAACTTCTCAGCCATCTCTCTAGACTCTACAACCACTTAATAACATGGATGTCACTAGAGTATTGATATGTAAGTAAAGACTGTGATGCCATGAAAATATTTAAGGGCAAGAAGTAGAGAACTGCTGCAGATTTGATATTCTTTCATTCAGTTAAATATCTAGAATTTTTATACTGTCCATATATCTCTAAATGAAAGTCATAGTTCATCTGAAAATATTTAAGCAGTGCAGTGCAGTTTCAATGTCAAGTGGTTTCTCATCTTGAAGATCTGTGTAATTAAATCTTAACTTCTGGGATGATACAGCTCCTATTTCTTTTGGATTTCATCAAATGTAGTACAAAACAGATGTCTGGAAAAGAAACAGTATAGAAATGAAAAAAAAAGAGAGTTTATCTGTAGGATTTACCCTATTAAATGTCTGTGAAATAAAGAATAAAGCCCAATTAAGATAAAAAATCACTCTTGCTTAGTTTCTTTAGATGCACAGGTTTTAGTGGGTTTGTCCTATGTTGTATGTCTATATGAGTGAGTATATACCATGTGTGTCTTTTTGCTTCTGGGACAACTCACTCAGGATGATCCTTTCCAGATCCCACCATTTACCTGCGAATTTCATGATTTCCTTATTTTTCATTGCTGAGTAATATTCCATTGTGTAGATGTACCACAATTTCTGCATCCATTCTTCAGTTGAGGGGCATCTGGGTTGTTTCCAGCTTCTGGCTATTACAAATAAAGCTGCTACAAACATGGTTGAGCAAATGTCCTTTTTGTGTACTTGAGCCTCTTTTGGATATATGCCCAGGAGTGGTATGGCTGGATCTTGAGGAAGCGCTATTCCTAGTTGTCTGAGAAAGCGCCAGATTGATTTCCAGAGTGGTAGTACAAGTTTACATTCCCACCAGCAGTGGAGAAGGGTTCCCCTTTCTCCACAACCTCTCCAGCATGTGTTGTCACTTGAGTTTTTGATCTTGGCCATTCTCATGGGTGTAAGGTGAAATCTCAGGGTTGTTTTGATTTGCATTTCCCTAATGGCTAGTGAGGTTGAGCATTTCTTTAAGTGCTTCTCTGCCATTTGGTATTCCTCTACAGAGAATTCTCTGTTTAGCTCTGTTCCCCATAGGACAAACCCACTAAAACCTGTGCATCTGAAGAAACTAAGCAAGAGAGAGGACCGTAACTAAAATGTCCAATCCCCATCCGGAAAGGCAAAGAGGATGGACATCAGAAGAAGAAGAAAACAGGAAACAACCTAGGAACCTACCACAGAGGGCCTCTGAAAGCCTCTGCCCTTCAGACTATCAAAGCAGATGCTGAGCCTGATGGGCAACTGTTGGGCAGAGTGAATGGAATTTTATGTAAGAACTGGGAAATAGTAAGAGCTGGAGAGGACAGGGTCTCCACAAGGAGAGCAACAGAACAAGAAAATTTGAACACAGGGAACTTCCCAGAGACTTATACTCCAAACAAGGACTATTCATGGAGATAAACCAGAACCCCTGCACAGATGTAGCCCAGGGCAGTTCAGAGTCCAATTGGGTTACATAGTAATGGGAAGAGGGACTGCCTCTGACATAATCTGATTGGCCTGCTCTTTGATCACCTCCCTCTGGGGGGGAGCAGCCTTACCAGGCCATAGTAGAGGACAATGCAGCCACTTTTGATGTGAACTGACAGACTAAGATCAGAAAGGAGAGGAGAACCTCCCCTATTAGTGGACTTGGGGAGTGGCATGCAAGCATAGGGAGGAGGGAGGGTGGGATTGGGAGGGGAGGAGGGAGGGGCTTATGGGGGGATGCAGAATGAATAAAGTGTAATTGATGAAAAATTAAAAAAAAAGATAAAAAATCAGTTCATTTATCCAGGAGAAAACCTTTGAGATGGCTTTGCCTTCTTCACTGGCCTTTACATACAATGCTGTTCATCTCAGAGCAATACTAAAATGAAACCCAGAATCCTGATAAAAATCACCCTGAAGCTATGTTTTCTGTCTGTTGGGCAGTGTTTAGTCTGAAGGTTGAACTATTGTTCAGTATCTCCAGGATTAAAGATCTGAAATCCTTGTTTTCTAAAAGAGGAGCTGAAAGTCTCACTGTTTCCCTTTGGTGATGCTGGACATTTAACAGTGGTGACCTGTGCTAATAGGACCCAGAGGGTTAGTTGAGCCTCTCCTTTCCAGCCAGGTGCCTCTGCCATAGCTGCAGTAGTTCCATGGGGATTCACAACACATCATTAAAAAGAAAAGTACAGAATCTCTTCTAACCCATTTCTCAGTTTTAAAAATAATTTCCAAACATCCTTTAAGTGGCTAAAACTTAGACCTTTAAGAAGGCCTACATTACGTGAAACTGACAGTTGTCATTTTGAAACATGAGTATTTAAGATTGCACTCAATTTGTGTGATTAGCACACAGTGTTCCTGCTTCCGCAGCCAAGTGCTTAGACTCTAAAATGATGGTTATCATGCATTCCACTATATTATGCTTCCCCAGAAACAATTCAACACCTTGAAATGCTGCACTAGGAAGCACATAAGAGAGCAAACTTTAAACAGAAAGATCTTCACCAACCCTACATCCAACAAAGGGCTAATATCCAAATTATATAAATAACTCAAGAATTTAAACACTAACCAAATAATACAATTTAAAAAAAAAAAAGGGAGACAAAGCTAAAAATGGAATTCTCAACAGAGCAATCTCAAATGGTAAAAAGTACTTAAAGAAATGCTCAACGTCCTTACTCATCAGGGAAATTCAAATCAAAATGACTCTGAGATTCCATCTTATACCTGTTAGAATGGATAAGATAAAAAAAAACTCAGGTGACAGCATGTGCTGGTTAGCATGTGGAGAAAGGGGAACCCTCCTCCATTGCTGGTGGGAGTGCAAACGTGTACAACCACTGTGGAAATCAATCTGGTGCTTTCTAGAAAGCTGAGAATAGCCATAACTCAAGACCAAGCTATATCTCTTCTGGGCATACACCCAGAAGATGATCCACCATACACAAGGACATTTGCTCAACTATGTTCACAGCAGCTTTATTCATAAAATTCAGAAACCTGAAAACACCCTAGATGTCCCTCAACTGAAGAACAGATAAAGAAACTGAGGTACATTTACACAATGGAATACTACTCAGCTATTAAAGAACGAGGAAACCACAAAATTTGTAGGCAAATGCTGGATCTAGAAAGGATCATCCTGAGTGAGGTAACACAGACCCAGAAAGACAAACATGGTATATACTCACTTATAAGCAGATTTTAGTCATAAAGTACAGGATAGACATACTACAATGCACAGTCCCCAAGAAGACATGCCCAATGGGCATCTTAGGCTTCCTGTGGTCCCACTACTTAGGGGAGTAGAGGATATCTCTGACAAAGACTGTCTTGTCTGCTTTTGGATCTCTTTCCCCTAATGGAGCTTCCCTACCATCCACAGGGAAGATGTGACTGATGACCTGGGGTTTAGGGGTAGGGGGCTTCCCCTATCCTGAGAACTGTGGGAGAGGGGATGCTAGAGGGAGGGTGGGGCTTAGTGAAGAGGAGGAGTGGCCTATGACCGAGATGTAAATTGAATTAATGAATAAAAATAAAAAATTAAATTTAGAATAAAATATATCGCTTGTTATAAAGACTGGAAATCTAAGTGAAAATTTTTGTAATCTGTGTATAGCTGTTCTCTGTTACGTCTTTAAGCTATTCTAAATGTGTACATCCTAGGGGGAAAAAAAAGCATGATTTATCAGTTTTTATAATAATGTGTTTTAGTGATGTCATTTCTTTTTTCACTAGGAAAACTTCAAACCAGTCATATTTTCCATTCATTATTCTATTCATTCATTGTTAAAATTTCCTGGATGTGCTTTAGTGTTAGATTATTTTCTCCGTTTTAATTATATTTATTTTGTACCTAAAACAGTGTGGATGTACTGGTGAAACCTTTCTTCTTCTAGGTGAATGAACAGAAAAATTACGAGATCTTCTAAGCTTGCCAACAGAGCTGAGATGATGGGAGGCAAAATATAAGAAAATAATTGAGTAAGAAAAAATGGTTTTGAAAGTATAGTCATGTGCACTAGTCTACACTTGTAATATCAGCTGTAAGGTGCTGAGTTCAAGACCAGCCTGTGCAGAAAAAAAAATTCTACTGGGATTGGGGCAAGTGAACAAGTAAGTTTCTCTGTGCATGATCCTCTAGGTAATGATAAAGTTTTGGTTTCATTAAAAAAGTGAACAAACAATAAACAATTTTGGAAGCATAAAGTCTTCTGGAAAAAAATTGTTGAGGTGTTTCTTCTCTGGCTCTGTATATTTCTATTTCATGCTGAATAAATTAGCTTGTAAAATTCTAGATAAACTGTAAGTTTTCTTCAGAATTTGCCGCCTAATACATCAGCTCTGTGTTATTATGATGTTTTCTGAAGAGCCATAGTTGAATGACAATGACGTTTAAGATGGTCTATGGATCGTACTTTTCTCATAAGGCATGACTTGCTACCCGTGTTTTCAAGACATTGACTTTGCCTTAAGTCATTTATCATAAAGTATACTGGTCTCTTTTTTAACATTGTTATCTTTTATGTTTGCTCATCTTCTTGAGGTCGTAGAATTATGTCTGTGATATTTTACATCAATGTTTATTCAGGTGTATTTTTATTCCTGAATATTACTCCTCTAGTTTCTGAGGAAATCAATGACAAAAGTATCACATACAGAGTTATATTCAATATACCCCTAAGTCTCTGCATGTATTTACTTTCATATTGTTATTTAAGTTGATAATTCCCATTTCTTTTCTTCATTGTGTTGATTCTCTCTTCTGTATTTCTTGTATTACTGTTAAACAAATGCAGCTTTATTTTTTTCAAAAGTGAATGCAATATTTTATTTTTTTAAAGGCTAATTTTGGAGGTTGAAAGAAGGGAATCATCATGAGTTTGAGGTGAGCATAGTCTAGGTGAATTCTAGGTAAGCCTGAGCAAGAAAATAATGATATATATCTACACAATAGCTCCCAATAAATCAATTCAACATTCTCTGTTTCTATTTATTTGCTGAGACTTTCTGTTTTCGACTTGTTGCAAATGCTTTCATGACAGCAGTGTTATGATCAATGCTAGAAGACTGAAAGTTAATCTCAACAACTCAGTTTTCTCACGGCTGTCACTTGACATTTTCCATTGTCATCCAGCACGAGGCTTTCAGGTGGATTATATCAAATGTAATTGTGTGTAAAATCAGAACAGATTTAATATTATAACACCATTGACTCTTTATTATCATTTATTACAATTTATATTCAATGTGTATCCTGGCTGTGGCCCCCTCCCTCATCAACTCCCAACCATTGACTCTTAATCAGACATTCTACTCTAGCTTTCTTACTTTGAAAGTAATGCCACAGTAGGAAAGTACTGCTCATATTATTGCTGTGGAGTGGTGGTGGGTGGGCCCACTGCTCATATACAAAGAAAAGAGGCACTTCTTTTCAATTGCCTCATCCCAATATTCCAGTGGTAAATTAGACACTGGACTGCTTTAAAAAAAGGAACTGTTCTAAAATATTGTCAAATTGTGTTAAGTACAGAGACCGGGCATGTGGGAAGCTGTGTTGGGAGAATTACTGCAAGTTTGAGGCCAGCCTGGCACATTAGATACAACCTGTCTCATAAATCAAATGGACAGAAATAGCTGCAGATATAGCTTAAGTTGTAGATTATTTATCTAGGAAGCCCAAATCCTAGGCTCTGCTCCTGGCATTGGAAAAGCATAAGAAAATAAAGAGACAGACTAAACTCTGAGAAATGACAGATGACATTTGAAAATCACACATCACATACAAAAGATCCTCCCATTGCAAAGACCCAACTGGGAGGTATCTGTGTCAATTGTGGGTACATTTCTCTTTAGACGTGAAACACTTTTACTACAGTTACAAATTTTCACATGCTTTGAGGCTAATTGTTCAGAATCATTGTGTAGAAAGGATTAATTCTTTCTTCACCCTATCTTTGAGCAATATGTATACCTGCTAACTTTTGCTGACTGCTGGAAACTTTCAGCATCTCTTGGAATTTTAATTGCATAAACTCTTCCTCTTCATCTTTAGACACTGTTCTTCTGGTTTCTCAGTTTCTTCCACTGACATTTGATTTAAAGGTAGAGATTAAGCCAATGTGGATTGATCTAACAACCAATTCAGCAACAACCTTATTCCCCAAATCAGCTAACACTTGGTAGGGTTACATGTTAGGAGTTGAACATAACATTCCTAATGGCAAATAAAGTCCACCCATACTTGCGCACACATGCAGAAAACCTCTTTGCCTGGAAATTGAGCATATAAAATGACCAGAAACCTAAGAAAAATGTATATTTAACCACAATACAGCAGTCTTTTAACACAATGTGTGGTGGTTTAAATAAAAAGGCCTCAAAGGCCCGTGGATAATGACAACATTACGAGGTATAGCATTATGGAAGGATGTATGGCCTTGATGCAGAATGTGTGTCCCCAGGGGATAGGCTGTAAGGTCTCAAATGCCCAAGCCAGGCCCAATATTTAACATTCTTCCTGTTGCCTACATTTCAGGATATAGAGCTCGCAGCTACCTATCCAGCACCTGGTATGCTTGTGTGCTCTCATGTTTCCCATCATGACAATAATGGACTAAACCTCTGAAACTGTAAGCCAGCCTCAGTGAAATTCTTTCCTTTATTAGTAGTTGCTGTGATCTAACCAAAATTTGGACAGAGTGCAGGGAATATTATGAAAGAAGGGGGAGATAGAATAAACTGGACAGGACAGGAGCTCCACAAGGAGAACAACAGAACCAAAAATTATGGGATCAGGGGTCTTTTCTGAGACGGATATTCTAACCAAGGACCATTCATGGAGATAACCTAGAACCCCTGCACATATGTAGCTCATGGTAGCTCAGTATCCAAGGGGGCACTCTAGTAAGGGGAACAGGGACTGTCTCTGACATGAACTCAGTGGCTGACTCTGTAATCACCTCTTCCTGAGGGGCAGGGAAAGTGTTACCAGGCCACAGAGGAAAACAATCCTGATGAGACCTGATAGGCTAGGGTCAGACAGAAACAGATGAGGACCTCCCCTACCAGTGGACTTGTAGAGGGGCATGGGAGGAGATGAGGGAGGGAGGAAGGGATTGGGAGGCAATGAGGGAGGGGGATACAGCTGGGATACAAAGTGAATAAATTAATAGAATATATTAATTAATGTAAAATTAAATTTAAAATAAGAGTTGCTGTGCTCATGGTATCTCTTCACAGCAGTAGAAACCCTAAGACATCATGTGTGTAATAGAAAAAGCACAGGGTTTAACACAAACTACAAATACCTATGTTTGGAATTAACTTTCTTCCACAGAAATTCCAAAACTCCTACATTGGTGCTAAAAGTAAAATGTTACTAACACTTGACTGCAAGTTGTTCAGGGTCACACAGATATTTCATCGGGAAGATTTTCCACTCTGAAACTAAAAGCATTTGTCTTCAGAGTGACTTATGAAGGGATGTAAATTCCCCCAGCTATTCAATTGCCAACACTCAACACATAGAGCAAACTATGTAAATAGATAAACTAATTGTGGTGTATACATGAAACATAAACATGCTCACTAACAAGACTAAAGAACATGTTACAATTAAAAAGGCAAAACATCAGCACATAAACCAAGTCTTGAAATCTGATAATGATGCAAAATGAGAAGGTCAGGCAGAAAAGTGCACTTGCATTATGACTCCATTAGACAAAATTCTAAAAGATAAGTTAATATACAATGACAGAAAATTGATAACTGTCTGCTCATAGAGGCTTAGAATGCAAGAAAATGAAATTAACAGCAGACATGTAACCAAAACAATGATAATACATGATGACGTCCATTTAAAAAGCACTATCTCCACAAGAAAATATGCAAAATAAGTATGGAACAAATAATAGAATTTTTCTGTTTAAATAAACTATACTAGAAATTTCCAAAATGTTGTATGAAAAAAAATCAAATTATATTAATGAGATGTTCATCTATACAAACTTGGTTAGAGATCCAAGCACTGTAATAACAATTCATATGCTTACGTTGTGTGATTATGGAGTAAGGATGTAAATACCCAGTTTGCTGATATAGGATATCATGCAAACATGCTTTGTCGTCACAGACAGCTGGCTCATGACAAATCAGCAAGGGGTTCTACTCTGAACCTGCTCAGCTGTGGCTCATCATCGTGTTAGAGCGGAGTTCCTGAATACTGTGTGCGTCTGTCAAGCTCAGTGAAGTGCTGTCCGGTGGCCATAAATTTTCATTTTTCCTGATTAGATAGGTCTATTGGGAAATACATTAAAATTATCAGCTAAATTGAGTCCTTGGGAATTCCTGTAAAATTTTTGTCATGGTTTCCATCCTTCTATTTTGTATGGACTAATTGAAGCTTACTCCCTTCTGTTTTCTTCTGGGAAAGTATTGTCTTGGTTATATTTTGTTAGCTTTTCTGTAATTTCCGCATGAGCCAAATCAGAGTGACAGTTGTAGGACCTGAATGTGAAGGTGTGTTGGATACTTTTTGGCAGACATTTTGTCAAATTGAAAGATTTTCCCAGCAATACAAGCCCCTGCCTTGTTCAGTTGTGACATCATGTATCCTGCAGCTAGCTCGTAGGAAATGGGATACCATTAGATATGCTACAGATATCCCAACAAAATAATAATTACTGCCTTACAGTTTTCAATGAACATTATAACTCTCTACCTCTAACAAATGCACAAAATATAAAATAAGGTGACTTTTTACATTCTCTTTTCTTGACCTCAACATCTTAAGTGCTAATCTAATATTCTAAAATCAAGCAGTTATATTATGAACATAGAGATTTTAAATTATAACATTTATAATCATTGCTTCTTTTGTAAATATTAATGATCAATTCAAAAGAAAATATCTAAAAAAAATCACTGTGAACTGTTGCACACACATGGAAAGAGAAGAGGGAGAAGAAAAGAGAGGAAAGGGGATGTATAGAGGGAGAGAGAAAGGAAACTATACAATGTAATGACCCTCTGTCTCTGTAAAAGACATTTTAAAGATGCATTAAAATAAATTTAAATGAAGTAAAGCATTGGGATTCTGATGCGTGCATGTCAGTTAATATTAATCAAATTCTTTTCAAATCTAGTTAGTAAATATCTACAAGTTATGTTGAAGGCACTATTTCCTTGTTGACTGATTTGCAAATTACTACAGGTAGGGTAAAACTGCCAGTGCATTTTTCACTGATGTTCTGCTTCATGTACAATGCTCGCACCTGCATGTACAACTTGTGGGGTTTAGGGCTCAGGGGTTACCTGACTCCTCTAAGTACATGCCACTAACAGTTTCCAGAACTAATGTGCTTTTGGTTCCACAAATAAACCATGTGATATTAGTGATCTATCTTCTGCATCTTCTGTGTCCCAGGTTGCTAAACATGTGCCCATTTTCCTTCTACGTTTTTTATTCTGTCTTACTTTTGTTCTGTGCCCAATTTACATGGATGTTCTTCATCACTCAGGAACCTAACACTTCAGTGAAAGTATTGTTGATACTTACTATTAGCCTCCTCCAAATATTATTTCAGTCCTCTTAAAAGATGATGTTCATTCTCTTATTTTGTTTTTTTAAAGCTTGTTACTGCTTTAAATACATGCAGTTTATTTTGTGTGTTGACATTTTGTCGAGTAATACTGCTAATCTTTTTCATAGTTTCCATCATTAACACATTTATTCATCCAGATAGCAACATAAACAAGGCCTTGTGTCAAAAAGTTTTATTTTCCTTTTCTAATAATTATGTTCGCTTTGGTCAGAATTCATGCCTTTGAAGATCTCAGTTCAATGAGCAAAGAACTGTGATTTCTATTTCACGAGATTTTATATATATATATATATATATATATATATATTTACATATATTTACTGCACAGTCTTTACAAGTATTTTTTTAAACCATGAATAACAAATCTTATCACACCTTTTATGAAACAAATATTACTTTTCTTATTTAATCACAGATTTTAAAACATATAACATGCTTGCTTCTTGAAACATGCTCTGATTGAATTTATTTGAAGTCTGTGCTCTTCAGGTTCTGGCTGGCTGTGTTTATAAGTTAATGAAATTGTGACAGGCAAAGCCACTGCTTTCTAGTGGCAAAATTCATAGGAGAAAACTTGCAGGACAAGTTCAAGTCACCTGAATATGTGTGATTTTGGTCTTAACACTTTGCATAATGGCTTGAAGCATATTACTTTGATTGTAAATAGATTGGTCATTTATATCATGAATGTGTTTATGCTGTCCAAGTAAAATCTACACTATTTTATTTTAATTACTACATCTATAAACTTTGGAGATCAGGGACTTAGATTTTCCCTCATCCACTTTTTGGCTGTAACTATAATGATGTAAGATATGCCATTCTTTTCTCTTTTTTTTTTAAATAGAAAACATACTTTTATTGTTATTTTTATTTTTATTAATTAGTTTATTCACTTTGTATCCCTTCTGTAGCTCCTTCCCTCCTATCTTCCCAATCCTACCCTCCCTCCCCTTTTTCCACCCATGCTCCTAACCCAGTCCACTAATAGGGGAGGAATTCCTCTCCTTCCTTCTGATCCTAGTCTATCAGGTCTCATCATTAGTGGCTCCATTGGCTTCCTCTGTGGCCTGGTAAGGCTGATCCTCAATCAGAAGGAGGTGATCAAGAGCAGGCCAATCAATTCATGTCACCTAAAGAAGCTAATCAAGAAGGAGGACTCTGGCTAAGATGCTCATTCCCCATTCAGAAAGGCAAAGAGGATGAACATCAGATGAGGAAGAAAACAGGGACAGGACAGGAGCCTACCACAGAGGGCCTCTGAAAGACTCTAAATTGCAGGGTATCAAAGCAGATACTGGACGTATAGCCAAACTTTGGGCAGAGTGCAGGGAATCTTGTGAAAAAAGGGGGAGAGAGTAAGACCTCCACAGATAGTAAGGAACTCCACAAGGAGAGCAACAGAACCAAATTTCTGAGCACAGGGGTCTTTTCTGAGACTGATATTCCAACCAAGGACCATGAGTGGAGATAACCTAGAACCCCTGCACAGATGTAGCCCATGACAGTTCAGTGTCCAAATGGGTTCCCTAATAATGGGAACAGGGACTGTCTCTGACAAGTTATACCATTCTTACTCATCCTAGGAGTTTAAGCTTTCTTAAGGACAAATCACAGAAATCTTTGAAAAGCATGTAGTCTGTAAATCTTTTAAATCAGACACCACAAAAGAAAAGTAAAAGTTCTCACATTTCAAAAAACTGCAAATTCTCATCATAGAATAATCTCTTATTTGGAAAATAATCTCAAAACACTTCTGTGCCATGCAAATCCTTCTCTAGCATCTAGCCAGATGAGTCACCTCATTCTTGATAAACAATACTAACCCTCCCCCCCCCACATCTAGCCTTGGTCTGCCATCTAGTGAACCAGCATAATCTGGCCAACCCTGGCTGTGCTGCAAACAAGTACCAGGTTCCTGATAGCATATACCCTCCATTACTGCAACCCCTAGACCTGCCCAATACCACAGCCAAAAGTACTGAAAGCTTTGGTTGTGTTACGTAGATGTTTTTGTTGTTAGTCTCACGGTTTCCCTTTTATGTGTATGTGGCTTGTGTTTCTTTCTCTTGCTTTTTTCTATTCTTTCTCTGTTCTGTGTACTTAGTATTTTAACTTCTGTGCCAGAGACATTTTCTCTTGTGGTCTAGTATATTTGATTATCTGTGCACTTCTACCTTGTATTGAGATACCTTTCTTTTGTTTAGATATGTTATTTTTTCCTTCTATGGTCTTTTTTTATTTATTATTTACTTATTATTATTCATTACATTTTATTCACTTTGAATCCTGGCTGTAGCCCCTGCCCTCTTCTCCTTCCCAGTCCCACCCACCCTTCCTCTTCTCCCATTATGTCCCTCACCTAGTCCACTGATAGGAGGAGTCCTCCTCTGCATCCATCTGACCCTAGCCTACCAGGTTTCATCTAGGCTGGCTGCATTGTCTTCCTCTGTGGCCTGGGAAGGCAATATCCCCCAGAGGGAGGTGATCAAAGAGCTAGCCACTGAGTCCATGTTGTGGTGTGATTTGATGTGCTGGGGAAGGTTAATATGGAAACAGGGAGCTCTCTTTTTCTGAGGGAAAAGGAAGAGGGGAAGGGGAAAGGAGGAGAAGAGGGGTAGGGGGCTCAGAGGAGGGGACTGAGGGAGCATCCTTCAGATGTAAAGTAAATAAACTAATATAAAATAAAATTTTAAAAAAGCAGGCAGCAGAGTCGATGTCAGAGTCAGACCCTATTCCTCTTCTAGGGAATCCAGATGAGGACTGAGCTTCCCCTCAGCTACTTCCCTGTAGCTGGCATAGATCCAGTCCATGCATGGTCCTAGTATCTAAAAATACTGAGAGATTTTACCTTCCAGAAATGTTAGAAAAGGTACACTCATGAGGTCTCACCTACATTCTAATCAAACATGACCTGAACAGGAAAAATAATCAATAGATATGTTAATGTAGAGAGTGAAAAACTCAAGAGGTCTCAGTCCTGGACACAGAACTACAAGCAACTAAGGAATGTTGAGAGAGGGAGACATATGAGTAGGAGTGAAAGCAAGTGTGTGTGTGTGTGTGTGTGTGTGCGTGTGTGTGTGTGCGTGTGTGTGTGCGTGCGTGCGTGTGTGTGTGTGTGCGCGTGCGTGCGTGTGTGTGTGTGCGTGTGTGTGTGCGTGTGCGTGTGTGTGCGCGTGCGTGCGTGCGTGTGCGTGTGTGTGTGTGTGCGTGTGTGTGTGTGTGTGTGTGTGTGTGTTTGACAACTATTAAGGAAAGCAAAGCTATATTTGAAAGAAAGAAGAGGTAATTGGGAGAAGTGATCTAATCATTTTAATCTAAAAAATATATATAAGTATTTTACTGAATATTTTTGCCTTTTGTACAGAGTATAAAACTGATGACAATCTAGAATTAACAGTTGTTTTTAAATGTCATATTATCCTGATTTCATAAAAAAATCACATCAGCTTCATATGTGATGTAAAAAAACCTGCAGAAGATATTTTTGATTCATTCATAGACTACCAGGCAAATACAATGTTATATTTTTCATAAGCATTTTAATCAACAAAACTAGGGTGGATAGAAATCTTATTGATTCTTAGTATCTCACGTGACTTTCACATTAACAGTTAATGTGGTAGGAGCATAGCAAATATGCAAAGATGCAACATATCAGCCTAAAGATCTCCAGTAATTTGTAGACTTAAACTCAAAGAAAACCACTAATGGAAAACAGCATATTTTCCTCTCTATGAACAGTCAAATACCATGCATAATGTAACAGTGCAGCTGCTAATGGCAGGCTCAGACAGAGTCATCTGAACTTGTTTTAATGGACAGGGCAAACTGATCTTCAACTAGGCCAACAGTGAAGTTATGGTCTGCCTTTACAGTACTCTAATTATTCAGTTATCCGTTCCCTGGAGCTGGAACTTACAGGAAACAAAGAAGCAATTGTTTTGATATTTGGGTATGCCTATTATGTTCTATCCTTATAGGAGGAAGCTAGTAAATGGACAGGTAGCAAATGTGCCTATTTTGATATCAGAACACTTAAACAGGGATCCTTTGCCACAGTGTCCCTTCGTGTGATACTGGTAACACAGCAGAGTTAATTGTTTGATGAGCAACACTTCCATACAGGATCAGGACTGAAACAAAGCCTGGGAAGAACATTCACAGAATCTTAACTTGATATTTTTCCCAAGTCAGTTACTCCAGCATTTCTCTCCAGTGTAGGTAATGTTGAATAACCTTGCATCAGGCAAGCTGCAGGAGCTTAGCATTTTGGCTCTATTTTGAACTCATAAGCACCTTGCTGCTGCTAGAATATTTTATGCTATATTCTCAAGGCTAAGATGCAGACTCTCACACCTGTTTACTCTTCCTGCAGGAAAACTATAAAAGAATGTATTATAAAGACACACAAATCAAGTAGGTTTTAATTCTCTTTATGAAAGATTAATGAATGTTCACTGTGCAGTTCACAGCTTCCATATAAAATTTCATCTTTCACAAGGGACAAAGAGAATTTGTTTCACATTAAATATAATAAATATTTGACTAAATTGAAATTATATGGTAATTTAATAATCATTTTATGCAATGGCATATCATTAAATGAACATCACCTTTTAAAAGAAACATTTTATGTTTAATGTATCTAGAAGATAGATGGTAGCTAGCAGCTAGATAGATAGATAAATAGATAATAAGAAAGTGAAAAAAATGAGACAAATAATAAACTTCAAGGTGGCTGATATGAATCAAGCTCATAAAACAATCTCTATCATTAACATTACCTAAATTTGAATTTTGTAGATAATTTATTGCCTTTCTTTAATAACATTTTTCTTTTACGGGGACTTATATAGCCCCCAATGAAAACAGTTAAAGATTTTTTTTTTAATTATGCTAAAGAATGGTATTCCAGACTGTGGCTTTTCTTGGGCTGCTCTTTTGGCCTCACATATATTTCATGTTTTTAATCCTTGAACAATTAGGTTTTAAACAGTATGTTTTATTAGTTCAAAGTATTGTGTCTCTCTGAAGGACTTCAGGTTGTGTTCTTGCTATTGATATTTTCAATGATTTTCGTGAAGGAATTCTCTAAGGTCTGTCTCCTTCATGTATCTGACTACTAAAATCATCTCGTAACTCTGAATACTAAAGTCATCTCACTCAGCATGATGATCAGTTTACAGTCAGCTTACAAGTCAGTTAAAAAGGACCTCCTTGAACGCTGTGAGCCTGTAGGTGTCTGAGATTCTTCTAGGGCATTCTCAGGATTTTCCGTAAATTTGCAACATTCTATATGAGTGTTTATAATTTCCACTTTTTGCTTTCACATGTCATCCAGAAAAGCAAGCGGTTTGTCCCTTGTGCTTCTTGAGTCAACACACTTGCTTGCATATGTATGTTACCTTCCAAGTTGCATAAATATGCCCACACTTTCAAAATTCCCTCTAGGCAACTCACTCTCTAGTGTTTCCTTGTAAGTTAAGTCACAGTATTTCTCATTTCAATGTTTACCTTATCTTGTGAATGCAATGTTAAATGAATGATAACTAATTTTCTATAAACACCATATGGAAATCTGTTTAAAATATACAAGCTGCAAGTCAGGTCAACTTCCAAGTATGTACATGGGAGTTTCCAGCAAACTGAAAGACATTTTCAGGAATGGCAAAAAATACAGGATGGTCCTTTGGAGCAGCATGAAAGATATTTTAACCTAAGTAATGGCACTATTCTGCATTTCTGATTAAGAAGTTTTTGGTTGGAACATTCTGCATCAGTTCTAGAACTAGCATAGGTGGTGTCCAAGGTCTGAGTAGGTTCAGGAGACCATTGCCCCCAGGGGCGAGATGTGCTCCATGCCAATTGACTAACTCCATGTTTTTCTCCACTTTTGAAAGTCATTTAAGGTTCTTAAATTATTTTTCCCTTTTTTTTAATTTTTCATCAATTACACTTTATTCATTCTGCATCCCCCCATAAGCCCCTCCCTCCTCCCCTCCCAATCCCACCCTCCCTCCTCCCTCTGCTTGCATGCCACTCCCCAAGTCCACTGATAGGGCTTCTCATAATATTTCCTATAAGCCCACACCTGTTTGTTTATACCCCCCATTTTTACTCATTATTAGCCAGATAGAGCCAAGTAATTGTGGTAATGATACTTGCTTTTTTGCCCAATGCTGGAATGCTAGTAAATTTAGGTATGTCCTGGTTACTCGCATGCCTTGCTGGGTGCCTGTGCCCGGTGATGCCCCTCACGCTATGACTCTCTTCAGACAGAAAAGGGATCTTGGAACTACAGCCACCATTGTTACTGCCATCTCATTGGCGGCTGTTGGAGCTACCACCGGGGCATTAGCCATGAGTCATACTGGGCAGACTGCTCAGACCCTGAATAATCATTTAGCCAATGTAGCTCATGCCTTAGTTGTACAAAAAGGAATTAATGCTCAACTAAAAGGAAGCTTGATGGTGTTCAATCAGAGGATTGACCTCGTGCAGGAGCAAATTGATACCCTATGGCAAATCGCTCAACTTGGCTGTCAATGAAAATATGCTGGACTTTGAGTCACTAGCATATAACATGAGAATTTTTCCTGTGCTGCAAATCTGTCTAAATAATTGTCTAGCTATATTTTAGGTAATTGGACTGGAGAATTCGATACTACGATGGAGCAGCTGAGAGTGGCCATTGTCACAGTAAATTCTACCAGAGTGGACGCAGGACTAGCCACAGGATTATCATCATGGATTGCTGCAGCCATGAATCATCTGAAGGAATGGGCGGGCATGGGAGTGTTAGCAGGCCTTCTGGTGTTGGTCTCCTTGGTTTGCCTGTGGTGTATATGCAAGATTAGAGTCTCACAACATCGTAATGCAGCCATGATCATTCAGGCCTTTACAGACATTGAAGCAGGACAGTCTCCCCAAGCATGGTTGGCTACCATAAAAAGCTAAAATGTTATGCTCAGGATGCGAGGCTAAGCACTGCACTCAGGGTCAGCTGCTTTCGACCCAGAGAAGAGCATGTCTGATGGCATGCGGGTTGATGCCCCAGGTCCCGCCTCTGAGAAAAAGGTATCAGACGGGTCTGATGCTCTTTGGGTGGATGACACCTAAATGAACATCAGTACAAAGTCCCAATTTATTTCTAATATCAGAGATCAGACCTCTACTCTTGCCTGATGCTTCTAAAACAAAAAGGGGGAACTGTAGAGAGCTGCGGAATGCTATGCCTTAAAGATGGAGCTGGTTTCCGCCTTCCACCTTCCTGATGGTGAGTGCTCTCTGTCATGAACAATTCCACATTTGGCTAAGGCTGAGGATCTGGCTTGCTTTCATGTATGTGGACCTATCTGCATTGCCCACGTGGCATGCTGGGGTTGGCTACCCAGAGGCTATTTAAGCTGTGGGCTGGCTTTCCCCAGGGTCAGATGATTGTTCAAGGTTCCTGAATAAACTGCATTGAAAAAAAAAAAAAAAAAAGAAGTTTTTGGTTTTCAGTTACTGTGAGTTGAGAAGGAATAATGAAAATTAAATAATTTGAACTTCCACAGATACCATTGTTCTTATAATTCTGGTCAATTTTCTTCAATTAATGTTCTTCAGGTTTTGCAAAAATTTTATTAATTAAAATATCATGGAGATTTTACTTTGGAGCAATTCATCTTTGTTCATTGTGGTTTGGTGGAATTAATGATTCTTGTTCTCTCTATTGTAGAAGAAAAATGCAAACCTGAAACTTGATATGGGATAAATTGAATTTTAAACATGAAGAACAGTTTTAAACAAAGAAGAACATTATTGAACAAAAAGATAGAAGTGATAGACAAATAGCATCAGGAAATTATACATAGGAAGAAAAATCATCAAAATAATTTTGTTTCTGATACATTGAGTAGACAGCTTCCTGAACAGAACAACAATACACAGGCTCTAAGATCAACAACTACTTAACAAGACCTCATGAAACTGTAAAGTTTCTGCAAGGCAAAACAAACAAACAAACAAACAAAAAAAAAACCTGTCATCAGAACAAAACAGCAACATACAGAGTAGGAAAATATTTTCACAAACTCTACATATAACAGAGGCCTAATTTCCAAAATATATAAAGAAAGTAAGAAAAATATCTCTGTGACTCCTGGGAACTGGCTTGTCCTGATGTTAAAACAAAAACAAAAACAGACATCAGCAAACCCAATAATACAATTTTCCACTATTCTCTAATAGGAACAGGGACTGTCTATTCTCTAATAGGAACAGGGACTGTCTCTGGCATGAACTGATGGGCCTGCTCTTTAATTACCTCCCCCTGAGGGAGAAGCAGCATTACCAGGCCACAGAAGAAGACAATGCAGCCACTCCTGATAAGACCTAATTGACTAGGATCAGAAGGAAGGAAAAGAAGACCTCCCCTATCAGTGGATTTGGGGAGGAGCATGCATGCAGAAGGTGGAGGAAAGGAGGGATTGGGATGGGAGGAGGGGGGAACCACAGGGGAGATAAAAAGTAAATAAAGTGTAATTAATAAAGAATTAAATATATATGAAAAAATAATACAATTTTCAAAATGGGGTACAGATCTAAACAGAGAATTCATAACAGATGGATCTCAAATGACAGAGAAGCACTTCAGGAAATATTAAACATCCTTAGCCATCAGGTAAATGTAAATCAAAATGACTCTGAGATTTCATCTTGCACCCCTCAGAATGGCTAAGATCAAAAACTCAAGAGACAGTACGTGCTGATGAGAATGTGGGAAAAGGGAAACCCTCCTTCATTGATGATGGAAGTGCAAACTTGTACAGCCACTTGAAAATCAATATGGTGGCTTCTCAGAAATTCTGGAATCGATCTACCTCAAGACTCAGATACACACTGACTGGCATATATCAAAAAGATGTTCCATCTTACCACCAAGGCATTTGCTCACATATGTTCCTACAAGCTTCATTCATAATATCCAGAAACTGGAAATCTCATAGATGTCCCTCGGGCACAGAATGGATAAAGAAAATGTGGTACATTTGCACAATCAGCTGTTAAAAAAAAAGTCATAAAATTTCAGGCAAATGGATGGCACTAGAAAAAAAATCATTCCGAGCACTTTAACCCCGACCGAGAAAGACAAACATGATATGTACTCAGTTATAAGTGGATACTAACTGCAAAGTAAAGGATAATCGTGCTACAATCCACAGACTCAGAGAGGCTGTGTGACAACAAGGAATCGGGGAGGGAATACATGGATCTTCCTGGGAAGGAAAAGTAGTTATTGTTGGATGTGGATGGAAACAGGAGGGGTCAGGTGGGGAGAGCATGGAGGGTGAGAGGACTAGAAAAGACAACTGGAGTTGGGGGCAAGGTAGAAATCTAGCACAATGGAATCCACTTGGGGGACCATGCTAAGACTTCTAGTAATGTGGGATACAGAGCCTGAACACCCATCGCCTACAACCAGGCAAGACTCTTAGGGGAAGACTTGGGATACAACTTAACCACAAAACCTTCACCCTACAGTTTTGTTTTGTTTTTTTTTTTTCTCACAGCATGATATGCTGGGGTAAAAATGTCCCGGAAATTGTGGTAGTGGCCAGTCAGTGGCTGGTCCAGCCTAAGACTCATGCCATAGGAGGGAACCCACCCCTGACAGATCTGTACTCTTGTCAGCCCTGTTAGCAACAACCCTTTTTTGCATGTCCTATGAAATACAGACATCAATAGAGAACTAAATGTACAAGGACTCCGCTTGTGAGAACAAATGGGGAAAGAGCAAGAAAAAGTAAGACACATGTTTATCTATAAAGACTATGGTGAAATTGAAACCAAATTTGGTTTTTATTCATTTGGCTTTTCCTCATTCTCCCTAAGAGGAAGCTCACTTAGGTAGAAAGTTCTGTAGTATAGATTTTAAACCTTTCAAAACCACTAGACATTCTTTAAACCAAAATCAGCCTTGAGAATTGTCCCATGACTCCTGGGAACTGACTTGTTTTAATGCCATCCTTTAAGTTACGATTCTTAACACATTTAGTTCTCACAGTGGTGTGCTGGATAGATTTTTTTTTCAAGTATGCCAGTTTAATACAGCAATGCATTCACAAGATTCTAGATCATCTGTGAATTGAAGAGTAAGTCTGAATCTACATCATCTTGTGACAGACTTGACATCCGAAACAGGTACCACTACACTGAGCAATGTCACAGGCTTGGGATTCATGGGAGGAAAGTGAGTTTAGATTCCAACATAACCCTGAGATCCATAAGCAGTTTCATACTGTGAATCTTTCTCTCAGCTTTTCCTTAAAGACACAAAAGACCTGAGCCTGGTTCAAAAATAAAATAAAATAAAGTCACCAATGATTCTGATTAGAAAAGCTATCCTTAAATGACTTTGACATATTTAATTAGTTAAATGCTCTTGATATAACTTATTGCCCCATTTTTAGATATATAGTTAGAGTAAAATAAATCATTCAGTAACCTAACATTTGAGAGCACCAAAACCTCATATGAGGACCACAGATTGTTAAGGATTAACTCAACATCCCTGTTAGTTGTGCATCACACCAGAATAGGATAAAAGTGAAAAAGAAAAGTATCACTGTATCGAAGGAAACTTAGCTACCTGTCTATCAGGGTAGATTTTCTTTTAAAGAAATTATATTGGAAAAACAAGAAAGAAAAAAGTTTGATAAGAAGGACAGAAAGAACACTGACAAGAAATTTAAAAGTGAATTTGATTGAGCAATTAACCAGAAGCTACTGATCAGACCTTAAAAAAATTGTGTGGCTATTGATGTTAAATGTGAGGCTGCTGATACATTTACTTTTGTGCTGATTGAAGGGTTACAAGAACCTCGCTTTGCCCTTTTTGATTTCCACCCAAGATTCACACCAGATTGGAGTGGAGTTTTACAATTCCATGTTACCTTGGTCTCTATTTTAAACAGATGTTATGTAATGGAGTTCCCAACATAAGAAGCAGGCCTTGGCTCTGCATGAAGTTAAAGTTTACACAGGTAGGCACCTAAGTCATGTCTGTTTTCATTCTTATGGAAATATGAGTAATTTGTCAGTTACGCAGCATATAAAAATTCAGGTGAGATGATAAATGTTTTATTTTATTATATAGCTTTAGGGTATAAATTTGTTTATCTTTTCAACAACAGTCCATGTGAGGTCAATATGCCCAAATTATCTACAAATATATTTATGCACAACCAGATTTAGGATACAGTCTTCAAAAGCAGAATTAATTTTATTGATAAACAATTTAGGCAGTAGCTAGATGCCATTGGGCAACAATTACAATTCTACAAGGATCTAGCACAGATTTACAGTCACAATTAATGGCATGTCAAATTGTTGGAAGAAACGTATTGATGTTCAATAATAAAGCAATCAGATGCTAAGAAAGCCTGATTGTTTGAACATCCTTCAAAAGATGTCATTTATCTAAGCTGACATGCAAAATGCTCACATATTTCAAAAACAAATGGAAAAGGTATCACAGCACATACATTGATCTTAGTTTTATTGTTTTTCTGTGCAAAAAAAAAAAAACAAGGGGGGAAGTAAATATTTGAGAGAATCATCCATAGGTTTCATAATGCATTTCTAAATGATTTTGTATTGAATTATAATTGCATAATTACAATAATTTATATCTAGGTGACATGGCTTAATTTTGTGAAATACTCTTGTAGCAGGTAGACTCTAAATTTGTACCCAATGCTCTGCTCCTCTACTGTCACATCCATGCACAAGAACATCACTCTGACTGTGGCTTGTATTTAGTGGCATGATCTTAGTCAGAGGGCAAAGATTATTCTATTGTAGTATTTTCTTTGTCTTAACAGAATATTCTGTGATCCTCTGTGGCTTTGATAAAACATTCTGCCACTATAGGATAGATACTCTCAGTTTTCAACTTGGGTAGGTCGAGAACCTAACAGATTAGAAAAGTAAATGTATTGATGTGTCTGTGAGGGGTTTTCCAGAAAGGATTAACAAGGAGGTAAAGCCTCAGGCTGATGGGCAGCAACCACTCATAGGTCACTTCAAGCATTCTTCAACTCTCTGTTTCTTTGCCACCATGATATGCGTTATTCTGTTCCCAGGACTCCCTGCCCACTATGGCAGATTAAAACCAGTTGCAGAATGGGAGATTTGCTGCTAGGTCGGAGAATTGCTGAGATGTAAAGTGCCTGCTTACATAGAAAAGAATTAAGTACACATGCTTGAGCTGGAAAATGTTTTGTAGGAGTTCTATAGAGGGGCTCCTTGAACTAGAGCTGGGACAGACAGCTTTAAATAATTCCCGGAGAGAGGAAGTTAGGACTGGAAGTTCCTTGTCTGCATCTTTCTACTTTTTAATACACTTTTTTAACTTGTTACAAGTTATTCCGTTTGCATCCCAGCTGTAGCCTCACCCTCATCCCCTCCCAATCCTACCTTCTCTCCCTCCCTCATCTCCTCCCATGCCCCAGACCACTGATAGTGGAGGTCCTCCTGCCCTTCCATCTGACCCTAGTCTATCAGGTCTCATCAGGACTGTTTTCATAGTCTTCCTCTGTGGCCTTCTCAGGCTGCTCCCCCATTGGGGCGGGGGGAGTGATCAAAGAGCCAGTCATTGAGTTGATGTCAGAGACAGCCTTCTATTTTAATATAGTGGCTATTATCATGTTCCTACCATGCAAGAAGAAACTAGTTAAAGCACAGCAAGTTTTTCAAGTGGCAGAGACACACAGGGACCTTGAAAATAGGAAAGAGCAGGGGGGAACCAAACAGGTCCTGATAGAAAGTCTTGCTGTGTTGCAAGATAACACTTCCGACAAGGAGGAAGTCACAGTAAGGTACCCAAAGGGTGGTGCTGGTAGAGGCCTTTGGGTGCAGTGTTGGAATCCTTTAGCTTAGTTGAAAAGTGTCAACTGCCACCGTATTTAGATCCTTTTTCATAGCTCTGTCTAGTCCTAAGGATTGCTGCCGAATGAGCAACTCAAAGTCTCTGCTTTGCAGTGAATTTAAATCCTACCTCAGAAAGTCCCTCAGCATGGCCTCCACATGACCTTAAAACCATCCAGCAACTGGAGACTGCTGGTTGAGATGATGGATGTTGGTCTCCATATGTGATGCATTTATTAGAATCAATAAGATTGAATTTAAACATGGTGGAGGATAATTACAAGCAGTTAGCCCAAGCATGTATGAGCTCTCAGGCTTTTTTGATTTGGAAGGCACATTATTATGATAAATGTTAACTTCAGACTGAGAGAAATCAAAACTCGGGCACACCATTGATTGTGGATGTGTTACAGGAGGAAGGAAGATTCTCATAACTTTCTTCACAGGCTCCTGTACCTCCTCAGTATTTTGACAAGTTTGTCTGTGTGCCCTAATAGCTTGGAAAGTTGTTCCTTCTTTAGGAGAGACAGTAAGTTTCAAAAATTTAAGACAGAGACCTATTGAGCATTTTACTAAATTTCTGACTCAAGTGCAAACTTCCATAGAATTAAAAGCTCAGCATGCTGAGGTGACTGTCATATGGTACACCCATTTGTTATGATAAGGCCAGAGCGGAGACACAGAGGGTGTTAAGTTTAATAAAGAATGCCCTCTGGATGACTGGATCCTGGCATGTCAAGTAGTAGAGACTCAGACTTATACTGTCAATGTCTTTGGAAAGGCTCTTACAGGGCAGCAGCCTTTGAGTCTAATGACTCATATTAATGAAGGGGAGGTAACCCTGGATACCCCTTGTATATTTCTTATAAGAACTACAAGTACTTGAATCCGGACTAAAAGAGGCATTTGCATATCATATGGATCCTTGCTGCCTTTAAATAATTTTGCCTCCATGGAAAATTCAACATCCACCAAGATCTCTTATAATCTCCCAGGTCAAGCTATAGTGGAAAGAGAGTACAAACAACTCAAAGAACAAATTGATAGATACAGAGGGATAGAATATGGATCTAAAATGTCTCACACTCAATATCTTATTAATATGGCATTATTTTTTTGTATTAATAATATATTTTCAATAAAGCTGAAAAATAACCCGTGATTGTTATTTCTGCTTTTTTTTAATTTTTCATCAATTACACTTTATTCATTCTGCATCCCCCCATAAGCCTCTCCCTCCTCCCCTCCCAATCCCACCCTCCCTCCTCCCTCTGCATGCCTGCCACTCCCCAAGTCCACTGATAGGGGAGGTTCTCCTCTCCTTTCTGATCCTAGTCTATCAGTTCACATCACAAGTGGCTGCATTGTCTTCTTCTGTGGCTTGGTAAGGTTGCTCCCCCCCAATGGGAGGTGATCAAAGAGCAGGCCAGTCAGATTATATCAGAGGCAGTCCCTCTTCACATTACTATGTAACCCAATTGGACTCTGAACTGCCCTGGGCTACATCTGTGCAGGGGTTCTGGGTTATCTCTATGAATAGTCCTTGGTTGGAGTATGAGTCTCTGGGAAGTTCCCTGTGTTCAAATTTTCTGGTTCTGTTGCTCTCCTTGTGGAGACCCTGTCCTCTCCAGCTCTTACTATTTCCCAGTTCTTACATAAAATTCCCTTCACTCTGCCCAACAGTTGCCCATCAGGCTCAGCATCTGCTTTGATAGTCTGTAGGGCAGAGGCTTTCAGAGGCCCTCTGTGGTAGGTTCCTAGGTTGTTTCCTGTTTTCTTCTTCTTCTGATGTCCATCCTCTTTGCCTTTCTGAATGGGGATTGGACATTTTAGTTAGGGTCCTCTCTCTTGCTTAGTTTCTTCAGATGCACAGGTTTTAGTGGGTTTGTCCTATGTTGTATGTCTATATGAGTGAGTATATACCATGTGTGTCTTTTTGCATTATTTATTTTACAGTTTTTTGAAAAGGGATGACAAATGATATATTGCAGCTCAAAAACTTTGGGTCCTTTGTCAGGACCTACAGGTAACTTCTGGTGGCCCAGAAAGGTTTCACTTGTATCTTTTCAGAACATGATCCCATCAGAATCCTCAGTGGGCTCACAAGACCCTGTAGCTAACACCTACAATGAAGCAGAAGAAATTGAGCAGCTGCAGGAGACAGTGACAAACACCTCTCCTGCTCATGTGTTTGCTTATGCCACCGCCTCTAAATAGTGGCAGTGCTGAAAATTATTGGGCATTGGAGCCTTACCAATGCTTGTTATCAGATGTGAGGGCTAGAGTACCTCATCCTCAGCTGCTTGCTAACGACTCCAACCTACTTCTTGATATAGATCATGAAAGAGAAAACTCTAAAAATGGAATGACATACTTCCCATACCCAGACACCTTTTGATTTCATAACTCATATAATCTATTTACCTATGCTATTATCTTTTTTACTTGTAATATATTGCTTCACACATTCTTTCAATGATCAGGGATTTCTGCCCTCAGGAAAGTAAAATTATATGGAAAGTGTAAGTTTGGAGAAAATGTCATGACCTTGTATACAGCCTACCTGGCATACTATTTTCCTCCTCGTCTTCCTCCTTCTTGTCTTCCTCCTTGTCTTCCTCTTCCTCCTCTACCTATTCTTTCTTCTACTTCCTCTTCTTTTTCCTTCCTCCTCTTTTTCCTCCTTCTCCTCCTTCTTCCCCCTCCTCCTCCTCTTCTTCTCCCTTTTTGCTCTTTGTTTCTTCTTCCTCTGTAAATAATATGTGTTTTTATTCTTAATAGTTAGAGCATGGGTGTGCACACTTCTATATACACAGATACAAACAATGCACAGGGCTGGAAGAGATGCACTCGATGGCAAGCACCTTGGCATTCATGAGGCATTCACAAAAAAAAATAAAGTAAAAATATAAAACATTTTGATGCTGTTAAAAAAATTCGTGCCCTCCCACTCCAGTCTTGCTGGGACATGAGTTATCCCTCTGTGCAGTGCCTCCATGCTCTATAATCTACCTGCCCATTAGTCAATTAGCCATCTTAGCCATCTTTTTCTTTTTAATCATACTCATAGTCTTGGAGTTACTGTTGCAGTAGACATTAGTCCATATAATGTCGGAATTTAGAGAATATTATGGAAAGAAATCGCATGGGTAGCAGGCACTGTGGTTTCTTCACATAGATGTCCTGGATCTATTGACAGCCTTGTTCATCTAACCTATGTTTAACAAGGTTTGGTCCTTGTGGAACTAAGATAATGGCTTTCTTACTAAAGCTCCTCCATTCTTTTTCTTTTTCTTTGCATCTGTGTTTGGTTCTTTCCTACATCTTTGGACTATCCGGTCTATGCATCTAAATAAGAAGCATGGCACACTATATTCCTGAGTATTCCCTGAAATCAGAACACTGAATCCTGAAGTAACATGAGTACCTGGGAGTTGCCTGCTGGTGGGTCTCTATTCTCCACATCTCCTTTAGATGCTTCTTCCACATAGAGAACATGGTGGTATAGGAGCTCCCTGTCCATGCCAAGATGATGAGTTAACCAACTATCGTCATCGGCTTCCACTATATAACTAATTCTTCACTCCCAGTCAGATGCTGGTCCATAAGATAGTCTTCAGAGAGGTTCATCTCTGTGCCCTTTACTGACGAAGAGATGCTCTAAGTTTGTTGGGGGATGCTCCCGTATGGATGTCACTCAAAGAGTCAATGTTACTGTTTTCTGTTTCAAGAAGTTTGTGTCAATGATGAAAATGGAATTGAGTACTCTGTAGAAATTACACGTGGCACTGCAAAGTGTGGGCCATATGAAAATGAAGACATTAGCTTTTCAGTCCAACAACCCTCTGGAACCTGAGCAATCTAACAGCCATGCAATAAATAAAATCAGCTGACACAACACACCATGAGCAATAATGTTTACATGTTGCTTTCTCTTGGTACTACATATGTAAAGTTTGTCTTTCTAAATATTCTTTAATGTATAGTCTGGTAGTATCCGAGTTACTGTTCTATTGCAATAAAGAGACAGCATGACCAAGGTAACTTTAAAAAAAGAAAGCAATTAATTGAAGGCTTACTTATAATTTTGTTGGGTTAGTTCATTATCATGATGATGGAGCAGTAGTGGAGAGCCTTATATCTGGACTGGCAGGAAGCAGGCAGATAGAGATGGAGTCAGGTTTGGGCTTTTTAAACCTCAAATCCCACCTTTTTGGACACACCTCCTTAAATCCTAATTTTCCCCAAACAGTTTTAAGCTGGTGATTAAGCATGCAAACACATGAGGCTATGGGGGCTATTTTTATTCGAAACACAAGTGGTACTAAATATATTGCAATGTTGTAAATCACCTATATTTATACAAAAAGGATTATACTATCTTCAGAAAAAAATTATGTTAAATGAGTAATAAATTATTTTGTTTAAGATGTTAATAAATTCAGATTCTTTATATCTCTATAAATTTCCCTTAGCTAGATACTGAGCAGCAGAAATATGGATATTTGTTTTTTTTTCTGTTTGTCATATTTAGTTAAGTAATCAAATTATTTCAATATTAATTCCTGTGTTTGTAGACAGTTTTGAAATTCCATTTCTTTTATTGGTAAGTAATATTCCACTGTGGAAATATACCTCATTTGTTTATTACTTTATCCATTAATAGATGCTTGATTAATTGCTTCCATTTTACTACTATATATGTTGTAATATATTGTATATATTCCTGTAAACATTAGTTTATAAATATCTGTCAAAGTCCCTGTATTCATTTCTTTAGATAAAAAGAATAGAGGTAAAGATGGTCATTCATAAGATATTTTTGAGGGACTCACAGCTACAGAGAAGGCAGGCAAAGAAGAGGGACTCTAGGTAGATTAATGCAGTTTCTACATAAAACTTTTAAGATTCTTCTAAACAGTCTTTTACAGTCTTTCCAAAGGCCTCTGTTGTCGGTGTTTCCAGATTTTTTCATTCTAGTCACTAAAGGTATTTAGTTCTTAGTCTTGCACTTTATGGATTCTTATAGGATCTAGGCATTAATACATGAGTAGGTACATAGTTTTAGCTCTTTTCCATCATTCATTGTCATTCATTAGGTCATGTTTTGCTTTCTTAATATTTTATAAGACTTTTCTGAATGGGTTTTCTTCCTGTATTTTCATTGTTTTCTTGTTTATTAGGTCATATCCACAAAATAATTGCTAAAACCAACATAATAACAGTTTTCTCCTTTAAGGTATGATTTTTCACTGTGTGCTGATATGTAGAGATAGCATAGGCAAATGTATATGTATTTCCAGTTTTTCCATCACTGTTTCTAAGAAAGCCACCTTTCACAGTATAACAATATTGGCTCTTTTTAAAAACCAACAGCCCTTTTGTCTTTTGCATACAGGAGAGCTACTGATTTTTTTTTAGTTGATTTTGTATCCAGCCACTTTGCTGAAGGAGTTTATCAGTTGTAGGAGTTCCCTGGTAGAAATTTTGGGGTCACTTAGGTATACTATCATATCATCTGCAAATAGTGATACTTTGATTTCTTCCTTTCTGATTTCTATCCCCTTGATTTCCTTCAATTGTCTTATTGCTCTAGCAAGGACTTCCAGAACTATGTTGAAGAGCTATGAAGAGAGTGAGCAGCCTTGCCTTGTCCCTGATTTCAGTGGGATTGCTTTAAGTTTCTCTCTGTTTAGTTTGATGTTAGCTATAGGTTTGCTGTATATTGCCTTTACTATGTTTAGATATGTGCCTTGTATCTCTGATCTCTCCAATACTTTAAACATGAATGGATGTTGAATTTTATCAAATGCTTTTTCAGCATCTAGGGAGATTATCATGTGTTTTTTTTTTCTTTCAGTTTGTCAATATGGTAGATCACATTGATGGATTTCCATATATTGAACCACCCCTGCATACCTAGGATGAAGCCTACCTGGTCATTGTGGATGACATCTTTGGTGTGTTCTTGTGTTTGGTTTGCAAGTATTTTGTTGAGTATTTTTTACATCAATGTTCATTAGGGAGATTGGCCTGAAATTTTCTTTCTTTGTTGGGTCTTTGTGAGGTTAGGTATCAAGGTGATTGAGGCTTCATTAAATAAATTTGGTAGTGTTCCTTCTCTTTCTATTTTGTGGAATAGTTTGAAGAGAACTGGAATTAGCACTTCTTTGAAAGTTTTTCCTGCGACTGATACTCCAACCAAGTGCCATGCACTGAGATAACCTAAGAACCCCTGCACAGATGTAGCCCATGGAAGTTCAGTCTCCAAGTGGTTCCATAGTAATGGGAACAGGAACTGCTTTTGACATGAACTGATTGGCCTGCTCTTTGATCACCTCACCCTGATGGGAGAGCAGCCTTGCCAGGCGACAGAGGAAGACAATGCAGCCACTCTTGATGAGATCTGATAGACTAGGATCAGAAGGAAGGAGAGGAAAACCTCCACTATCAGTGGACTTGAGGAGGGGCATGCGTGGAGAAGGGGGAGGGAAGGTGGAATTGGGAGGAGAAGAGGGAGAGGTTTAAGGGGGATACAAAGTGAAAAAGGTATAATTAATAAAAATTAAAACAAAAAAGTTTCAAAAAACCACCAGCCAATTATGTGACCATTTTTGTTGTTGTTGTTGTTTGTTTGTTTGTTTGTTTTCAGGACATGCTATAGTCTATTCCATTCCTTTAGCCTATATGTACTTTTCTGTGAGAACACCCTTGTGGGGATTTTTTGAAATAAAAGCATAATACATGTTACAATGGCTTTTTTCTTATTCCCATAGTTACTTGGATTTGATCAATTTCTTTTTCATTTACATGTATGTTTGTAAATTGTTTACTACTTTTTAAAAATAAAGGCTTGTAAATTTTGACATTGTATACAGTATGTCGAGAGTTTGGTTTTAATTGACATTTTAACAGTATTAGTTATTCTATCCTTAAATACGTGATAACTTACCTATATAACTGTTTTAGCAATGATTTTAGAATATATGTTGTCTCAGTTACTTTTGTAATTTTTGTGTTAGAATAACTTGAATATCAATTAACTGACAAGGGATTTATTTTGGTCAATGGTTCCAGTATAGTATGATGGCAAAAAGGAGTGGAAAAACTGGAACTGAAGCAGCGGGTAACATCCATCCACAGAAGAATAGAATAATGACACTGTGCTCAGCACAACTCCTTTTTCATACAGGTCAGGATCCCAGCCCAGGGACTGCCCTAATCAGAGGGTGTGGGTCTTCCCACACCAGCTAACACAGTCAGCAATGATTGTCTTCTGGATGAGTCTAGATCCTGTCAAGTTGGCAATTAACATTCACCACCGTCTACCTTTCACTAACTTCAAGAATACTTATTTTTAAGAGCTATCAAGAAACTCCTACTGCTGATAAATACCTTCAGCAAAGTATCTGGATACAAAAATAACTCAAAAAAAAAAAAAATCAGTAGCCCTCCTGAATACAAAAGACAAAAGGACTGAGAAAGAAATTAGGGAAAAACACCCTTCACAATAGCCACAAAGGATATAAAGTACCTTGTTGTGACCCTAACCAAGCAAGTCAAAGACTTGTATGAAAAAAATTCCAGTCTCTGAAGAAGGAATTAGAAGAAGATATCAAAAGAAGGAAATGTTTCCCATGCTCATGGATTGGCAGGATTAACATAGTAAATATGGCCATCTTAACAAAAGCAATCTAAAGATTGAATGCAATTCCCATCAAATTATAGCACAATTCTTTACAGACCTTGAAAGAAATGTTCAACTTAAAATGGAATAACAAGAAACCCAGAATTGCTAAAATAATCATCTACAATAAAAGATCTTCTGGAGGTATCTCCATCCCTGATCCCAAGCTGTACTGTATAGCAACAATAATAAAAACTGCATGGTACTGGCATAGAAAAAGAATGGTGGATCAAAAGAATAGAATAAAAGACCATGAAATAAATCCACACACTTATGAACACCTGATTTTTGACAAAATTGCCAAAACCATTCAATGGAAAAAAGATAGCATCTTCAACAAATGGTGCTGGTCTAACTGAATGTCTACATGTAGGAAAAAATGCCAATAGATGCATACTTATCACCTTACAGAAAGCTAAAGTCCAAGTGGATCAAAGACCTCAATATAAAACTAGACACACTAAATCTGTTAGAAGAAAAAGTGGAGAAGAGCCTTGAACTCATTGGCACAGAAGACAGCTTCCTGAACAGAACACCAACAGCACAGGCTCTAAGAGCAACAATCAATAAATGGTACTTCATGAGACCAAAAAGATTCTACAAAGCAAAGAACACTATCTGCGGAACAAAACGACTGCCTAGAGATTGGAAAAGGTTATACACCAACCGTGTATGTGATAAAGGACAAATATCCAGAACATATAAGAACTCAAGAAGTTAAAAAGCAATAAATCAATTAATCCAATTAAAAAATGGAGTACAGAGCTAAATAGAGAATTCTCAATAGATGAATATCAAAAAGCAGAGAAGCGCTCAAAGAAATGCTCAAAGTCCTTAGTCATCAGGGAAATGCAAATCAAAAGGACCCTGAGATTTCACCTTACAGTATTAGAATGACTAAGATGAATAACTCAAGTGACAACACAGGCTAGAGAGGATGTGGAGAAAGGGGATTCCTCCTCCACTGCTGGTGGGAATGTAAACTTATACAACCACTTTGGAAATCAATCTGGCTCTTTCTCAGACAATTAGAAATAGTGCTTCCTCAAGATCCAGTTATACCACTCCTAGGCATATATCCAAAAGATGCTCAAGTATACAATGACATCTGCTCAACGATGTTTGTACCAGCTTTATTCATAATAGTCAGAAGCTGGAAACAACCCAGATACCCCTCAGCTGAGGAATGGATACAGAAATCTTAGTACATATACACAATGGACTATTACTCAGCAATAAAAAAAAAAAAAAGGAAATCACGAATTTTGCAGGTAAATGCTGGGATCTGGAGATGATCATCCTGAGTGAGGTATCCCAGAAGGAGAAGACACACAGGCTATATAATCATTCATAAGTGGATATTAGAGATATATAATATAGGGTAAACATATTAAAATCTGTACACCTAAAGAAATTAATCAAGAAGGAGAACTCTGGTTAATTTGCTCAATCCCCATTCAGAAAGCAGAGAGGATGGACATCAGAAGAGGGAGAAAACAGGGAACAGGACAGGAGCCTACCACAGAGGGCCTCTGAAAAGGTCTACTGTGCAGGGTATCAAAGCAGATGCTAAAACTTATAGCTACACTTTGGGCAGAGTGCAGGGAATCTTATGAAAAAAGAGGGAGATATTAAGACCTGGGGAGTACAGGAGCTCCACAATGAGAGCAACAAAACCAAAAAAAATGTGGTCACAGGGATCTTTCCTGAGACTGATCCTCCAACCAAGGACCATGCATGGAGATAACCTAGAACCCCTGCACAAATGGTAGCCCACAGCAATTCAGTGTCCAAATGGGTGCCATAGTAATGGGAACATGGATTGTCTCTGACATGAACTGATTGGCTGTTCCTTGATCAACTCCCCCTGAGGGGGGAACAGCCTTATCAGGCCACAAAGGAAGACAATGCAGCCAGTTTTGATGAGTCTTGATAGACTAGGATCAGATGGAAGGAAAGGAAGACCTCCCCTATCAGTGTACATGTGGAGGGGCATGGATGGAGAAAAGGGAAGGAGGGTGGGATTGGGAGGGGAGAAGGATTGCAGGGGGGGTACAAAGTGAATAAACTGTAATAAAAATTAAAAAATACAAAAAAAAATCTAAAAATAATTTTATTCAAAAAAACCAGCAAAGACTTTAAAATTCTTCAGTTATTTTCTGAATGTCAAATAAGATGAAAAGAGCTCCTGATAGTGGGTAATAACTTTGATTTCAATGAAAATCATATAGATGCAGATTTATAAGCACATGAAAATACTGTAAAATCAGTAGCTAGAAATTACATAATGGCCAGTGGACTAGAAAGGAAATTAGAATATTTTGCTCCATGAGTGTATTTAGTGACAGCTAAATTATCACCTTGTTTCTTGAATAAATTATGGAGTCAGTCTAATAAAACATTATTTAAGCTTATTCAGAAAAAATTCTAGTACTGATGAACAGAAGCATGGATTGAGTCAATACTAAGGAGAAATTAGATTCTCAGTAAGTTTCCAACCCAAGCCAACTTTCAGAATATTTGTTCCATTACTAAATTCTTGAATGCATTTGAAGAGTATACTCCAATGCCATTTCAAGTATAAAAAGTATATTTTCAAACACAGCCCTACCAGTTACCTCTAAGTCTACATCTAGAATACAGCTTTGCCTTGAAAAAGGTTGCATCTGGTATATTTTACAGAATGATTGCTTTATTAATCTTTTGAAACCAAAAGAAAATCTATTAGAACCAGATTCAAACCAGATGTTGTATACAATAAAAATTTAAAGCTTCCACTCTCTAAAATGAGGAAAATAGTCTTTTCCATGTGCGCCTAAATACCCAGTTGCTTCTCTTATAGCTGAGTGATAATGGGTCAATTATCTAAGTAGACGAGTAAGCGCACCCACATGTCCTTCTTTGAACAGAAGTCTAGAGCATAAGCAATGTTTGGCAATGTTAACATGTCAGTAGTAAATTATCCACTTGCCTAAAACAAAACACCATCCCAGATATTTGATATAATGATTTTTCAGACAGTAATTATTAGGCAAGTGAAGTTTATTTACCTAGAAGACAAAAGAAAAAAAAATGTGAGATTTAATATCAATGGGTACACCAATTCAGCAGAAGCACAGGAAAATGATTTTAAAGCCATGCTTGCCCAATTATTTGAGGCTCATAAGGAGGAAATGAACAAGTCTTTCAAAGAGATGGCCAGTCAATTGGAGGCAAAGAAAGAAGAAATAGACAATATCCTTAAAGAAACACAGGCAAACATAGCCAAACAAATAGATACACAAGTAGAGGAAAAATTAGTGGCATATAAGAAGGAAATGAAAAAAGAAATAGAAGCCATCGTAGAGAGACAGGAATCCAAATTCAAACACATGAAAGAAATGGTGCAAGGCATGAAAACAGAATTAGAATCAATAAAGAAAACACAAAATGAGAAAACCCTTGAGCTGGAGAACTTGGAGAAAAGATCAGGAACCACAAAAGTAAGCATCACCAACAGAATACAAGAGATGGAAGAGAGAATCTCTGGAGCTGAAGACACACTTGCAGAAATGGATACTTCTCTCAAAGAAAAAGTAAAATCAGAAAAGTTCCAATCACAAAATATCCAAGAAATCAAGGATGCTATGAAAAGACAAAATCTAAGAATAATAGGAATTCACAAAAAAGAAGACTCCAGACTCCAAGGTCCAGAAAATATTTTCAAGAAAATCATAGAAGAAAATTTTCCCAACTTAAAGAAAGAGATGTCCATAAATATACAAGAGGCCTACAGAACTCCAAATAGACTAGACCAGAAAAGAAACACATCACGTCACATCATAGTCAAAACACTAAATCTACAGAACAAAGAAAAGATATTAAAAGCAGCAAGGGAAAAAGGCCAAGTAACATATGAAGGTAGACCTATCAGAATCACACCGGACTTCTCATCAGAAACTATGAAAGCCAGAAGGGCCTGGGCAAGTATCATGGAGACTCTAAGAGATCACAAATGTCAACCCAGACTACTATACCCTGCAAAGCTTTCAATCAACATAGATGGAGAAAACAAAATATTCCATGACAAAACTAAATTTATACAATATCTACACAGCAAACCATCCCTACAGAAGATACTAGAAGGAAAACTCCAATCCAATGAAAACAAATTCACCCAAGAAAACAGGGCATACAGATAATGTCCCAACAAAATGAAAAGAAAACAAGCAATGAATCAGGGTTAGATCATCGACTCCATTACAAAAGGAACTAACATGCATTGGTCACTATTATCAATCAATATCAATGGACTCAACTCACCAATAAAAAGACACAGGCTAACAGAATGGTTAAGGAAACAGGATCCAACATTCTGTTGCATCCAAGAAACACACCTATGCAACAAAGACAAACACTACCTCAGAGTAAAGGGCTGGAAAACTGTTTTTCAAGCAAACGGTTCCAGAAAACAAGCTGGAGTAGCCATCCTAATATCTAATAAAATAGACTTTCAACCCAAGTTAATCAAAAAAGATAAGGAGGGCCACTATATTCTCATCAAAGGAAAAATCCACCAAGAGGACATCACAATCTTGAATATCTATGCCCCAAATACAAGAGCACCGACATTTGTAAATGAAACATTATTAAAGCTTAAATCATACATTGATCCTAATACCTTAATAGTGGGAGACTTCAACACTCCACTCTCACCAAGGGACAGATCAACTAGACAGACACCAAATAGGGAAATAAAAGCACTCACAGAATCCCTAAATCAAATGGACCTAATAGACGTCTACAGATCATTTCACCCAAACTCAAAAGAGTACACCTTCTTTTCAGCACCCCATGGAACCTTTTCCAAAATAGACCATATAGTGGGCCACAAAGCAAGCCTCAACAGATACAAAAGGATTGAAATAATCCCTTGTATACTATCTGACCACCATGGACTAAAGCTCGACCTCAACAACAACAGAAACAACAAAAAGCCGACACGCACATGGAAACTGAACAACTTACTACTCAATGACAGCTGGGTTAAGGAAGAAATAAAGAAAGAAATTAAAGACTTCCTAGAATTCAATGAAAAGGAAGGCACAACATACCCAAATTTATGGGACACACTGAAAGCAGTGCTCAGAGGAAAATTTATAGCACTAAGTGCCTGCAAGAAGAAATTCGTAACATCACATACAAACAACTTAATGGCCCAACTGAAAACCCTAGATCAAAAAGAAGCAGATACACCCAAAAGGAGCAGACGGGTGGAAATAATCAAACTAAGGGCTGAAATCAATCAACTAGAAACAAATAAAACTATCCAAAGAATCAATGAAACAAAAAGCTGGTTCTTTGAGAAAATCAACAAGATAGACAAACCCTTAGCCAAACTAACTAAAAAGCAGAGAGAAACTATCCAGATCAGCAAAATCAGAAATGAAAATGGGGACATAACCACAGACATTGAGGAAATCCAAACAATTATTAGGTCATACTACAAAAGCCTATATGCCACAAAATTTGAGAATCTAAATGAAATGGATAATTTTCTTGAAAGATTCCATCTACCAAAACTAAGTCAAGATCAGGTAGAAAGACTGAATAGCCCTATATCTCCCAAGGAAATCGAAGCAGTCATTAACAGTTTCCCCTCCAAAAAAAGCCCTGGACCAGATGGCTTCAGCGCAGAATTCTACAAGACCTTCAAAGAAGTGCTAACTCCAATTCTCCTCAAGCTATTCCACAAAATAGAAACAGAAGGAACACTACCAAACTCATTCTATGAAGCCACAGTCACCTTAATACCTAAACCACACAAAGACCCAACAAAAAAAGAGAACTTTAGGCCTATCTCTCTTATGAACATTGACACAATTTTTCATAAGTGAAAATTATCAATAAAAAGAGAAGACATCAAGGTAATACTGGTTGTACTTTTAGAAATTAAAAATCTAAGATGAGACTTTGTTGAGTAAGATTGATAGCACTATAGAGAAAATGTTATCTGAACAAAACCTGAAAAACTAATCAAAAACTAAAAATGAATCATAGAAATAGGCACTTGCAAAATAAAATACAGGAAAAGTAATCAAAATATTAAACATCATTTGTGGATTGTGGGAAAATTTAAGCAAGCTTTTCCATGATACCACAGCCGAGAAAGGATACTAGTTAGGAATTACAAAACAATGATGGTTAATAATGTCTATGTGTTTAGACATTTAAAAAAAAGATGTAAATCAAGTCAGTTTATTCTGTACACCCAAAATATGGGAATCTTCAGTAAACTGCATATGTGCAACATATGTGATTGTTCAAAACAAAGGAGGAAGAATGGGAATAGCTGTTAGAGATGAACAATGGCAAGAGTATCCTCAGAGACAGTACAAGCCAGAGCACCATGGCACTGCAGACTCAAAACGGTAGAAACAAACTAAAAGAATTTTACTAAAATGCGAATTCTAAACCCAGTGAAAGTAACGTATCTTGATAGGCAAAGAGTATTGAACTTTGACCTAAATCCATGATTTATGACAAGAAAATTCTTATAAACTATGAATATAAAATATCTTAAAATATAAAATAAAAAATATTATTAACTAGAGGACTCTTCACTAGAAGGATGACACAAAGGTCACAAACTGTTCTAGCAGCCTAAGAAATCATTCAGAGAGAGCTGCGAACATAGGAAGGGTTAACAGGAACTTCTGGAGCACAGCTCTTCATGCTAGAAATGTCTATAGAGTAGAACCATCATCATCACAGACATGATGGAGCACAAAAATATATTTTTCTCTAGTGCCACCCTCTTTGGTGTACTGCAGATCCTGTCAGGGCCATCCATCACTTACAGGATAAATGTTAAAGTGCTGGTGTTGTCTTGGTCACTAACAGAAACAGATTCACTTCAGCTTCCTCACAGATAGCAGCACGTTACTGGCTTAGCTTTACTGAAGCTTGGGAAGTGAGATGGCAAAGTTAGAAAGAAAGACTCTTCTATTGTGGGATAAAGAAATTTCCATTGCAGTTTGTCCTTTTAGCTACCTAGTGTTCATATACAAGCTTTCATTTCTTTATAGTTTCATATAAATACACTGCATGGTACTCCAAACTCATTGGTATAACCTACAAATTACAACTCATTGCCTCTGGTCTTAATTCCTAATTCTTCATATTACAACACCAATATGAAGAATCTTATCATAGTACAGCTTATTTAAAAAAAAAAAAAAAAAAGGAGAGAAAAGGCCCATGGGGTGGCTCAGTGAGAAGTGAAACTTTCTGTCAGGACTCATAATTTGAGGGATTCCCCAGATCATATATGATGGAGGGCAAGAACATATTCTTGCAAATTGTCCTCTAACCTCTGTACATATGCCTTGGCACACATATGCCAACCCACATACACACTAAGTAAATGTAAAGAATTCTCTAAAAGTGGCTAATCAGAAAAAAATGAAGAAAGTTTAAATTATATGAAAAATCATAGGCTGTAAGAATGAATAAATATGGGTAAAATGTCATTTCTGAAAATGATAAGCATTTTTCTATTGTAATTGAGTTTTTAAAGCAAAGTGAATTTACACAAATTTCCAGCCATAAGACATATGACTAGTTTCCAAATGTGAATATCCAGAGAGTATTATTTTTTAGTCATACAAATAACTAGTTTTGTTTGTTTGTTTAATATAATTTTTTATTAATTACAATTTATTCACTCTGCATCCCAGCTGTAGTCCCACCCTCTGGCTCTTTGATCACCTCCACCTGAGGGGGGAGCAGCCTTACCAGAGAAAAACAATGAAATAACTAGTTTTTAATCTCTGGTTCCTTCTGCAAATTGTTTTGCTCATCCATCTTGGTAGCCTTAGGATAAAGTTTCTAAAATTATATTTTCTGTAATTGTCCAATGGTCCCTAATGCTTTCTAATTCAACCATTGTATTATCAGAAATTTTTATATGCAAGTTTTATGTTACCATCCCACAGACTATCTTCTTTTTGCTGTTAGTGTTTCTCTTGTAACTTCCTTAGTCCTCCACTGACTTTCCCATGGTTTCCTCCCAATGAGAAAGTGTCATTTCTTTTATGGTCAAACTAACAAAATAGCCCCTGTGTCAACCAGCCTTACCCAACGTCTGAGCCTTCACTCTTCTTCCACTTCTTCCTAGTGAGACAACTGATCCTTAACTTTTTAGCTACAGTGCAACCATTATGTTCCGAAGGGCAGCTGAAAACATCAATAAGAAAGGCACTCAAAAGCGTGTGGTTCTAGACACAGAATTACATTTACCTTAGCTAGTTTACTTAATATCTCAGCAACGACTTTATCATAAAGTGCTATTTTCTGGCCTGGAGAAATGGTCCTGTGATTAGGAGCACTGGGTGCTGTTCCAGAGAACTAGGCATCCATCTCCAGCACCCACTCATGAGTCCTAACTCTCTCTACCTCTACTCCAGGGAATCTGATTCCCTCTTCAGCCTCTGTGGGCACAGCACACGCAAGGTGTACACACTTGATGCAGGCAACACACTGAAACACATAAGAAGTTACTATTTCAAAGCTCCATGTGCCTCCATGTGATGGAGATGCCCGGATTCAGTTTTGGAATACTCACACACAGAGCTGTGGAGATAGTTCAGCAAATACAGAACTTGCCATACAAACAAGAAGAATGGAATCTGGTCCTCCAAATCCACATAGGACTGAGTGTCATGCCTCCTTTTCCATGTCACCAGCATAGGAGAAGCAAGGGATCCACAAGGAAAGCAGGTTAGTCAGACAAGCCTGAACAACAATGGTGAGGTTCAGAACAACAAAACAAAACAACAACAACACAAAAACCTCCGTCTAATGTTTAAGGTGAAAAGTGATTGAGAAAAACACAAATTCCAACCTTGGGCTTTCGATGACAGTTTTGGTTTAAGCCAAATTAAGTCTAAAGTCTAAATATGATAATATTTATTACTTCTATGTACGTATCACACTCTTGCTGTATTTATTCCTACAAAATTTATACTGCAATGTTTAAATTAATATAGGTAAACATTTTAAATGGACTAAATTTTAGCTGGGAAATATTTTAAAATTATTTATATATATGTATATGTGTGTATAAATGTGTGTGTGTATATATCTCCAACATATACACCATCATGTCCTGAAATATGTTTACTCTGTGGAATGAAGAATTACTTTCTACTTTATCTTTCCAACACCTTCAATAAATGTCCAGTATCTGGAATAATCAATTATTTTGGAAGAGTACAAGAAGATTGCAATCAGTTTGTACCATATCTGAAGGGCAGAGGATCCAAAATTCTGAAGTTGGTGAGTGGAATGGTGGATGAACAGATGTCATACAGTATCTAAGAGAACAAAAATGTCAACCCAGACTATTATACCCAGCAAAGCTTTCAATCAACTTAGATGGAGAAAACAAAGTATTGCATGACAAAACTAAACTTAAACAATACCTGCATAACAATCTAGCCCTGCAGAAGATACTAGAAGGAAAACTGCAATCTAACGAAATCAGCCTCACCCAAGAAAACACAGGATATAGATAACTTCACAATAAAAAAAATTAAAAGTAAACAAACATAGAAACACAGTAACACCACCAACTCCACAATAAAAGGAACTAATATTAATTGGTCACTATTATCTATCAAAATCAACCAACTCAACTCTCTAATAAAAAGACAAAGACTAACAAAACAGTTGCAGAAACAGGATTCAATATTCTGTTGCATCCAAGAAACACACCTCTTTAACAAAGATATACACAACCTCAGAGTAAAGCCTGGAAAAAGGTTTTTCAAGGAAACAGGCCCAGAAAACAAGCTGGAGTACCTATCCTAATATCTAATAAAATAGACTTTCAACCAAAATTAATCAAAATAGATAGAGAGAGACACTTGATTCTCATCAAAGGAAAAAAACACCATGAGGACATTACAGTATTGAACATCTATGCCCCAAATACAAGAGCACCTGTATTTGTAAACAAAACATTATTAAAGCTTAAATCACACATTGACCCCAACACCTTAATAGTGGGTGACTTCAAAACTCCATTCTCACCAAGGGACAGATCATCCAGACAGAAGCTAAACAGGGTCCTTACAGAGGTCCTAAATGAAATGAACATAAAAGATATCTACAGAACTTTTCGCCCAAAATGAAAAGAGTATACCTTCTTTTCAGTACCTCACAAAACCTTCTCAAAAATATTCCTGGGGCAAAAATAATCCTCAACAGATACAAGAAGATAGAAATAATCCCTTCTATCCTATCCGACTACCATAGCCTAGAAGTACATCTCAACAACAACAGAAATACTAAAAAGCCTACATACACATGGAAACTAAACAACTCCCTACTCAATGAGAGTTGGTCAGGGAGTAAATTAAAAAAAAAGAAAGAAATTAGAGGAGTCTTCCTACAATTCATAAAATGAAAGAACAACTTCTGTAAACTTATAGGAAAAAAATGAAAGCAGTGCTAAGAGGAAAGTTCATAGCACTAAGTGCCTTCAGAAAGACGTTTGAGATAACTTATACAAGCAACTTAATGGGACACCTAAAAGCCTTAGGGGATTAAAAAAAAGCAGACACACCCAAGAAGAGTAGACAATTGGAAATAATTAAACTCAGAGTTGAAATCAATGCATTAGAAACAAAAAAATGAATTCAAAGAATCAATGAAACCAAGAGCTTGTTCTTTGTGAAATCAACAAGAGAGGCAAACCCTTAGCCAAACTTACTAAAAGGCAGAGAGAAACTATCCAAATCAGGAAAATCAGAAATGAAAAGGGGGACATAACGACAGACACTGAAGAAATCTGAACAATCATTAGGTCTTACTACAAGAGCTTATATGCCACAAAATTTGAAAATCAAAATGAAAAGGAAAAGGACAATTTTCTTGATATATTCTATTTACCAAAAGTAAATCAAGATCAGGTAAATAGATCAAATAGTCCTATATCCTCCAAGGAAATAGAAGCAGTCAACAAAGGCCTACCTTCAAAACAAACAAAGGGCCTGATGGATTCAGTGAAAATTTATGAAATCTTCAAAGAAGAGCTAACTCCAAGTCTTTTCAAACTATTTCACAAAATAGAAGCAGAGAAACCATTACCAAACTCATCCTATGAGGCCACAGTTACTTTGATACCTAACACACAAAGACTCAACAAAAAAAGAGAACTTGAGACTTATATCTCTTATGTACATTGATGCAAAACTACTCAAAAAATACTTGCAAACCAAATCCAAGAACACATAACATATATCATCCTCATCCGCTATGACCCAGGCATACACATGTGGTTCAATATATAGAAATACATCAATGTAATCTACCATATAAACAAATTGAAGAAGAAAACAACATGATAATCTACTTAGATGCGAAAAAAAGCATTTGAGAAAATCCAACACCCATTCATGCTTAAAATCTTGGAGACATAATGATACAAGGCACATACCTAAACAAAGTAAAGACAACATACAGCAAGCCAGTAGCTAACATAAAATTAAATAGAAAAAAACCTTAAATCAATCCTGCTGAAATCAGGGACAAGACAAGGCTGCCCACTCTCTTCTTATCTCTTCAAAATTGTACTTGAAGTCCTAGCTAGAGCAATAAGATAACTAAAGGAGATCAGGGAATATACATTGGAAAAGAAGAAGTCAACATATCACTATTTGTAGATGATATGATAGTATTCATGAGTGAACCCAAAAATTCAATCAGGGAACTCATTCAGCTGATAAACACCTTCAACAAAAGTGGCTGGATACATAATTAACTCAAAAAAAAAAAAAAAAAGAAAAAGAAAAGAGTAGCCCTCCTGTATACAAAAGACTAAATTGCAGAGAAAGATATTAGGGAAACTACACCCTTCACAATAGCCACTAGAAACATAAAGTACCTTGGTGTGACTCTAACCAAGCAAGTGAAAGACCTTTTTGAAAGAAATCTCTAGCCTCTGAAGAAAGAAATGGAAGAAGATTTTAGAAGATGGAAAGATCTCCCGTGCTCATGTATCAGTATGATTAAAATAGTGAAAATGGCCATCCTCCTAAAACCAATCTAGAGATTCAATGCAATTCACATCAAAATATCAACATCATTCTTTATAGAACTTAAGAGAACAATTCTCAATTTCATATGGAAAAAGAAAAAAAAAACAAAATTGGTAAAACAATCCTCTATCTCCATCCCTGATCTCAAGCTGTATTACAGAGCAATAGTAATAAAAACTGCATGGTACTGGCATAGTAACAGAATGGTGGATGAATGGTATCCAATAGAAGACCGAGAAATAAACCCACATACCTATAAAAATTAACTTTGTGACAAGGAAGCAAAAAACATACAATGCAAAAAAGACAGCATCATCAACAAATGGTGCTGGTCTAACTGGATGTCTACATGTAGAAAAATGCCAACAGATCCATACTTATCACTTTGCAGAAATCTAAAGTCCAAGTGGATCAAGAACTCAATATAAAACCAGACACACTAAACTTGTTAGAAGAAAAAGTGGAGAAGAGCCTTGAATTCATTGGCACAGGAGACAGCTTCCTGAACAGAAAAATAACAGCACAGGCTCTAAGATCAACAATCAATAAATGGGACCCCATGAAACTTAAAAGCTTCTGTAAAGCAAAGGACAGTGTCATCATAACAAAATGACAGCTTACACACTGGGAAAGGATCTTCACCATCTCTATATCTGACAGAGGACTAATATCCAGAATATATAAAGAACTCAAAAAGTTAACCAGCAACAAATCAAGTAATCCAAAGAAAAAATGGGGTACAAAGCTAAACAGAGAATTCTCAATAGACGAATATAGAATGGCATAGAAAGACTTGAAGAAATGCCCAATGTCTTTAGTCATCAGCAAATGAAAATCAAAATGACCCTGAGATTTCACCTTATACCCACTAGAATTACTAAGATAAAATACTCAAACGACTACACATGTTAGAGAGGATGTGGAGAAAGGGAAACCCTCTTCCATTGTTGCAAGAAGTGTAACCTTGTAAAACCACTTTGGAAATCAATCTGGCACTTTCTCAGAAAATTAGGAATAGTGCTACCTGAAGATCCAGCTATACCACTCCTAGTCATATATCCAATATCTGTTCAAGTATACAACAAGGAAATTTATACAACCATGTTCATAACAGCTTTATTCCTAATAGGCAGAATCTATAAACAACCCAGATGTCCCTCAACTGTGGAATGGATACAGGAATTGTGGTACATTTGCACAATGGAATACTGCTCAGCAATTAAAAACAATGAAATCATAAAATTTGCATGTAAATGGTGGGAACTAAACAAGATCATCCTGAGTGATGTAACCCAGAAGCAGAAAGACACACAGGGTATATACTCACTTATAAGTGGATATTAGACATATAATCTAGGATAAACATACTAAAATCTGTACACCTAAAGAAGCTAAGCAAGAAGGAGGACCCTGGGTAAGATGATCAATCCTCATTCAGAAAGACAAACTGAATAGACATTGGAAGAGGGAGAATAGGAATAGGGCAGGAGCCTACCACAAAGGGCCTCTGAAAGACTCTACACAGTAGGGCATCAAAGCAAATGCTGAGACTCATAGGCAAACTTTGCACAGATTTAAGGGATTCTTATGAAAGATGGGGGGCATAGTAAGACCTGGAAAATACAGGAGCTCCACAAGGAGAGCAACAAAACCAAAAAATATGGGCACAGGGATCTTTTCTGAGACTTACACTACAAACAAGGACAATTCATGAGATAATCTAGAACCCCTGTGCAAATGTAGTCCATGGCAGCTCAGTGTTGAAATAGGTTCCTAGTAAAGGGAACAGGGACTGTCTCTGACATGAACTCAATGGCTGGCTCTATGATCACCTCCTCCTCAGGGCGAGAGCAGCCTTACCAGGCCACAGAGGAAGATGATGCAGCTGGTCCTGATGAGACTTGATAGGTTAGGGTCAGGTGGAAGGGGAGGATGACCTACCCTATCAGTGGACTGGGGGAGGGGCATGGGAGGAAAAGAGGGAAGGACAGTACTATTGGGTTGGGAAGAGGGAGGGGGCTACAGCTGGATACAAAGTGAATAAATTGTAATAAATAAAGAAGGTAAATAAATTTTAAGAATCAATTATTTCTAATGTTTATCTTTACTGCTCAGTGATCACCAATTTGTAGGAATGCATTATATCAACTGAGAAATTATTAAATCTTTTTAATTATCAAGGATTTTATTTTGCTAGATTAATTAAATTTCTCTTTCTACTAATTATAGACCATTGATATTTAGCCCTCTCAAAATATATATTAAAAAAAAAAAACAACAAGACACAAGTGTACAAGGAAAGCTGAGAAATCCTAAGTTTGAATAATGGTTAGCAGAGATATTCAGGTATTTCTGGATTTTCTTTACTATCAAGGGAACCACATTATTGCTCTGCATCTCACTTCTTTTGTACTGTGGCTTTCAAGGCTGTGTGTGTGTGTGTGTGTGTGTGTGTGTGTGTGTGTGTTCCTTCTTTTGTTTGCATCCCATTATTGCTAAATGCTGAGTGAGAAAAAATAAATAAATTAAAATTGCAATATTAGGCAGCAAAATACATGTGACTAATGTCCCTTTTAGAAACAGTCCACATTGGCTTTAACCCCTGCTGTACAATCCTTCATCTTTATGTATCTGTGTTTCGGTCTCCTGATCTGTAAAATGGGAAATAAATGTATTTATTCAGTGAGCTTTAGGTTAAATGAGAAACAGTGGATAGGAGCTAACTGCCTTCATCTTTGGGGAAAAGATGCTTCTCATCCACTCTATTAGGAGTTTTTATTCTAACAAATTTTCATCTTCACATATGTCAGTAATTTGAAAAATTTTTAAAAAATCATAAAAAAAACCTAAAGCAATAAATCTCATTCAGAATGGCACATAGGTAGGCACCAGAAGCGGTGAGAGGAAAGAGGATGGGAACCTACTACAGAGGGTCCTCTGAATGGCTCCACCCGAGAATGGATTGAAGCATGTGCTGAGGCTCACAGCCAAACATTGGACAGAGTGCAGGGAGTCTTATGGAAGAAGAGGGGGTTGAGGATAGAGGGACGTGGTGGAGACAGGAGCCTCACAAGGAGACCAACAAAGCTAAAGGATCTGAGCTCAGGACGTCCTGCAAGTACTGATGCACCAACAGAGGACCACGCATGGAGAGGGCCTAGATTCCCTACTCAGAAGTGGCCAATTGGCATTTAAATTCCACGTGGCTCTCCAAGTGAGGGGATCAGGGGCTGCCTCTATCAAAAACTCTGTTGCCTGCTCTTTGATCACTTGCCACCATGGTGATACTGCCTTGCCAGACATCAGAGGGGGAGGACCCAGGCAGTCCTGAATAGACTTAACAAGCTGTGGACAAAGGCAGTGGAGGAGATCTCCCCCTTTCAGTGGACTAAGGGGAAGGGATATAGGGTAAAAGGAGGGGTGAGAATGAGAGGAGTTGAGGGAGGGGCTTCAATGGGGATAGATAATGAAAAATTGCCACTCCTGATGAGACCTGAAAGACTAGGATCAGAGGGAAGGGGAGGAGGACCTCCCTTTTCAGTGGACTGGGAGAGGGACACGGGTGGGGAAGAGGGAAGGTGGAATTGGGAGGGAAGGTGGGCAGCAGGTACAGGGGGTATACAAAGTGAATAAATTGTAATTAATAAAAAAAAGTAAGTGTGTAGTTATCTTTTGAAATTATAATTATTTTTATAAAGAAAAACCTAAATAAACAGGGTGAGTAATTGATAGGAAATAACAGAATTTAGCTTACTGGACTGGAATATTGAGCCAAAGATATTTTTTCTGAATACAGTAATAAAGACACAAAGAAGGAAAAGCTGATAGATGATGGGAAGGTTCCAGCACTTCTACCGGCCTCTCAAAAAACGCAAAGACTGCATTAGAACAAAGGTAGAGGTTGGGGTAGAAATGGCGAAGGAAACATCCCACATCTGAAGATCTGAATCTCGTTGTGTAATAATCAGTTATATGTGATTTAAACAATGCAAGATCTTAATTAAAGATTTAATTCAAAGAAAAAAATGAAAAAACTAGAACGAAGGATTACTGTCCTTTTCAATACATTTCAACACAAGCTTTTAAAAGGCATTACACAGTTTCCATCTAAATGTGAAATGTTTGTGCTAGATATAACTTAGTAAGCACCTAATGATAGCATTTCTTTTTATTTTCTTAATTTATTTTCATTAAAGAATCATTAAATATAAACAATATATTAGTTTGAATTTAATGTAAATATATAACTTTATCACCATCTTTATGCTGAAAAATCTTAAAACCCTGATTTTTTTTTTTTTTTTTTTTTTGGTTTGATTAAATGCACTGAGCAATTCTTTGTTCTAAAGGGTTTTTTTTCCCATTTTAATTTAGATCGTGTGATATGGCATTACTACTGCATGGTAACTGGCCTGATGTCTAGTTGTGTCATAGTTTACAATAGTATTCTGTATGAGACAAAGGAGATTAACAGTGAGCGAGGCTTCTACTACTTCCGTGCTCTGAAACTCCCAGCCAGCAAAGAAATTCATCAGTTATTCATGCACAACTAAAATACAAAAGAGTGTACTGCAGTACTAGGACCAAAATACTTTTTGTTCTTGATGTCAAGGATCTATTGGAAGGCATTCTACAAATAAGAAAGTCTCAACAGGCCGCAAGTCTATAGCTCATATACTATTCAACTGGAAGGAGGCTCCAGTGTGGAATTTCAAATGTAAGGCTCCTTCTTTGCATTATTCATTGTAAGTCAATAAACATCTGCCCTTGGCCTCCAAATATAGGTTCCTGAGCCCCAGTGGACACAATGGACAAGAAACTGTATATTCATTTTTTCCAAATTTGATGAAATTCAAGATGACGGTTTTCTATACAGAGCCTTCTCTTGGGAGTAAAGACAGCATCTATATCTATCATTTGTACTTGCACAAATGTCTACCTCTATAAGGTTTGAAAATCAAAAGTTATTTTTTGATGTGGACATTAAAGGGGAATAGCATCCTTTCTTGGAAATTCTGGGGTCATTTCACTCGTAGAATTGGAAGATTCTCTCCAAATATGCTTCTGATATATTGGGAAGATAATTCTGTTAACAATATAACATATTTTAGTATGATAAGTCGTAAGAACTATAGCATTAGCTTCAGTATTTTTTTTATAAATTATGAACATATATTTTAGGAAAAAGAATGGGCTTACATTAGGTTTTGTACGCAATTTTAATGATTAGGCTCAGTTGTCAAATTTATTTTGGATGAAAAGTTCAAAGGTGATTAATAAAATTTCTTCAAGTAAATATAAATGTCTAAGTAAAATGTCATCAGAGATTATAGATTGCTTAGTTCACAGTATTTCCTTTTTGTTTGGACAAACAATATTCACACAATAAAGGGCTAGTTATAAAACTTGTATTTTATCCTGCTAGAGAAGAATAGAACTTTATTTTCAGTGGACCAATGATTCAAATAACTTGTTCTGAAATCCAAATTGACTTTAAAACTGAAATGTAGGGCTGAAGAAATGTCCCAGTAAATAATAGCTCTTGCTGTTCTTCCTTGGGACCTGATTCAGTTCTTAGAACCCACATGCCATTCCAGCTCTGTCCTTAACTCCAACTCTGGAAGATGCAACACCCTCTTCCGTACTTTGGAAGCATCCGAACAAATGTGCTCGTAACAATGTACAGGCACAAAACCATGCACATCATTAAAAACTTTTAAAATATATTTTTAAATTATATATAATCTTACAATTATCCAACAAATCTACAATGTGCGTATCACTCAGCAACTGAAACCACAGTGTGGCAACAAAATGTCCTGGGCCGTGTTCAAAGATCATAATTCTAGTTTAAACAAGAAAATTGAACAATTAAATGAGGACGTCATGAGAATTTATTCCTTGTTTCTTGGTGAACTTATTGGTGTCTATGAAACAAAATAATTATTTTAAATATTGTTTTTGTACACAGTGAAATATGTGTGTATGTATATATATTTGTGTATCCTGACAAGTATTTACTAAAGCTTAACATTAACATTTTTGTTAATGTTAAGTTCTCCATTTAAAATACAACCACTGAGATAGCTCACTCAGGTTGATCTTTTCCACATTCTACCATTTACCTGCAAATTTCGTGATTTCCTTGTTTTTTGTTGCTGAGTAATATTCCATTGTGTAGATGTACCACAATTTCTGTATCTATTCCTCCACTGAGTGTCATCTGGGCTGTTTCCAGCTTCTGGCTATTACAAATAAGGCTGCTATAAACATGGTTGAACAAATGTCCTTATTGTGTACTAGAGCCTCTTTTGGGTATATGCCTAGGAGTTGTATGGCTGGATGTTGAGCTATTGCAGAAGCAGAAAGACACACGCGGTTTATACTCACTCATATAGACATAAAATATAGGATAAACCTACTAAAATCTGTACACCTAAAGAAACTAATTGAGAGGGAGGACTCCTGCTAAAATGCTCAATTCCTATCCAGGAAGGTAAGAAGATGGACATCAGAATAAGGCAAAAAGAAGGAACAAGTCAGGGGCCTAACACAGATGACCTCTGAAAGGCTCTGCCCTGCAGACTATCAATGCAGATGCTGAAACTTATGGGCAACCTTTGGGCAGAGTGCAGGGAATCTTAGGAAAGAAGTGGGAAACAGTAAGATCTGGAGAGGACAGCAACTCCACAAGGAGAGCAACAGAACCAAAAAATCTGAGCACAAGGGTCTTTCCTGAGAATGAGAGTCCAACTTAGGACCATGCATGGAGATAACCTAGGACCCCTGCTCAGATGTAGCCCATGGCAGTTCTGTATCCAAGTGGGTTCCATTGTAATAGGAACAATGACTGTCTCTGACATGAACTGATTGGCCTGCTCTTTAATTACCTCCCCCTGAGGGGGAAGCAGCATTACCAGGCCACATAAGAAGAAAATGCAGACACTCCTGAAATCTAATTTACTAGGATCAGAAGGAAGGAAAAGAATACCTCTTCTATCAGTGGAGGGGCATACATGCAGAGGGTAGAGGAAGGGAGGAATTGGGACAGGAGGAGGGAGGGTACCCAGGGGGGATACAAAGTGAATAAAGTGTTTTTAATAAAAAAAAAATAAATAAATACAACCACTGAAAGTTTGTTTATGAGTCTTAGCATTTGCTTTGCTACAATGCTGTTGTGCAAACGCAGAGTGCAGGGAATCTTATGAAGGAAGGAGGAGATAGTAAAACCTGGAGGGGCCAGAAGCTCCACAAGGAAAACAACAAAACCAAAATATCTGGACACAGGGATCTTTTCTGCTGATACTCCAACCAAGGACCATGCATGGAGATAACCTGGAACCCCTGCTCAGATATAGCCTATGGCAGCTTAGTCTCCAAGTGAGTTTCCTAGTAAGGGGAACAGGGGCTGTCTCTGACATGAACTCAGTGGCTGGCTTTTTGATCATCTCCCCCTGAGTGAGGAGCAGCCTTGCCAGGCCACAGAGGAAGACAATGAAGCCTTTCCTGATAAGACTAGATAGGCTAGGGTCAGGTGGAACAGAAGAGAGGACCTCTCCTATCAGTGGATTTGGAGAGGGGGGTGGGAGAAGATGAGGGAGGGAGGGTGGGATAGGGAGAAAATGAGGCAGGGGGCTACAGCTGGGATACAAATTAAATAAACTGTAATTAATACACAGGGTCTTTTCTGAGACTGACATTCAACCAAGGACCATGTATGGATATAACCTAGAACCTCCACTCAGATGTAGCCTGTGGTAGCTCAGTAACCAATTGGTTTCCCAAAGTGAGGGGAACAAGGACTATTTCTAACAGGAACTCAATGACTGGCTCTTTGGTCTCCCCACCCCCGAAGGGAGGAACAGTCCTGTTAGGCCACAGAGGAGGGCTTTGCAGCCAGTCCTGAAGATATCTGATAAAACAGGATCAGATGAATGGGGAGGAGGTCCCCCCCATCAGTGGACTTGGAAAGGGGCACGGTGGAGATGAGGGAGGGAGGGAAAGACTGGGAGGGAATGAGGGATCGGGACACGGATGGGATACAGAGTTAATAAAATGTAACTGATAAGAAAAAAAATAAAATTAAAAAAAAAGAAAAAAAATACAAAAATAAAATTTTAATACAAAAACAGAATCACTCTAGAGGCTCAACTTTTAAGAGCACCAGCAACCATGTTAGATGACTCATAGCTGTCTGTAATTCCAGGTTCAAGGATCTCTGATACAATCTTATAGCTGTCTTAGATACCTACATACAAGTGACGTACATTCACACACACACACACACACACACACACACACACACACTAAAATGAGACAGAGAGAAAGTGAGCAAAAGAAAAGAAATACATATCATATGCATAAATTAAAATAAGTACTTTTTAAAATCACCACCTCATATACTCTGGAAACGCTGATAATCTGTAATTACACTCCCTTGCTTTTGTCTTTATAGACTGCTTTTATAACAAGTTACAGTGAGAGAAATAATATATTAAATACTTCACATTTGTTATAGTCTGAGGCAGGTACTGGACATTCTCAGCATTATGTTTGTGTTATGTTTTCTTACAAGGAAAGCAATATGTCCACACACGTACAGTGACAGGAATGTGGAATGATGCTCTCATGTATAATCGTGATTTACACAAAAGCAGAAGTTCTGGACATCAGAGCTAATTTGTTTATCACGGGTTTTTTTCTGTTGCACAATTATATTTGGTGTCATTTCATACTTGAGATATATCTTTGGCTCTGGGTCTCCACAAGATTTAAAAGATAAAGTGACATTTACCCAAAGAATTCTAAAGGGAGTCAAGTACAAAAAAACAAAAACAAACAAACAAACAAAAAAAAACAGAAGACTTGAATTTCTTATGCACCTCTCCTAAAACTATAATTACCACAAATATTATATTTCTTTATATTCAGAATAAAGACTGCTTTTGAGTACCTATATTGAGCCTTATTGTTCAATAAGAAATATTGCTTCTTCAAGCAACACTAGGGCTCTTATTAATCGGTTTCTTTCGTCTAAGGGTTTATTTCTTTTACAAAGATAGGCGTGCATAAACACCGTTTTGCACACATGTGAGTACAGCTGCCCTTATATTCAGAAGAAGGTATAGGATTCCCTGAAGCTGTAGTTTTAGGCAGTTGTTAGCCATCCAGGGATGCGGATTGTAGGAACTGAGCTTCTGTCTTCAAAAAAGTAGCAACACCTTTAACTACCAATCAATCATTGCAGCCCCCAAAGTTTGCCTCTTGTTTAAATTACCCTGTTAATTAATTTTCTCCATATATATGGGGAAACTTGTCTCAACACTATTTGATACCATTTATTTATAACTTGTAAAATTTTAAATTCTTCATGCAAAATTTTCACAACACTGACACATAACATGATGTAAAATTGAACAGTTGTACAAATACACTTTTAATTATAATATTCTGTTAACAAAATATTTGAATTTGATTAATACCTGAGCATGTGAGTTCAAGTCTCTTGGACCTTTATATTTCCGGTGTGTGCGTGTGTGTACGTGTGTGTGCATGGATAGGAGGGTGGGTGAACTCATGCCAATTTTAAGTTGGTATCCATGGAGGCCATAAGCCTCTCTCAGAGTTCTTTGGAGCTGGAATTACAGGCAGCTGTGAGTCACCTAAAATGGTTGCTTTTGCTTTTAACACTTAAACCTCTAGGATGATTCCATAAGTTAGTTTTGAAAAAAGCACTCAACACAAAGAAAAAAACTTACTTTAAAATGAGTACTTTCAGGAAATACTTGTCAGCAGAAAAATAATCTGTGGGGCAAAATTAACTCTGAAGTCCAGCACTGCTTGTGTATAAAGTCATACGTGAGGGCACTGCTCCACATTCCTGTTACTGTGTGTAGACATATTACCTCTGGCATATATGTTCAATACACATTTAATAATTACTTAATACACATGTTTTAGATTACACAAAAAGTACATTTTATAACTTTTAAATTATTGAAGTTTCCATACGTTGGTGATTTAGTATTGTCCCAGAAGCTGTACACTCTGAGTTCAATCCTGATTTTAGTATACCTCATGTGTCCAGTATTAGTTATGGCAATACTACGTCATTAGTCAAGTAAGCAGTTTTGTTTTTCAATCTCTCAACAAGCAATTGGGATGTCATGTGGTTGATATTTTAATTTATTTTATTATTTTTTAAATTTATTTTTAATTTATATATTCACTTTACATACAGATCATATCCTCCTCCTTCATTTTCTCCTGGTCCTACTCTCCCACCCTTTCTCCACTATCCATCCCCCTTCTCCTCAGAAAAGGGGACCCCCCACACCAACCCATGCCAGCACATCAAATTGCATCAGGACTGAGCTTATCTTCATCCACTGAGGCCAGGCAAGATATCCTGGTTAGGGCAAAGTGATCAAAAGCAGGCAATAAAGTCCATGTCATAGACAGCACCCACTCAACTTACTAGGGAACCCACATGAAGATCAAACTGCCCATTGGTTACATATGTGTACGGGGTCTAGATCCAGTCCATGCATCTTCTCTGGTTGGTGGTTCAGTCTCCGTAAGCCCCTGTGGGCCTAGGTTAGTTGAGACTGTTAGTCTTCTTGTGGTATTCTTGTCCCCTCTGGCTCCTTCTATCCATCCCCCACTCTCTTTCATAGAACTTCCCCAACTTCCCTCTAATGCTTGACTGTGATCTGATTCGATCAGCTACTGGGTGGGGCCTCACAGGAGACAGTTATGCTAGATTCCTGTCTGTAACAGAGTATTGTTAATGGTGTCAGGAGTTGGCTCTCTCCTATGGGGTGGGTCTCAGGATGGGACAGGCAGTGCTTGAAAGTTCCCTTGGTCTCTACTCTACCTTTATCACTTTACATCTTCTAGGCAGGGTAAATTTTGGGTTGAAGGTAGTGTAGGTAGATTGGTGTGGTTGATATTTTCATAATCACAGAATGTGGTACAACTTTTTCTCAGTGTTCATCCCATAGTTCTGATTTATTTAAACATTTTTTATTGTGAGGCCATGAAATAGTTCTATTTCTTTATCAGTGTAAGTGTGTGCCCTTCTGATATTTTTCTACCTCTTCTCAGTCTCTGAGAACCCTATGTGCTGCTTTCTATGTTTTTGTTAACATAACTTTCTTTTTTTCTTAAGTCTAATATCAAATATCATCTTGTTTCCCCTAATAATTTAGGAACATCCCAAATATGACATTTCTAAAGATGAAAAACAATTAATTATTTAAAATGAATAACATTTGCTTACTACTTTACATGAGAAGCAGAGTGTCACATAATACAGTGAGATAAGAGAATGAATTGACTATACTATGTCACTTGATCTTAGCCAAAAGGCCGAGAAGCGATTGACTATACTGCAAGAGGTCAATCCTCTAATTGAACACCATCAAGCTTCCTTTTAGTTGAGCATTAATTCCTTTATGTACAACTAAGGCATGAGCTACATTGGCTAAATGATTATTCAGGGTCTGAGCAGTCTGCCCAGTATGACTCATGGCTAATGCCCTGGTGGTAGCTCCAACAGCTGCCAATGAGATGGCAGTAACAATGGTGGCTGTAGTTCCAAGATCCCTTTTCTGTCTGAAGAGAGTCATAGCGTGAGGGGCATCAACGGGCACAGGCACCCAGCGAGGCATGCAAGTAACCAGGGCATACCTAAATTCACTAGCATTCCAGCATTGGGCAAAAAAGCAAGTATCATCACCACAATTACTTGGCTCTATCTGGCTAATGATGAATAAAAATGGGGGATATAAACAAACAGATTGACACTTTTAAGTGCACTGAGCCTTCAAGAAGAAATTTGTGACATCTCATACAAGCAACTTAATGGCCCAACTAAAAGCCCTAAAAAAAAGAAGCATATACACCCAAGAGGAGCAGACAGCTGGAAATAATCACTCAGGACTGAAATGAATCAATTAGAGACAAAAAAAATATTCAAAGAATCAATGAAACCAGAGCTGGTTCTTTGAGAAAATTAAGAAGATAGACAAAACCTTAGCCAAACTAACTAAAAGGCAGAGAGACACCATCCAAATCAACAAAATCAGAAATGAAAAGGAGTACATAACTACAGACACCGAGGAAATCCAAGCAATTACTAGGTCGTACTACAAAAGCCTATATGCCACGAAATTCAAAAATCTAAAAGAAATGGACAATTTTCTAGATAGAGTCCATCTACCAAAATTAAGTCAAGATCAGGTAGAAAGATTGAATAGTCCTATATCTCCCAAGGAAATAGAAGCAGTCATAAACAGTCTCCCTTTCAAAAAAGCCCTGGGCCAGATGGATTCAGTGCAGAATTCTACCAGACCTTCAAAGAAGTGCTAACTCCAAATCTCTCCAAACTATTCCACAAAATAGAAACAGAAGGAACATTACCAAACTCATTCTACGAAGGCACAGTCACCTTGACACCTAAACCATACAAAGATCCAACAAAAAAAAGAGAACTTCAGATCTATCTCTCTTATGAACATTGATGCAAAAATATTCAATAAAATACTTGCAAACCCAATCCAAGAACTCATCAAAGATATCATTGACCATGTCCAAGTAGGCTTCATCCCAGGCATGCAAGGGTGGTCCAACATATGGAAATCCATCAATGTGATCAACCACATAAACAAACTGAAGGAGAAAAACCACATGATCATCTCCTTAGATGCAAAAAAAAAAGAGAGCTTTGGACAAAGTCCAACACACATTCATGTTTAAAGTCTTGGAGAGATCAGAGATACAAGGCACATACCTAAACATAGTAAATGCAATATACAGCAAGCCTATAGCCAACATCAAACTCAATGGAGAAAAGCTTAAATCAATCCCAATGAAATCAGAGACAAGACAAGGCTGCCCAGTCTCTCCATATCTTTTCAACATAATAGTTGAAGTCCTAGCCAGAGCACTAAGACAACTAAAGTAGATCAAAGGGATACAAATTGGAAAGGAAGACATCAAAGTGTCACTATTCGCAGATGATATGATAGTATACATGATCAAGCCCAAAAATTTAACCGGAGAACTCCTTCAGATGATAAACACCTTCAGCAAAGTGGCAGGATACAAAATTAACTCAAAAAAAAAAAAAAAAAAAAAAAAAAAAACCAACCAGAATCCCTCCTGTATGCCAAAGAAAAAAGGGCTGAAAAAAAAATCAAGGAGACAACACCATTCACAATAGCCACTAATCACATAAAGTACCTTGGGATGACACTAACCAAGCAAGTGAAAGGTCTATTTGAGAAAAACTTCAAGTCTCTGAAGAAAGAAATCGAAGAAGATATCAGAAAATGGAAAGATCTCCCGTGCTCATGGATTGGTAGGATTAACATTGTGAAAATGGCCATCCTGCCAAAAGCAATCTACAGATTCAATGCAATTCCCATCAAAATACCAACTCAATTCTTTACAGACCTTGAAAAAAAGATTCTCAGCTTCATATGGAGAAACAAAAAACCCAGAATCTCCAAAACGATCCTGTACAACAACAGATCATCTGGAGGTATCTCCATCCCTGATCTCAAGCTCTACTACAGGGCAACAGTAATAAAAACTGCATAGTATTGGCATGGAAACAGAAAGGAGGATCAATGGAACCGCATAGAAGACCCAGAAATAAATCTACACACCTATGAATACTCGATATTTGACAAAGAAGCCAAATCCATTCAATGGAAAAAAGACAGCATCTTCAACAAATGGTGCTGGACCAACTGGATGTCTACATGCAGAAAAATGAAAATAGATCCATATTTATCACCCTGCACAAAACTAAAGTCAAAGTGGATCAAGGACCTCAACATAAAACCAGATACCCTAAATCAATTGGAAAAAAAAGTGGGGAATAGCCTAGAACTCATTGTCACAGGAGACAACTTCCTGAACAGAACACCAACAACACAGGCTCTAAGAGCAACAATCAATAAATGGGACCTCATGAAACTGAAAAGCTTCTGTAAAGAAATGGACACCGTCAACACAACAAAACGACTGCCTACAGATTGGGAAAGAATCTTCACCAACCCTTTATCTGACAGAGGGCTCATATCCAGTATATATAAAGAACTAAAGAAGCTGAAAAGCAACAAACGAAGTAATCCAATTAAAATATGGGGAACAGAGCTAAGCAGAGAATTCTCCATAGAAGAATATCGGATGGCAGAGAAACACTTAAAGAAATGGTCAACATCATTAGCCATCAGGGAAATGCAAATCAAAATGACCCTGAGATTTCACCTTACACCCATCAGAATGGCCAAGATGAAAAACTCAAATGACAAAACATGCTGGAGAGGTTGTGGAGAATGGGAAACCCTCCTCCATTGCTGGTGGGAATGTAAACTGGTACAACCACTTTGGAAGTCAATCTGGTGCTTTCTGAGACAATTAGCAATAGTGCTTCCTCAAGACCCAGCTATACCACTACCAGGTATATACCTAAAATTTGCACAAGGACACAACAAGGACATTTCTTCAACCATGTTTGTAGCAGCTTTATTTGTAATAGCCAGAACATGGAAACAACCCAGATGTCCATCAATGGAGGAATGGATACAGAAATTGTGCTATTTTTACACAATGGAATACTACTCAGCAATCAAAAATGAGGAAATCATGAAATTTGCAGGCAAATGGTGGGATCTAGAAAAGATCATTCTGAGTGAAGTATCTCAGAAGGAGAAAGACAAACATCGTATATACTCACTTATATAGACCTACAAGATATGATAAGCATAATGAAATCTATACACCTAAAGAAGATAAACAAGAAAGCAGACACAGGGTAAGATGATCAATCCTCACTTAGAAAGACAAATGGGGTGTGCATTGGACATATGACAGGAGTCTACCACAGAAGGCATCTGAAAGACTCTACCTAGCCGTGTATCAAAGCAGATACTAAGACTCATAACCAAACCTTCGGCAGAGTGCAGGGAATCATAAGAAAGAAGGGGAGTTAGTATGTTGTGGGAAGGCTAGGAGCTCCACAAGGACCAAATATATCTGGGCACAGGGGTCTTTTCTGAGACTGACACTCGACCAAGGACCATGTAGGATATAACCTAGAATCTCTGCTGGGATGTAGCCCGTGGTAGCTCAGTAACCAATTGGTTTCCCATAGTAAGGGGAACAAGGACTATTTCTGACAGGAACTCAATGGCTGGCTCTTTGACCTCCTCCCCCCAACGGAGGAGCAGTACTGCTAGGCCACAGAGGAGGACTTTGCAGCCAGTCCTGAAGACACCTTATAAACCAGGGTCAGATGAAAGGGGGGAGTTCTCCCCAATCAGTGGAATTGGAAAGGGGCACGGTGGAGATGAGAGAAGGAAGGTGAGATTGGGAGGGAATAAGGGAGCGGGATACAGCTGGGATAAATAGTTAATAAAATGTAACTAATAATTAAAAAATAAAATAAAATAAAAACATTTTCAAAGTTCCAGTAAGTTTTGCTCCTAAAATTGAGTTAAGAGTGCTAGGGATGGGTTCTGGAGAGATGGCTTATCTTCCAAAGAACCATGGTTCAATTCCTAGCACCCACATGGCAACTCCCAACTGTATGGAATGCCATTTCTAATGGATCTGACACCTTCCTACTAATGCACACAAAAAATAAAATAAAATAAAGTATTTTTAAAACAGTACTAGAGATGTTAACCAAAACATACGTGTTCCCAGCTCAAATATAAGAAACACTAGCCATGTCAAATGAATGCTTACTCTTTTTTGTCATCATATTTTTATTACCATTGAAAAGACAGCTGCTTATGAAATATTTTGCTGCCATAGAGAATGATCCGATCAAAGGAAATCGTGACTTTAGAGAGTATATGCCCATGGTACTCTCTCCAGGAGAAAAAAAAAAAAATGAGAAGCACTGTTCTTTCATAGCCACATCTCCATTCTTCACTGTGGCTCAGAACTCTCCTGAAGCTGATCTGTGGTCACTGCTACAATGAACAATGACAACAGAAGCAAATTTGCATGTGAACTTAAGTGTAACGGACTCATCCCAGAATTGTTTTATGGGGACATATGAATTAACGTTTTGATGCACAATTGACTAGGAAGGACCTTGATGTAAACATTATTAATAGTTTCCAAATAAAAAGCAGGTTCTGTGTTGCTTTTATAGTCTACAAGTGGATCAAAACACACTTCATCAACTTCTACAATGCTAAGTAATTTTATATATAAGGTGTTTAATGCTCATCTACCTTTTCATTTCTCTTCAACCACTATTCAGAATTTAAGCTTAAATTTTGTTCCCAATTTAAACAGAAGGAAAAGATTTATCTCATCCACTTTCTGTCATATGAGATCTACCCAAGACATAATGTTCTCTCTCTTGCTCACTTTGCCATTCAACTATGCTGTGTAATTAGTCACCATTATGGCAACTTTAAACATTAACTTTTATCTAGCTGAGATTGATTTGAGCCCCAGAAGTTTCTGTTAGATTGTGAATGAATTTAATCTGAATAGCAATTAGAAATTTTGTATTTTTCAAAGCAGTGTGTTATCATTATGTTTTACCTATTCAGAAATTATTGCTTAAGGACTCCAAGTTACTTCCTACATAAAATTTCTGTTATTACATTTTTCTAGGCATTAATTGGCATTAGCAATGTATGTGCTTAAATACGTGTAAGCTGCATGATCTTTTGCCATATATTTAAACATATTTAAATACTGCATACAATTTTTATAAATGTTATTAAACAACTATATGCTTATTTTCTTTAGTTTTATCAACCTTTATGTAGTATCATGATATTCAGTTATGCCTGCAATGCTCATTTACAAAACATGTTCCTAACATTTCAATTTGTAATGAATTCTACAACCAGATATTTATAAGGACTGAAGGAAATCTTCAAAAGGACCTCTTCTCCTAAAATTTTCTGTAGTTTTATGCCTACTTATACAACCACAAAATCTATCTATGTGTTTTACTAATGTTTTCATCTCATCTGTGCATTTAGTTACATATGTTCTTTGTATTTAATAATCTGTTTGGTTCAAGCCTTTTTGCCTATGAGGAAGAAAACATTCAATTATATTAGTATGTCTAATGTGTTTGACATAATATGCTAGCAAGTTTGCTATACAGCACTGGCAACTTTTCTAATTGACTATTTTGAGTGTGTTAAATTCAAATGATTAAAATGGCCTAGAACCTAATGAATACAAAATAGGCTTATAATTAAAGAGAATAAATGAAGCTCCCTCTTTTTTCCTCCTGGCATGGCCATGGATATTTGTGTGATTTAAGACAACTCACTTAGTCTCTCTACCCACTGTCCCTCAACACATTCGTGTGTAATAAAAATAAAGTAAAATAAAAAATAGATTAAACTTAATAAAAGTGAAATGTTTATAATTATGTGCATGTGTGTAAATGTTTCTATAAATATTTACTTTTTATTTATAAAAACACAATATGTATCCACACTGATGCTGAAGATCTCTGGCTTCTAAAGCATCATATTCTGTTATTATAATTTTTATATATAACGCTTCATATATACTCTTCTCTCCTGCTGTGACACAAAACTAAAGATTAATCAGCCATGGTGCTAATTCCCATCAAGAGCTTACATTACAGAGTTAGAGAGAAATTTCTAAAAATGTGTAATTTTGACATGGTTGCAGAATAAAAGTGTGTTCTGTGTGAATAAGGATTAATGCTTATTACCAAAAGTGAAAGAGTAATAGACTATGGGCCTGGAGTCCATTAGGCACCCAAGATCCATTGCAGTGAGAATGCTTCATCCACTGCCATCTGAGAGCAGCTCTTGCTTACAAATCTCAAGCAGCCTTATAGTGTCCTCTGAGATGTACACACAGAGAGACAATGGCTCTTTCTATATTTTATTCATGACGAGCACATTGGATTTTCTTCTGTGTAATAAGGATCACAAAACTGAAATTTAAATCCAAGCTACAGTACCATTACACATTTCCAAGGGAAACTGTCATTTCAAATCACTTCCTTCATTCAGCTCTGCCTCTCATTTCCACACATATTTGAAGCTGCTCTTCTGTTTGCAGAACCCTGGAACATTTTTTCAGGCAGGCTAAAGAGATGAGCCTGCACCACATGTCATATGAAAATGGAATGCTAATGTGTAATTATTACCTCAGCATTCACCCACCAAACTCTCAGAGAACAGTCCTTTCTTTTTATTATTTTATTAAAATATTTTTCATACAATATATTTGATCATGTTTGCCCTACCCCAACTCCTTCCAGATTCTCTCACTTCCCTTCCCACCCAACTTTATTTTCTATCTCTCTCTCTCAAAAAAATAAACAAGCAAAAAACCAGTAAGATGCTTTGTTTTGGTATTTCTGTCTTTTTTTAAGTAGTTTGTTATCAAATCCAACTTTCTTACTTAACAACTATTTATTTAAGTTTACATGCTATAAATATTTTTATTTGCTGGGGCATAGCTTTTGTTTTTTAGACTTATTTCTGCTCTTTAACAATTAATCCAATTTCTCCCATTTTAAAATATTAAAGCATAATGGCAGCCACTCCTGAAGAGATCTGATAGACTAAGATCAGAAGGAGGAGAGGAAGACCTCCCCTATCAGTGGACTTGAAGAGGGGCTTGCATGAAGTAGGGGGGTAAGGTGGGATTGGGAGGGGAGGAAGGAGGGGCTTATGGGGGGATATAAAGTGAATAAAATGTGATTAATAAAAGTTAAAAAAAACATAATTGCAGCAGCACCAGAAAAAAATAATAAAAATTAGTCACATCAAATCAAACTAATACTAGTTCTTGGTCCTACTATGCTTTCACCATTGTAAAATAAAATTGCTGGATGAAAGAAAAACAAAACAAAATTACTTCTTCATTGTCCACGTTTACATTTCACTGTACTGTTTGTCTGGACTGTCCTTTACTGGATAGCATAGAGAGCTCTACCCAATAACCGAGAAACCCATTACCTGATTGTTTAGGATAGCCTTGACCCAAATATGACAATTTCCAGGCAATTTGTTCTCACAGCTCTGTTAAAGTAGCCAGGCTGGTTCTTGTCTCTCCTTTCATCTTTCAGAAGCTTCCCCTGACTGTTCATGAATGCTGTCCTGGGAACATCATTTCTACCCTTTCCATGAATTACTTGACAAGAAATACTTTAGACAGATTTCTGCTCATTAGCATTTAAGCCCACTCAGATCTATTTTATTTTAAAAGTTAGAACAGATTTCAACACCACCAAAAGAAATGAATAAAAAAATCAACTAAAGCTTCCATTCTACTCCAGAGTTTTACATAACACTTGCATTTTCATAAATATGATTAGAAAGGCCTGGAACATTGTTTTTATTTATGTGCATTTATATGAGGTTTTAAGATATCTGTATCATATATGTGCATATATGATATAATATATATATATATATATTTTATATGTATATCACATGCATTCAGGTGTCTGTGGAATCCAGAAAGTATCAGATCCCTTAGGAGTTACCTAATGTGGGTAAACTAGTAACTGAACACAGATCATAGGCCAAAGCAGTAAGCACTTTTCAGTCCCTTGCTGTTGCTCTCTCCACCCCTGAGACAAACATAATTTTTTGTGCAACAATTTTGTGAACCTCAAAAAAGCTATATGGTTAACCAAGAGGAAATTCTCTCTCTCTCTCTCTCTCTCTCTCTCTCTCTCACACACACACACACACACACACATACACACACAAGGCTAGATAAATTTTGGAGAACTGAACCCAAATCTGAATCATGAGATAGAGAACTACCCAAAAAACATTCTACTGCATGAGATATTTTAATTGATGTTGAATTACTTTTCATGGGAAGATTTATATATATCCACTCACCCCAGATAGGATAACACACCAAGTATCCTCCTTGGCATACTGGTTTTATGCACAGACCACTGGAGCCTCAACAGCAGCTGGATGTTTTAATAGTCTCACCCAAACATAGGTGACAAGTCATTACAGGTGTGCCATTGCAGCACCGATCTCCCATCACTCTTCTCTCCTTCATGTGCTTTGTCACTCTTGTGGGCAGCGACAGCAAAACTGAGCGCTGGCTGAAATCTGAAGTGAGGGTCAGGTGACTCTCTTCCATCTCTTCTATGAGACACACTAACAGCTCCATCACCACAGGCCTGGCTCTCTCTGTACTTTTCCATCGACATGGCTGAGGCGGTCACAGTTATGAGCTTTTGGGAGAGCGAGTAGTAATGCAAAGCACATCTCTGCTACAATGAACAATTCGTATATTTATAAGCAAAAAAAGAGCCTCTTTGCAGCCAGGCAGTTAATGCCAGTTGCAGCACACCTTTAAGGAGCTTAGTTTTGTTGTGGTGAATCATGTAAATACAGTATAGAATCCCTGATCTGTAAACCAAAAATCTAAAATGCTCTAAACTCCAAGACATTTTGAATATCAGTATGATATCATCACTCTTAAATATCACATCTGATCAAGTGATTGGTCACAGTCAAAACACAAGCACCTGAAAACGCTGCATGAAATTACCTCCAGTCCATGTATATGTGCCGTGCGCATTTCATAGACTTGAAACTCATTTCAAAGATGCTCATATGAACATGCAAATATCCTGAAATTAAATAAAACCATACTATATAATACTTCTGTCCCTAAGCATTATCAGTAAGGAATATTCAACTAAGATTTATGTCTCACATTGAACATTCCCACATAACACACAAGCTGGGGGCCCTAAGGCAAAGCACAATTCAAGACCTTGAGCTAAGCATAGCAAGCACTTTAAAAAATGCTTGTAAAGTAAGTAAATCTCGAAAGCATTTGGTAAAGTTAGTGGACACCAGTGAACTGATTATTCCCGGAAAAAAAAGCAAACAAATTATTCCCTGTGGTTGAAAGCAACAGAATGGAATGAAATTGTGGAAAGAGATGAGAGTTCTTTCTCAGCTGCTTGCAGACATTACTTTTATTGCAATGGGGTCTATAGTCTAATGCTGAGGGGTCCTCAGGAGAAGTGGCATTCTAAAGAAAGACCTTTCCCTTCTGTTGTTATTTGCAGAATTTGTGTACTTAAAAGGCAATCAGGAGATGGGTGATGAAGATGATATCTAAAGAAAAGGCTTCCACCTTTCAAATGAACTAACTGATGATGAGCTGAGGTCCTGATGCAGAACAAAACTCATGACTCTTTTTTCTTTCCAAATTCGGGTTCTTAAAGGCTTGGTTTTCTTCTACCTGAACTTGAATAAAAATGGTACATTCATAAGAGAGAGGAAACAACAGAAGAGCAAGGTCCCCTTCCAAAGAGAAAAGGACTTATCAGCTAATCTTAAAATTAACCAAACACATATTCCAGACTTTGCCTCGTGGCTTTGATAAATTGTAAGATAGTCGATGCATGCTGGGGAGGAAATCAGCCTCCTTTAGACAAACTATAAAATCATTTTCTGCTATATCAATTTGTTTTCTAATATATATTTTTTAAATCAAGAAAATAAAGACAGCCAGGTTTATGGGCATGCCTTTCTAAGAATGTTTTCTTTCTTCTGGAGACCCAGTTCCATGGGAAGGTGTGCACCTTGGTAAACATGACTCTCCATGAAGTCTTTCCTGCAGCAGAAACCTAAGCCCATCTGTCTCCAAATGGTTCATATCAACTTAGTTCAAAGTTGAACTTGACAATAAACTTATAATCAGAATTTAGGATAAGAACACACATATTTTAACAAACATGTTTCTCTGTAAAAGAAGCCCAGAGAACCTGGGTTGCCAAAGAGCTTAGAGTTTGGCTAAAATCAAGATGAATACAGGACTTGAACATCACTGAGGTCTCTGTAAGCAGCAAGCACCTCTGAGCAAAAGAGTTAACTGGGCTGGATATGTAAGGTATAAATATAAGTAACTCTTATTTCAGGATACCCTCCAAAACCAAAATTGGATATAAGTACATTAGAAAATTTTTACAAGATATTTTACAGTATATTATTATTTCTGTTGTATTTTACAAACATTCATATAATGGCAAACACCTGGTTAAATTCAGGAAATTTGTTTTCCTTTTTACTTTCATGAACTTACTGAATTCATTTTTTAATTTTAATTGATTAATTTATTCACCTTACATTCATCATAATCCCCTCCATCATGAACTCCACTTCCTGCTCTTTGAACACTACCGATCTCTACCCCTGATGATGCAGCCTTGCAGGCCACGAAGGAAGAGGATCCAGGCAGTCCGGAGGAGACTTAATAAGCTATGGCAGGGGATGAGTTCTCCCCCTTTCAGTGGACTAGGGGAAGAGATGAGGGGAAGAGTAAGGGAGGGCAGGACTGGGAGGAGTTGAGTGAGGGGGCTTCAAACGCATATGTAATGAACGGATTGTAAAAAAAATAAAATAAAAAATAAAAATGCAATAAAAATATAATTCTATAACTTCCTCCTTTCCCTCCTTCAGGCTCCCCTATGTACCACCACCACTTGTTCTGTCCCAAATTCATTGCTTCTGGTGCCTTTTCCCTCAAGTGTGCAAGTGTGTGTGTGTGTGAGAGAGAGAGAGAGAGAGAGAGAATTTCAACACAATCTGTTCAGTCTATAGAACTTTCCTTGATTTTAGCGTGGAAAATTAAGAGAACTATGAAGCTGAGACCTTTCTAAAATCACACAACATATCATAATAGGTGGTTACTCTTACCCTATTTTGCAATTGGTAAGGAGAAATTTAAAAAAATATTCATGAATCAAAATGTCAAAGAAAATGTCAAGCACCATGAGGACAATATTGCTGTCTTGAACCTTGTTGGACACATACAAACACCCACAAACTATGCCTCCTGTGAAGCCTGCCTGTGTGTCTTTAGGCCAGAGGCCAAGGTGAGAATTCTTACTCAGTTCTACCTTAATTATTTGAGACAAGATCCTTGCAGCATACTGATGAGGCAAAGCTGAGCTGTCTTTGCACCCTCTGGTACCCACTTGTCACCTGCTCCCCAGCTCTGGGGTCACAGGAGCTAACCCCCACAGCCAACATTTTAACCACCAAGCCATCTCCCATGTGTTACTTGGCTGCTTTTGAAATTGTGTGTGACATTTCCTCAGCCCATATAATTTTGCACCTTGTAATTCTGCTTCTGCTGGTTATAGAGAACACGTGAACACTGCTGCATGACACCCCCACCCTGCCCTCCTTCCACCTTCCTGCAGCGACTGTGACAGATGTTCCAGCCACTCATCTTCTGATCTACTTTGACCAGAATGCTGACACCTCATCTGCGCCAATAAAATCACATCACTCACTTCCCACTTCCCTTTCCTCTTTATAGATAGCCTACAAGGAAAATCTTGAAATGGAAACAAAGTTATCCCACTTCCTATAATTCAACAAAACTTAAACTATTTTTGGACAGTGAAGTTTTTGGATTCAATTCCCACTCGGTGACTTTTAATATCTCATTTTGCATGTGTGTGTGCATATATTGATGATTGCTTGTATTTCGGATAGCTTGTGTCTGCAGATTCAGATATACAAATATTCGTGCAGAGGCATAAGGATGACTGCAGGAGTCTTCTGTCGCTGCTCTTCACATTAGTCAGGGATGTAGAATCTCTTAGTTGAACCAGAGTTTGCCCATGTAACGTGGCTGGCTAGCTTACTCCATACATCCATACGTTATCTATTCATAAGCCCAGACAGCTCCACAATGCCCACCTTGTATTTTTTTAATGCTGAGACCATTGTGTCTTCATGCTTGGAGGATACAGGATTTATGCACCATGCCACCTCCCCAACCCCTTGCAAATAATCAAATGCAAGCTCACTCCTGCCACATACCTGATGTCTTTACTGTCCTGGGTACTCTTTTTCCTCTCATTAAACTTTCAGCCGGTTCACTCCACTGGTCCACCTCACATTTCCCTATGACAACACTTTAAAAATGAACCTCATCCTGGGTATTTTTAGATCTTTTAGGAAGTTCAGAAATGTCATTTAATTTTATTGCTATAATTAACAGAACTTAAAATTTCACTTAAATAATGTTTTCAATGTAATGATTGGCTAATTATATTAGCAATGACTATCTTTTAAATGTTTCAGATTTTAATATGTCATTGGAGGGTCTTATAAAATTATTAAAATTATAATAATAAATTTTATTACACTATACAGACTGCACATACATTTTTAGAGTATTCAGAGACAAATAAAAGTAAAAAATATGTTATATGTTTCAGTCAGCCAAGCATATAACAATATTTTGACAATAATTAAAGATTAAGTTGGGCTTTCTTAGCTAATCATGAGTAAGACATGGCAGTACAGTCAGGTTTCTGAATGGTTTGAGGTGGAATAAAAGAGTACTATAAAGCAGAATGTATGCTGGCTGACATCAGGCTACTTCAGATTGTGTTTCTTGTAAAGGTTAGAGCAGGAGTAATTCCATATTAGGTTTGAGACAAAGGCTTATTGGAGACGTGACTGTCATGTCTGCCCTGATTTCTAGGAGGTTTAGATAAAAAAAAAAAAGTAAGCTGTAGTTCAGATACATAGAAAGAATTTTCCTGAGTGGTTATTTTCTGCCTTGGTGCCTTGAAGCCTCATGTAGAAACTCAGTCTGAATCAATGCCCTTTCATAAATCTTACTCAGTGTTCTTCATTCCTAAAGTGATTTAAAAATTTAGACAAGGGTAAAATATTGAATCACTATAACAGATACTTTTTACTTATAGGCCAAATGGAGACTTGGTCATATGTTAAAACATTAAGAGGCAATTCTGTATTAGGTGAAATCGGCTTAGGTATTCTAAGTGCAAGAGGTGTTGGGAGTAAGCAACACTTGGATGACTGTGTTGTCTGGCTTGGAAGATTTGCTGTAGCTGCACTCTGGCCTCAGATACTTCCTTCCTCTCTCTGAGTCTTCATTCTATTTCTATTTACCAGTCATGTGCATCTTCTTTACATAATGCTCCCATTCCATAAGACTAAAGAGATTATTATTCATTTTTCCACAGTCTGTGTCTCTATGCATACATAGTGTTTACCTTAAGTAATTATTTTTTATTCCTGTGATAAAACACCATGGTCAAGGCAAGTTAGAAAGCATCTAATTTGGGCTTATGATTTCAGTGTTCAAGACTATCCTGATGGAGAGCATGGCAGTAGACAGGCAGGAATGATGCTGGAGCAGTGGTTCAGAGCTCACACCTTGACACACACCGCATAAGGCAAAGAAAGAGAGACCCAGAATGACATGAGCTTTTGAAACCTCAAGAGCACATCTCATCCAAGAAGACCCTACATTCTAATTCCTTTCCAAGTCATTCTACCCACTGGTGACCCAGTATTCGTTCATATGAGCATATGGGCACCATTCTCATTTAAACATCACATTGCTGTCAGATAAAGCACTTTCAATCACTTAAAATATTATCTAGTGCGTGAATATGCAAATATGTGAACATCTCTCAGTGAACTGGAAGACTAATCTTTTATATCACATCTAAATAGAACCGCTACAGCAACATTAAAGTCATTAGTCACACTATCGACAGAGAAGATGATGTCATTCGCAGTTCCAGTTCGATGATGTCATCTGAATCCTGTATTTCTTTCTCATTCTGGAGCAGTGAACACACAGTTATAACGCGCAAGTGAGAAAGGACTCCAGGCTCATTAGTGAGCATTGCCCTCGTTTCAGTTTGTTCATTTATCACTCACACAAACCATGGTTACATCAAGGTAAAGAATACAGTCCACAGGTAATACCTAAGAGTACACACTTCTCCAGATGATAAATCTACCAGGCAAAAGACTAGGGGACACTTGGGTGATACCATGACATCTTAATTAGTCCCCTGTGTTGAAGCATCTTCCTTCTTTTTGCTCTTGGATGGATTATTTATTTATGGGTAACAAAATCAACATAAATCAGGTTTCACATTTGAGGAATATCCCCAATATGCCTCGGTAGACTTTGAAATACTGTCCTCAGATGCCCTCAGAGCCCTGTGGGGGACTGCAGGTACACAAGTTGCTGCTATGCTGTCAGTGAGAGGCTGTAGCATTTCTGTGTAGCATCTTCACCTGGGGCCCTGAAAGAGGCTTGAAACACCAGGGATGGTTATCCTGAAACCTCTGCAATTGCTTTGGATTTTTGTCTGCTCTTTGGCTTACATGTGTGGAGATTCTCGAAAAATTTTAATAGGTTTAATCTCAAGACCTTTAATATGCTTCTGGCCTTTAAATAAGATCAGCTTTTAGTATATCCCTTCAGCTAAAATTTACCAAAGGGGATGTTTTCTGCTGCTGAATATGACTGACAAAAAGGCTTCCAAGAAAAGACACTGGCTAATCGATCAGTTTTCATCACAGCAAATAGACTTTTGGGGAACTCTTTTAAACAAGAATTTCAGATGAAATAACCTTTACATTTCCTGTCAAATTTAACATTTTGCCAGGACTTTCAGGGAAACAAAGCAATATCTGTGATGATGATATCTGACAGAATTCATCAGATTAGAATAAAAATGGCAATAAGTGGGGATAGAGAAATAGCTCAGAAATTAAGAGTGTTTACCGTTCGTGGAGGTGTTCAGAGACCCCAGCACCCATGTTGGCTAGCTCTTGACTCCCTAAAACTCCAATTCCAAGAGGATCTGTTTCCTGAGCATCTCTTCACACACACATGCAAACACACACACACACACACACCACAATTGAAAATGATAAATCCAAAAATAACTGATAATAAATAGATGATCCAAGTTTTTGAAAATGTATCTTTATGTTTTCCTTACTGAGGCCCTGCATCTGCCATTGACTTCAGTAAATGAAATACCATATTCCACCTGATGTTTGCTGTTTTCTGTACAGAGGTTAGAGATCAATGTTTTCTGGATAGAATGCATAGCTATGGCTGCTCACTGATTTTCCCTATGTACTGAAGTTCTGTTCTTTTTAACATTTTAAAATTTAGAATCTCAACAGAAAATAATATTCTTTATCATTCTCCTCCACTGGTAAGCCATTAAAGATGGTCTTCATAACATCTGATAACTCGTCTGAGACAGGACCAAAAGGAAGTTAACTTGGCTCCCAGTACAGACACTTGCCACATGTACCATTTGCAGATCTCAAGTAAAACAATAGGCAGCAGTTCGTGATTTTTTTCCAGACATAACTTCATTTTACCTTGTTTTCTCATGCGGTTAGGATCTCCATTGCTAATTACATTTTGTGTTGTTAACAATCTCAGTATAGTTTTTAGTAAAACTTTTGATTTTTTTTATAATAAAGTCATCTAAAGATGCCTGTAGATGAATTAGCACCACAAAACAATTGTTAGATCAAAAATATACATCAAATAGTTGCACACACAGAAACAACTATATGTATATGCTGTGTACATATAGTGCTGTGCACACACATACACACATACATCATACACGCATGCCATACACACACTTACCTCACCCCCTCTCTCACTCACACACACACACACACACATACATCATACACGCATGCCATACACACACTTACCTCACCCTCTCTCTCTCTCACTCACACACACACACACACACACATACATCATACACGCATGCCATACACACACTTACCTCACCCCCTCTCTCTCTCACTCACACACACACACACACACACATACATCATACACGCATACCATACGTACACTTACCTCACCCCCTCTCTCTCTCACTCACACACACACACACACACACACACATACATCATACACACATACCATACACACACTTACCTCACCCTCTCTCTCTCACTCACACACACACACACACACACATACATCATACACGCATACCATACACACACTTACCTCACCCCCTCTCTCATATATATATATATATATATATATATATATATATATATATATCATACTCACTGATTTCTTAAGAGGCCCTTAACCATATAAGAATTGAACTGGATAACTGCTATAGTTGAGTCCAAGTATTTGCTTTAGAATGGCTACAGTAAATTAACTAACATTTTATGTATACAGATAGCTGTATTGTTCCTGTTTTTTTTTTATTTTTTAGCCTGTCTAAAAATTTATGCTTCCAAATGCTATGCTTCTAAAATATTAGAAAAAGAATGTATATTATGAATAGAGTTCCCCAAAGTGAAATCCAATGTTATTTATTTAATTTATTAATTACAGAGACTACTTAGGTTCTTACACATTGCAGGCAGACACCCCACAACTGAGCTTCATCCTCAGCTCTGCTTTCACTTCTGAGACAGTCTCATCAGATGGAACAGGCTGGCCTTGAACTCATTCTGTAGCCCAAGAAGACACAGGACTGTGATCCTCCAACCTCAGCCTCCCTCACAGATATGATTAGAGCCCGAAAAGCAGTGGGTCTGGAATGGTGCAACACACCACTAGAAATGAACAAATATAATAAAATACATTTGAAGTCTAATCAAGTCAGAGTAACTTTTATTAGAAACAAACCCTCTCATATTTGTTTCTATGTGTATGGGTGTTTTCCCCTTGTTCTACTCCTGTGTGTGTGTCTGCACACCACAGGCATGCCTAGTCCCTGCTGAGGCCAGAAGGCTCCGGTTACAGACAGTATGGAAGTTAAGAATGGAACCCAGATCCTTTGGAAGAGCAGCCAGTGCCCTTAACCACTGAGCCATCTCTCTAGCTAAAAGTCACAGTTTCAGTAATGTGAGAAAGATAATCTTGTTTCGTAAGTTTCATCTTGGCTTTTTTTTTTTTTGAGTGTATGTGCCAAAGATTCCAGAATATTATCACTTTTAAATCTAGATCCTAAACTGTTTTAACTGACCAGAATTTTTTTCTTTCAAAAAATTAACCATGTTTTGAATACAGAAGAACAAAAAGTTTACTTATCAGGACAAGAAGACTGTGAGTTTTAAACTAGCCTGACTACAGATCAAGACTCTTAATAAACAAACAAACAAACAAATGACATGTAGTCATGAAAAAAAGGACTTTGAATTATATGGAAATTAAATTAAGACAATACTATATAAATATATCTTGCATCAATGTATCAAATTTCTCTCAGAGTTAATTTAATTGCTCACTAGTTTAGAAAATAACAAGTATTGTAAAGACCAATACTGAAAGCCAGGTGACTTTAGGTTAAATTTAGGCTTGTATATAATTTTATTAGCTTTTCTCACTTCCATATTGCCAGTTCTCTCTTCTATTAGAGTATGAGAATGTCACCTCCCTGTGAGCTTCGGATACTAAGCAAAACTTGCCAATAGTAAGACAATTAAAGGGAGCCATGTTGTGTTGCCATGTGACTAACTGATAAGGCATGTGTTCACTCTGAGCTGTGCTCTCTGGGAAAGAACACATCTTCGGCCACACCCATTTGGAGCCCCCTTGCTCAGTGGCAGCATCATTCCAATCTGCCTCTGCCATCCCTGCCTCCTCCCTCCTCAGCCTTGCTCTCCAGACATCTATGATCCAGAATAGATGCTCCCAAATCTCTCCATGTTAGCATCCTTCCTTGACTCATACTAGCCAAGATGTGTTAGCCTTTGTAGAGAACATTCTCAGGTCCAGCAGCTAAGATAGCTGAGAAACTCTCATGTGGGAGTCTGTGGCACCACTGACCCAGAAGCAGCAAAGAATTAGTGATGAGAACTGAGCTACCTACTTGCCAGCCTGAAATCAAACAGATTTGAAGACACATGAAAACAAAAAGGAAATAAAACAAAAAACTGTTTTCAATTAAAAATCACTTGTAAATGTAATTTTTGAATTAAAGTATGTCATTTAGGTATTCATGTAATTTACTATTGTCATTTAATGTTGTGTTATGATGAAATTGATATTTTGAAGTATCTTCATCAGTACATATAATTCAAAGAATCTTAAGTTTATGAGGGCCATAGATTTTTAAGAGGAATTCTACACTGAAAAGTATGTTTCACCAACTGAACAGTAAGTTACTAGAGAGCGATCTTCCTGGGTCTGCCTGCCGTGGCTCTCAGATGGCACCTGCAGCTGGAAGTAATAAACGGAGATCATTCACTCCATAGGTTGATTCCATACACAGCATTGTATGCAGCACTCATCTGACATTCTCGGTACCCTTCACAGCAAGCTCTCTGAGTGGCTCTTACAGCACCTTCAAGAGTGATTCCTATTAGGCGAAAACTTCCCATGTTAGCCATTCAGCTGCCATTAATCTCAGAGTTGTCTACTACTGTGCTTCTTAATTGCCACGTGCCTTTTAAATCAGAACATCTTTACTCCTCAGCCAAGGGATCAGGCAGAGCTCCCGCGAGGCTACCAATCCCATTATTAAGCTTTCTTCTTTCTAAAGGAGTCAAGGGAATTTGTAAATATGAAAGCTGAAAAAGTATTTTACAAATTACTATGGCATTGTAACAACTTTCTGGGCATCAGTCAAAACTTTTGTGGAGCTAAATATGTCAATACATTGTCGTACAATTGATCATCAAAGAAGACACATTAGAGTGGGAAGAGCTTAGTGTTTGGAGTTAGAGAGATTTGGGGTAAACGCTCTTGCCATTTCTTAGTTGTAAAATCCATGGGAATCACTCATATCTGAAGCTCAATTTCTTCTAATGTAGAATAGAAGTGAATAGTATTTACCTAAGATTCTTGAGTAAAACTTAATAAATGGATGATGAATACATTATTTATGATCAATTAAGAAACCTATCATCTTCAACAAGGTCATTTGCTTTCCTCACTCTCTTCTCCTTGCTCAATACATAATGGCTTGGTGCATGCTTGTACCGAGGAACTGGGGGTATAAAAAGAGGGTGAGTCTCTGGGGCTTGTTGGCATATGTAGCTTACTTACATTGTGATCCGAAAGGACTACGATGATCTCAAAACATCAGGTGGACAGCTCCTGGAGAAATATGCATAAGGGTTCTTGGGTTGTCTCTGAGTGGTAGAATCTGGATTTGCTAGTTTATAAAGGACAGTACATAGAATGACAGTGACAGCCCTGGGAAGAATTTTGCCCTGACTGCTCTGAAGAGAACTGTGCAAAGAAATCAGCACTTCCTATGCCTGGCAGCCTCCAGCCAGCCAGCTTTTGCCCTCAGCAAAACAGTCTGTAAGGAATTCGACACTTCTGTCAGCCAGGGCAGCTTGAAGGGCATTCTTAACCTGTTGAAGCTTTGGGTGAGAGATGAGTCTTCTGTTCACTCTGCCTATGTACAGTTCTCAGGTGATTCTGCCGCACCTACTGTCACTGTCTCTAAATTGTACTCTTTTCTTCCTGTGAATGCAGTGAATTGTTGTGTAGAAAAATAAACACTCTGATTTTTTTAAACCTACCCAAGTAGTAAGGAACTCCCTCTAGTGATTGTCAAACCTGAAACCATTTGTGTCCCTTCCAACCTCCTTATCCTTTCAGTCAGATGGAAATGCCGTCCAATGAATCATGTGGAAGTTACACCAAATCTACCTAATACCATACACTCAGAGTCTTGAAGGAAACAATTCAAAGGGAAACTGTGCATTTATAGAAGCTGTTATTTGAAATATATGGCTTCTATGAATCATGTCAAACCCATTGCTGCCTCCAGGCTTATTGATGAGAGGTGGGTGGGCTTTGGTGATCATGTGAACGTGTTGCCATGTAACATTAATCTTTACAATGGCACGTGGATCCCTCACTCTGGTATAGGATTCCAGACAAAATGGCTCTCCTTCCACCTGTTTTCTAGATGTTAAAAAGAAAATCAGGAGTTCTGGGACATTTTATTGTGATCATTGTGCGTGCACTGTGTCAGTTATTAGAGTCTCACATTCAGGAGTTAAAGGTCAAGTACATTATACTTAGGAAAAAAATCCACTAGTAATAACACAAAGTTTTGGAATATTAAAATTTCCATATTTACTGGGCATTTTCTTAGTCTGTGGTTCTTATAAAGAGCATTGTCAGCACAAGCAGAGTAACTTTGCTATCTCTCTTCATTTATCTACATATATACTTACATGTAATTTTAGGTAATATTATGACTCCTTGAGTCATTATCAAACAACCTGGGCATTATACTTCCTCTCAAGTACTGGGTCAGAGTACTTCAAATGACTACCAGAACAAAAGACTGTTGGTTGCTCTTAAGCTTGGTTGCCTCTAGAGGTTGAAGATAATAAGTTCTTATTGCTAAACACACCACATTATTAGAACAAAAGTCTCAGATTATTCATCTGGTTCTAACCTGAAAACCCCCTTCATGTAGCCCCAACTCCACTGTACTGGAAACTTCAGGAAAGAAATAGGTGGTGTCCTATCCAACTGTGATACCTATGAGCCACAGCAATCACCATCATAGCAAGATGATGCCTAAAGCTGCAATAGCGGCACTCACAATTTTGTAGAAACCAATGGTTGTCTAAGTGACCCACTCAGTGTAGGGGGAGAATAATCACTAGTGCTAGAAACCAAGCCAAATGCCACAGCAAGTTAAGATCTGGGTCTTAGATGAGAATCTACCATCAACACTTTGCTAGACCAGCATAATTCATTAACTTCAATTCAAATTGTATCCTTACACCACACAGACACAGTGTAACTTTCACCCTTCGTCAAAGAAACTTCTCTTTACAGCAAATAGACCATTACAGAAAACCACAATCGGGCATGACGTAAAGATCAATGGATTGTGGGTAGCCAAGCTCCAGTGCATACATCTGCAGTAAAGCTCATGTTTCAGCGTCTCAGGTAACATCACAGGAGAGAGGGTGCTGTGGAGCAGATAGACTGTAAGACACAGAATACCAGGTAGCTGCTCGAAGATAGCCTGTCTAAGAATTTATTGCAGAATCAATATCTGAAGAAAGACAGCATGGATAGACATGCTAGCATGGAAGGGGAGAAAAATCTCATGGCTCCAATCCTAGACAAAAACTAAAGGCAATTAGTGACTGCTAATGTAGGGAAAAATAGTCTCTCCCAGAGATGACCCCCTTGGTTAGTTATCAAACACAAAGTCATCAGCTCTGAAATTTTACACACAGTAACAGCAAAAGTATACTCAGCAAGTTGTGCTTATATATTTGTCTGTGTGTGTGTGTGTGTGTGTATTACATGCACATGTGGTTCTGTTATATAAAATAAGAATAATTAAATAAAAATAGGCTACCAATATTAAAGAAGAGGATACATAGAGGAAATTAAAAAGACAGGAGGAAATGAAAGGGGAAAGTCATAAATATTGAAACTTTAGATCATTATTCCTTAAAGTTAAATGCTATGTTATAGTCCTGGATATCAAAATGAAAACATTACTGTAATATAAAGCCATGCATTTCTAAATAAGCTGTAAAGCTTAAAATTTTCTTTTAATAAAAGAAGTACATAATTTATGGACATGTCAGTTTCTAAACTTCAGCTGAGGGGTATATTTTCTTTGCACCTAAAATTACAGGTCATTATACATCGCATCTTTGCCCTCTTTCCTTCCTTCCTTCTCAGAATCCATTCCCAGGAAAGGGTCCAGGCTGCTTTTGTATCAACTTCTCTCTGCACAAGACATGAGGTCATCATAGGGCAAACTTCATGTTTCAAGAAATTTAGAAATTGACTTACATTGCCCGATTTAAGAACAAATAACATCTATTCTAATGAACATCTGTTGTTTCACTGTATTTACCAGTGGAAAAGCTTAGGACTCTTTTGTCATTCTATTTTTCTTCTTAATCTTGACTGAAACTCTCTGTGTGTGTGTGTCTGTGTGTTTGTGTGTCTGCATTCCTGTGTATGTTACCACATATGCAAGCACATGTTTGGGAAATAATTAGCTCAGATCGTATTAAGTCCGAGAAATCCCCACACTCTTTATTAGCATACTCACACTTGACTGCTCATTTGTGTGTGTGATACCTTCTCAACACTACTTTTTCTATACACATGAAAAATTAGTCTTATAGGTTAGGTATCTATATTTAAAATATATAAGCTGTGCGTATAATATTTGGAATAAAATGGTAAAAAAAATCCCCTGGGAGACAAAATTCTAAACTTAATGCAACCTTTAGAAATTAAAAACAAAAACAGTAAAGGATAAAAGCAGCTTTACACTTCTACTACACAAAGCTATTATATTCTGACTCTGTCACCAGGTTCCCTTTCTCAAGAGAAAATTTAGCCTAAGTGTGAATGTGTGATAGTTGGAAAGTTCCACTTTTGAACTCTAATTTTCTTGGTAGAGATATACCACACTCAGAAATTTGCTTGCAATAACTTAATAAATTGAAATAGCAATTGCTTTTCCTGATGTTTTGCCCCAAGCTCAGCCCGTTGATGTACATAATTCACTCCTAGCAGGAGCTAAATTTTGGAACTGTAAAGACAAGATGAACAAAGCTGCAACTGCCTTTAGTGAACAGGAAGATTGCTTTGGAGAGAAATAGAGTATGGAGAGATGAAATTCAAGCAGCTACATCACAAAAATACGCATGCGCTTGAAAAATATTGATGCATTACTATTTTTTTCTGTAGAGTGTTTTCTTTGTTCTTTAGAACACAAAGTCTGAGTTTTAAGTTTGAAATACCTCTATTTTCGCTGAAATTATGTTATCCTCCCTGACCCCAGTACCCTTGAAATAGCCTCACTTTTGTATGTTCTTGCCAACCAGAATATCTCATATGTTTCCTCTTTATACAGTTTTTCTCTCTGGTCTCCTCATACAGGCACCCAGATATTCAAACAGGCATTCTTACGTTAACCTACAAGAAAAGGGTTGATAATATTGCTAGCATCTCCATGGCTTTCTTCAGGGACTCCATACATGTCACACAGTGCCAAGCCTCAGCTGCTTTCCATGACACCGTCATGCCTTTAAAGCTAGTACTACCTGGGTGACCCTTCTGCCAAGTTCAGCTGCAAGCATGCAAGCATGACGTACAGTGTTGGCTACCTTTAGATCACAGCTTCTGCATGCTGATCCTGAGGAAACACTCCCAGAAGACTGCATCTCAGTGACACTGGCATCTTCCTGATCCCCGCCAGGAAGCTTCAGTTCTCAGCTTCAGCTGAACAGTATCCATTGTTCCAGTAAAGCAAAGGCTTCCCTTTAGTGGTTTTGGTCTCTTTTCAGTCAGAGTGGACTATTTAGCCCCAGGTGACTAGCATCAGTTTTTCCTGAAAAGCAAAGGTTTCACATCAGTGATTGTGGTCTCTTCTGGATCAGAGCAGAGTCTTCAGCTCCAGCCTACCAAAACACAGAATCTTCGCATAAAAGTCCAAAGTCCCAGCATCATTTCTGCTTCTGTCAGAAATTTCACATGCCAAACCTCCGTTGTGTGCACTGCTCGCATTCTTATATTCCAAGCTCCAACAGGACATCTTGCTGAACTTTGAATGTATACTGGCATTTGTAGCACAAATTTCAGTGTCTTTCTACAGTCCTCCCAGAACACATGGTCAGGTCTGTTACAGCAATACCCCACAATCTTGGTACCAATACATGATCTATATACAGTCTGTTGCTATGATGAAACACAGTGGCTAAAACAACTTGGGGTGATGGGTTAATTTGGCTTACACTTACAAATCACTGTTCATCACTGCAGTAAGTCAGGATAGGAACTCAAGTAGGGCACAAACCTAGGTAAGACTCCTAATGGGGGTTGGAGGCAAACATGAAGACTGAAGTGACTGACGACCTCCTAGCCAGACAGGAGGAGTGGAAGGAGAGGAACAACAACCCACTGACAAAATGTGGGATCCAAAAATTACCCTGCCTATAAGAAGTTCAGGGATAGTTAGGGAACAAAAATTGAGGGAAAGTCCAACTAATAGTTGGCCCAACCTAAGACCTACCTCAAGGTAGAGAGTCAGCCTCTGATACTTGCAGAGATGAGCCTAACTTGGCTGTTGTCTGTCAGAAACTGATGACAAGGTCATGGAGGGGTGGGACTTACTGGCTTCCTTTAATGGGTTGTTCAGCCTGCTTTCTTTTAGAACCAAGGACCACAGCTCAAGGATGGCACCACCTACCATGGGCTCGGCCCTCTGCTATCAATCGCTAATTAAGAACAACAGAACCAGAAAATTTGAACACATGGGTCTTCCCAGAGACTCATACTCCAACCAAGTACCAGGCATGGAGATAATCTAGAACCCCTGCATAGATGTAGTCCATGGCAGTTTAGTGTCTAAGTGGGTTACATAGTAATGGGAAGAGGGACTGCCTCTGACATAATCTGATTGGACTGCTCTTTGATCACCTCCTCCTGAGGGGGGAGCAGCCTTGCCAGGCCACAGAAGATGACAATGCAGCCACTCCTGATGAGAACTATTAGTCTAAGATCAGAAGGAAGGAGAGGAGGACCTCCCCTATCAGTGGACTTGGGGAGGGGCATTCATAAAGAAGGAGAGATGGTGGGATCAGGAGGGGAGGAGGAAGGGTTTTATGGGGGGATACAAAGTGAATAAAGTGTAATTAATAAAAAAGTAATTAAAGGAAAAAAAAGAAAATATCCTACAGGCCTGCTTAATAAAAAGGGGAATTTTGTCAGTTGTAGCTTCATTCTCTCTGATAGCCCTTGTTTGTGTCAAGTTGATATAAAATTAGGAGGTCATTGTGTGTAAGTTGTCACAGATTCCAAGCACATGAGGAGAAATGCACTTATTTGCCTCTGAACTCAACTGGGTATTGATCTCCTTCTATACACAAACTTTGCAGTGCATAGAAGTTTTCTAAATAAAGGCCACATTCTTTAGCGCCCTTTCCATCTATGTCAGATAGACATGAATAGCAGTGTCATGTGTCAGGTCCTTTTGTTTTCTGCAGTGACAGCATGCTCTCCTCTGTCACATATACCAGGGCTTGCTCTTCAAGTTGCTTCTTCAATAGGGGTTATATTGTCATGTTATATAGATGTAATTTCAATATCTTTTTTTCCCAAATGACAAAAACTGATAAACATCAACAATAATTTTTTTCACCTCTTCGTCTTCTTTGCTGACATGTTTGTTCAGGTCTTTTGTTCTTGTCAATGTTGGATGGTTTATTCTATAATTTTCACAATCTGTGGCAGCACTTTCAATGTAGCAACAATTTCATAAGCAGAAAGAATATCTTTTATTTTTTCTGACATCTAGTTCTTTAAATTTGTTTGTGGACTCTAGATTTTAAATTATTTGTAAAAGTCATCATCATACCCAAAGAAACATTTAATTGATGATTTGCTCTTTTTAAATTTAGGTTAATAATAAATTTTAAGTTAATTTTTAATTTTTTTATTTAAAAAAATTTATTCACTTTATATCCTAGCTGTAGTTTCCTTCCTTATCCCCTCTACCTTCTTTCCCTCTTCTCCTCCCATGCCCCTCTCCAAGTCTACCAATTTTGAATGAATTTTTTTATTAATTATTGTTTATTCACTTTGTATCCAAACTGTAGCCCCCTCTCTCTTCCCCTCCCAATCCCACCCTTCCTCCCCCTTCTCTAACCATTCCCCTCTCCAGTCCACTGATAGGGGAGGTTCTCCTTCCCTTCCATCCTAGTCTATTAGGTCTTCTCAGGACTAGCTGCATTGTCTTCCTCTATGGGCTGGTAAGGCTACAGCCCCCTTAGGAGGAGGTGATCAAATAACAAGCCATTAAGTTCATGTGAAAGACAGTCCTTGTTCCCATTACTAGGGAAGCCATTTGGATGCTGAGCTGCCATGGGCTACATCTGCAGCAGTTATCTCCATGCATGCTACTTGGATAGAGTATCAATCTCAGAAAAGATCCCTGTACCCAATTTTATTTATTTATTTATTTTTCTGCTTGTGGAGCTCATGTCCCCTCCAGGTCTTTCTATCGCCTCCTTTTTTTTTTATTATTAGTTACAGTTTGTTCACTTTGTATCCGAGCTGTAGCCCCCTTCCCCATCCCCTCCCAATCCCATTATCCCTCCCTCTCCTTCTCCTATGCCCCTCCTCCAGTCCAATGATAGGAGAGGTCCTCATCCCCTTCTATCCGACCCTAGTCTATCATGTCTCATCAGGACTGGCTTCTTTGTCTTTCTCTGTGAACTGGTAAGGCTGCTTCCTCCTCAGGTGGAGGTGATCAGAGAACCAGCCCATGAGTTCATGTCAGAGATGATCCATGGTCCTATTATTGGGGAACCCTCTTGGATACTGTGCTACCTTCGGCTACTTCTCTGTAGGGGTTACAAATTATCTCCATGCATGGTCCTTGTTTGGTAATCAATCTCAGAAAAGACTCCTATATCCAGATTTTTTGGTTCTGTTACTCCATTTGTAGAACTCCTGTTCCCTCCAGGTCTTTCTATCTCCCAGTTCTTTCATAAGATTCCCTGCACTCTGCCCAAAGTTTGGCTATGCATCTCAACACACATTTTGATACCCTGCTGGGTGGAGTCTTTCAGAGGCCCTCTGTAATAGGCTCCTGTCTTGAGTGAATTTTTATATGCAGAAATGCATTGTAGCTTTAGGCTTCCTGCTGTTTTATTTTCATGTGAATAGAGCTGTGGTTTTTCCATCATTATCTTTAAAACTTGCTAAGATGTGCCTGAGTGACTCAAATGATAGCCTTTATTATTTAAATATTTCTTCCACTCCTACTTAGTCCTTGTACTCATCATATCTGATAAGTCTAAAGACTGTTAATGATTTTCAGCTTTATCTTGGTCTGTGGTAAGGGCAAGAGTGACATCATCATGATTGTTCCATGTTGGAGAAAACTCTGAAAAATACCATAGCAACTTTTTTTTTTTAGGAATCACTAAAAAGATACAAGAATACAAGAATTCTCTTCAACTTCCATATTTTCTTGCACTGTATAAGTACAGTAATACAAGGTCAGATGGCAACTTGACAAACCTGTCATTCTGTCACTGGAAATTCTGTCAGTGTGGCCCAGTAATGGGAAGCAGTTAAGAACAATGGAAACAGGCAATCACGATGGATAACGGCACGTGACCTGACTTTGGATGGAAATATTAATGTCATATGCTATAGTAGTTATGAAGACAAGAGTATTACCGTTTTAAAAGCTGTTTATATTTATAAGAAAGCAAAAACAGTGAAGGACCACACACACACACACTCAAACAAAATAACTAAAGTGAACACGTTTTAAAGATGTTGAGAGACCAAAAGATAAGCAGCGATTGTTATGTAGAGTAGGCGCGGTATAGCAGTAAGTTCCCTGAGGGGATAGCTACCTCACTGCATTCTTTCCTGCCTTCCCGGTTCCGGGTGGGTACGTGACTCGGCTCACAATCTGCCTTCCCGCCTTCCCTGTTCTGGGTATGTGACTTAACCACGGCTTTGTTCAAACCACCCAATCAGACCCCTGTAACTATGCTTCTCGCTTCTGTAACCGCGCCTCCTGCTCACGAGCCCTATAAAAACCCGTCACCCCAACCAAGAGGCGCGCAAGTCCTCCGATAGGCTTGGTCGCCCCGGGTACCCGTGTATCAAAATAAACCTCTTGCAGCTTGCATCCGAAGACTGGTCTCGCTGTTCCTTGGGAAGCGGGGTCTCCCCGTCTAGATAGGCTCCTGGGAGTCTTTCAATGTATGGCTTGATAAAAATAATTTTTGTGTACACGTTCATAATTATACAACAAGAAGATTATGAACTGTTTTGTGTTTTTTGAAACCTTTGCACATTGGTGTAGAAATTCCTCATTATTATTGGGATAATAATAGTTTATTTGCTGTCTTTTCTATAATATCAAGTGTATTTGAAAGATATATTGAGATATCAGAGTGGTGTCTTCTATTACTCTGTTGCTTCAATTACTAAGGCTTTTTCTAAGAACCGGAAGCAACTGTTAGAAGTCAGAGCCAATTCTCAGTGACCTCTATTGGTAATGAGAAGCTAGACAATACCCTATTTCTGATAGAGTAAATGAACTCAGATGCTCCAACCAATTAGAGTGGTTCTGTTGACAAGAAACCTCTTGTACACCATTGGAGAGTGTTTGATTTTATGCCATTGGAGCACAAATGTGTATTAGTCATGTAACAGGTGCTGACTGCTTAGTCACTGCCTCACCTAAAAAGGATTTATTAAAGCATCTTTCATCTACTTGTAAAATGGTTTGTTACTTGACAAACTTTCTTTGGAATTGTGGTCAGTAAAACAAGAGTCTAGAAATCACAAATGATGGATGTCTAATCCTAAATCACTTCCTTAGGCAACTACTCAGAAAACCACAAATGAGTAAGAAACTTGGGTTCTATTGTACACTTTATATTCCCTCACTACCACTTACTGAAGCTTGTGATTAGGTCACAATGTCTCAGAGTCCCTTGTTCACAGAGGATTCCAAGACTCTCCATGGGTGGTGGAAATCATTGGTGGTAACAAATGCTCTGTGTACTACATCTTATACACACATACTGGTACTTGATTCAATTTATAAATTAAGAACACAAAGTTATTCGTAGTACCAACAATATAAAAGAACGGTTATCATAACATATAATATACTCTAAAGATGGTTTTTAACATCCTTACTTTGGCACTTCACAGCAAGTTTTAAGTAAAATAGTTGAAATAAAATAATGTGACATCATAACCACTCATGTGCTGATCAAGATGACTAATGAGTAAGTGACTAATGAGTAAGTAGTGAAAACTCCTGGTGTTCTACTTCACTTTCTGGTATAATAAAAACACTCTGTCTAAATCACCTTGGAGGATGAAGGGCTTTATTTGGCTTGCACTGCCCTGTCACAATCTATAACTTGAGGTAGTCAGGGAAGAAACACAGGCAGAAACAGAGGCAAAAACTGTGGATGGAAGCTCCTTTTTGGCCTGCTCTCTCTCACTTGCTTATGAGGCCTTCTTATAGAGCCCATGATGTCACCATCTAAAGTGGTGAGCAGTTCTTCATAAGTTAGCAATTCAGAAAACACCTCTGAGATAAGGCAATAGGGAGAGACCATGCTTCAGATGAGGGTCCCTCTTCCCAAGTGTTAAGGTGACAGCCAGGAATAATAATCTCAAAGCACGTGCTAACCAAAATGTTGATGCAAACTTCTGGTGTGACAGAGAAGACTGTAGAATATAATTTAATATTTATGAGTTATTATTTTTATGATTTTCCATTTAATAGTTTTCAACTACCCTGGACTTAATGACAGGATAAAATTAAAGCTGTAGCCAGGTAGAATATTATAACCAACTACAGTTGTACTAAATAATTCCCAGAACAGAGTACTATATCTTAGTACTTTTCTAGTTATTAAAGCTTCAATTACTTGCTGCCCTAAACATCATATACATGGAATAACAAAATAACTGTAATCATGACTCCTTGGTCTATAATAAGGGAAATCAGAAAATAGGATAAGACAGTTTTTCCACCTTCCAAGTCATTGTTATATAGGATTAGAGAAGTATTCATTTATTGCTGATATTCAGCTAACTCCTTAGATAAAGAAGGTAGTGACTGGAAACCTCTGTAATTGTCCAATAAAGAACTATATTATTGATAATAAAAGCATAAAATCTACCACCAAGCCTAATCAAAAAGAAATCCTTGTTTTCTGTTAACACCATGTTAAGTGTGACTATGTCCTCCCAGGCCTTTATTTACTAGCTTCTAGGTTACTAGACAATCTTTAATGGCATCTCTTGTATATCTGATAAATCTTTGTTGATTATTATATATTCTGATTTATAGTTGACCTCACGAACATATCCTGCAGTTATTTGTTTTCTAGCCTTAGATTTGTTTGCAGTGCTGCCTCTGGGGACTCCTTTAGAGTCAGCGTGTCATCAAGGGACTCATGCATTGAATGACCTTTTAGCCCTGGGATTAGATTGTCTAAGAGGAGGAATTTGAAGGGCAAAGCAAGTGGTAAGATACTTATATCAGTGCACTGATTCCATACCAGTTAGGCGGTAGGCTTGGAAGAGGTTTTCTTGTGCACAGAACCACCACTACATAAGGGTTACTAAGCTCTGGTGAAACCCCTCGACCCAAAGCAACTTGGAGAAGAAAGGCTTTATTCCATTCACAGTTCCATAGCAATCAGGCTTGTGCACTGTAATTTCAACTCATTCCATCCAGGTACTTAATTCACCATATCCAGTTTCTATTTCTAATATCTGTATCAAGTTTTCACAATGTGCAACTTGACATGCATCAAATTTTATATTAGGGGTTTGATGAGTTCCATTTATAAGAATCACTAAGCTAACAGGAAAAGAATATAGAGGAACTTCCTAAACAGTATTTCCACCTTACTCAAAAATTCTCTATTTCTTGTTTCACATAATCAATCCTATATTTATTAGGCTTCAGTGGTGAGGCTAATCAAGGATTCCCATCAAGAAATGAAGAGTTTTTTGTTGCTGTTGCAAAATTATTTTCAATTTTTTTTTTATTAATTACACTTTGTATCCCCCCCAGTAGTTCCCTTCCTCCTCCCCTCCCAATCCTTCTCTTCCTCCTCCTTCTCCATGCATGCCCCTCCCCAAGTCCACTGGTAGCAGCAGTCTTCTTTTCCTTCCTTCTGATCCTCCCCCTGAGGGGGAGCAGCCTTACCAGGCCATAGGGGAAGACAATGCAGCCACTCCTGATGAGACCTAACAGAAATGAGCAGTTTTAAGGCTGGATTGGTTAAATAGTTTATCTTTGGGGGATATTGGACTGGAGTTAGTCTTTAAAACAGAGGTTGTTTTGTGGTTTTTTTCACAATCACACAACTAAGTCGTAAGAAGCTCACTCAACAACAGTAAAAACACAGAGAATGCTACCAACACTAAGCCCTTTAGGTGAGGAGACTCCATCAGGTTCTTTTTAGAGTTGATCTTAAAAGATCACTATATGACCCAACTCAATTGTCCGTCCAAGAAAGTTCTCCTTACATCTATTTCTTTTTGTTTTTGGTTTTTGTTTGTTTGTTTGTTTGTTTTTGGAAACTTAAAGTTTCCATAGGCAAATACTAATGTCTTAGAAAACATAATGTTTGCATTCTATTAATTCCCAAATTTCCTCTTGTCTTTCCCAATTATAAGCAGATTCAAAAACAGCTATTTCTTGATCTTAATTTCAAAGGGTCTTCTTGTGGTAAGATTGTCCCTTTCCCTTGGAAATTGCAGCCTTTTCTGTTCAGGGGTAAATGTCCAACTCCTTTCGGTATCCTAAACCACAGATTCAGTGATCAACAGGACCAGAAAGGGGCCTCCTAAGGTTAGTGCTAACTTGTTCCCTTTCCTGCTTTTATCATCATTTCCTCTCCAGGCTGGAAAGAATGGGCTGGGAACTGAAATGGTGGTGTCAGAGTGATAAGGTCTTGTAACCTAAAATCAGAGTGGAAGAGTAACCTAAGATCTAATCTCCGGAGGAAAATGCTGCTGAGTTTCCATGGTGGTAAGGTCTGTGGAGACTATATAGCATTTCATGTCAGATGTGCTCACATACATTCTTAGAGCTGTTTGAATTCTAAGAAAAAAACATGGAGAGATATGTTTAGTTCACAGTCACTTGGTTTTGTGTACAAAATTTATTTATATATTTCTTAAGACTCACATTTTCTATTTCCCAGTTTGGAGATAGCACTGGGTATGATAATCCCCCCAAAAAATTCCTGAGTTTTTTCAGTGGCCCTTTTAGAGTAGTGGCAGTAAGATGGTCCCCCATTACTTGCTCTATATTAAATCATGGCATGACTTAGTCAAGGATAATCTAAGTCACCTACGCAACAGCAGTATCTGGCAAAGGGAAGCCTTTAACGTCCTACAGACATGTTCCTTCTGGATACTGTAGAAGGGTCTCAGTTCAGCAAACCTCTCCCAAGGAGTTAGTTTTGTCATCATCTTCCTCTGCTTTTACTTTAACAAGTTACTCATTTATCATGCTTGTTTAACAATGGCATAGACTATCGTATAACTATAACCTTTATATTGTATTATCCATAGCCTGAGGCTCCTCTTAGCTCCCTTTCTTATAAGGTGTGTAATGATTAGAGTGCAATCGCTGAAGATTTTCTGGCCTCTCTGATCAATAGGACAGGTGATTTATCAGGAAGGTCTCACTGCCTCCAAAGCCTTTCTGTTCTTAACTTTGCATTGCTGATTAACTTTGATTTGAAATTTCTGTTAGTTTCCAGAGCTGAGAAGTGTCTACACACCCAGGAATGCTGTACCACAGAAGCAGGAACTATCTCCCAGTGTGGAAATTGGTTACCAGGATCACTAGACATTAGTGGAGGCCCCATGTTGGGTACTATTGTATAAGAAGTAGGTTTAGGGAGCACATGGTCCAAAGCATTTCTCCAAGGCAGAAAGTTGTGTTTTGTTTTGTTTTTCTGCAGAAAGGTACATAGCAATGGCAAATCAAACAAGGAATCCACAATGGGACATTACTGTTTCTTTATTTATAACGCAAACATATCCTGTGCCTCACTCTGAATGGTCTGAGCTTAAGGCTGACACTCTTACATTCCTAATGGAAGTGAAACATTTGATAAGCAGAATGAAATTTTGAGTACTCAATGAAAATTTCAGCACATAGTTTGGTTTCAAGAAGTGTTGACCCAGCTCCTTGGTAAGAAAAACAATGCTTTTAACTACTGAGCTGTTTCTCCAATGTTGTTTTATGTTAATGTTAAGTTTTACGATTTCAGTATGTGTACTAAAATCTACATGACTGCAGGATTAGGTATACAGTAATGAACTAGTGGCAAGGGGAGAATCTTCCAAGGAAGGGGAAATAGAGTATATAGATATGGAGAAAAGGGAAAGGAACAGAATGAGAGGAGTAATAGACTGGCGAGGGAAGAGAGGGTTAAGGGGACAGAATATGGGGGGAAAACATATACTAAAGACTATTTTAGGAGTCATATGGAGACCTGCTCCTGTAGAAGCTTCTTTAAATTTTATATAAAATATATATTTATATTGTACCTTATATAATATATTTATATTATAATCATAAATATACAAAATATATAAACATAGAAATATTTATATATTATATGAAATAGTTTGTTTCTATAAAATTATATATTTATATATAAAATTTTATATATAAATTTTTAAATATAAAATATATTTACATATATATATATATATATATATATATATATATATATATATATATAAAAGAAACCTAAATAGAATCACCAAATAATGGGAAAGAAAATGGGTCAACAGGCCATTTTTTGCAGCCAAGGAAAATTCATAATGCCAGGAATATATTAGATATAATTGGATTGTTAGCCATAGGGGCCTCATGGAAACTCCCAAATAACTCAGGCAATTATCAAAGTTATTGCTTGCAATTCACAAACTGATGGTAAGGCCTGACTTCCTACAAAAACATTTTAATATTTCACTGAACATGAAGAAGTCAATCTGGTACCTAACTAGAGCCTTCACCCCTACTGACTAGTGTTAACCATATGGAAAGAGATCCTGAATGTTACCGGAGAAGAAAGGTAAACACTAACCCATCTACAAACCCTGTGTTTTATGATTATGACCTGTCTGCAAGAAATTCTGGTAAATAATGCCACAAACATTATGGAAGTAACCAACCACTATCTGATTGGATTTAAGGACCACACCATGAGGTGGAACCCATGACTGACACTGCTCAGGTAGACAAGAACCTGAGACTAGATTCACCATGGACCTAGGAGAAAACCAAATACTTCTAACACAGCAAAGTAATACAATGATTCCTAAAAGCATTCCTCTATACCATAATTCAGTGCTGCACTCAGCCATTATCAGAGAAATTTCCTCTTGCAGAGACCCAATATTGGAAACGGCAGAGAATGAGAGGTCTTCTCAATACTTAATCCTAAATAGAATATCTGCAAAAAACCCTCTTCCTCTGGGCTCAGGGAAGCTGTGCTGAGTTAGTTAGAAAGAAGGTAAAAGCAAGAAGGAATAAACCACAGAGAAGAACACTTTTTTTTTTCAGATACAGTAGAACTGCTATACATACAAAGTCACAGAGCAGCGTGCCCACTCTGTAGCAGCATCTACAGGGGTTTGACAGGTTCAAGCCAGAAAGGGACTCAACACCGAGAGATTTGAGTGGACATAAACAAAGCTATCCTCAATCAGTAACTGCCTGCAAGCAAAAACATTTTTCTCTAATAGATAGATAAGCCACAGATGAGAGTAGGTCTCATGTCCAACTGTAGATGGTCAGCACAAAACGAACTCGGTGGTGTTCCTGTAGATTATTTTATCTAGTGCTATTTCGTTCAACATTTTTTGTCCTACTTTTTTTTTGTGCTTATTATGATTTTGAATTTTGTGACTTTATTGGCTGTGTGTGTGTGTGTGTGTGTGTGTGAGAGCAAGCACACACACTTTGTGCTTTTTCATTATGTTTTTTGTTGATTTGGGGTTTTGTTGGTATTGTTCTGTTTTTTTTGTTCATTTATATCAACCATAAAAACTAAAGACTAGTGATATTTATTTAAAATTGCCTTGTATTTCTTTCTTATACTTTTGACCTCTGTGTTCTATTAATGAATATATAAAACATTTTACGAGTGAGTCCAAATGAAAACATTAAATTGAAGACTTTTAAGTTGATGATGTTACAATAAAGAATGCTTGTTATTCACGTGTCTTTACAAATATGACCTTTTTACATACAAATATATAATATATACAATTCCTGTGTTTATGTATATTAAAAATAACATTACAAAAAGTAAATTTATGTAGGAATAGCAGTTTCTAACTTGTTACAAGGTTGAAATGCAGGCCTTTTTCACTAAACGGGAGGAGAATAATCTAGTAAAATTAGGATTATCTTTGGAATGATTAACACTGATTTAAGCTGTAAAACAATTGTTTCTTCTATCATCAAATTTAAGAGAATTACTCAGGGAACATCAACTACTTATCTAAAATGAGGTTACATCTCTATGTGATCTTGTCAAGATTAAAGGAAATATCATGACATCACAGACTATTATTGTGTTTGATTATAAAAAGTGGATATCTGGATGGACCTAATGAGCATAAATTCTTTTAGTTTAAAGTGAAAGATGGTAATATTTGGGGTTGTAGACACCATCAGCAGAAATTTACTATTTTCTGTGCTGTTTAGGGAATATAATGTCAAAACCAATTATATCTCTTTTTCAATATTATCCAGGTATATTACACACAAATATTACTTTTTGTAATACTTGGGTAATGTTAAAATTTAGTGCATATAGAAAATGTTGAACCATCTAAATGACTGAGCATACACACCTCATATAAAAATGATGAGCAAGAGGTAACTATTAACCAATACTGAATCAAAAGCCCATTGGCTCTATGAAGGCTGAAGTCCCCTGTGCCTTCCCATAAGCCACCAGCCAGCCATGTCAGGAAGAGCAGGTAGATCACACCCTCACTAGGCTTCAGCAGTGGTTCTCAGTCTTCCTAATGCTGCAACCGTTTAATGCAGTTCCTCATAGTATGCTGAGCCCCAACTATAAAATTATTTCCATTGCTATGTTATGGATAATAATGTAAATATCTAATATGCTGGCCCAAAGTGGCGCATGACCCACAGGATGAGAACCACTGCTTCGGAGTACTGTCTTGGAAAGGAGGGGTTTCCTCATACTCTTGAGATGATGATGAAATGTTCATGAACAACCCATAAGACTGTGATATTTTTTAAAGAAGTGAACTCAAAGAATTAACACGAAACATAAAATAGCATAGCCAATGATCTAAAAACCAGGATTTGGTTGTGAGAGAGTCTCAATTGCAGGGATTAGAAGCCATCTTTTGCACCTCCTATTCCTGAGGAACTTGAGGGTCCATCTAAAGCACAGCAGAAAGCCCTGACATCACTTTACACAGTTTGCAGCTGATTATTCATCATTATGGACTTGCATTTGCCCTTGGCTCCTTTTTGAGACTTTCTTTGAATACTTGCTAAGCAATTATCTGCTTTAGCCGTGGGAAGGAAATGGTGGGGATAAAGTGTGTGTGATTGAAATTAACACTTTTTTTTTTCATTATGAACTTTTTAACTTAGAAATTTTCCAACTGCCAATTGTGCTTGGCTTCCATTTAGTGCTGGACCAGCACAGTCTAGCAGGTGCTAACAGCAACATCAGGGATGCAGATATCAGTAACTTGTGTCCAGGAGCTCCCATGAGCCCTGAACTGCATTTATAAATCTTTTTAAAGAACATGCATGAAGAGGGGCATTTTTCTGTATTTCTTGACATAATCATTAGCCAGAATCTTGGGAATAGTATTGCGCCACGCCAGGTTAACGTGCTGAGATGTCAGGTGATGGGAAGGGGACCGACCCTTCTATTCCTATTTGAGCTAATTTGTGGTTGTGTGCAATTGTATGCAGTTCCAAACTCTCCTTGAAACATCATGACTTCCAACACATTAGAGCTTATGAATCAACAACATGAAAGCCACAAGCTTAGAAAAGTAGAACAAAGTGTGAAACCCAGGAGAAAGCAGAGTGGTTGGGGTCACTAGTTGCTAGGCAGGACCATGGTTAAGGGTTAAATAAAGTGCTGCCCAGGATAAACTTGGGAGAGTTTACCAGTCAGTGTGCACCTGGCAGGACACATGGCCTTTTGCTTTGCCAGTCTCAGTTCCCACCCTACAGAATACTGGGCAACAACACAGGCTTCCTTAGACTGTCTATGCAGCTAAGGTAGCCCACGAAGCAGTGACACAAGACAGAGGTCGCTGACTCTGGGCTGGAGCCCTCGCTTCAGAGAGGAGTGTGTGATGGAGGGGCGCATGCAGAACTCCCCAGAGAACTCACTCTCCTGGGATGTTCTTCTCTCCTGCTTTCTGCTCTCAGCTCTCAAGATTTCTGAAGAGTAGTGTTACCAAGCTTAGTATTTCGTCTGTAAACATTTTTATCTAGAGTTCAATTTAATTTATGATAGGCATCATACCACTTCATGTTATTCCCTGGTTAATGGGAAAGCCAGGATAATTAATTACTGAAAGAAATTACCTGTTGATTTTTCTAAAAACTACTACAGTGTGGACAAATACATTGCTCTGAAAATGACTGGCAGTAAAATATCAAAAGTCATCACAAAGTCAGGGATTCCAACGTTTTATTATATACTAAGCATGTGTGTGTGAATGCGTGAGCGAAGTGTGCATGTGTGTTTGTCCATGTGTGCAAGTGTGTGCATGAGTGTGTGAATGTATATGAGCATGCATGTAATAGTGTGTGTGTGTGTGCAAGTGTGTGTGTGCGAGTGTGTGTGTGCAAGTGTGTGTGTGCGAGTGTGTGTGTGCAAGTGTGTGTGTGCGAGTGTGTGTGTGCAAGTGTGTGTGTGCGAGTATGTGTGTGCAAGTGTGTGTGTGAACATTTGTGCAATAGTGTGTGTATGAGTGTGTTGTGAGTGCATGTGTGTGAGCATGTGTATAATAGTGTGCGTGTATGAGAGTGTGTGTATGTCTGTGTGTGTGCATGTACATGCGTGAGTGAAGGTGGATGGCACATCCTAACAGGGAGAGATGGAGCAATCATTATTTATTTGTAGTGAACTGCGGTGTTTTCCATTTGTCATCCTTCAAATTATAGCTCATCACCTAAATCAGTTGATTAGTTCACGCCACAAGTTTTATTGCGCCGCTTGATTCATTTCTTCCCACATCCTGGTGAAAGAGATGTTATTTTACAAGCACAGACTACTTTCCTGAGCAAATACCAAAGTGGATACTTTTGTTTTCTATGCTGTGGGGGGAAGCACATACACAGAGCACTGTAATTTATTTGTGTTTTGTGTTGTGTTTGCCACAAAGCAGCAATCATAAATAACAGTTGGTAGAGGACAGAGACACAGCCTTTAATAATATTGTTTGGGAATACATCATCCAGCATTGAAAATGTCATATAAAATTCATATCCGCAGCTGTTTACAGAGCGGGTTGGGGGAAGAACCATTGCATTCTGCAACCCCGAAGCAATTCTCTAAAACATGAGAATGATATGGCCTGCTCTGTCTTCTTTCACACTTATTTTTGGTATCCAGAGCTACGTTTCAGGGCTGTATTGATTTTCATTCTGGCTGCGGTTGATTAATGCTTCAGGAAGTGGTTATGTGCATTAGGATAGAGCCAAGTAGAAACACCAGTGCATTTTCTCAAGTCAGAGTGAGGTGGAAGCAGCAGCCAAGCCAGCCCATTTAGTGGTTTTACCTGGCAACGCTTGCACACGATGAAACACGCTGGTGAAACTGACAGCCACAGGGCCTTGTTAACAGGAAGCCACACACTGCATTCCATATTTGCCGTTGTTACTAATGACCCGTGCACAACTTCTGAAATCTATATGATGCTAGAAATCTGTGGAAACTTTAGTGACTTTTTTTTTAATTTAATCTCTAGGTTAAGTGTGTTCACCATGTAAATTTACTTACCAAAAGGTACCTTATATAGTAATTGCTTTTCCTTGATACAGATATCTCATTCATTACAGGAAAGCTGTGGTTGTAACTGTTAAAGGCTGATTGGTTTGTTTAACATTTGTCATCCTGACCTTGCCCTCAAGCCTAAGAAATTGCTCATCAGCTTAATATTTTCTTTGCTCTTTTGACAGCTGTTTTAGTTTCTGTTTTAAAAGATCACTGACCATCATCCATAATACATTTTTTTCATTACATGACTGTCACATGGTGCTCAAAGATTTCACTGAACATATTAAAATGTCCAACATGCAGTCATGTAGATAAACAACCACATCAAATTTATGTGTCTTAAAAATCTCATTAATTCCTAAAAATGAACCAAGTTCTATAGAAATAACAGATAACCATTTAGACATTTCAAGTTATGAAAATCTTACATTTAACTTGAGGAAATATTAGTGACTGTAGTGATGCTGCACTTCAATCCCAGGTCTTCTGAGGTCATCAAGGGAGAAGAATTAAAAGTTCAAGGGCAGCCTCGGCTTTAAAAGTAAACACCACAACAGTAAAAAGTGAGTCCCAATCATAAAACCAAAGAAAAAAATGTTAATGATACATAGATGGAAACATTTTTAATCAAACAGAAATTTGGGTCCAGAGAGTTGGAAGTCACTAAAGAGCTTGCCATGTAACCACAAGCACATGAAGTAAAACTTGAGCATCACCACAAAATAGCCAAGGGAGGTGTATGTCGTAAATCTCAGTCATGGAAACAGAGTCAGGAAGATCCTCAGGATTTGCTGGCCCTTTTGGCTGACATAAATAAGGAAGCTCCAAGTCCAAAATAAAGTCTCTTTCTCCAAAAATATGAACCAGTTGGGCTGGAGATGGTAGTACAGTGGAAGAGGGCTTGCCATGAATGCACAAGAGACTTTCAGTTCTCAGCAGGACAAGGCCTGGGGTTTGCTCCCCTCCCTGGCATTGACCTTTTCCCTTCACACAAAATGCTTCTTAGGTCTTAACACTTAATAATCCAGTTCCCAGCTCTTATCAGTAGAACAGAAATAAAAACAGTAAATGTCCTTGTGATTGGATGAAGTTGGATGTTGATGTAGATTGATTTTCAACTATCTGAGGAACTGCCATATTGATTTCCAGAGTGGCTGTACAAGGTTGCACTCTGACCAGCAATGGAGGAATATTACCCTTGCTTCATATCCTCACTAACATGTGTTATTGATCTTAGCCATTCAAACAGGTGCAAGATAGAATCTCAAAGTAGTTTTGGCTTGCATTTCCTAGAAGGCTAAGAAATGTTGAGCATTTCTTTAGGTATTTCTCTGGTGTTGGGGTTTTCTCTATTGAGGATTCTCTTCTTAGGCCTGTACCCCATATTTTAATTTGGTTATTTGGTGCATTGAAACCTAGTACCTTGAGTTCTTTAAGTATTTTGGATATTAGTCCTCTATCAGATGTGGAGTTCCTTAAAAAATATTTTCTCATTCTGTAGGCTGCCTCTTTCAATGACAGAACATTTACACAATAGAGTATTACTGAGCTCTTAGAAAATGGCATCATGAAACTTGCAGGCAAATGGATGGAACTACAAAAACAATCCAGTGTGAGATATGATACTGTAAACAATCATTTATAATGCGGATATTAGCCATTAAGTAATGATAACCAACCTACAATCCACAGACCCAGAGAGGTTAGGTATAGAGAAAGGTATGGGGGGCAGTTACATGCTTCTCCCTGGGAGGAGAAAATAGAAGAGATTTTATGGGACTAGGGTTAGAGGGGCTGGGATGGGATTATCAGGTGGAGAGGGGGAGGGAACATAAGGTTGAGGGAGGGTATTTGGGAAGAGACAGCTGGTACTTAGAGGCATTTGAGGAATGATATGGCAATCCAGGGCAGTGGAAGCTTCTTTTTTTATTTTTATTATTTGTTTGTTTGTTTGTTTTTAATTTTTATTAATTACACTTTATTCATTTTGTATCCCCCCATAAGTCCCTCCCTCCTTCCCTCCAGACCACACCCTCCCTCCCCTTTCTGCATGCATGCCCCTCCCCCAGTCCACTGATAGGGGAGGTCTTCTTCCCCTTCTTTCTGATCTTAGTCTATCAGATCTCATCAGGAGTAGCTGCAATGTCTTCCTCTGTGGCCTGGTAAGGCTGCTCCCCCCTCAGGGGGAGGTGATCAAAGAGCAGGCCAATCAGATTATGTCAGAGGCAGTCTCTCTTCCCATTACTATGGTACCCACTTGGACACTGGACTGCCATGGGCTACATCTGTGCAGGGGTTCTAGGTTATCTCTAGGTTGGAGTATGAGTCTCTGGGAAGTTCCCTGTGTTCAAATTTTCTTGTTCTATTGCTCTCCTTGTGGAGTTCCTGTCCTCTCCAGCTCTTACTATTTCCCACTTCTTACATAAAATTCCATGTTTCCAACTGCCCGACAGTTGGCCATCAGTCTCAGTGTCTGCTTTGATAGTCTGCAGGGCAGAGGCTTTCAGAGGCCCTCTGTGGCAGGTTCCTAGGTTGTTTCCTGTTTTCTTCTTCTTCTGATGTCCATCCTTATTGCCTTTCAAGATGGGGATTGACCGTTTTACTTAGGGTCCTCTCTCTTGCTTAGTTTCTTTAGATGCACAGAGTTTAGTGGGTTTGTCCTATGTTGTATGTCTATATGAGTGAGTATATACCATGTGTGTCTTTTTGCTTCTGGGACAATTCACTCAGGATGATCCTTTCTAGGTCCAGTGGAAGCTTCTTAAAATTTATGAGGTGTTCCTGATACAGAGTCTCAACTGCAAATCTCTTGCCACCAAATGAGTATTGTCATACTTTTTTTTAACTTTTATTAATTACACTTCATTCACTTTGTATCCCCCTATAGCCCCCTTCCTCCTTTCCTCCCAGTCCCACCCTCCCTCCCCCTTCTTCATGTATGCTCCTCCCCAAGTCCACTGATAGGCGAAGTCCTCCTCTCCTTCCTTCTGATCTTAGTCTATCAGATCTCATCAGGAGTGGCTCCATTGTCATCTTCTGTGGCTTGGTAAGGTTGCTATCCCTCAGAGGGAGGTGATCAAAGAGCAGGCCAATCAGATTATGTCAGAGGCAGTCCCTCTTCCCATTACTATGTAACCCATTTGGATAGTAAACTGCCATGGGCTACATCTGTGCAGGGGTTCGAGGTTATCTCCTTGATGGTCCTTGGTTGGAGTATGAGTCTCTGGGAAGACTCCTGTGTTCAAAATTTCTGGTTCTGTTGCTCTCCTTATGGAGTTCCCGTCCTCTCCAGATCTTACTATTTCCCACTTCTTACATAAGATTCCATGCACTCTGCCCAACAGTTGGCCAGTCTCAGTGTCTGCTTTGATAATCTGCAGGGGAGAGCCTTTCGGAGGCCCTCTGTGGCAGGTTCCTAGCTTGTTTCCTGTTTTATTCTTCTTCTGATGTCCATACTCTTTGCCTTTCAGGATGGGGATTGAGCATTTTAATCAGGGTCCTCCCTCTTGATTAGTTTCTTTAGGTGTACAGATTTTAGTAGGTTTATCCTATATTATATGTCTATATGAGTGAGTATTTACCATGTGTGTCTTTCTGCTTCTGAGACAGCTCACTCAGGATGATTCTTTCCAGGTCCCACCATACCTGCAAATTTCATGATTTCCTTATTTTTCATTGCTGAGTAATATTCCATTGTGTACATGTACCACAATTTCTGCATCCATTCATCAGTAGAGGGGCATCTGGGCTGTTTCCAGCTTCTGGCTATTACAAATAAAGCTGCTACAAACATGGTTGAGCCTTACATTTTAAAAAATTTTATGTTTCTTATATCTCCCCCACCATCCCTTCTAACATTCCCACAACAGGGAAGAGAGAAAGGGTTAGTGGGAGAGAGGGCATAGTTCTCTTGGCTGCTTCCTGCCAGTTAAGGTCATCAGGTTCCTTGGAGCCAGTACAATCTTTGTTTCAAGATATCTCCAATGCCCTGTTGCACTGCAACAACAGCAACAGGAGCAGCAAGCAGAGAACAGGAGCAGCAAGCAGAGAGCAGGAGCAGCCTTGTTCTTTCTTGGAGTTACTCCACACTCTCTGGGCTCTGGCATTTATTCTCTCTTCAGAGTCCTCAGATTTAAACTATCTGCAGCTAGCAAAGAGCTCCTCTCAGAGCCTTCATGAGGCAAATAGGCTTTGGATGTGGACCATCTGAATCAGTCCCACAGCCTACATCTGGGATTAAAATAAAAAACATGTTTATATCCACAACAAGTGAGGCTTCCAGTCCTGGGACTTAGTTATATTCAATTGAGTTGTTGCCCAAGAGAGTCCTAAAGCAATTACCAAATATCCCAGGCTGTTGTCAAGACAATAGTTTGCTCTCTGCAAATTCACAGAAGGGCGGCTCATTTCCAAGAACAACATCCCCCAACACATTGAAGATGGCGTAGTGGAGCTGATTCGTACATAGAGCCTTTGCCCCTGCACTCTAGTCTCTTTGGTGCAGGAAGACACTCCTCAGGCAGTATTCTAAAAGAGAAGCATGGACACCAACCTCGCCACAAAACCTGTGACCTGTAATACACCCCACCTGCAAGACATACTAGGGCATTGGTGGCACACAACATGTGGAAGCAACTAACCAGGGTCTGATTTGATTAAGGCCTACTCTGTAAGACAGAACACGTACAGTAATGCTTGTAGGAGCCAGAGAATAGAGAGCCCAGAGATCTAGGGTAAAGCAAACTGTAACTTGTCAAAAAAAAAGAAAAAAAGAAAGAAAATAAATGAAATGAAAGAAGAAAAGAAAAGAAAAGACCCAACCAAAAAAAACAAAAATGTATGAACAAAATGACTATACTCATTGATAAATACCGTACCCAGTCATCATCAGAGAAGCTTTCTTCTTTCCTCCTGCAGCAGATGCAGAGACCCACAGCCTTGCATTAAGGAAAGAGAGAATCCTTAGAACACACTGCTCTAAATGAGATGTCTCTGTCAAACCCGCCCAATCTTTGGCTATGAGTCTCAACATCTGTTTCAAGCCTTTGGTGGGTGGAGGTTTTCAGAAGACACCCATCTGCACACCTAGCACTGTGTAGTTGTTTGTGTCAAAGGTTGTCTCTCTCTCATGGGGTGGGTCTAAGATTGGGACAGGTTTTTGATGAACATTCCCTCAATCTTTGCTCTATCTTTATCCCTGTACATCTTGTAGGCTGGGTAAATTCTAGGTTGAAATTTCTGTGGGTGGTTGGAGTTCTACCTCCCTTCACTAGGAGTGTTGTAGGTCTCACTCCCTGGAGCCCAAGTTGTTGTAGATCTCTAGCTTGTCTTGGAAACGTTCCATCCACATTTTCTCTTATCTCTGCAGGTCCTCTTTCCTCCCACCCCTGCTTTCACCACATCTACTCCCCACTTTGTTTGCCCACCCTTGTTTTCCTCAGCACTCCCTCTCCTGTCCTGTTTTGTCTCTTCAACTACTTCCCCTGCCTGTTCTGTTTCCCCTTCTTAGTGAAATTTAAATCCTCCCTTGGGTTTTCCTGAATACTAGGTTTCCTTGGGTCTGTGAATTGTAGTATGGTTATCCTGTATGATAGGGCTATACTTACATGTAAGCAGATATTTGTCTTTTCTGATCTGGGTTACCTCACTTAGGATGGTCTTTTGCAGTTCCTTACATTTGTCTGCCAATTTTATGACTTCTTTTTTTCAATATCTGAGTAGTATTCCACTGTGTGACTGTACCACATTTTCTTTATCCATTCATCTGTTGAGAAACATCTGGGTTTCCATTTTCTGGCTATTAAAAATATAGATGCTGTAAACATAGTTGAACAAATGCCTTGTATGGTGGCTTATCTGTTGGGTATATGCCCAGGAGTGGTATGGTTGAGTCTTGAGGGAGAAATATTCCCAATTTTCTGGATCTAGGCCCCCTATAATTGTATATCTGACAGACAAATTGGTCTTCTTGTGGGTTACCTACTAAGGAGAGCAGAGGATGTTTTTGACATGGACTCTCTTGTATGCTTTTCAATCATTTCCCCCTTATAGGGCTGCCTTGATAGGCCACCATGGAAAAGGAGGTGTTCAATCCTGAGGCAACTGACTTGAAGTGCTAGGGTAAGTTAGTGGGGGCTCCCCTTTCCTGAGGGGTAGGGTAGGAGGAAAGAGTGAAGAGGGAGGGAGGGAAGGACCAGGAGGAGAGGGGGATGGGGACTATAACTGGGATGTAAAGTGAACAACTAGTTATTCCATATGAGGTTGAGAATTTTTCTTTCAAGATCCGTAAAGAATTGTGTTGATAATTTAAGAGGGACTGCATTGAATCTGTAGATTGTTTTTGGTAAAATGGCCATTTTTGCTATGTTAATACTGGCAAGCCATGAGCATGGGGATCCTTCCATCTTCTGATATCTTCTTCTATTTCTTTCTTAAGAGAATTAAAGATATTTTTCATACAAGTCTTTGACTTGCTTGGTTAGAGTTACACCAGGGTACTTTATATCCTCTGTGGCTATTGTGAAGGGTGTTGCTTCTCTAAGTTCTTTCTCAACCCATTTGTCGTTTGTATACAGGAGGACTACTGATTTTTTTTTTAGTTGATTTTGTATCCAGCCACTTGGTTGAAGGTGTTTATTGCTGTAGGAATTCCCTTGTAGAATTTCTGGGGTCACTCAAGTATACTATCATATCATCTGCAAATAGTGATACTTTGACTTCTTCCTTTCCATTTTGTATCTCCTTAATCTCCTTTGTCTTATTGCTTTAGCAAGGACTTCAAGAACTATGTTGAGGAGATATGGAGAGAGTGGGCAGCCATGCCTTGTCCCTGATTTCAGTGGGATTGTTTTAATTTTCTCTCCATTTAGTTTGATATTGGCTATAAGCTTGCTATATATTGTCTTTACTATGTTTAGTTATGTGCCTTGTACTGTATCCCTGATCTCTCCAGGACTTTAAACATAAATGAATGTTGGATTTTATCAAATGCTTTTCAGCATCTAAGGAGATTATCATGTGGTCTTTTTCTTTCAGTTTGTTTATATGGTGGATTACATTGGTGGATTTCCATATATTGAACCACCCCTGCATACCTGGAATGAAGCCTACTTGGTCATAGTGGATGATATCTTTGATGTATTTTTGGATTCAGTTTGTGAGTATTTGATTGAGTATTTTTGCATCAGTGTTCATAACAGAGGTTGGCCTGAAATTCTCTTTCTTTGTTGGGACTTTGTGAAAGTTAGGTATCAAGGTGACTATGGCTTCATAGAATGAGTTTATTAATGTTCCGTCTGTTTCTATTTTGTGGAATAGTTTGAAGAGTATTGGTGTTCGCTCTAATAAATAAAGTTGAAAGTTTAAAAAAAAAAGCCTTAATCCAATACAACTCAAATCAAAGGACCACAGATTATCTTAATGTGAATTAACAGAAAAATCAATATTTTTGTTATCTTTGACAAATTCTCATGTCACTAATTATACAGATAATTTGAACTATGATTCAAATCTATATTATAGAGTCCTCTATTAGTGCAATGGATTAAAAAGCTTCAGAATATCCAATACTCATATAAAAAGTCCTATAAGAAATAAGATACTCTTTTAAAAATTGTGTATTTAATTTTATTTTATGTGCATTAGTGTGAAGGTGTCAGAACCCTTGTAAACGGAAGTTAAAGAAAGTTGTGAGCTGACATTTGGGTGCTGGGAATTGAACCTTGATCCTCTGGAAGAACAGACAGTGCTCTTTACCACTAAGCCAGCTCTCCAGCCCCAAGATACTCTTATATTGTAAGTAAAACATATTCCCAACATTGAGGTACAAAGACCCCAGATTTGTGTTAATTACGTCTTTTAGATTTTGAAATTATAATTATGACATTCCTACCAAAGAAAAATTTAAAGCTACAAATATACAAAGAAACAAATGTCTCAAGACATGTTTATTTTTATTTCATATTTATTTGAATGTCATCAAAGTCACTAAATAAAATTATTTAAAATAAGCTTTTGTGAGATACCTGAGTTTTGTCTTTTCTGTGCCATTAAATTACATGTTTCTGAATTTTTGACAAATATTACTAATTTAAAAATACTTTATATGCATGGGCGGTTAGCCTGCATATATGCCCATGCAACATGAACATACAGAACATAAGGAAGCCAGAAGTGGGCATCAGGTCCCCTGGAATTAGTGTTACAGACAGTTGTGGGCTGCCACGTGGTTGGTTTTGGGAGCTGAACCCAGGTACTCTGCAAAGGCAGTGCCCTTGGCTGTCTCCCCACTTTGATTCAACTGAGGTCATTTTGGACCTAAATGAAATTTTAAAAAACAAATCAGAGAAACTTCTTATACTTTTTCTTCACTAGCTTCCCCTTGCTAAGCTGTTGCATAACCACATGCTAACATATGGTCATGACTGCAAGGCATCAATCAATCTTGTTCACATCTAGCCAGCTTGAGTTCCTGTTTCTAACAACAGCAAAGAAAGCTGTCATACCACAGACACTGCCTACTATACTGCCCTTTCTACTACCTCCAAACGCCACACTCCCATCCAGGGCTAAATTTTACCATTTCAAAATTGTTGCATTGATAGAGTCATAAAACATCCAAACTTGTAGAAGGACATTTTCCTGCAGACAAGTTTCCCGAAGATTTACCCAGTCATCTTTCTACACACTGTTCCTTACATCTCTGCTCAGTACTCCGGGGCATTACCTTGTCAAGGATGATGTGAGCTGCTTCATGCTTTCTCTTTTTGTTTGCTTTTGTTTTTTGTTTCTTCTATCCCAGAGAATGAAGTTTACTTGTTTTGCAGATAGTTACTCAATGATTCAAGGTCTGGGTCACATGGTATCTACATATTTAATGTAGACATTATGTACTATTTAAAGGATCGGCTATAACTTTTTATATTTCCTTTATCAATCTGTGCATCTTTTGAAGTCATCTTCATTAGCACTTAGTTTCCCTCTGCCAGACTAAGAGATATGCTGCGTTTCATAGTATTTGGGGTTTGCATTTCCACAGTGCTTCAAAGCATAGAGCAATTTTTCCCAAGATATTTGACATCTATATATCAGTCATGACCCATCTACCCATATCATTTGTTATTTTTCATAGTAGCTCCTTTAATTCTGAATTCCAAAGTATGTTCTTAAACCTAGTCTTACGATAATCATCTGTTTGGTGAAGACAGATGAAACTTGTGCTGATGGGCTGTTCCTCCAAAATATATTGCCAAATGAGTAACTTCCCTGTCAACTTTGGACAGGGACAAGTTTCCCTGTCAACTACCCTGTCAAGCTCTTCCTTCGTTCCTTGTGTCTTTTCCAAGATTTGAAACTCTGCTTACTAGAAATGAGTATGGAAACTACCCTGAAGGTTATTGAGGTGGATGCTGAGACTCATAGTCAAACTTTGAGCAGAGTGCAGGGAAGCTTATAAAAGAAGTAAGAGATAGTAAGACCTGGAGAGGACAGGAGCTCCACAAGGACAGCAACAGATCCCAAAAGTCTGGACACAAGGGGTCTTTTCTGAGACTGATACTCCAGCCAAAGATTACTAATGGAGATGGCCTGGAACCCCTGCACAGAGGTAGCCTATGGCAGTTCAGTACCCAAGTGGGTTCCATAGTAATGGGGACAGGGACTGTCTCTGACAGGAACCAATTAGCCTGCTCTTTGATCACCTCCCTCTGAGGGGGGAGCAGCCTTAGCAGGCCACTGAGGATCATAATGCAGCCACTCCTGATAAGACCTGATAGACTAGGATCAGAGAGGAGAGGAGGACCTCCTTTATCAGTGGACTGGGAGAGGTAATGGATGGAGAAGAGGGAGAGAGGGATTGGGGAGGAAGGTACAGGGGGATACAAAGTGAAAAAACTGTAATTAGTAAGAATAAAAAATAATGAAAAAACATCTTTTCAAGACTAGAACTCTTTATCTTCTTTATTTTTATACAATTACAGTTAAATTATATCATTTCCTGCTTCCCTCCTCTTCTTCCAAACTTATCTATATACTCCCTCCTTGCTCTTCTTCAAATTTAAGGTTCCCCTTTTTCATTAATTGTTGTTAAACCCATATATGTATATATATACAGATATGTATATATGTATAATATAATGTATATAATGTATAATATAATAATAATATATATGTATAATATATATTGTATTATATATTATATATGATATATGTATATATATACATATCTATATAATATATAATACAATATATAATGTATAATATGACATATTATAATTAATATAATATAAAATATAATATAATTAATATAACAAAACAACATAACATAACATAGCATAATATAATATACAATTATATCATATATAATATATTATGTACACATATGATTATGTATACATAATATATGTTATATATAATATATATTTCTAATACATACATATATTATTTATATATATATATATATATATATATATATATATATATTCCTAATACATAAGTACATCCTCACCAGTCTGCAAAATGCTACTCTTATGTGCATCTTTTCAGCGTTAACCATTTGGTATTGGATAACCAAGTGGTGTGTTTCTCCCTGGTTAAGTCTCTCCCATAGAGTCCCACTAGCCCAGACGCTGAACCCCAGCTGAACAAAAACAGCAGGAATACACTCGGTATTATGTGAAAGGGAAACAAGAGGTGTCAGCCCTGTATTAAGAGCCACAGGCAGCTATGGGATACTGCAGTCAAGACACTGGGACTCTTACTGTCTGAAGTTTGGCTCATTAGTATTACTTAACATTTTTTTTATCTCCTTTTACCTTTGATCTTTGCTATGGCTTTAGAAATGTTACAGTTATATTCATTAACATTTGCTTTCAATTGTGCAACTATATTTTATTCTCTACAAATAATTTTCTCAAGTTTTTTCAAAGTCCTGTTGTATCTTCCATAAATCAATAGCAATATCTTCTTCAAAGTTTTCAAATCTAACTACAGCTCTTATTTTTATATTCTCTCCCCTCTACTCCCTTAGACTAATCCACAGAGGGTTTTCGTGGTTTCTTTTTTTCATTCTTTCTTTTCTCGATTGTTGCTGTATTTATCACCATGACTCTGGAGTCTGACATTATGCAGGGAAGAGACATTTGCTCCCATCTTCAGTGAGTTCAGGCTTGCTGTCGCAATATTTTGATGAGAAAGAACAATCACGTTCCCCCTTGGGTTTGATTGTCTCTTCTGAGAAGCCTTCTGTTATTCTTCATCTTGGGGCTAAGTGCTGTAGTCCATGGTGATGTCTACATGTAAAATGTCCCGAATGGCAAGCCTGCCCATGAAACTTAAGTCTATCTCTTTATTTTTAGCCCCCTTACTCATATTGGTTTGTAACATATTGCCAAGGGAAGCCTAGACTTTTCTGTGGCTCTGGCCACACCATCTGCAGGCATTTTGTTTTCCAGAAAATAACAGTCTCTGGACTTTTCTCAGTAATTTCAAGATAAGACGCAAAATTGCTCTGGTAATAGTAATCCCTTCACTGCAATCATTTATAGCAATGATTTCTCCAAAAGAGTAAATGAGTAAGTAGCCACCGGATACCCCTAAATGAAGTTAAAAGTTATATTTTTGGAAATCTCCTTTAATCTACCCTGTACCCATACAAGAAATAGTCTCGAATTTGTAATCATTGCTGATATTATTATGGTCTCCTAGAACTGAGTTTTCTGACATGGTTATGCTGCACAAATAATTGGCTTTATTTTGTTTTGAAAGATTAAACACGGAGCTTGGGAAATTACAATTTTTTTTATTATTATTATTAGTTACATTTTATTAACTCTGTATCCCAGGTGTATCCTACTCCCTCATTCCCTCCCAACCCTACCCTCCCTCCTTCATCTCCTCCCTGCCCCTTTCCAAGTCCACTGACCTCCTCCCCTTTCATCTGACCCTGTTTTATCAGGTATCTTTGGGACTCACTACAAAGTCCTCCTCTGTGGCCTAGCAGGACTGCTCCCCCCTTGCGCGGTGAGGACGCCAAAGAGCCTGCCATTGAGTTCATGTCAGAAATAGTCCCTATTCCCCTTACTAGGGAAACCAATTGTTTACTGAGCTACCTTGGATTACATCTGAGCAGGGGTTCTAGGTTAGATGCATGTATGTATGTACATCCTTCATGGAGTATCAGTCTCAGAAAAGATCCCTGTGCCCAGATATATTTGGTCCTTGTGGAGTTCCTGTCCTCTCCACGTCATACTAACTCCCCCTTCTTTCATATGATTCCCTGCACTGTGCTGATGGTTTGGTTATGAGTCTTAGTATCTGTTTTGATACACTAAGTAGAGTCTTTCAGGGCCCTCTGTGGTAGGCTCCTGTGCTGTTACGTATTTTCTCCTACATCAAATGCACATCCCATTTGTCTTTCTAAGTGAGGATTGATCATCTCACCCCAGGTTTTCTTTCTTGTTTATCTTCTTTAGGGAAATGGCTAAATTTTTAAACAATGTTTTCTCTTGCTGACGACCCACATCAATTTGTTTACAGACAATGGTAAACCGAGTTCAGAGCCTCTGATACCCTCTTCTGGACACTAGCTGCAACTGCACTCACATGTGCGCATCCCTAATCCAGACATAAATAAAAATAATATGTAACAAAAACTAAAACCTGGGGGGGGCCAAGATGGCGGCGCCAGGAGAACACTGTGTCTGAGAAGCGAACAACACACTCCGTGCATTGACCAGAAGACTGAACTCTGGGCCCTAAAACAACAGCTATTGTGTTTCCCAGGTGAGGGGAGGCTCCCATGGCGTGGGAATCGGTCGGGTCCACTCTTGGCTGCCCAGCCAGAACCTGGAAGAGATCCCGGGTAATGCAGGCTTTGGGTCTCCGGGCTGGTGCCATAAGCCTGTGTGTCCCGATCACTTTCCCAGGCTGATCGGTGGGCACAATGGTGCCAGAGACTGGGAGTCCCAGTCTCAAAAAAACCCCACGGGGAAGGAAAGTTGCAAGACTGATCACGAGTCACCCAGTCTCTCCCTGGAAGGTCTCGGACCGTGGGTACCCGCCTCCATCACAACTGAGCTCCCGCCGTGCGCGGAGAGCAGCTGCAGGCCCAGCTCAAAATCCCTACTCCCTCTTGGGAGAAGGCAGGAGGCGTCCAGCAGAATCTGCCACACACCACATTGTTTGTACCCCAACCCGAGATTGGGGCTGAGAAAACCCAATCCTTTCGGGCACTCCCCCAAATGCCGCCATAACCCTGCCGCTGCTGAGAGGAAGGATAAAGAGGCGCACAGCTGCTTCACAGTGCCAGAAATGCAGTGCTGCCGGCTGCTCCTAGCAAACAAACTACAGCTCGGGATCTGGGACTGTGGTCATTCTACACGTCCTAAGATTCTCCTGGGTCCAGGGCAATAAGGTCTAGCAGCAAGTTCTATCACCGGCGCCCCGCCACCTCCCGCCACCCCTGGCAGAGAAACCCCGGCTCAGGATCCGACTGAGAAGCCCCAACCCCTTCTGGCATTCCCCTGAGAGCACCTCCATAAGCTTGCCCTAGCAGAGGGGAAGGTCAGAGGGGAAGGACAGAGAGGCAGCCTGCCAAGGACACAGCACCCTCTCTCCAGCTCACCCAGTGGCCCCTAGCGGAGAAACCCAAGCTCTGGATCTGAGGACACTCAACCCTACCTGGTACTCTTTCGGGATCAGCAAACATAGGTTCTACCGCCAGGCTGCTTCTGGCAGAAAGATCTGGGCCTGGGATCTGGGATTGAGAACACTCAACCTAACTCTTTCCTGCGCCACCCTGGGACCAGTCAACATAACCCCTCCTGGCAGAGGGAAAGGACAAAGAGGCAGCATACAGGAAAGGTGGACACCGAGTCCTGTGGCCACAGTGTCACAGAGCTGACTGTTAGCCTACCTGTGCACTCTCCTCAGCAGGACCAAATCAGAGAGTAGTGAGCAAGGGGAACCCCTGTGCATTCCAACTGGTCCTGCAAGAGAGTGAGTGAACCTTCTAGGGAGAGTTTGCCCCAGGCCCAGGGCCTCTCCACAGAAGCAACCATATAAAACCCCTGCCAACCACACCCCTAGTGTGGGCATCATAGGGATTCTTGGGATAGCGAACCCAACACTGAAGCCTCTGCCTTGCGGGTCCACCAGTGTAATCCAGGCAAACAATCCCTGGATCTCAGACAGCACTGCATAATAGTGGCTTGCAGGAAATTGCAATAGTCAGAGAATCCGTGCATGCACACTGCGCCCGCTAAAAGCGCACACAAATAGTGCCAACGTCACATTCCTTACTTAGGCAAAACTGAAACCACAGTGCACACTCCCAAACCAGTGAACCTCTCTCATCTTCCTGAAAAAACAGTCCAGAAAACAGAAAGAGAGGATCATAGCCCGAACTACAATCTCGAGGAACAAACAGTGAGGATTATAAATAACCAGATGGCTAGAGGCAGACGTAAGAATACTCCCAACAAAAATCAGGACATAATGACCTCACCAGCAACACCACAAAACAATGGACACTTCAATTCACTAGATATACAAGAAAACGACCTCAAAACTATGTTTCTCCAGCTAATAGAGGCCCATAAAGATGAAATGAACAAAGCCCTCAGAGAAATAGCCAAAGAAATCGAGACGAACCAAGAGGAAACAAATCCTGTTCTCAGAGAAATGACCACGAAAATTGAGGCAAACGAAGAAATGCACAAAGCTCTCAAAGAAATGTCCACACAAATGAAGGCAAATAAAGAAGAAATAAACAAAGCTCTCATAGAAATACAGGCAATTATACCCAAAGAAGTAGAGGCACAATTAGTGATACATAGAGAGGAAACGGACAAAAAAAATAGAGAAACGAACAAAAAAAATAGAGGAAACGGACAAAAAAATAGGAGCTGTCATTGAAAAGCAGGACTCCACATTCAAACAGATGAAGGAAATGGTGCAAGACATGAAAACAGAATTAGAATCAATAAAGAAAACACAAATAGAGAAAAACCAGGAGCTGGAGAACATAGAGAAAAGATCAGGAACTACAAAAGTAAGCATCACCAACAGAATACAAGAGATGGAAGAAAGAATATCAGGAGCCAAAGATACACTTGCGGAAACTGACACGTCTCTCAAAGAAAAAATAAAATCAGAAAAATTCCAAACACAAAACATCCAAGAAATCAAGGACACCATGAAAAGACAAAACCTAACAATAATAGGAGTAGAAGAAAAAGAAGACATCAGGCTCAAAAGTCCGGAAAATATTTTCAAGAAAATTATAGAAGAAAACTTTCCCAACTTAAAGAAGGAGATGGCCATAAAGATACAAGAGGCCTACAGAACACCAAGTAGACTAGACCAGAAAAGAAATTCTTCCTGTCACATCATAGTCAAAACACTTAACCTACAGAACAAAGAAAAAATTCTAAAAGCAGCAAGGGAAAAGGCCAAGTAACATATGAAGGTAGACCTATCAGTATCACACCAGATTTCTCAACAGAAACTATGAAAGCCAGAAGGGCCTGGACAGAAATCATACAGTCCTTAAGGGACCAGATTCCAACCCAGACTACTATACCCAGCAAAACTTTCAATCAACATAGACAGAGAATTCAAAATATTCCAAGACAAAACCAAATTTAAACAATATCTACATAGTAACCCAGCTCTACAGAAGTTCCTAGAAGGGAAACTCCAAACCAAAGAAAACAACTACATCTAAGGAAAAAGAGGAAATAGATAACTACACAACAACAACAACAAAAAAAAAAAACCAAAAGAGTACAAGCAATGAAACTCAGTGACACCACCAACTTCACATCTAAAGTAAGTAAAAATTGTTGGTCACTAGTTTCTATCAACATCAACGGACTCAACTCCCCAATAAAAAGACACAGACTAACAGAATGGTTGCAGAAACAGGATCCATCATTCTGTTGCATCCAAGAAATACACCTATGCAACAAAGATAAACACTACCTCAGAGTAAAGGGCTGGAAAAATGTCTTTCAAGCAAATGGTTCCAGAAAAAAAGCTGGAGTAGCCATCCTAATACCTAATAAAATAGACTTTCAACCCAAGTTAATCAAAAAAGATAAGGAGGGCCACTATATTCTCATCAAAGGAAAAATCCACCAAGAGGACATCACAATTTTGAATATCTATGCCCCAAATACAAGAGCACCTACATTCGTAAATGAAACAATATTAAAGCTTAAATCACACATTGATCCTAATATCATAATAATGGGAGACTTCAACACTCCACTCTCACCAAGGGACAGATCAACTAGACAGAAAACAAATACGGAAATAAAAACACTTACAGAGACCCTAAATCAAATGGACGTAATAGACGTCTACAGATCTTTTCATCCAAACTCAAAAGAGTATAACTTATTTTTAGCACCGCATGGAACCTTCTCCAAAATAGACCATATACTTGGTCATAAAGCAAGCCTCAACAGATACAAAAAGATTGAAATAATCCCTTGTATTCTATTTGACCACGATGGACTAAAGCTGGACCTCAACAACAACAGAAATAACAAACAGCCTACACGCACATGGAAACTGAGCAACTTGTTACTCAATGACAGCTGGGTTAAGGAAGAAATAAAGAAAGAAATTAAAGACTTCCTAGAATTCAATGAAAATGTAGGCACAACATACCCAAATTTATGGGACACATTGAAAGCAGTGCTCAGGGGAAAATTTATAGCACAAAGTGCCCGCAAGAAGAAATTCGTAACATCACATACAAACAACTTAATGGCCCAACTGAAAACCCCAGAAAAAAAAGAAGCAGACACACCTAAGAGGAGCAGACGGCTGGAAATAATCAAACTCAGGGCTGAAATCAATCAATTAGAAACAAATAAAACTATTCAAAGAATCAATGAAACAAAAAGCTGGTTCTTTGAGAAAATCAACAAGATAGACAAACCCTTAGCCAAACTAACTAAAAAGCAGAGAGAATCTATCCAAATCAACAAAATCAGAGATGAAAAGGGTGACATAACTACAGACAATGAGGAAATTCAAACAATCATTATGCCATACTACAAAAGCCTATATGCCACAAAATTTGAAAACCTAAATGAAATGGACAATTTTCTTGATAGATTCCATCTTCCAACATTAAGTCAAGATCAGGTAGAAAGACTGAATAGCGCTATATCCCCCAAGGAAATTGAAGCAGTCATTCACAGTCTCCCCTCCAAAAAAAACCCTGGGCCAGATGATTTCAGCACGGAATTCTACCAGACCTTCAAAGAAGTGCTAACACCAATTCTCCTCAAACTATTCCACAAAATAGAAACAGAAGGAACACTACCAAACTCATTCTATGAAGCGACAGTCACCCTGATACCTAAACCACACAAAGACCCAACAAAAAAAGAGAACTTTAGGCCTATCTCTCTTATGAACATTGATGCAAAAATACTCAATAAAATACTTGCAAACCGAATCCAAGAACACATCAAAGATATCATCCACCACAACCAAGTAGGCTTCATCCCAGGCATGCAAGGGTGGTTCAGCATACGGAAATCCATCAATGTAATCCACCACATAAACAAACTAAAGGAGAAAAACCACATGATCATCCCCTTAGATGCTGAAAAAGCATTTGACAAAGTCCAACACCCATTCATGTTTAAAGTCTTGGAGAGATCAGGAATACAAAGCACATATCTAAACGTAGTAAAGGCAATATATACAGCAAGCCTATAGCCAGCATCAAACTCAATGGAGAGAAACTTAAATCAATCCCACTGAAATCAGGAACAAGACAAGGCTGCCCACTCTCTCCATACCTCTTCAACATAGTACTTGAAGTCCTAACCAGAGCAATAAGACAACTAAAGGAGATCAAGGGGATACAAATCAGAAAGGAAGAGGTCAAAGTGTCACTATTCGCAGATGATATGATAGTATATATGAGCGACCCCAAAAATTCAACCAGAGAACTCCTCCAGCTGATAAACACCTTCAGCAAAGTGGCAGGATACAAAATCAACTCGAAAAAATTAGAAGCCCTCCTGTATACTAAAGACAAAAGGGCCGAGAAAGAAATTAGGGAAACAACACCTTTCACAATAGCCACTAACAACATAAAGTACCTTGGGGTGACACTAACCAAGCAAGTGAAAGACCTGTTTGAGAAAAACTTCAAGTCTCTGAAGAAAGAAATTGAAGAAGATATCAGAAGATGGAAAGATCTCCCGTGCTCATGGATTGGTAGGATTAACATTGTGAAAATGGCCATCCTGCCAAAAGCAATCTATAGATGCAATTCCCACCAAAATACCAACTCAATTCTTTACAGACCTTGAAAAAAAGATTCTCAGCTTCATATGTAGAAACAAACAAACAAACAAAAAAAAAACCAGTATCTCCAAAACAATCCTGTACAACAACAGATCATCTGGACGTATCTCCATCCCCGATCTCAGGTTGTACTACAGAGCAATAGTAATAAAAACTGCATGGTATTGCATAAAAACAGAAAGGAGGATCAATGGAACCACATAGAAGACCCAGAAATAAACCCACACACCTACGAATACTCGATTTTTGACAAAGAAGCCAAAACCATTCAATGGAAAAAAGACAGCATCTTCAACAAATGGTGCTAGACCAACTGGATGTCCACATGCAGAAAAATGAAAATAGATCTATATTTATCACCCTGCACAAAAATAAAGTCCAAGTGGATCAAAGACCTCAACATAAAACCAGATACTCTAAATCTGTTAGAAGAAAAAGTGGTGAACAGCCTAGAACTCATTGGCACAGGAGACAACTTCCTGAACAGAACACAAACAGCACAGGCTCTAAGAGCAACAATCAAAAAATGGGACCTCATGAAACTGAAAAGCTTCTGTAAAGCAAAGGACACCGTCATCAAAACAAAACGACTGCCTACAGATTGGGAAATAATCTTCACTAACCCATTATCTGACAGAGGACTAATATCCAGTATATACAAAGAACTAAAGAAGCTGAAAAGCAGCAAACCAAGTAATCCAATTAAAAAAATGGGGAACAGAGCTAAACAGAGAATCCTCGACAGAGAAATATCGAATGGCAGAGAAACACTTAAAGAAATGGTCAACATCATTAGCCATCAGGGAAATGCAAATCAAAACGACCTTGAGATATCACCTTACACCCATCAGAATGGCCAAGATGAAAAACTCAAGTGACAACACATGCTGGAGAGGTTGTGGAGAAAGGGGAGCCCTCCTCCCCTGCTGGTGGGAATGTAAACTGGTACAACCATTCTGGAAATCTATCTGGCGCTTTTAAGACAATTAGGAATAGTGCTTCCTCCAGACCCAGCTATACCACTGCTAGGTATATACACAAAGTTTGCTCAAGCACCCAAAAGGGATACTTGCTCAACCATGTTTATAGCAGCTTTATTTGTAATAGCCAGAACCTGGAAACAACCCAGATGTCCATCAACTGAGGAATGGGTACAGAAATTGTGGTATTTTTACACAATGGAATACTACTCAGCAATCAAAAAGGAGGAAATCATGAAATTTGCAGGCAAATGGTGGGATCTAGAAAAGATCATTCTGAGTGAAATATCCCAGGAGGAGAAAGACAAACATGGTATATACTCACTTATATAGACCTATAAGATACGATAAACATAATGAAATCTATACACCTAAAAAAGATAATCAAGAGAGCGGACATGGGGTAAGATGATCAATCCTTGTTTAGAAAGACAGATGGGATGTGCATTGAATGTATGACAGGAGTCTACTGAGCGCATCTGAAAGACTCTAACTAGCAGTGTTTTCAAAGTAAAGACTCATGACCAAACCTTAGGCAGAGTACAGGGAATCATAAAAACGAAGAGGAGTTAGTCTGATGGGGAAAGGATAGGAGCTCCACAAGGACCAAATATATCTGGGCACAGGGTCTTTTCTGAGACTGACATTCAACCAAGGACCATGTATGGATATAACCTAGAACCTCTGCTCAGATGTAGCCTGTGGTAGCTCAGTAACCAATTGGTTTCCCAAAGTGAGGGGAACAGGGACTATTTCTAACAGGAACTCAATGACTGGCTCTTTGGTCTCCCCACCCCCGAAGGGAGGAGCAGTCCTGTTAGGCCACAGAGGAGGGCTTTGCAGCCAGTCCTGAAGATACCTGATAAAACAGGATCAAATGAATGGGGAGGAGGTCCCCCCTATCAGTGGACTTGGAAAGGGGCACGGTGGAGATGAGGGAGGGAGGGAGGGTCTGGGAGGGAATGAGGGATCGGGACACGGCTGGGATACAGAGTTAATAAAATGTAACTGATAAGAAAAAAATAAAATTCCAAAAAATAAAAAAACCTAAAACCTGTAGGAGAACCACACTAAATAACTATTAACATGTCACACTTCTTTAGCTTATACTTTACACACACACAATACATACTTGGAATATAAATAATGAAGTTGAAAAATTGTAATTTCAGTTTTCTGTATTATTTGGTAATATTTAAACAAAACTTGGCAATTTTTAGCGTTCCATATTTTAATAAAATTAGTCAACTATTAAGTAACAAATTAACACAATTAACTACTTAATTTAGACTAAGCACGACTTTTTATTGGTGAATACAGCTGAAGATGATCTCAATGTGTACTTCAATGTGCATTAGGAGACAGTTGCATGAAGCATGCATATTGCTAGGCACCACTATCATACAGAAATGTGAATAGCGATATACATGCATAGACTGAATCCATCCAATTATCGGGATAAAAGCAATAGATACTTCACCATATCCACCACTTTATTCAACTATGAGTTTCCTTGGTGATTCAATTCCAATACTTCAGAGGTTCTAATGTGCCAAGTAGAAGGCATTCAGTCTTCAAAACTCCACCTCAGAACACTGACAATTCCACAGAAACCTGTGGCACTCCAAAAACTGCACATACACTAACTGATAAAACAACATTTTTAAAGTGTCCAACATGGCTGGTGGGGACATCACTTTGCTGTGAGCTTTCTTCTGCCTCTGCCAGATCATTTCACTTGCTGTCTCTAGACAGAGCAGCCATTTTTCTCATATTATGTAACAAGAAATAGACTAAAGGTGTTGGGAAAGGTAGATAAAGACACTCTCAGAAATTGATTGTATCATAAAAGTACCTTGAGCAGGCCTTGTGTCTTTATGTCTGAGGCCTCCTGACACATGAGGGAAATAAATCTCTACATGGACACATCTCTGTAGGTGTATTTCTATTATAGGAAGCTGTGCAATTAAATTTTACAGTTTCTTATTTTCTGATTAAATAAATATATTCTGATTAAAAAACATGAGTAGTATAATAACAAAATGATATATTTTATTGTGAGGGAAATCTTGGACGTAGATTAAAATAGTCCACTGTTGCAAATCTTGTCTAAAGATGGCTAGTGTTTGATAGATGTGGCTTCAAAATATTACTGAACTAATAGGATTCATAAATATTAAAAACCTTGGAAAGCTAGATGTCTAATCATCATGTAGTTTAGCTGACAAAGAGCAGTTTTTTAAGTGGTTTTTGTATAAAAAATATTAGAAGTACAGGTATCAATTTACATGGTCAAATATACAGAGAAATAAAATTTTATAGAATGCTTAAATTAGATCAAATAATTAAGTAACTCCTAGAAATACATAAATTTTGTGGGCAATAGAGTTCTTGCGCATATACTTCATTTGAAGCACTGAGCTATGTGTCTCGTAACTATTAAACATTTAAATTTTTATTAAGTAACTAGTCATCACTCACAAATTTTATTAAATTAGTAGATAAATATATTTTTCTACTAATTTTCATATGATTTGAGGGCATTAAAAAGGACAAAAGACCAAATATTTGCTACTCTTTCAGAGGAGGTCTTTGCAGCCAGTCCTGAAGTCCTGACCCTGATAAAACAGGGTCAGATGAAAGGGGAGGAGGTCCTCCCCAATCAGTGGACTTGGAAAGGGACAGGGAGGAGATGAGGGAGGGAGGGTGGGATTGGGAGGGAATGAGGGAGCGGGATACAGCTGGGATACAGAGTTAATAAAATGTAACTAATAATAAAAATAAAAAAGATAAAAAAGAAAAAGTTAAAAAAAATCCTCTTTCCTGGTTGTATTTCTCATGATTACAATCTTAGTATTTAACAGTATGATTATTTTAGGCAGGAATTTTTCTGTGAAATATAAAACAATACATCCATATACATCAACATTGCTATATAGGCATAATCTATGTGTTTCTTATATTGTTATTGTCCATATATATCAACACTACTCTATAGGCATAATCTTTAAATGTTTATTAAATTATATATTAGGTATTAATATTTATTACCAATTATATGGTACATTATATAATTTGAAAAACAAATATCAAATAATTTATTCCACCTAAGGTTTCAGATTTTATTAAATTCTTATAATTTGGGGTATTAATAGTAAGTGTGAATTGGAAAAGTATTGCAAGAAGTGAAAACATGGTGGTCATATATTCATGAACTGTGTGTAACCAATACCTGTCGGATGAATCATTTAAATTCAAGAATTTCAAGACTTGGTTTCTTTAATTTATATAAATGTTTTCTGCAAGAGACCGTATTTTTTTAAAAGTTAAATTTGTCTGTCCAGCCAATCTCCACCACATACTGAAATATAGCTTACTTTTACATAAAGTCATAAAAATTGCATTCTCCCAATCTCCGTTGGTAATCAGCTGTGACATTAAAAGGCATAAATCTTTGCTCAATTTCTTTCCAGCTTCTTCAATGAAAATGAAAATAAAGTACATTTTAAAGTAGCAGTGGTAGCAAGCACACATTGTCCAAACTTTCTAAGTTTTTAGAACTTTTGGGTTGGATTTCAAATCTCTCACCATTTGCCTAGGTAATAAAAGTAGACTTGTTTTGTTCTCCAATTAAATGGGGCTGTTTATGACTTAAGTTCTCTCATTATTTCATTTCAGTTGGAAAACATTGCTCAGACATAGCTATGTGCTGAAGCCCTGACCATGCCACAGCAGAGAGCATCTGATCCTCTGTAACACCGCGAGCAGACAATTTCCTCAAACTGTCCTGTCTATCCAAAAAGGCACACCTCTAAGTCACTATACCAACGTTTTTCTTACCATGAAAAATGAACAATTAACTACCTACCTCAAGAGATCAAATGGGTCTTCAGGGCTTATTTTGAAACAAGTTTTCAATTTGATAACTTTAAAATATATAAATATTAGAGGAAATTTGTATGAACAGATTTTTCAAAATGTTAAAATGGGTATGAAATTCTCAAAGAATAAATGAAATATAATTTAAAAGAACACAACTATTATTCCTCTTCGATCAATTTTTACTAAAATACATTTTCTATAATTTAAAAATTCAAAACAATTCTCTTCCTACATACTTAGTCAACTGTGTTAAATTCATGTTTCTCTAACTCTCAGCATTTCATACAGCACAATGACTCTTTATCCAATACCAAACAGTCAGCCCTGTACACATACATTAAAGTAACATTACAGAGACTGAACAAGCTGTGTTTAGGAATATGTGTGTGTGTGTGCATTTGACAGCAATTAACAACAAAGGGGGTACTAAAATCAAGATGGGGTATGTGATAGGGTTTGAAGGGTGGAAAAACTGAGAAAAGATGTAATTATATGCATATTTTATAAAAAAATTAAAAAACTATTTTTATTAGAGAAAACATTTCAAAGATTTAAATTTCAACTCATGTATCTTATACAAACTTATATAACTTATGTATCTTATATGAACTCAAACATATCTCTTCATTTGAGTCCAATATAAAATTAAAAAGAAAAGTCAACATATTATTTTCAGTTGATGTAATTTTGAGCTTTTAGCTTATTGTGCTGTCTAAATTTACCCCAACATGACACAAACTCGAGTTGTCTGACAGGAGGAAATATCAATTGGGAAAATGCTTTTTTAAGACCAGACAGGCTTATATGACATTTTCTTAATTAGTGATTGATGATGGAGGGCCCAGCCCAGTGGGGGGAGGCTGCTCATGAGAGATTAGTATTGGCTTTTTTTAAAATTAAACACACACACACATACACACACACACACACACACATATAAATTGTGTCTACAAAAGAGAGCACAGTTCAGAAAGACTTCTGACAAGTGGAAAACCATTCTCAATTTCTTTCCTTTTGTGTGTGTGTGGTGGTACATGGCTTTTTTGTTTCCTTTTTTAAATTTTTTTATATTAACTACAGTTTATTCTTCTTTGTATTCCCAACTGTAGCTCCTTCCCTCATTCCCTCCCAATCCCACCCTCTTTCCCTCATCTCCTCCCTTGATAGATAGTGGAATCTATCAAGAAAATTGTCCATTTTATTTAGATTTTCAAATTTTGTGGCATATAGATTTGTGAAGTAAGTCCTAATGATTATTTGGATTTCCTCAGAGTTTGTTGTTATGTCCCCCTTTTCATTTCTGATTTTGTTTATTTGGATAGTGTCTCTGCCTTTTACTTAGTTTGGCTAAAGGTTTGTCTATCTTGTTGACTTTCTCAAAGAACGAGTTCTTGGTTTCATTGATTCTTTGAATTGTTTTATTGGTTTCTAATTTATTGATTTCAGGCTTGAGTTCAGTTATCTCCAGCTATCTACTCCTCTTGGGTGTGTCTACTTCTTCTTTTTCTAGGGTATTTAGGTGAACTATCAACTTGCTTGAATGAGATGTCTGGAATTTTCATAAGCACTTATTGTTATGAACTTTCCTCTTAGCACTGCTTTCATTTTGTCCCATAAGTTTGGGTATGTTGTGTCTTCATTTTCATTTAATTCTAGGAAGACTTTAATTTCTTTCTTTATTTCCTTTCTGACCCAGCTATCATTGAGGAGTGAACTGTTCAGGTTCCATGTGTGTGTAGGTAGGCTTTTTGCTATTTCTGTTGTTGTTGAGGTCTAGCTTTAGTCCATGGTGATCAGATAGAATACAAGGCATTATTTGAATCTTCTTGTATCTGTTGAGGCTCGCTTTGTGACCAACTATATGGTCTATTTTGGAGAAGTTCCATGAGGTGCTGAGAAGAAGGTAAATTCTTTTGTTTTTGGGTTCTGTAAATGTCTGATAGGTCCATTTGATTCATGACCTCTGTTAGAGACATTGTTTCATTGTTTAATTTCTGGTTTTTTGACCTGTCCTTTTTAGAGAGGGTGGTTTTGGAGTCTCCCACTATGAATGTCTAGGGATCTATGTGTGGTTTCAGTTTTATTAATGTTTCTTTTACACATGTGGGTGCCCTTGTATTTGGGGCATAGATGTTCAGGATTGTGATGTCTTCCTGGTGGAATTTTCCCTTGATGAGTATGAAGTGTCCTTCCCCATCTCTTTAGATTAATTTTGGTTGAAAGTCTTTTTATCAGATATTAGAATGGCTGCTCCTGCTTGCTTCTTGGGTCCATTTCCTTGGAAAACCATCTTCCAGCCCTTTACCCTCAGGTAATGCCTATCTTTGAGTCTTAGGTGTGTTTCTTGTATGCCACAGATTTTTGGGCCTTGTTTACGCATCCATTCTGTTAGTCTGTGTCTTTTTATTGGAGAATTGAGTCCATTGATGTTGAGAGAGATTAATAACCAGTGGCTGTTAGATCCTTTGATTTTGAAGTTGGCTGTGGTGGTAATTTTGTGTGCTTGGTTACTTTTTCTTTTGCTCTGGTGAGATTAATTTTTTCCTGTGTTTTCTTTAAAATAGTTTTCTCAGGTTTTATTTTTCCTTCTAGTGTCTTCTGTAATGCTGGATTTATGTGTAGGTATGGTTGAAATTTGTTTTTGTCATTGAGTATCTTGTTTTCTCCGTCTATAAGGACTGAGAGTTTTGCTGGGTATAGTAGCCTAGGCTAATATCTGTGTTTTCTTAGGGTCTGCATGATATCTGTCCAGGCCCTCTAGCTTTCATAATCTCTGTTACGAAGCCAGGTGTGATTCTAATGGGTTTGCCATTATATGTTACTTGGCCTTTTTCCGTTGTAGCTTTTAGTATTTTTTCTTTGTTCTGTATACTTACTGTTTTGATTATTATGTGGTGGGAGGATTTTCTTTTCTGGTCTAATTTATTGGGTGTTCTGTAGGCCTCTTATATTCTTATAGGCCTCTCCTTTAAGTTAGGGAAATTTATTCAATGATTTTTTTGAAAATATTTTCTGGGCCTTGGAGGAGGGATTCTTCTTTTTGCTCTATTCCTATTATTCTTATGTTTTGTCTTTTCATGTTGTCTTCGATTTCTTAGACAGTCTGTGTCAAGAATATATTAGATTTAACATTTTCTTTGGCAGATACATAGAATTGTTCCATTCTCTCTCCCACACCTGAGATTCTTTCTTCCATCTCTTATAGTCTATTGGTTATGCTTACCTCTGTAGCTCCTGTTTTCTTCCCTAAGTTCTTTCTCTCCACAATTTCCTCCATTGTGTTTTCTTTAATTTTTCCAAGTCTATCTTCAGGTCTTGAGCCATTTTGTTGATTTCCTTCACCTGTCTGACTGTATTTTCCTGTTTTTCCTTCATTTCCTTTAGCTGTTTGTTTGAACAATCCACTGTTTCTTTTATTTCTTTCAGTGATTTCATTATTTCATCTCTAAATGCCACAAACTGTTTGACTGCAACTTCCTGCATTTCTTTACAGATGGCCACAATCTGATTTTATCTTCCTCTAGTTCTTTACACATTTTATTTGTTTCCTCTATTAACCTCTTCATAAGCATAGATGTTAGTTCATCATCTTGAATTTCATTTATGCTGTGGTGTCCATGGCTGCTTGGCCCTGGATAATGTACTCTGGAGATGCCACATTGCTCTGTCTTTTGTTGGTTGAGGTTTTAGGCTGACCTCTACCCACTGGTCTATCTTAGGTGTTGGTTGTTAGTTTCTGGTGGTTCCTGGAATCCTGTGGTGGAAAGAATCCCCTTGGCAGGAAGATGGCTTTTCCTTAAGGAAGGCTTCTCAGCTTTTTGGATATGGTCACTGTATGGCCAGTGCTTTTCAGGAATTACCACAGTTCACCTCAGGCTTACAGACCTGAGTGGTAACTGTGGTCCTTGTTAGTCCAGAGAGCTCTCCTCTCACCCAGAGAAGTCCTGGAAACAGCTGCCCTGCTTCTTAGTTTCTTTCTGTAAATTTAGTGATCTGCTGCTTTAACCTGGGTGCCCCATGGTTTGGTCAGTTTATTTAGGGATAACTGGTTGCCCCTTGGAGCAATTTTGGGGGTTGATATTGGGGATTCCAGGCTTCTGTAGGTCTGAGGTTGGAGCTCTGTGCCCCAGTACTCAAACACAAGTAAGGTCTGCTCTCATGTGTGCAGCTGGAGGCTAGAGTCTGGAGCCTGTGGTTAGCCAGAAACTTTTCTGGAGCTAGGTGTCCTGAGGTAGGGCCAGATGTTTCCCCCACTGGGGTTTTCTCCCAACAGGAAGACCCAGCCTGTGGTGTTTGGGGTGGCACGTAGAGCAGACAGTCACTGGCGGGAGGTGGCTCCAAGCTGGTGACTGGGCAGGAACCTGAGACCTTTTCCTGAGAACTTTCCCATGTGTGCCGGTGGTAGAGGTGGGGGACTCAGCTGAGTGCTCTAAGCTGTTTCCCTCCTTGTGGTGTTTTCTCCCGACAGGGACTCCCAATCTCTTGATGCCCTGGTGCACACAGTTCTGTCTGTGATGGAGAGTCACCAAGCAGCAGGTCTCTGTGCTGGCAGCTGGAGCCCTGGCTCAGGGTTGGTGGAGTGTGCCTGCTAGTCTGGGGGACCTTTTCCAGGGATAGACTGGGTGACCTGAGGTCATTCCCGTTTCCTCCCTTCCCTGTGGGTTTTTCTCACGACTGGGACTCCCAATCTCTGGTGATTTTGTGCTCACCATTCAGACTTGGAAGGTGATCAGGACACACAGGCATGTGGCTCTTGCCTGGCAACCTAGTGTCTGCACAACCTGAGATCTCTTCCAGATTCTGGTAGGGTGACCTGAGAGTGGATCTTACTGATTCCCACACCTTGGAGTTTCCTCTCACTGGGAAACATGATCGTTGTTGTTTTAGGGCCCAGAGTTCAGTCTCCGGCTGCTGTACTGACAATACTGTCCTACTCCTCACATGCAGTGTCCTCCTGGCACCGCCATCTTAGATCGAGGGGATGGTACTTTTTTACTTTAAAATATAGTGATATATTTTAAACACTCCAGGTCTAAACATCGTTTTAGCTACTTATTTTAATGTCATTACTCCTTATTCTATATCTTCTAACTTAATGAAGGTTGATACCAAAGATTCCCTGTCATTCTACTCTACCTGGCATGTGTGTATATATGTGTGTGTATGTATGTAGGCAGGTATATACATACATATCCAGATAGAAAGAGTAATAGCATTGAAAGAAATCAAGTTTTAGAAATGACAGTATACTTGGTATTTACTTCTGATATGTTAGGAAGGAGCTGTTACTGTACAGGTGTCTGAACATGTCATGGGGAATGCTGTGAGCTGTCAACAGGGAACGTTGTACTATAATGGATAGAAAATAGTTCTCTCATCAAAAACATTGCCCTGTTATTCCTTGCTCTCTACATTACCCCACATGCTCTTGCATTTCCCTTGCCTAAATAATAAAAAAAAAAGAAGAGAAACTTGTTTTCCTCATGTCAAAGTGAAGCCACACAAGCAACAACCCCTGAAATCACTGGTCAATCCTTGTGTAATAAGAAGATCCCAGAAAATCCAGCAGAAGAGATCTGAGGTCAAGAATGCATAATAAGAGAAGAGCAGATGAAAACAATGTAATTGACTAAAACTGACACCTTAAAACAATAAAAAGAAAAGCAATGACCATGTTTAAAATTATAAAAAATGTACACTTAACTTTTATGTTAGGATTAGGACAATATATGAAATATTTATAGAGAATAATTATATCCTAAGTTTTTTTCTTTATTATTATTTATTTTAATTTATTCACTTTGTAGCTCAGCTGTAGCCCCCCTCATCTCTGCCCAGTCTCACCCTCCCCCTCTCTCCCCCCACCCATGTCCCTCATCTAGTCTACTGATAGGGGAGGCCATCCTCCCCTATTATCTGACCCTAGCCTATCAGGACTCCCTGAATCCTGTATCTCTGTGGCCTAGTTAGGCCACCATGCCAAGGAGAGGTGATCAAAGAGCAAGCAACTGAGTTCATGTCAGAGACTGTACCTGTTCCACTTTCATAGAGACTGAGCTGCCCATGGGATACATCTAAACAGGGTGTCTAGGTACTCTGCATGCATAGGCCTTGGTTGATTCATCTGTCTCTGCATAAACCACTGAGCACAGAATTTTGGCTCTGTTGGTCTCCTTGTATAGCTCCTCTCCCCTCCAGGTCTTTCTATTTCCCTCTTCTTCCATAAGATTGCCTGCACTGTGCCCAAAGTTTGGCTATAAGTCTCAGCATCTGCCTCAATACCCTGCTGGACAGAGTCATTTAGAGGACCCCTGTGGAAGGCTCCAGTCATGTTCCGTGTCTTCTCCAACTTCTGATGTCTATCCTCTTTGCCCTTCTGAATGAAGAGTAAACCTCTTCCCTAGAGTCCTCCTTCTTGTTTAGCTTCTTTTGGGCTATATATTTTAGTATGCTTATTCCATATTATATAGCTAATATCCATTTACAACAAAGAAGCCAATACCATACAATGGAAAAAGATAACATCTTCAACAAATTCTGGTGGTCTAACTAGATGTTTACATGTAGAAAAATGTAAATAGATCCATATTTATCACCCAGAATAAAAGTAAAGTCCAAAAGGATCAAACACCTCAACATAGAACCAGACACACTAAATCTATTAGAAGAAAAAGTGGGGAAGAGCCTTGAACTCATTGGCATAGAAGACAACTTATTGAACAGAACACCACCAGTACAGGCTCTAAGATCAACAATCAATAAATCATATCTCATGAAACTGAAAAGGTTGTGTAAAGGAAAGGACACTGTCAACAGAACCAAATGATAGCCTACAGACTGCAAAAAGTTCTTCACCAACCCAATATCTGAGAGAGGGCTAATATCCAGAATATATAAAGAACTCAAAAATTTAAACAACAACAAAGTGGTCCAATTAAAAATGGGGTAAAGAGCTAAACAGAGAATTCTCAACAGAGGAATATCAAATGTCAGAGAAACTCTTAAAGAAATGCTCAATGTCCTAATCATCAGGGAAATGAAAATTAAAATGACCCTAAGATCCACCTCACACCCATCAGAATGTCTAAGATCAAGAACTAAAGGGATTTCACATGGTGGAGAGGTTGTGGACAAAGGGGAACCCTCCTCCATTGTTGCTGGGAATGTAAATTTATATAACTCTTTGGAAATTTATTTGTTCGCTTTCTCAAAAAATTAAGAACACTGCTAACTCAAGGTGACACTATGCCACTTACAGGACATATATCCAAAAGATGCTCAACTATATAATAAGGACATTTGCTCAACTATGTTCATAATAGCCAGAATCTCAAAACAACCTAGATGTCCCTCTGTAGAGAAATAGACACAGAAATTGTTTCACATTTACCCAAAGGAGTACTGCTCAGCTACAAAAAAAAAAAAAAGGAAAATATGAAATTTGAAGGCAAATGGTGGGAACTAGAAAAGATCATGCTGGAGAGGAGGGGCAAGATGGCAGCGCCTGGAGGACTCTCATTCTGAGCAGCAGCAGCAAGATCAGCACAGTGACCAGTAATCAGAACTCGTGGCCGCCAGACCCAGACCTAGCCCAGAGCCACAAGCCAGTGTCCCTGGTCACAGTCCCAGACTGAACCATGCGCACCACACTATCAGAGACTGGAATTTTCAGTCGAGAGATAACCCCAGGGTACAGGAAACTATTGGGACCAGCCTTAGGTCACCCAGACATCCCCTGGAAAAGACTCAGGTTCCACGGGCAACCCAGGCCCAGCCCGGAGCCAGAGCCCAAGACCCAGGCTCTAGCACAGAGCCCTGCTTGCCTGCGCGCCTGATTTGCCGCCTGAGATAGAACTGTGGGCACCAGGGCACCAGCGAATGAGTTTCACTGTCTGGTGCAAACACACAGGGAGGGAAACGGCTGGGCTGATCTCAGAGCACTCAGCTGACATCCCCAGCCTGAAAACGTCCCCGGAAAATTACCCAGCTTAGGGAGGCACCCAGGCTCCCAAAGGCCGCAAAGGCAGACACACGTAGTTTCTGCGCACCAGACAGCCGGCAGAAACTGAGCCGCCATCACTCAACTGTGCTCCAGGCACAGGCAGTTTCTGGGGCCAGCCAGCTGGCTGACACTGAGCAGTGTGCACCAGGGCAAAAAAAGACACTGGGAGTCCGTGTCTCCAGAGAATCCACAGGAAAGGAAGGAGACTGTACTGAGTTAAATCACCCAATCCTTCCCTAGAAAAGTCTAGCAGTCTAGCAGACCCAGTGGGGCCATCACTCAGCTGTGCTCCAGACACAGGCACAAACAGTTGCTGCTCACCTGATGTCCAACTGGGTCACAGCAGCTGATCATTAAATTTACAACAAGAAACCCAGAAACAGGGCAGATGCCCTCAGGACTTCCCTGGGTGAGAGGAGAACCCTCTCGACTAACAAAGACCACTGTTACCACTCAGGCCTATATCCCTGAGGTGAGCAACTCCTGAAAAAACACCAGCCATCCAGGGACTATACCCAAAAAGCTGAGAAGACATCCTTCAGGAAAAACCAGCTTTCTGCAAAGGGGATTCTCTCCACCAAAGGATCTCCAGGAACCACCAGAAAATAACCCCAAACACCTAAGAAAGCACAATGGGTAGAGGCCAGCGTAAAAGCTCAAGCAACAAAAGACAGAGCAATATGGCATCTCCAGAACCCAGTTACCCAGGGGCAAGTAGCCCTGGACACCCCAGCATAATTGAAATCCAAAAAGATGACCTAACAACTATGCTCATGAAGATGATAACAGAGGAAACAAATACGATACGTAAAGACATAGAGGAATATAAACTCAAACAGAATATTGCCATAGAAGAAGCTGCAGCCAAACAGTTTATGGCCTTTAGAAAGGAAATGCTTAAAGCACTGAATGAAATAAAAGAAACAGAGTTGAAGGAACTAAAAGAAAAACAGGAAAGTACAATCAGACAGGTGAAGGAAGTAAACAAAACAACTCAAGACCTGAAGATAGAATTGGAAAATTAAAGAAAACACAAATGGAGGAAATAATGGAGAGGAAGATTCCACGGAAGAAAACAGGAACTACAGAGTTAAGCATAACCAACAGACTACAAGAGATGGAAGAAAGAATCTCAGGTGTAGAAGATACAATGGAAGAAATTGATGTATCTGTCAAAGAAAATGTTAAATCCGAAAAATTCCTGACACAGACCGTCCAAGAAATCCAAGAAAATATGAAAAGACAAAACCTAAGAATAATAGGTATAGAGGAAAAAGAAGACTCCCTTCTCCAAGGCCCAGAAAATATTTTCAAAAAAATCATTGAAGAAAATTTCCCCAAACTAAAGGAGAGGCCAATTAGAATACATGAGACCTACAGAACACCCAACAAATTTGACCAGAAAAGAAAATCCTCCTGCCACATAATAATCAAAACAGTAAGTATACAGAACAAAGAAAAAATACTAAAAGCTGCAAGGGAAAAAGGCCAAATAACATGTAATGGCAAACCCATTAGAATCACACCTGACTTTTCAACAGAGACTATGAAAGCCAGAAGGGCCTGGATGGATATCATGCAGACCCTAAGAGAACACAGATGTCAGCCCAGACTACTATACCCCGCAAAACTCTCAGTCCTCATAGATGGAGAAAACAAGATATTTAATTTAATGACAAAAACAAATTTCAACAGTACCTACAAACCAATCCAGCATTACAGAACATACTAGAAGGGAAAATACAACCCAGGAAAACTAGCTACATTCAAGAAAACACAGGAAATAAATAACCTCACTTCAGTAAAACAAAAAGCAACCAAGCACACAACCTGATGACCACAGCCAACATCAAAATCAAGGGATCTAGCAGCCACTGGTTATTAATCTCTCTCAACATCAATGGACTCAACTCTGCAATAAAAAGACACAGATTAACAAAATGGATACGTAAACTAAACCCAGCAATCTGTTGCATACTAGAAACACACGTAAGACACAAAGATAGACATTACCTGAGGGTAAAGGGTTGGAAGACGACTTTCCAAGCAAACAGACCCAAGAAGCAAGCAGGAGTAGCCATTCTAATATCTGATAAAATAGACTTTCAACCAAAATTAATAAAAAGGGATGGGGAAGGACATTTCATACTCATCAAGGGAAAATTCCACCAGGAAGACATCACAATCCTGAACATCTATGCCCCAAATACAAGAGCACCCACATTTGTGAAAGAAACATTGATAAAATTTAAAGCACATATAGATCCCCACACATTAATAGTGGGAGACTTCAACACCCCACTCTCAACAAAGGACAGGTCAACAAAACAGAAATTAAACAAAGAAACAATGTCTCTGACAGAGGTCATGAATCAAATGGACCTAACAGACATTTACAGAACTTTACACCCAAACACAAAAGAATTTACCTTCTTCTCAGCACCTCATGGAACCTTTTCCAAAATAGACCATATAGTGGGTCACAAAGCAAGCCTCAACAGATACAAGAAGATTGAAATAATCCCTTGTATCTTGTCTGATCACCATGGAATAAAGCTGGACCTCAACAATAACAGAAATACCAAAAAGCCTTCACACACATGGAAACTGAACAACTTGTTACTAAATGACAGCTGGGTCAGGGAAGAAATAAAGAAAGAAATTAAAGTCTTTCTAGAAATCAATGAAAATGAAGACACAACATACCCGAACTTGTGGGACACAATGAAAGCAGTGCTAAGAGGAAAGTTCATAGCACTAAGTGCCTTCAAGAAGAAATTCGAGACAGCTCATTCAAGCACCTTAATGGCTAACTTAAAAACCCTAGAAAAACAAGAAGCAGACACAACAAGAAGGAGTAGACAGCTGGAAATAATCAAACTCAGGGCTGAAATCAATCAATTGAAAACAAATAAAACAATTCAAAGAATCAATGAAACCAAGAGCTGGTTCTTTGAGAAAATCAAGACCAAACCCTTAGCCAAGCTAACTAAAAGGCAGAGAGACACCACCCAAATCAACAAAATCAGAAATGAAAAGGGGGATATAACTACAGACACTGAGGAAATCCAAACAATCATTAGGACTTACTTCAAAAGTCTATATGCCACAAAATTTGAAAATCTAAATGAAATGGACAATTTTCTTGGTTGATTTGACTTACCAAAGCTGAATCAGGACCAGATAAATCAACTAAATAGTCCTATATCCCCCAAAGAAATAGAAGCGGTCATCAAAAGTCTCCCTTCCAAAAAAAGCCCAGGACCAGATGGCTTCAGCGCAGAATTCTACCAGACCTTCAAAGAAGAGCTAACACCAATTCTCTTCAAACTATTCCACAAAATAGAAACAGAAGGAACATTACTAAAGTCATTCTATGAAGCCACAGTCACCTTGGTACCTAAACCTCACATAGACTCAACAAAGAAAGAGAATTTCCAGCCAATCTCCATTATGAACATTGATGCAAAAATACTTAATAAAATACTTGCAAACTGAATCCAAGAACACATTAAAGATATTATCCACTATGACCAAGTAGGCTTCATCCCAGGTATGCAGGGGTGGTTCAATATACGGAAATCCATCAATGTGATCCACCATATTAAGAAAATGAAAGAAAAAAACCACATGATAATCTCCCTAGATGTTGAAAAAGCATTTGACAAAATCCAACATCCATTCATGTTTAAAGTATTGGAGAGATCAGGGATACAAGGCACATATCTAAACATAGTAAAGGCAATATACAGCAAGCCTATAGCCAACATCAAACTGAACGGAGAGAAATTTAAAGCAATCCCACTAAAATCAGGGACAAGACAAAGCTGCCCACTCTCTCCATATCTCTTCAACATAGTGCTGGAAGTCCTTGCTAGAGCAATAAGAAAGTTGAAGGAGATCAAGAGGATACAAATTGGAAAGAAAGAAGTCAAATTATCACTATTTGCAGATGATATGATAGTATACGTGAGTGACCCCAAAAACTCTACCAGGGAACTCCTACAGCTGATAAACACCTTCAGCAAAGTGGCCGTATACAAAATTAACTCAAAAAAAAATCAGTAGCCCTCCTGTATACAAAAGACAAAAGGGCTGAGAAAGAAATTAGGGAAACAACATCCTTCACAATAGCCACAAATGACATAAGGTACCTTGGAGTAACCCTAACCAAGGAAGTCAAAGACTTGTAGGAAAAAAAATTCAAATCTCTGAAGAAAGAATTAGAAGAAAATATGAGAAGATGGAAAGATCTCCCATGCTCATGGCTTGGCAAGATTTACATAGTAAAAATGGCCATCTTACCAAAAGCAATCTACAGATTCAATGCAATGCTCATCAAATTACCAACACAATTCTTTACAGACCTGGAAAGAAAAATTCTCAACTTCATATGGAATAACAAGAAACCCAGAATTGCTAAAACAATCCTCTATAATAAAAGATCTTCTGGAGGTATCTCCATCCCTGATCTTAAGTTGTACTATAGAGCAACAGTTTTAAAAACTGCATGGTACTGGCATAGAAACAGAATGGTGGATCAATGGAACCGAACAGAGGACCCAGAAATAAACCCACACACTTATGGACACCTGATCTTTGACAAAGACGCCAAAACCATTCAATGGAAAAAAGATAGCATCTTCAACAAATGGTGCTGGTCCAACTGGATGTCTACATGTAGAAAAATGAAAATAGATCCATACTTATCGCCCTGCACAAAACTGAAGTCCAAGTGGATCAAAGACCTCAACATAAATCCAGACACATTAAATCGGCTTGAAATAAAAGTGGGAAATACCCTAGAACTCATTGGTACAGGAGAAAACTTCCTGAACAGAACACCAACAGCACAGGCTCTAAGAGCAACAATCAATAAATGGGACCTCATGAAACTGAAAAGCTTCTCCAAAGCAAAGGACACAGTCATCAAAACAAAGCAACTGCCTACAGATTGGGAAAGAATCTTCACCAACCCTTTATCTGACAGAGGACTCATATCCAGTATATATAATGAACTAAAGAAGCTGAAAAGTAGCAAACCAAGTAATCCACTTAAAAAATTGGGAACAGAGCTAAACAGAGATTTCTCTGTAGAGGAATACGGAATGCAGAGAAGCACTTAAAGAAATGCTCAACCTCACTAGCCATTAGGGAAATGCAAATCAAAACAACCCTGAGATTTCACCTTACACCCATGAGAACGGCCAAGATCAAAAACTCAAGTGACAACACATGCTGGAGAGGTTGTGGAGAAAGGGGAACCCTTCTCCACTGCTGGTGGGAATGTAAACTTGTACAACCACTCTGGAAATCAATCTGGCGCTTTCTCAGACAACTAGGAATAGTGCTTCCCCATGATCCAGCCATACCACTCCTAGGCATATATCCAAAAGAGGCTCAAGTACACAAAAAGGACATTTGTAAAACCATGTTTGTAGCAGCTTTATTTGTAATAGCCAGAAGCTGGAAACAACCCAGATGCCCCTCAACTGAAGAATGGATGCAGAAATTGTGGTACATCTACACAATGGAATATTACTCAGCAATGAAAAATAAGGAAATCATGAAATTTGCAGGTAAATGGAGGGATCTGGAAAGGATTATCCTGAGTGAGTTGTCCCAGAAGCAAAAAGACACACATGGTATATACTCACTCATATAGACATACAACATAGGACAAACCCACTAAAACCTGTGCATCTAAAGAAACTAAGCAAGAGAGAGGACCCTAACTAAAATGTCCAATCCCCATCCAGAAAGGCAAAGAGGATGGGCATCAGAAGAAGAAGAAAACAGGAAAGAACCTAGGAACCTGTCACAGAGGGCCTCTGAAAGCCTCTGCCCTACAGACTATCAAAGCAGATGATGAGCCTGATGGGCAACCGTTCGGCAGAGTGAATGGAATTTTTTGTAAGAACTTGGAAATAGTAAGAGCTGGAGAGGACAGGGTCTCCACAAGGAGAGCAACAGAACAAGAAAATTTGAACCCAGGGAACTTCCCAGAGACTCATACTCCAACCAAGGACTATTCATAGAGATAACCCAGAACCCCTGCACAGGGCAGTTCAGAGTCTAATTGGGTTACATAGTAATGTGAAGAGGGACTGCCTCTGACATAATCTGATTGGCCTGCTCTTTGATCACCTCCCCCTGGGGGGGAGCATCCTTACCAGGCCATAGTAGAGGATAATGCAGCCACTTTTGATGTGAACTGATAGACTAAGATCAGAAAGGAGAGGAGAACCTCCCCTATCAGTGGACTTGGGGAGTGGCATGCATGCAGAGGGAGGAGGGTGGGTGGGATCGGGAGGGGAGGAGGCAGGGACTTATTGGGGGATACAGAATGAATAAAGTGTAATTGATGAAAACTTAAAAAAATTAGATCATGCTGACTGAGGTAATGCAGAAGCAGAAAGTCACACATGGTATATACCTATGTTTTATATTTACTTAAATATGTTGAAATTTTGAATACATAACAGTTAAGTTCTACAAAGAAAAGATATACATGTCAGATTATACAGTGTTTAAAGATGTGTCAAAGAAACTTTTACATACATAGTATATTTCTACATGTCAATTAAAGAAAAGTAACCCAAAGATGGGTCTCTTCAGGAAAAGAATTTAAAAGATATATTAAAAATCAAGCATTTTTCATTGTGAGTTAAACAAAATCAAATTATACTAAGACAATTTTCTACTCTCAAAATGAAAAGGTTAAAAATATTGAAAACTCATTGTGTTGACAAACATGAAGAAAACAAACCTTCATCTAAGAAACTGGAAAATAAGAAGATGCAAAATATAGAGAAGTATAAATATGTATCCAGGGAATATAAGTAGCAAAATTGTTAACTTAATCATGTTATATCAGTCCAATAAATCTCCATTTAATACATTGAAAGAGTATTTCAAAATAAGGTAAACCTCTCAAATAGCAATTTCTAAACTATGATATTCACGAAAATTGTGAAGTGACATAACAGGATATGCAGAATGCTGTCAGTTTTGTGAAAGGGAGCAAGTTGTCTGTGTGCACATTGCCAGTATTACTATAACATATACGTGCAAATGATCATAGAATAGTATAATCACACTCAATGGAAGGAAGTTCAGGTATGGCAAATTGAAATTTTAATTTATTTATCTTTATTAATTACAATTTATTTACTTTGTACCCCAGCTATAGACCCCTCCTTAGTCCCCTCCCAATTTCACCCTTCCTCCCTCTTCTCCTATGCCCCTCCCCAAGTCCACTGATTGGGGAGACCTTCTTCCCCTTTTCAGTTTGAAGTATACTAACAGACTAATTATATCCAGTGACATTCTTCCTCCAACAAGGCCATCTATCAGTCTCATTCCTGATGAGACTATATCAGTCTATCAGGTCTCATCAAGGATAGCTGCATTGTTTTCCTCTGTGGCCCAGTAAGGCTGCTCCCCCATTAAGGGGAGGTGATCAAAGAGCCAGCCCCTGCATTCATGTCAGAAACAGTCCCTGTTGCCATTACTAGGGAACCCCCTTGGACACTGCGCTGCCAATGGGCTACATCTGTGCAGGGGTTCTAGGTTATTGCCATTCGTGATCCTTGTTTGAAGTATCAGTCTCAGAAAAGACCCCTATTCCCACATTTTTGGGTTCTGTTGCTCTTCTTGGTTGCTCCTGTTCCATCCAGGTCTTTTTATCTCCCCCTTTTTTCATAAGATTCCCTGCACTCTGCCCAAAGTTTGGCACCTGCTTTGACACCCTGCTTGGTGGAGTCTTTCAGAGGCCCTCTGTGCTAGGCTCCTGTCCTGTTTCTTGTTTCTCCCTCTTCTGATATCCATCCCATTCGCCTTGTTTACTTTATGCAATACCTTTTCAGTTTGAAGTATACTAACAGACTAATTATATCCAGAAGAAACCTGTAATTAGAATTTTAAAAGTTTCTAAGAAGAGCATGTGTGAAGACATAATACATTTACAGGCATATTTGGTCTTACAACACTGGAAATGCATTATTTCATGCAAGTGTGAAAACATATATAAACATGCGTGTACACACACACACACACACACAGAGAAACACACACAGAGAAACACACACACACACACACACACACACACACACACACACTTTGGCATCCTCCTTCCCCAGTCTGAGAATTCTGCAAATATATTAGTATCTACAAAGGATACCGTGATTTTAAATTTTTCTGACTATGATTTTAACTCCATTTGCACTTTTAATCCTCCATTGTCATTTGGCATGGTATTTTCATAGGTTCAGGGGTTAGAACAAAGGCATTTTGTGAGGCAGCTGAACACATAATGAACCTAAGATGCTTTAAACGTCCTCATGAGAGTCTACAACATCAAAAAATAATATATGCCCACAGTACTTCTCCTCTGAGGAAGCCTGAATTATCCTCAGTTAAGCAACAAGAAGTTGGAAGAAGAGAGGAGCAGGTCCCAACCTTGCTGGCCAGCTACCATGCAGTGATGTGTTTGGAACACTTCCTTAGGTGCTCATCATTAAAGCTCTAACACAGGAGTGTTCTTAGTCACTGTCTTATTGCTGTGAAGAGACACCACGACTAAAGCAACTCTTATAAAAGAAAGCATTTAATTGTGGGCTTGCTTACAGTTTCAGGGGTTTAGTCCATTTTCATCATGGCAGGAAGTATGGCATTGTACAGGCAGGCATTGGAGCAGCAGTTAAGAACTTCATCCTGATCCATAGGCAGAGAGAAGAAGAGAGACGAGGCCTGGTGTGAGCTTTTGAAAGCTCAAAGCTCAGCCCTAGTGACATTCTTCCTCCAACAAAGCCATACCTAATCCTTCCAATCCTTCTCAAATAGAGCCATTACCTAAAGACTAAGCATTCAAGTATATGAGCCTCTTTGTGTATGTGTCGGCAGGGGTGGGGGGGAGGAATGTCAGTCTTATTCAAACAACCATAGGGGGTAAATATACCTCTTCTGAACTTATATGAGAATTAGGGGTATACAGGAAATAGTGTATACAACCTTAAGAGGCAGAGAAGTGAGACTGTTTCAACAGATTAATAACATAATTCTGAAAGCTTAATGTAAACAAAAAGTTGAAGTTAATTATGTCACCATTTTAATATCCTTAAAATAAAATTGCATGTTCAAAGAATCATAGGCTTATGATAAAATTACACAAATTAATAAATGTAAATATAACAAAATATATGATTCTTTTTGTAATTACATAACATGAATTTTATGGAGAAGTATGTACAAACTGCAATACTGTGAAAATTAAAAACATTTTTAGGTCATAGGTCAATTTAAAATTATGATTCCATAATTTTATGATGGTAAGTATATACATAACTAGATGATAAACATAAACTCAGTCTTTGTTAAGTATTATATTAAAAAATATTAACTACTTTGAGATGTGAAGCTTGGAGGAAGTGACTAAAATAGGTTGGTAGATGAAAAATATGCAATTATTATGAAAACTAATCATTTTAAGTGTTTCTCCAAAATCAGATAACCTATCAATTATTTATATATAATAAACCTTCTACTGTAACAGGAGTAGGGAGCTGAATAAAGATAATATTCTGAGGATAATGTTAACTTCAATCATTTAAATCGTTTCAGTTAACAAAGTTTTTATTAAATTATCAATTGTTTCCTTAATCATGCTCTCTTTGTTTGAACTGGGTTCTGTTCACTGTTGGAAATTTACCGCTGGCAGATGTTATTGTGTTTCCTCACAGTGTATCTTACAAGTATAGTCAACATGCACTGCAAATGAGGAAAAGAAAAATGATGCCAGAGAAATTGACCGGCACCCTTACCTTGACTTTAAAGCAACAACAAAACATTTTAAAAATCAAGTTCATGGCTATAGAAAATGTTTTTGTGCTAAGAGTGGAAAAAAGTCAGGTCCAAGGAAACACGCGGATTAAAAGTTTCTTACCAATAAAAAGATCTAATTACTATTGTCAGGATCATGTTTTATATGGAGAGGAAACCATCTGGGCAGATTTTAGAAAGACTGGGAAGGTAACCTCACAGAAATGTCAGCAGTAAAACATGCTCTCGGGCTTTCCGATTAAACATCCTGGCATAGCTCTTACAGAAACCACTGAAGTTAAGGTGTTAATCCTGAAAGTTAGCTCGGAGATCCACAATTGTTTCCACTTTGTTCTGGAATCTGATTCATGCTCTGTATCTTTAGTTAACCTGTATTTTGTTATTTTATTTTGTAACATAATTAAATAAGAATGTTTGAACCCTACAGTGATTGAAGGATCATGTGAGTTATTAGTTCCCTCTTATTTTTACTATATTTTTAGTTAATTCCATACATTGTTTTTACCATGTTGACCTCCACAACTCCTCCCAAACCCTCCCCTCTTTCCATTCCCACTTAATGTTTTGCCTACATTTTTTAAAAAAGCCTACCCAGTCCCAATTCATGCTGGCCACATACGCTTGAGTGTATGGCTATCTACTAGAACATTTTCCACCTAACTAGGGTCATATGTTTAAATAATACTAATACTAATACTACTGCTAATAATAATAAAACACATACTCATGAATTACATATTTAGAAAATAATGCTTCCTCAAGATCTAGCTGTAGCTCTCCTAGGCTACATCCAAAAGATGCTCAAGTATACAACAAGGGCATTTGCTCAACCATGTTTGTAGCAGCTTTATTTGTAGCAGCCATAATCTCAAAATAACCCAGATGTCCCGCACCTGAGGAATGGATATACAAATTGTGGTACATTTACACAATGGAATACTACTCATCAACTAAAACAAAGAAATCATAAAATTGCAGGCAAATGGTGAGAACTAGAAAAGATCATCGTGAATGAGATATCCCAGAAGCAGAAAGAGTGGTATATACTCACTCATAAGTGGATAGTAAACATATAATATAGGATAAACATACTAAAATCTGTATATCTAGTGAAGCTAAGCAAGAAGGAGGACCCTGGGTAAGATGATCAATCCTCACTCAGAAAGGCAAATGGGACAGACATCAGAAGAGGGAGAAAACAGGGAACAAGACAGGAGCCTATCACAGAGGACCTCTGAAAGACTCTACCCTGCAGGATATCAAAAGCAGATGCTGAGACTTATAGCCAAACTTTGGGCAGAGAGCAGGGAACCTTATGAAAGAAGGGGGACTTAGAAAGACCTGGAGGGAACAGGAGCACCACAAGGAGAGTAACAGAACCCAAAAATATGGGCACAGGGGTCTTTTCTGAGACTGATAGTCCAACCAAGGGCCATGCATGGAGATAACTTAGAAACCCAGCACATATGGTCCCTAGTAATGAGAACAAGAGCTGTCTCTGACATGAACTTAGTGGCTGGCTCTTTGATCACCGCCCTCCCCCCACCCCAAGGAGGAGCAGCTTTACCAGGTGACAGAAGAAGACAATGCAGCCATCCCTGCTGAGACCTACTAAGCTAGGGTCAGAGGGAAGGAGAGAGTAGGACCTTCCTTACCAGTGGACTTTGGGAGGGCCATGGGAGGAGATGAAGGAGGGAAGGTGGGATTGGAATGTCATAATGGAGGGGGCTACAGCTGGGATACAAAGTGCAAAATAAAATTTATTATTATAAATTAATTATTATAAATGTATTATTTTATTATAATAAAAATATTGTATTTTACATTTTATTATAAATGTAATTTGTAAAAAATAAATAAAAATTTAAAAGCCCTAACTACTCTTCCCCAGCAGTTCATAACTAAAAAATATCTCAGCTACGGGTTGACTTAGTGTCACCCTTCCCATCCTCTGTTGGAATTTTGCCTGGCTAGATCTAGTGCCAGAGTTGTGCATGCTGCCACAACTACTGTGAGTGCATATATGTCACTGTCTGTTGCGTCCAGAAAATACTGTGTTGTAGTATTCATATTCATCCTCTGGTGCTTAACATAATTCTCTTTGATGATGCTGCCTGAACCATAGAAAAGTAGAGAGTTTAATGTGCACACCATATTGAGGGCTGAGCTTTCCATGATCTTTTTTTTTTCACATTTATTTTTATTTTTATTATTAGTTAAATTTTACTAACTCTGTATCCCAGCTGTATCCCCTTCCCTCATTCCCTCTCAATCCCACCCTCCTTCCTTCATCTCCTCTTGCCCCCTTCCAAGTCCACTGATAGGGGAGGACCTCTTCCCCTTTCATCTGATCCTGTTTTATCAGGTATCTTCAGGACTGGCTGCAAAGTCTTCCTCTTTGGCCTAGCAGGGTTGCTCCTCCCTTGGGGGGAGGGGGGTGGAGAGATCAAATAGCCTGACATTGAGTTCATGTAAGATATAGTCCCTGTTCCCCTTACTAGGGTACCCACTTGGTTACTGAGCTACCACAGGCTACATCCGAGCAGAGGTTCTAGGTTATATCTATACATGGTCCTTGGTGGAGTATCAATCTCAGAAAAGACCCCTGTGCCCAGATATATTTGGTCCTTGTGGAGCTCCTATCTTCTCCACATCATACTAACTCCCCCTTCTTTCATATGATTTCCTGCACTCTGCCAAAGTTTTGGTTATGAGCCTTAGTATCTGCTTTGATACACTGCTAGGTAGAGACTTTCAGAGGCCCTCTGTAGTAGGCTCCTGTCCTGTTACTTGTTTTCCATGATCCTTTATTCTCTGAAACATAACTAGTTGTGAATATCTGTGTTTTTCTCCATCTACTGCAAAAAGTATCTCTGATGAAATGTGAGATACACCAATCTACAGCTATAATAGTAAGTCCATTGGACTTAGTTTAATGGAGCAGGCTTTAAAAACTCAGAAAGTGGTTATTTAGCCCTTTGGCTTTCATGCTGTTGTTTCTTCAATGTATTTGTTGTTGAAAAAGGTACTTTTCTCCTCTTCTGGTATGCATAGCACCGTCTAATATTACTAAAGCTACCCAGTAGAAATGAAGCTGCCACATCAGGACGTCCTTGATTTCTCAATGTTCTATGACTCAAACATATATTATTTTCAGCAGTGGGGCCTCACCATAAAGTTCCAGAGCTAAGAGCAATGTCAATGGCTTCTAAAATTCGAGGGTATATATGAACTCACTTTCCAATACCTTTAATAGACACAAATTACGCCTGTCACTGGTGTTTTTATTTGTTAGCCCGTGGTGTCAGTAGAGACATTTTCACGTATTACAAAGGGTAAATCCAGTTAAACATTTCATTCATGCCTGTGTTGCTATTTTGGGAAGAAAGTCTTCAGTATTAGTCATGCATTCTCTAATCCATCGTCACATATTCCACTCTGTTCAGCCCTTCCTCTTCCTCTATTCCCCTGTCCCCTTTATATCACTGTTCTTCTTTCCTCCTTCAGAACCCCCAAGCCTTTTACTAATTCCCTGACCTCTGCACATATTACAGAGGAAACCCACATGTCTAAAGAGTCAAAACTAGCATCTACAAATGAGAGACAACACACAGTGTTTATCTTTCTGAGTCTGGACTACCTCGCTTGGAATGACCATTCCCAGCTCCATTTACTTACCTTCAAATTTCAACCTACTTCCTCACATCTGAACCAGACTCCACTGGGTTACTATGCCACACTGCCCATGCATCATTTAATGAGCATGTAGGCTGTTTCGTTTCCTGGCTGTTGTGAACTAAGCAGTGATGAACATTAAAGAACAAATATCTCTGTAGTAGAATAGAGAGATTTTGAGGTAAAGACCCAAAACAGTTATATACCTGAATTATGTGACTGATCTGGCTTTTTTTTGTTTTCTTTTGTTTTGTTTTCTAAAGAATTGAAATCATGACCAAACCTTTGGCAGAGTACAGGGAATCATAAGAAAGAAGGGGAGTTAGTCTGATGGGGAAAGGATAGGAGCTCCACAAGGACCAAATATATCTGGGCACAGGGTCTTTTCTGAGACTGACATTCAACCAAGGACCATGTATGGATATAACCTAGAACCTCCACTCAGATGTAGCCTGTGGTAGCTCAGTAACCAATTGGTTTCCCAAAGTGAGGGGAACAGGGACTATTTCTAACAGGAACTCAATGACTGGCTCTTTGGTCTCCCCACCCCCGAAGGGAGGAGCAGTCCTGTTAGGCCACAGAGGAGGGCTTTGCAGCCAGTCCTGAAGATACCTGATAAAACAGGATCAGATGAATGGGGAGGAGGTCCCCCCCATCAGTGGACTTGGAAAGGGGCACGGTGGAGATGAGGGAGGGAGGGAGGGAGGGAGGGACTGGGAGGGAATGAGGGATCGGGACACGGCTGGGATACAGAGTTAATAAAATGTAACTGATAAAAAAAAATAAAATTAAAAAAAAAAAAGAATTGAAATCTGTTCCCTTAAATCAATGTAAATAAATAGATCTGCCTCCTACAATGAAGTGTGCTCTAGTTTAAGATGGTTGTCTTTGTGCACTATTCTGCATGTATAAATGAAGTCTGAAATTTTTCTCTCCCATGGACACTACTGATGGAATGCTTGCATCTATCTCCTTTTCTTCTGGATAATTTAGCACTTAACTTCACAGTTTGCCAATGATGTAATGTAATGTAATGTCAGATAGGAATCAGAACAGCATTTTCAAACTTACAGAAATGACTATAAAATATCTTAATATAAAATTGTAAAATGTAGATGGTACAGCGGGAACAATTTCTCCTCTCTCTCTCTATATATATATATATACATATATATATATAAAGAGAGATACATATATCTATCTATCTATCTATATATATATATATATATATATATATATATGTCAAACACCTATTTCCCTGTTTAAGCTTCAGCCTTCTTAATTTCCTATTGGAAATATTCAGTGCCCTCTCCCCTCCTTATTAATATGTATCTCCATATTTTTAATATAAGTTTTATTAAGTTATTTACTTCGCATCTCAATCTTAGTCCCCTCCCTCCTCTCCTCCAGGTCCTTCTTAACCATTGCTCCCTCACTCCCCTATCCTTTTTCCCCTGCCCCCAGAAAAGGGGAGCCCCTGCAAAACCACCCCAGTACATCAATGGCACCAGAACTGTGTGCCGCCTCTTTGGCAGTGTTTTTTGTTTGTTTGTTTGCTTGTTTGTTTGTTTAGGTTCTTCTTGCCCTTATGTGTAGGGCCATGCCAGACTCACCTCTGTAATTGAATCCTACAACTACTCTTTGTGCATTAAGTGTTTTTTCTTTGAGCACATAGTCATTGAACTTGAGAATGTTCAAGTTGTACTTTACAGCAAGAATAATCCAGAAATATTATAAAGTGATGTCCCTTTAAAACAGTTTTTTTACCTTTTGAAAATGTAGTTGCAATGACCAGCAGAAACCATTTTGTGTCCCTTGTAATTGTCCGGGTATATCTTTCTCTTTAGCCTTCATGTTGAGTTATGTCTCTCTGTATATCAGCAGACAAATTTAATGTTTCCATTTTCAGCAAGTATCTTCCTTCACTATTTTCTGACTCTTGTGTCCATGGCACAGTTCCTAGACACATGTCTTAATTTCATTAAGCAGTTATGTTTTCTTTTCCATGGAAGCCACTGATTTTTTCAGGTATTTTCTGTGTCCAGTTTTGACAGAATGTTTGTTTATAACAACCAATATATATTACACTATAAAATTCACTTGACAATTATATAGAAAGATGTGATTGCTATTAGAGGCTAGCCTCTGGAATTATAAAAATACATTGGCATCTACCAAAATGTTCACGCATTATGGCTGAATATGTGTTTAAAACCTTTTAAGATCACCTTGCATTCTAGAATCTTTTGTACAGAAGGGTACTGTGCATGCTTCCCAATGAGAAATGGACAACAACCCATCCAAAACCTTTTGATCTTTAATAGTATCCTGCTTTCAAGAAATGCTATGACAATGGTGACACAAGCTTGTAGGAATACCAGCCAGTATCTAACTACTCCAGGACAACCCTATAAGATGTAACTCATATCCAGCACTCCTGGGGTGACCAGTATCCAGAAACTAGAAATCCCAGGACCAAGATCAAACACTACTGGTCTAAACAAATAAACAAAGATCACTTAGCGATAAAATGACTCCACAAGGCATTGTGCTATACACAGAGATCAGTGCTAACAAAGGGGAAATGGGTTTAAGCCTTAAATTAAAAGCTTATTGACAGTTACGTATTTTTCTTTTAAAACAAAAACTCACTACATTACCTTTTATTTCATTTTTATTTTAATTTTTATTAATTACAGTTTATTCACTTTGTATTCCCCCCTGTAGCATCCTCTCTCCTCCCCTCCCAATCTCACACTCCCTCCCCCTTTTCCACACATTCCCCTCCCCAAGTCCACTGATAAGGGAGGTCCTCCTCTCCTTCCTTCTGATCCTAGGCTATCAGGTCCCATCAGGAGTAGCTGCACTGTCTTCTTCTGTGGCCTGGTAAGGTTGCTCCCCCTCAGGGGGAACTGATCAAAGAGCAGGCCAACCAGTTTAAGTCAGAGACAGTCCCTGTTCCCATTACTATGGAACCCACTTGGACACTGAAATGTCATGGGCAACATCTGGGCAGGGGTTCTAGCTTATCTCCATAATGGTCCTTGGTTGGAGTATCTCAGAAAAGACCCTTTTGCCCAGATTTTTTGTTTCTGTTGCTCTCCTTGTGGAGCTCCTGTCCTCCCCAGGTCTTATTGGTTGTAGAGAAATGGGAACCTCCCTCCATTGCTGGTGGGAATGTAAACTTGTACAACCACTCTGGAAATCAATCTGGCACTTCCTCATACAACTAGGAATAGCGCTTCCTCAAGATCCAGCTATACCACTACTGGGCATATATCCAAAAGAGGCTCAAGTACACAATAAGAACATTAGCTCAACCATGTTTGTAGCAGCTTTATTTATAATAGCCAGAACCTGGAAACAGCCCAGATGCCCCTCAACTGAGGAATGGATATATAAATTGTGCTACATCTACACAATGGCATATTACTCAGCAATAAAAAACAAGGAAATCATGAAATTTACAGGTAAATGGTGGGAACTGGAAAAGATCATTTGAGTGAGGTATCCCAGAAGCAAAAAAAGACACACAGGGTATATACTCACTCATAAGTGGATATTAGACATATAATCTGTACACCTAAAGGAACTAATGAAGAAGGAGGACTTTGGCTAAATGCTCAAACCTCATACAGCAAGGCAAAGGGACTGGACATCAGAAGAAGGAGAAAACAGGAAACAATACAATATCCTGCCACAGAGGGCCCGTGAAAGATTCTACCCTTCAGGGTATCAAAGCAGATGCTGAGACTTATGGCCAACCTTTGGGCAGAGTGCAGGGAATTACTTTACTTTTTAATTAAAAATGTCTTTTATTGTTTTTAATTGCGCATGTGGGGGTATGTCTATATCAGTGAAGGTACATATCAAAGGGCATTAGATCACCTGGGGCTGGAGCTTCAGGCACCTGACATCAATTCTGAGAACCAAACCCAGGTCTTCCCAGTGGCAGCCTTGTGTTCCTAACTGCCAAAACCATCTCTCCAGCCCCATATATAAAAATTCTCAAAAGAGACTCAGAAAGTATAATGAGTCACAAAGAATACTTTCCCTTTGGATTTACCTAACATTATTTCATTAGAACACCTTGAACTGAAAGGCTTCTGATTCAAAGACAGAGTATTTTAAAATATTATGGTTCTACATTGTCTCTAAGGTGTTACCCATTACATATGAAATAGCTTTTCTTCATAAGGCTTACCTGAAATATAGTCATATGTGGATGAAAAACATGCCATTTCATATCTTAAATAATAGTATAGACCTTGTGACATTTTACTTTTTAGTTTGTAAAGTGAAAAACTAGAGAAGATTGACCCTTTCTAGAAAATGCAGAAAAATAAAGGCAATACAGTCTTTCCTGAATGTCCAGTTCAGTGCTTCTAATGTCTGGTGCACACTGAATTACCTGGGAATTTTGATAAATACTAACCATTACTCTGCTATGCTTTCTGGGACTCTGACATGATATTGGAGGAAGGAATCTGTTAAGCTCTCAAGGAAAATTTAATTTACAGCCAGACTTGGGCACCAATGATATCATAGATCAAGTTCCTACTGAGATAATTGAAGCATGAGGACGTGAAGAACACCCTCCTGGATAACAGCAGTGCAATTCTTCTGCATAAACTGTGCTCATGGGAACTTTGCGTGGCATGTTGCTTCCTATTGCCTTCAAATTTTTTTTTTTGTAGTTTGTAAGCTGTGACCATTTTCTTTTCTATTTCTGTTCATATCATTAGGCATATTTGATATTCATGCAATAAGCAAGGAGAAGAATGCACTAGGAAACACATTCATATTGAGGGCCCTTGGACATATTTTGATGGCTATTGCAGGTGTGGGTGCAGGTATTTCGTGTAGGCGTTGGCAGCAGTGTGCATGGAAGCAGCTTCAGAGAGTAGCCAGCATCTACTGACGAGGCTGTGTGCTGCATTTCACATTGTAAGAGCATCATGTTGATAAGAAGCCTCCTACTTCCCAGCCTTCACTACATATCCTGGAAATATATTCCTTTGAGTTGACTTACTTCATGAACAAATGGCCAAAGTACATGACAGCTTCAAAGACATTATACCATTTTCTGCAAGAGTGTTCATAAATTTTGTGAGGAAAAAATGTAGCTCAGGTCTGCTCATTCCGTAAGAGATTCTCCTCTCCTTATTTCTATATTTGTTCTTCATCCACCTGAATGTATGAAAACACAAAGAATGTGTTACCATCACTCTAACAAGTATACATCATGTATACATATATATAATAAAGTATATAAGCTATCAAATGAAATCACTTAATCTCGACAAATATTTGCCCTGAACATTTTTGAAGGTGTAATAGTGTTCTAGAGTAATAGCACTGAGAGGTCTCAGAATTCCTGTGTCTTCTTAATCTCGGGAAGCTTCCTTAAAACCTCCTTCTCTTCCCTGGTTTCAGAAGGACTCTGGAAGTTCTTCTTTTCTTAAAGTTCAAGATCCTTTCAGCAGTGCTTAGATGAGGCACCCTTAGACATCCACATCACCTGTAGAAGTTACAATGATGACAGCAGAGCAGAGAGATCAAAGATACTTCACTTTGGTTTCAAAAGGCAAGGAGTTTGAATTTCTTATTTGTCTCTTATTAGCATCTTCTCAGTTTACCTGTATTTATTTGAAGTTATCAACACTTTATTAATTTAATTTTTGAATATAATTGCATATTTATAATTATATATTATGTATACTATACATAATCATAATTGCATATAAATATAATTTACGTCCCTCTTTTTCCTCCATGCAGCCCTTTCCACAAGCTCCCTCATTCTCTAACAAATGTGTGGTCTCAACTTGTTGGTTTTTATTTTTTCACACACACAACTCTAAAAGTACTTTTATTTTCCTGATGTAATTGTCGTCTTGGAAGCTTACTGCTAAGAAAGCTCATATATTTCAGTTCTTTCTGAACTCTGGCTGGCTGATTCATGCTCTCCTAGCTGACTTATTTACCCTGGCTTCTCTCAGCTTCTCCTGAGTTGTTCCACTTCTGAACTCCATAAACTGAACTGCAAAACTCAACCGAACTCAGCTGCACCCAACTGCACTGTGCTGAACTGCCGGTACTGCCCTGTATTGTATTCTACCGTACTCTACTGTCTTCTCTACTGATGCCTCTGCTCTACTCAGTTCTGCTCCTTCCTCAGCTGTGCTACCTTCTCTGCTGAACTCTCTACTGTACTCTCCTGTATTGTCTGTATTCTATCTACTGTCCCCACTCCACTCCTCAACTCTAGCGTGCTGCTCTGAAGTAGTTTCTCTTTTCTGTTTATTCTTGTGAGAGTTGGGAGTATCCTATCTCTGACTCACTCTGTCAAAACAACACTTCATCTGCCCCTCAATTAAACATCCCTTACAAACTGACTTTACCTTCATTATTTGGGTGTAAAGGTGTGTACTAAAGGTCATGTCTGCATTCCAACTGGATCACACCATTCTAAAAGGTCTTTGGATTTGGTCATAACAGCCATATTGTTGGATTAAAATTCTTCCACAGCAACAGTTTTATTTGAAACAGAAATCTACTGTCTCATTGATAACTGAAAGTGTTGAAACTAAAGTATTATCAATGGCTTTTTAAATTTAGTTTTATTTACACATTTATTTATTACAGTTTATTCACATTGTATCCCTGTTGCAGCACCCTCCCTAGTCTCTTCCTACTTCCAACTTCCCTCCTCTCCTATGCCCCTTCCGTAGTCCCCTAATATGGGAAGAATTCCTCCCCTTATATCTGACCTAACTTATCAGATATCATCTTGGTTGGCTGCATCATCTTCCTCTGTGGCCTGGAAAGACTGCACCTCCCAGGGAGAGGTGATCGAAGAGCCGGCCATTGAGTTCATGTCAGAGACAACTCCTGTACCCTTTACTGGAGAACCCACTTGGATACTGAGCTGCCACGGGGCTTCCTTTGAACATGGGTGCTAGGTCCTCTCCATGCATAGTCCTTGGTTGGAGTATCAATCTCTGCAGGCCCCCCAGGCCCAGGTATTTTGACTCTTTTTCTCTTTGTAGAGTTCCTGTTCCCTCTGGGTTTTTCTATCTTCCTCTTCTTCCATAAGGATTCTGGCACTCTGCCAAAGTTTGGCTATGAGTCTCAGTATCTTCTTCTATACTCTGGACAGAGTCTTTCAGAGTTCCTCTGTGGAAGGCTCCTGTCCTGTTCCCTGTCTTCTCCTACTTCCTATGTCTATCCTGTTAGCCCTTCTGAATGAGGATTAAGCATCTTCCTTAGGGTCCTTCTTGTTGTTTAGCTTCTATAGATTTTACTATGTTTATCCTATATTATATAACTAATATCCACATATAAGTGAGTATATTGTATGTGTCTTTCTGCTTCTAGGTTACCTCACTAAGGATGATCTTTTCTAGTTTCTACAATTTACCTGCAAATTTCATGATTTCCTTGTTTTTAATTGCTGAGTAGTATTCCATTTTGTAAATGTACCACACTTAAACAAACCATAATAACCTCTGTTTCTTCACCTTATGGTGGGATTGTTTCTATCTTACAATTACCTATGAACTTTGTAACTGAAAACAAGGGGTCTGTGTCAATATTTTCTATGTATATACTTCACAGTAAATTAGTTTTGAAAAAGAAAACATAACTTATGGAAAATTGATTAGTGTGCTCTGCTATCCAAAGCAAATGGAAACAATGTTTGGCAAATTTGTTTTCAAGATTATAAGGTGGTATTTCTCTAAATCCCTCATCTATTGGTTTAAATCCTGCACTAAGGTCATTCAAACCTTATCTTTGTTTCTGAAAAAGTGTCCTGTCAGTTAGTGGAGGAATGATTGGCCTTTTTCATGTCTTTGTCTCTGTCTCACTCTTACTCCCTCCCTCTCCCCTCTCTCTCTTGCCTTACTCTCCCTTCTCGTTCTGTGTATGTGTGTACAAATGTATGCATATGTTCTCTTTAGTTGTATACATTTTAAAAATTAACCTTCAACATTAAAGAAATTAACAAGTTTGAAAATTTCTACAATTTCCTAATATCAGACCAAATCTATCACGGGCAAGACTCGTGGCAATTTGCAAATATTTTAGGTAGAGGAAGACTTATCATTAAAAATATTCCATTGTTTTTTAAATGATATTTTAAAAATGTGACATGTAACATTATACAAGTCTAAAGAATATAGCCAAGATTCTTATATAATAAAAATTCTGTAGAAATAATTATATTTTGACTTTTCATAAATAAATGGAACATTACTCTAGATATTATATTCAGACTATATTTGGATAGATCTCATTAGAGTAATGATTATCAATCAATGTGAAACTGGAGGCTTTTATTAGATTATCAGGTTTACTTTTCCAAGCAAATAATATTGTGAGATTTGATTCTTACCAATATTGTTTATGCCAATAAAGTCTGCAGAGGAAGATTTTCTAAAATAATGGTAAATATTTTGAGATTTACTTGAAAAGAAAAATTATGAATGCATCTGCTTTATTGGGAAAATCAATGGCACAGAGAGAGAAAGTTAATTGAATTTTTAATTTATGAAAATATGTGCTGAGCTACATAGTTATAGATACATTCCTTCTTGACCGACTACATGAGCTTCTAGGCTTAGCTCCTTTATTGTGCTGAGTCGTTGGACCTGTTCATTATACCACTAAGACTGGACAACATTTGCCATTGACATTAGCCTATCTTTTGTGGGAGATCAGAATTCTTAGATAAAAGGGAAATGCACAGACCTACTGAGTTTCCTTTACATATCTTAGAACAAGAAGCCTATCTATGTTGTTCTCTCTGCACACTCACCATGTGAGATACATACTCAGTGCAAGGTCTGAAAGACCACATGTGATGTAAATAATCAGAGACTTATAAGTAATAGAGTACTTATATTGCATATATTGTCATTGTGAATGCACTTTATGGGTTTCTTATTTAAGAACAACAAGTAAGATAACCATTGTCTTAGTTATCATTTCTATTGCTGTAATATAAAAGCCAGCTTGGAAGAAAAAGATTTATTTGGCTCACACTTCCACCTCAAATCCCATCACTGAAGGAAGTCAGGACAAAAAGAGGTCATGGAGGGGTGCTGTTTGCAGTATTGCTTCTCATAGTTTGCTCTGTCTGCATTCTTACAGAACCCAGAACTAGCAACCCAGGAAGGTTACCAACCACAATGGGCTAGGTCCCCCTCCATGGAGAACTAACAGGAGATGCTAAGACTCATTGAAAAACGTTGGACAGAGTGCAGGGAATCTTATGAAAGAAGGGGGAAAAAGGAAGACCTGGAGGGGACAAGAACTCTACAAGGAGAGCAACTGATCAAAAAATTCTGGGCACATGGATCTTTTCTGAGACTGATAGTCCAACCAAGGGCCATGCTTGGAGATAACCTAGAACTCCTAGACCCCCTGCACAGATGTAGCCCATTGTAGATCAGTCTCCTAGTGGGTGCCCTAGTAATGGGAACAGGGACTGTCTCTGACATGAACTCAGTGGCTGACTCTTTGATCACCTCCCCCTGATGGAGGTGCAGCTTCACCAGGCCACAGAGAAAGACAAAGAAGCCATCCCTGATGAGACCTGATAAGCTAGGGTCAGAGGAAGGAGAGTAGAATCTCCCCTACCAATGGACTTGGGGAGGAGAATGGGAGGAGATTAAGGAGAGAGGGTGGGGTTGGGAGGGGATTGGGAGGGTGCTACAGCTGGGATTCAATGTGAATAAACTGTGATTAATATAAAAATACAAATACATTCTTAAAAAGTGAAAAAAAAAAAAAAGAAAATGCTCTAGAGGCCTGCCTACAGCCTTATCTTATGGAAGCATTTTCTCAATAGAGCTACTTCCTCTCTTATGACTTTAGTTTGCATCAAGCTGACATAAAACTAGCTAGCACAACTTTAATATAAATACAAAATACATCAAATGAAATGAGATTAAATTCTTTACAATATTCAATAGTTGAGGAAAATCCAGTTTTATTTTTCTCACAAAACTAATAGAATGCATAAGCTAAAAATGCAAATGATAAGAATATGATACTATTATGCTTTGATTGTCATAAATTTTGCATTTATTATTTTTATTCTTGTATATCAAGAAACATATATATGTATATATATTCTCAAAGGTATATACACAAAGACAGAAAAGTAGGCTTATAATAATCTACCTGAAGCACCATGAGTGAAGGCAGGAATGAACTATCTTGATAAAGATTCCTGTGTAAGAAAAATACTAATCCTAAGCCACAAACCAAAACCTGACAACTGCTTTAAAGTTATTAAACTTAGTATTGTTTTTTATTATTTTTAATAAAATTTATTTTATTAAATTTTAGTATTTTAGTTAGATTTTCAAATAATACATTCTAAGGCAAATATAAACGTGTATTTAACATACAGTGGCAACAATAAAAACACACTTCTAGAAATATTATAGAGTTCATCTAGAATTAAAAGAACTGTGTTTTCATTATTTGTTTGATATATGAAAAGAAGTAAAAAGATGGAAGGGACTTGTTAACTCTTTTAATCTTGTTAAATGTAATTGCTGCCAAGGGCTCGACCTTCAGCACTTACATAAGTTTCTTCAAACCCTACTTTACTCTACACATAAGAATCAACTTGGCCATCCCTCCGTAAAGCACGGTTTCCACTATAGCCCGTGTGTTCCATTATGCATTGTGTGTGTGTGTGTGTGTGTGTGTGTCTGCACCCATATGCTGAACCAGAGGAGGACACTGGGGGTCTTGTACTATCATTTTCCCCTTATTTATTTAAGATAGCATATCTCACGGACACTAAGCTTGGATGGTAGCCAGAAAATCCTCGTGGTCCTTATGCTTCACGTCCTACACACTGAAGTCTCAATAGTGTACAGCCACACCCAGTTACTTACATGGGTGCTGGATTAAGAAAGCTTGGGTTCTCCTGCTCACTAACTGTGCTCTCCTGCTCACTGATCATTTCTCCGGCCCTCTGTTCCTTATTTCACTAAAGCCCAACTGTCCTGGACCCTGATAAAGACCCTGGTCAATGTTAGAGCCATTAAAGTTGGGTTCCCCTGGAAGAATGCTTTTCGGGAACTTGTTCTATTCAACCCCCATAAGGAAATACAGGATGACATCTAAGGACATGTGCACAGACATATTTCCATGAGCTCTTTCTCTCTGTCTAATTTCCTGCTTGCTAACTCTATGTCAACTCTAGACACTGCACCTCTCCATCAGCTTCCCTAAACTCCATGGGACCCAAAAATAATAATCTTTTTGTTTCACATATCCTGAGTGTTATGATTTATTCAACACACTCTTTTTCTTTCTCCCTCTCTCTCTTTCACACACACACACACACACACAAACACACAAACACAGGAACACACAGTAGAGCTTAACTTTCTTCCTAGTAAAGGCAGGCTAAAGCTAACAGCCATTCTCCTGAGACATCTCAAGACCAAATTAAGAAGAAATCATAACAAATTAAAATCAAAACTGTTACTGTCTTCATGGGTATTCAGCACATGCTGCCCACTCAGGGGAGAATTGTTGCTGTGAGGTAAGGTGAAATGATCTTGAGCTAAAGCACAGGCATTATGCATCCAAATTAGTTTTTCTTCCTTAAAGCAGATTGTTTCCTATTCCAAAATATTTTAATTAGTCTATTAAAATTGTCTTCTGTACCAGAAAAAAAAATAATATATGGATAGGCTAAAGAATAGTAAAATGCTGCCCTTTGAGACTGAATTCAATTTTATGATGATGGTAAAATATAATGAGGATAATGTGAAATACAACCTGGGTAATCTCACCAAGGACCAAAAAGTACGAGCAGCAGAGATGAAGGAAAGATCATTTAAATGGAAAGATTTCCAACAGTGCTGGTATGTGTCAATCATTGGAAGCATTAGAGAAATATTAAGCTGCATTTGGAATGCCCTAGGTGTGACCACAACACATAAAATAGAACAAATACATAAATTTCACCCAAGAGCTATCATTTAGTCAAACACACCCTTCACTGTAAAGAACTCAGGTAGAATAGAGTTGGTCATGGATAATAAATTTTGAAGAAAATATCCAAATGCTACAAAATATGTAGTGAATAACACACAAAAGGATATTATATGCATCTAAATTAAAAAGATAAGTAAGCAGTATTGAGTGGGAGGCACATGAGCTGAGAGTACTAAAAATGAAAGAGATACAATGAATGAAATGAACCTTGCAGGAAAATATCATGATGAGTCCCATCATTTTGTTTGGTAACTAAAGTAAAAGTATTATAAATATGATATTGGTAACTGAGCAATTACTATATTTTGAAGTTTGTGCTAAGTAAAAATGACACAGAGGAAGCAAACAAACAAAAAAATCAACGTGTTACAATAAATAAATAGACAAACACACCAGAGGACATTGCCAGGATACATTTCAAACTGGAGCAGATGGAGCCATAAATGGGAGGAATGCTTTCAGTGGTAATCTGGAAACTGTGTAGATTCACAAGAAAGTGGAGATCCTTCTCTGATCTTTGAAAGGATCCTCGTTCTCTGTAAGTTTTAGGTAAGTAAACTGCACCAAGTGGTGAGACTCTGAGGAAGGCCCTCTCTCATGCCTCTGACTAGAACACTAGCAAAGGTACAGTCCAAGCAGACGATTTCATACCTTGTACTGATTGTGCAAACAGCCCCCTGCCTAAAATTTCTTTAAATAAGAAACCAATCAATGCATTTATTAAGTACTAAGTAGGTCTTTGTGGACAAAGTGATAGTCCATATGTCACATAATTTAGGGTGTTTGTCAAACAGAAATAAAGCCATTTGTGATATACTCTTTTGGGTGAAGGCACAGTGGTTATTACATCATGAGTTGGAGGGTAGCATATTATAGCTATACTTTTGATAATAAAAGAGATATATATTTGACAGATATTGTACCTAATTATGGTATACAACATTTTAATATATGCTCATTATGAAGTGATTACCATGATCAGGCTAATTAACATGTAGATGACAACCCACAGACAGTTATGACGTATTTTTGCTAAGAACACATCTTTTAGCAAATGTCAAGTACACAACGTAGTCACTATCTAGTGCCCCTGCTCTACAGGAGGGCTGCAGCCATGTCCATCCTGCATTGTCTATCCTTCACCTTTTAATAACCTTCCTCATTTTTACCAGTTCTCATTTGCTGTACTTTTCTCCTCACAGCTATCATGAGTTCAGCTCTTAAATATTTTGTTACATTTATGTAGTGTGTGTGTGTGTGTGTTTGTGTGTGTGTGTGTGTCCCTGACTGTGTATTGGGAAAGGAGTGTGGCAAGGCACATATATGGCAATCATAAAACATCATGATCTCCATGTGGGCCCAGGTATCAAACTCAGGAAGGCTGGCTTGCCTGCAAGCCCTTTCACTGCTGACCCATCTTATTGGCTATAAGTTCAAATTTTGTATCACACATCTAACTGGCTGTTCTGCCTTCATCTCCATTGCTCTAATAAAACATTCTGGCTAAAAGCCATTTAGGGGAATAAACAGTTTATTTCAGCTTTTGTTTATAGGTCACACTCTGTCCTCGAGGGGAATCAGAGCAGAAATCGAAGACAAACCATCGTGGAATGTGGTTTATGGGCTTGCTGCAGGCTGAAACTTAGCTTTCTTATAGAGCACAGCAGGACACCTGCCTAAGGATGCTAACACGCACAGTGGGCTGGACCTTCCTATATCAATTACAGATCAAGACAACCTACCCAGAGAGAGAGAGACAGAGACAGAGACAGACAGAGAGAGAGACAGAGAGAGAGGCAGAGACAGAGAGAGACTCACACTGTGCTACACAAGCAGGACATAATTGATGACTAAGGATGCTAACACTCACAGTAGACTGGATCTTCCTATATCAATTACAAATCAAGACAATCTACCCAGACATGCCCACATGTCAATCTGACCTGGGTAATTCCACAGCTGAGGACTTTCATCTCAGGTGACTCTAATCTGTATTCAACTGACAAAGCTAATGAGAGGACAGTGAAGTGCTGGGGTGTCTGGAATTTTCCTTATGGCTTATTTCATGTAGCATAACTATCCCCAGGCATACCCCATGTTATTGTAAATTACAAAATTCCCTTCTTATTATAGTATGAGTCTCTCTTTGTCTCTGCTTCTCTCTCTCTCTCTCTCTCTCTCTCAGTGTGTATGTTGTCTATCTATTTCTCTGCTTCAATGAATAAGAAATTTCTATGAAGTGCTGGACTCAAATATTCAAACATTCAAATATTGGCTCGGCTAGGAGCCACATTTCTCTGTGTCCCTGGTAACAGGCCTATTATGGGCAGTTTCAAACATGAGCAAGTCAGACGAAACATCAGGCAACCAAACCAGTCTGTTCTGATGTCATAAGATGAAGTGTAGGGCTATGCTTCTAGATTCCAAAGTGTGGCCAGTGACTTTGAAGCAATGTACACACCCAAAGAAGGGCTGGCTGAATACTCAAACTCACAAATGTTCATGAATTTACCCCCGTTCACTGACTTTTTATAATTTGATATGTTGTAGAGGGCATGTCTTTCAGACCTCTTTACAATCAAACTTTAGGCAGAGCACGGGGAGTCTTATGGAAGAGTGTGGGCATAGAAGGAACAGGAGCTCCACAAGAAGACCAACAGAGTCAACAACTCTGAGCACAGTGGGGCCTGCAGAGACTGATGCACCAGCCAAAGATCATGCATGGAGAGGACATAGGTCCCCTGGTCAGATGTAGCCAGCCAATAGGCCTCCCAGGCTCCATGCAGGTTCCCTAGTAAGGGGAGCAGTGGTAGTCTCTGACATGGGCTCTGTTGCCTGCTCCCTAATCATTTCCCCCTGGTGAGGCAGTCTTACCAAGCCCCAGAGGAAGAGGATCCAGGCAATCCTGATGAGAATTGATAGAATGGAGTCAGTTGATAGGGGAGTAGGACTCCCCCTTTCTGAGGACTAGAGGAGGGGGTAGTGAAGGAAAAGGGAGGGGGGAAGGAAGAGGAGGACATAAGGGAGGGGCTACAGTCAGGATATAAAGTATACGAATTTTAAAAATATAAGTTTAAATTAAAAAAAAACTATTGGATAGTGTCAGTCTGCCTTTTAGTTTGTTTGGATAAAGATTTGTCTATCTTGTTGGTTCAAGAAGTTAAACAGCAACAAATCAAGTAATCCAATTAAAAAATGGGGTACAGAGCTAAACAGAGAATTCTCAATAAAGGAATATTGAATGGCACAGAAACACTTAAAGAAATGTACAACGTCCTTAGTCATCAGGGAAAAACAAATCAAAATGACCCTAAGATTTCACCTTACACCCATCAGAATGGCTAAGATCAAAACTCAAGTGACAACACATGCTGGAGAGGACGTGGAGAAAGGGGAACCCTCCTCCATTGCTGGTGGGAATGTAAACTTGTACAACCACTCTGGAAATCAATCTGGCACTTTCTCATACAACTAGGAATAGCGATTCCTCAAGATCCAGCCATACCACTCCTGGGCATATATCCAAAAGAGGCTCAAGTACGCAATAAGAACATTAGCTCAACCATTAGCTGTTTGTAGCAGCTTTATTTATAATAGCCAGAACCTGGAAACAACCCAGACGTCCCACAACAGAAGAATGGATACAGAAATTGGGGTACATGTACACAATGGAATATTACTCAGCAATAAAAAAACAAGGAAATCATGAAATTTTAGGTTAAATGGTGGTAACTGGAAAAGATCATCCTGAGTGAGCTATCTCAGAAGCAGAAAGACACACACAGTATATACTCACTCATATAGACATATAATGCAGGATAAACCTACTAAAATCTGTACACCTAAAGAAACTAATCAAGAGGGAGGACTCTTGCTAAAATGCTCAATCCCTATCCAGAAAGGCAAAGAGGATGGACATCAGAAGAAGAAAAGAGGGAATAAGTCAGGAGCCTGACAAAGAGGACATCTGAAAGGCTCTGCCCTGAAAACTATCAAAGCAGATCCTGAGACTTACGGCCAACCTTTGGGCAGAATACAAGAAATCTTATGAAAGAAATGGGAAACAGTAAGATCTGGAGAGGATAGGAACTCCACAAGGAGAGTAACAGAACCAAAAAATCTGAGCACAGGGGTCTTTCCTGAGACTGATATTCCAAAGAAGGACCATGCATGGAGATAACCTAGGACCCCTGCACAGATGTGGCCCATGGCAGGTTAGTGTCCAAGTGGGTTCCATAGTAATAGGAAGAGGGACTGTCTCTGACATGAACTGATTGGCCTGCTCTTTAGTAACCTCTCCCTGCAGGGGGAGCAGCCTTACCAGGCCACAGAGGAAGACACTGCAGCCACTCCTGATGAGACCTAATTGACTAGGATCAGAAGGAAGAAAAAGAAGACCTCCCCTATCAGTGGACTGGGGGCAGGGTATGTGTGCAGAGTGGGGAGGAAGGGAAGGATTTTGGACAGCAGAGGGAGGTAACCACAGGGGGGATAAAAAGTGAATAAAGTAATTAATAAAGCATTTTAAAAAATAAAGTGAAGTAGAATGTAAAAAAAAAAAAAACTATTGTAAAAAATTCTGGAAGCTATAGAATCTAAATACAGGTTGAACAAGGAAAAGTTCACAGCTTTGTAGAACTGTTTCATGTGGGTGTCTAGGACTACAGAGGGGATTTTAAGTATGGTTGTGCCAACACTGATGGCTTATTAAATCTCTTTCAAGTACATTTTTAACTGTGACTTTTTAAAAGTATAGTGACCAGAAGTGATGTATTATACATTAGCAGGCAAAACTAAGAATTTACATTGTTTCTCCACATTTTGTATATAAGAATCACTTGCTTCTATAATATACAAATTTAGATAGCTCTTTCTGAGAATTAAGACTTAATGATAATACACTTGAAGACAAAATACACTTAAAGACAAAAATATAAATATTGAGTAATTGGTGATACACACTTGAAAAATTATGAAATCATGACAATAGAACCTGTGAGCTATATTAGATAAATATTTATTTTTTAGCATGTTTAGCAATACAAACAAACATATTTACTATAATGGGAAATAAAGTCTTAAATCTCTGTAATTGCATTGTTCTTTTATTTTGTTTAACTTGATTATGGTGAAAGAATTAAGCTATACATATTTTAAAAGGTCCACAATGTTCAGGCACCCGACTAAAACTCCATCGACTCTCTCAGTTTCTCTACTTTCATAATCTTTGTTCTCCTTCTTTCCAGCAGTGAGTACCCAGTCTCTGAAGATGGCCTTCATCCCCTTTACTAAGTCTCAAATCTCTAAGGCAATATAGAACTCATACTTAAAGAATTCTATGTATTCATAACATAAATTTCAAAAGCTGTAGGAACAAAGCAGGGTTTTATAGAAATTGTATTTATCTGACTTTGTCATGCAACCTCTCTTTTCACACTTCAAAATGTTCATGTGTATTGAGTAAGAAAGAAAAGGACAAGGAGCAGAGGGAAAAACACAACCTCTTATTGAATCCACAAGTGAAAAGACCCATCACTATCCATCCCATGCTCTCTTCATGCTTCAGTTGCTCTTTTTTGGTATCTGTTTTTCTGGGTTCTTCCCAAAAAGGGAAGTTCTTCCTGGCTAAGTCTCAATGGGCACTCTAAACTGTGATAAGATTTACTGCAGCCCTGAGCATATTGAATGAGGCTGTGCCACACAAGCAGGACATAATTAGTGCCAAGGCCAAATTCTGCCTGCACATTTATGCTCTGTTTGAACTGCTATGGTGCCAGCCTGGCTCAAATAATCAAGTTCAACTTGAAATTTCAGTGACCTAATTTAATAGAGCAGAATCACACTGCAGCTGCTACCAGCAAAACTTCGGCTGATTTACTGAATGTTGGGGATGGCAAATGTTATAGCTGCTGTCAGACGTGACTCTGGGATATTTTTCTGAATTTATTCCTTCTTTGTTGTTTTGTTTGAACTCAGCAAAGACAGAAATCACCATAGATTCAGGGAGCCTGTAGAAAACTCGCAATTTTACATACTGAGCCAAATATAGGCAATCACATATAAGGAAAGTTCGGGTTCCTTTAGAGTACTTAACAATGTTTAAAAGAGTCCTCAAAAACATAGCTCATTCTTATTGAGTACCACTGTCATTTATTTTTAAATGCATACAAGTTATTTATTACCAGTGCATAAAAACATTGGTAACAATAACAGAAAGAGAAAAAAACATAATTCTGAGGAGTGAAGTGTTAGATTATGGTATACATATATCCAGAATTTTCTAAAAATGAACTGTTTAAAAAGCAAAATGTATTACTGGCAACATGTTTTTCTGTTATATGCCCTATTATCATAAACACTTTTCAAATAAGTTTCCTGATGTACATTTACTTCTCTCTTTGTGTGTGGTTATTACATGGAAACAAAAATTCATCAAGAGCGGACTGAAGAGAGTGAGCCACTATTTATTTATTTATTTATTTATTTATTTATTTATTACATACAGCCCATTCACTTGTATTTTGGCTGTAGCCCTTCTAGTCTCCTCCTGGTCCCACCCTCCTTCCCTCTTCTTCCCCAATGACCTCCAGTCCACTGACAGGGGAGGACCTCCTCCCCTTCTAGCTGACCCTAGCCCTTCAGGACTCATCAGGGCTAACAAACCCTGATTCCCTTACTAGGAGATACACCTGGAAACTGAGCAACCCATGGGCTTCATCTGAGAAGGGGGTATAAATCTTCTCCATGCATGGTCCCTGGTTGGAGTATTGGTCTCTGCAAGACCCCTAGGCCAGATTTCTTGGCTCTGTTGTTCTCCTTGTGTAGCTCCTGTCCTCTCCAAGTCCCCCTCTCTTACCCCTCTTCCATAAGATTCCCTGTACTCTGCCCAAAGTTTAGCTCCTTCGATACCATGATGGGTAGAATCTTTCAGAGGACCCCTGCAAAAGGTTCTTGTCCTGTTCCCTGTTTTCTCCTAGTTCTGATGTCTATCCTGGCAAACCTTCTGAATGAGTTTTCAACCTCTTCTCTAGGGTGCTCTTTTTGTTTAGACTCTTTAGGATTATAGATTTTAGTATGTTTATCCTATATTATATGGCTATTATCCACTTATAAGGTAAAGGATTTCAAAATGAGGTCTACATGACTTTCAGAGTTTCATAAATATGTGCTCAGCTGCTGTGTAGGACCGGGATATCAAGAGATGTATGTTGGGTAAAAGCTTTGGGTGTCTGAGTAACTTAAGTTTGCCTATATTGTCTAACCATAACTCTAGTATAACACCAGAATAAACAGAGACAGTGAACGTATCATCATGGTCGTCATTACTGGGCTAAAGTCAAATGACAGGTATCACAAAGCTGCAGCCAGCAACTCCCACAAGCCTCGCTTCTCTCTGTGCCCACATATAGATTATCCCCCATGTTTGAGAGAACCTACCATCTGTGTTGCTAACTTTATCCTACTCTGTATATCAGCCACCCCAGTGGCAAGACCTACAATCATAGCTACTGGGAAGGGAAAGGCAGGAGGCACGTTCAAGAGCAGCCTAGGGAACTCAGTAAGCTACTGTAGCATTGAGAGAGAGGAAAGGAGATGACCCGGGATGTAGCTCACTGGTGCAGCCGTTGCCTGGCATGCACGCTACCCTAAATTCAGTCCTGCGTACTGTGATTAGGGCTGATGAAATTGCATATTTGCTTTACTCTGCACGTACTCCTACCTATACTCCTCAGTTCTTATATATACATATTCTTAAATACATATACATATACATATACATATGCATGATGGTCTAAATGAGAATGGTCCTCATGGGCATATATATTTAAATGTTTGGTCCTTAGTTAGTGGAACTGTTTTGAGAAAGATAAGAGACTTTGTGGGACTGTGTTGCTCAGAGGTTTGAAAAGCCCATGCCAGACCTACATTTTCCCTACTTGCCTGCTGCTGATGGATCAGATATAAGAGATCGGCTGTTGATCCATCTCTCTAGCTGCCTGAAACCATACTCTCACTTAATGGTCATAGACTCACCATTCTAAATTGTAAGCAAGTCAACAATTAAATGCTTTCTTCGGTGAGTGACTTGGTCGTGGTGTCTCTTAGAAATAGAAAAGTAACTAAGACACTATGTAACTGAAATTAATGAAAAAAAGAACATAAATATAAAGAACATTTTTGTTATTGTTTATTTGCTGTTATTTATTATCTTATTGATTTTTCTCTTTTTTAATATGAAATGAATTTTTATTTTTTGTTTTTGTTTTTGTGGAAAAAAGGACATTTTAGTGAGTAGGGAGATGAGGAGGATTTAAGGGAGGAAAAAGATTATGATGAAACCATTTTGTATGAAATATTTTTAATATAATCAATAAAAATAATTTAATTTCACTGATAGATGTTTTTGTATAAAAGGAACATATACCTACATAAATATTTATCAGTACAACAAATGTTACATCTCAGTCAGAGTCATCATTTTTGATATTCATTGATGACTCCCAAATTAGTCCCTATCCATTCATGTTCAGTGCATTGTAAATTTGCATTTCTCAATATATCTTCCCTGTCAATGGCAGTCAATTTTAATAAGTTGTAATGAATTTTACTTCACATAACAAAAGGTAAAAGAATTTTCATAAAGACCACCATTGGCATATATTAAATTTCTAGTTCCAATTAGTACTTGAACTCAAAAATAGAATGGTCATGCAGCAGTTGAAGTGGGCTGGGCTCTGCTCAGCTCTCTTGTGGTTTACATACTCTTATATGATGCTTTATTTCAAATTGCTGTTTACCTGCAAGGCGATGCAATTGCACAGAATTTAAAGGGCTGCTCTATGCCCTGCACAAAGTAAAATTACAGAAGTTTGAAATCTTCTCTGTTCTGTGTCATTGAGTGTAACAGCTAGTGATTTCCTGAATTAATGCTGGCATGGTTTATATTAATAATGGGCCACAATAGAAGTTTCAATGTGTATTTCCTTGTTTGATTTATAATTTGCAATTGTACATATGTAATCAAATACACCTGACTCTCAAATCCACAAAGTACAAAACTGCATGGCACTGGTATAGAAACAGAATGGCAGATCACTGGAACCGAACAGGAGACCCAGAAAGAAACCCACACACTTATGGACACCTGATCTTTGACAAAGATACCAAAAAGATGGAAAAAAAAGATAGCATCTTCAACAAACAGTGCTGGTCTAACTGGATGTCTACATGTAGAAAAATACAAATTCATCCGTATTTATCACCATGCACAAAACTGAAGTCCAAGTGGATCAAAGACCTCAACATAAAACCAGACACATTAAATCGACTAGAAGAAAAGGTGAGGAAAACACTAGAACTCATTGGTACAGGAGACAACTTCCTGAACAGAACACCAACAGCACAGGCTCCAAGAGCAACAACCAATAAATGGGAACTCAAGAAACTGAAAAGCTTCTGTAAAGCAAAGGATACCATCATCAAAACAAAATGAATGCCTATACACTGGGAAAAGAATCTTCACCAAACCTTTATCTGACAGAGGGCTAATATCCAGTATATATAAAGAATTAAAGAAGCTGAAAAGCAAGAAACCAAGTAATCCAATTAAGTAATGGGAACAGAGCTAAACAGAGAATTCTCTGTAGAGGAACATTGAATGGCAGAGAAACACTTAAAGAAATGCTCAACGTCATTATCCATTAGGGAAATGCTAACCAAAACGAACCTGAGATTTCACCTTACACCCATTAGAATGGCCAAGATGAAAAACTCAAGTGACAACACATGCTGGAGAGGACGTGGAGAAAGGGGAACCCTCCTCCATTGCTGGTGGGAATGTAAAATTGTACAACCACTCTGGAAATCAATCTGGTGCTTTCTCAGACAACTAGGAATAACAGTTCCTCAAGATCCAGCCATACCACTCTGAGGCGTATATCTGAAAGAAGCTCAAGTACACAATAAGGACATTTGCTCAACCATGTTTGTAGCAGCTTTATTTGTCATAGCCAGAAGCTGGAAACAGCCCAGATGCCCCTCAACTGAAGAATGGATGCAGAAATTGTGGTACTCAGCAATTAAAAAGAAGGAAATCATGAAATTTCCAGGCAAAGGAAGGGAACTGAAAAGGATCATCCTGATTGAGCTGTCCCAGAAGCAGAAAGACATACATGGTAAGTACTCACTCATATAGACATATAATATAGGATAAACCTACTAAAATCTGTATACCTAAAGAAACTAATCAAGAGGGAGGACCCTGATTAAAATGCTCAATCCCCATCCTGAAAGGCAAAGAGTATGGACATCAGAAGAAGAATAAAACAGGAAACAAGCTAGGAACCTGCCACAGAGGGCCTCCGAAAGGCTCTTCCCTGCAGACTATCAAAGCAGACACTGAGCCTTATGGACAACTGTTGGGCAGAGTGCATGGAATCTTATGTAAGAAGTGGGAAATAGTAAGATCAGGAGAAGACAGGAACCCCACAAGGAGAGCAACAGAACCAGAAAATTTGAACACAGGGGTCTTTCCAGAGACTCATACTCCAACCAAGTACCATGCATGGAGATAACCTCAAACCCCTGCAAAGATGTAGCCGATGGCAGTCCAGTGTCCAAGTGGGTTACACTAGTAATGGAAAGAGGGACTGCCTCTGACATAATCTGATTGGCCTGCTCTTTGATAACCTCTCCCTGAAGGGAGAGCAGCCTTATCAGGCCACAGAAGATGACAATGCAGCCATTCCTGATGAGATCTGATAGACTAAGATCAGAAGGAAGGAGAGGAAGACCTCCCCTATCAGTGGACTTGGGGAGGGGTATGCGTGAAGAAGGGGAGAAAAGATGGGATTGGGAGGGGAGGAGGGTGGGGTTTACAGGGGGATACAAAGTGAATAAAGTGTAATTAATAAAAGTTTAAAAAATATGGAGATTTTTGAGCTCTTTCATAGTAAGCAGATTGTATGCAAATAAGAGCAGAAAGCCTGTCCTCTGTTGTTTGATTCAGAAAATGTGAAGATTCTGAAGCATTATGGCACCTCAGAGCACAAAGTTGGAAAGAAACATCTAAGCCATAAGTGAGGTTTTATTTTTATTTTTATTATTATTATAATCATTTATTATAATTCATTCAATCCCAGCTATGGCTTACTCCCTCATCTCCTCCCAAACTCACTCTCCCTCACTCTTCTCCCCTAGACACCTCCCCAAGTCCACTGATAGGGGAAGTCCTCCTCCCCTAGTCTTTGACCTATGAGGTCTCATCAGGACTGGTCATATTGTCTTCCTCTGTGGACTGACAAGGCTGCACCCCCCAGGGGAAGGTGATCAGAGTCTGCCACTGAGTTCATGCCAGGTAAAGTCCCTGTTCTCTTACTAAGAGATCCCACTTGGAGATTGACTCTATGGGCGACATCTGAGCTAGGATTTTAGGTCCTCTCCATGCATTATCCTTGGTTGGGGTATCATTCTCTTTAAGGTCCTTCAGGCTCAGTTTTTATAGCTCTGTTGGTCTCCTTTTGGAGCACCTGTCCCCTCCAGGTCTTTCTGTCTCTTCTTTCTTTCATAAGATTCCCTGCACTCTGCCCAGAATTTAGCTATGAGTCTCAGAAGCTATACCACTCCCATAGATATATCTGAAATATGCTCAACTATACAACAAGGACATTTGCTTATACATGTTTGTAATAGCCTGAAGCTGGAAACAACCTTAATGTCCTTCAATTGAGGAATCAATACTGAAATTGTGATACATTTACACAATGGAATACTATTCAGCATTAAAAAAAAGAAAATTATGAAATTTGCAGGCAAATGGTAGGAACTAGAAAAGATCATCTTAAGTAGACACACATGGTATATACTCACTCATAAGTGGATATTAGCCACATAATATAAGATAAAATACTAAACTCTGTACTCCTAAAGTAGCTAAACAAGAAAGACCATAGGGAAGATGCTCAATCCTCATTCAGAAGGACAAATGCAATAGACATTGAAAGCAGGAGAAGACAGGGAACAGTACAGGAGCCTTCCACAGACAGCCTCTGAAAGACTGTACTGATAAAGGTATCAAAGATTTTTGCCAGTATAAAAACAATAATTAAAACTATGACATTATGTTATGCCTTAGGGAATGATGTAGAGATTCAAACTTACAGAGAAAGAGCACAATTTTTAGATACGGAGGAGAAGATATAATATTTTCATTAACACTAAGAATATTTATCTAGTGACAAAAAGAAAAAATCAAAATTGTGTTATTTATAACAGCTAAAGAAGATGAGTAATATAGGCAAGAATGATAGTATTCATCTTGTCAAACATTATTAGAAAGGGTGAAAGCACTGAGGGCTGGACTCTATCTTGTTTGTTTTTCATTTTTTTCTTTTTTAAAATAGATATATTTATTTATTTATGTATTTATGTATTTATTTATTTATTACGGTTTATTCACTTTGTATCCCAGCTTTAGCTCTCTCCCTTCCAATCCCAACCTCTCTTCCTTGCTTATCTCCTCCCTTGCCCCTTCCCAAATCCAATGATACCTGATACTGGAGGAACCCCACCCCTTCTATCTGACCATAGCCTATCAGGTCTCATCAGAACTAGCTGCATTGTCTTTCTCTGAGGCCTGGTAAGGCTGCTCCCCCCTCATGGGGAGATGATAAAAAAGCCAGCCACTGCATTCATGTCAGAGACTTTCTCTTTTCCCATTACAAGGGAACCCACTTGGATACTGAGCTGCTACATCTGTGCAGGGGTTCTAGGTTATCTCCATGCATGGTCCTTGGTTGGAGTATCAGGGTCTCAGAAAAGACCCCTGTGTCTAGATATTTTGGTTCTGTTGCTCTTCTGTCCTCTCCAGGTCTTTCATCTCCCCCTTTCATAAGAAAGCCACATCTCAGTGAGACATCAGTGAGGTAAGGGCCATACTGAGAAGGATGAGTGAGGTCTAGACAGGAATCAAAGCATTCTTTTGAGCATATATCTTTGTGCAAGAAAAAAAAAAAGATTCCATCTTGCAAAACACCCAGTGGGTTCTTCTTTAATTTGTTAGAATTCATTTCAGACAGTGACAAATTTTAATACTTCATTAAGTGACATCACCATTTTCTATGTATGTTATTAGCAACTGTTAGTTCAGGTTTTGCTTATTAACAATCAGTAACAGACCAGAAGTGACAGCTGCATACATCTTATAGAGTTTATTGTTTCTCATAACTTCTGTAGAATATCATCACAAACGGTGCAAGCAACACTTACTCTCCCTGTCAGATTCTGAAGTCCGGATGTCTAAATTCGTTTTTCCTCGCCTGACATTGAGGCAATGGCAAGGCGGAACTTGCTTAGCAGTCTACTAAAAAGTGTGCTCTTTGCCTACTCCTTCTCCTGGTGGCTGCAACCTTTCATGCCTAGTGTCCAAATCACTGTTCCATCTGCTTCCAAAGTCACAGTTCTTTCGTCATTTCCATTTGTGGCAGATGCTTGCTTTTCTCTAATGGACACACTCATGATGCCTGAACACATCCCACTAGTCAAAGATAATTTCCTCCTCTCAGAAACTTCAGCTTACTCATTTGTGTAGACTTTATTCAAATAATCACAAGTGACAGGTTTCAGGTATTAGAGACATTTTTGGGAGAGGCAGAAGATTTCCCAGCCCATTACAAGGAGAATTTCTACAGTAGCTCATTAATCGTGTACTTAAGGAAGCACATGTTGCTACGTATCCTTTGCATCATACTTACCATGACACTTAAGAGAATTCCTAATTAGTTCTCTATGGTGCACAAAGTGAAAATTTGAACACTTCCAATTAAAAAATATCTTTTTTTAAAGCAAGCAATCTGATGAAATGGGAGTGGTCACTATAACAAAAGTTATGGTAAATTGTGAATAGATTGAATATAATTTTGGCAACCTAATTTGGTTGCTTTCTATTAAACATTAAGTTGAAATTTCATTTGCTATTATCTTTGTACAATTTTGAGTATAAAGAACAAATTAATTTTTGAGATTTACATAGAAGCCCTGACATCATTGACTAGACTCATAAAATTTTCCATAGAGTATCTTATAGCAGTCCAAACACTGAGTTTAAGCAGAATAAAGAAGAAAAGTGAAAAGCCTCGGTACTCCTCCAGCTACATTTTGTAGGAGAAAGTCAGAAATAACAATTGCCCCATGCTTATATCATAGAAAATGCTGAACTACAGAATAACAGACTTGGTACCATCAGATCAATTACTTTTCAGACCAACAAAATAATCAAGTGTATGAGAATAAATGCTTCCCAGTTGGAAGAAGCAGAATGGAAATTTACTGCAACTTAGAAATACTACCAGATTTTATATACACTAGTAAGAAGATAAAACAAAGCAAGTGTGTGTGTGTGTGTGTGTGTGTGTGTGTACTCTGCTTTCTAAAGGATGAGTGAGGACCTATGTATGTGAAGAATTTGAAATCACAGATTCCAAAGATTTTGCAACCACTTAAAGGCTTCTATTTTTCTGGTTGTAAATTCCCACAGAAGACTGGAGAACTTTTGAGACAACTATATAGGGTGCTAACTGAGGTACATGAAAATCAGAATCTGTCAAAATTACCTGAAACCTATATCACTTACTTCCTCAGTAGAGAAAAAACATATTACTTTACCTAAGAAAATAGAATTTAGGGGCTGAAGAGAAACATGTTTCTCCTAGGGGAGGAACGTGTACATTAAGGGCAACATTGAGACTCAGGAAGGAAGAACACCATGGCAGGCATGTGGCTAGAAGCTGAGCAAGGGTGTTCCTCCTATCCAGAGAGGAGCACACCACCCTAATAAGCACCATGCAAATGGAGTCATGCAATACCACTGCAGGGTAAACACAGAAGACATACACTATAGACTAGAACAAAAGAAAAGAAATGCCCAAGCCTTGAATATAGTCAAGAATTGACGTGATCCACTTCTGGCAAGCAGTTCTCGTTTGAACCTAAAGTGCTTCTAAAAGAATATGAAACCACAGCATAATGAGACTCACAGTCAGCCACCTCTCTCACTTATGAGTGAAAACGTCAGTAGAAATCTCCAAAGCTTTAGGAAAGTCTCATCATGCATCATCAGAAAGCTGGTGGTACCAACAGGCATGTCTGATTGTGCCAGTCATTATTGTAGGTTTGGGGGATTACAGCTGGGTGAGATTGTGGAGATTACAGCTGGTGGATATTTAAAATTTTATATTTAATGTTAAATTCTTAAATCTGATAAATGATACCTTGTCATTGTTAAAATATTTTTTTCTCTTAAAACACGGTTTGTTAAAGGAAATAAAAGATTCACCATAGTCTGGTATTACAAAGCTGTCAATCTCATATTGATAAAGGACCTTCTTGCTTTGGAATATTTGAAGAGATCTTAGAATTTATGATAAGAAATCAAGTACCAAACTTTAAGGTTATAAAAATATCTGTAAAGACAATTCATCACAAAATTAAGAGAGTAAATTTCACATGAAAGGATGCTTATTGTCATCTTCAGGATGGAATGACTGAAATGAAACACACCACAAGCTAATGTGCATGTGTAAAATCAGAACGCTCATGTACCCTTCAGGCTCAGTGTTTTAACCATGGCAGAAATGCATTCTGTAGCAAATTACCATATTATGACAAGATACATCAATCCAACTGTAGACATTGACTCAAGTGGATTAAAAGTTTTATGCATATACACACATATGTGAACATATATCTTTCTATATTTCTTAAAGCATCCTGATTCATATCAGCAGATCTCAAAGCCAAACCTAGATATTTTCCAACAGTTAATGTATACCAACATTATAATCTCATTCACTTCTCCATAGTAAAAAGGAATGAAGAATGATCTCATGCAAATCCTGGGATAAAATGTCAGTATGTTGATTACTGAGAAAAATATACAAATTTCAACATTCTAATATTTTTTGTAAATACTAAGTAGACCCAGGAACTAAAAACACACATCTTAAATGATCCAAGGGAAGCTCACCTTCACACAATGTGCAGGCTAGAGAAGAGATAAAGACTTTACTATAACCCATTTTTTTAATTAATTCATTCATTTGATCACATTACAGGTGGGTACCAGTCCCCTCCCATCTCTCCTACCATCTCCATCTCACACTACTCTCCCATTCCACAGTACCCTTATTAAAGAAGGGGAGCTCTTTGACCATTGCTCCTAGGAGTCTGAGCTAGGGTCACACCTGTGCACTCCCTGGAGTATTCCCCATTCCAGAGATCCCCCACAAGCAGATTTCCATTATCTGTCAGAGTCCCACCCCCACCTCCACCCCCACTCTCCCCATACAATTATTACCCTCCCACACCTTCTACTTATTACCCTCCCTCCATCCTTTTCAGATGTCTATTTTACTTCTTCTTCTGAGTGAGATTCAAGCATCCTCCTTTGGGCCCTCCTTGGCTTCTTTGCATCAATGGATTGTAGCATGGTCATCCTATACTTTATGGATAATATCCACTTATAAGTGAGTATATACCATGTGTGTCTTTCTGGGTCTGGGTTACTTCAATCAGGGTGATCTTTTCTAGTTCCACCCATTTGCCTGTGAATTGTATGATGTCTTTTTTTTTTTAAACCAGTGAGTAGTAGCCCACTATGTAAATGTACCACATTTTCTTTATCCATTTTTGATTGATGGACATGTAGGTTGTTTTCTGTTTCTGGCTGTTATGAATAAAGCTGCTATGAAGAGAGTGGAGTAAATGTCCTTGTGATATGGTGGCGCATCTTTTGGGTATATGCCCAGGAGTAGATCTTGAAATTGAACTAGTCCCAGTTTTCTGAGAAATCCTCAGATTGATTTCCAAAGTGCTTGTACAAGTTTACATTCCCACCAGCAATGGAGGAGGGTTCCCCTTGCTCCTCATCCTCAGCAACATGTGCTCTCACTTAATTTTTTATTTTAGAGATTCTGATAGGTGCAAATGGAATCTCAGAGTCGTTTCGATTTGCATTTTTCTGATGACTAAGGACTTTGAACATTTCTTTAAGTTCTTCTGGGCCATTAGAGATTCCTCTGTTGGAAATTCTCTGTTTAGCTCCATACCTCATGGAATTACTTGTTTTGTGGGTGTTTAACTTCTTGAGTTCTTTAGATATTCTGGATATTAGCCCTCTATTGGATTTAGGGTTGGAGAAGAACTTTTCCCATTCTGTAGGCTGCCATTTTGTCCTCTTAATGGTGTCCTTTGCCTTGCAGAAGCTTTTCAATTCCATGAGGTCCTGTTTATTAATTGGTAATCTTGGAGCATGAGCTATTGATGCTCCCTTCAGGAAGTTGTCTCCTGTGCCAGTGAGTTCAAGGCCATTTCCCACTTTTTTTTTTCTTCTATTAGATTTAGTGTATCTGGTTTTATGTTGAGGTCTTTGATCCACTAGCCTTGAGTTTTGTTCACGGTGACAAATATGGATCTATTTGCATTCTTCTACATGCAGATGTCCAGTTAGACCAGCACCATTTGTTGAAGATGGTTTCTTTTTCACATTGTATGATTTTGGCTTCTTTTTCAAAATTCAAGTGTCTATAGGTTTGTGCTTTTACTTCTGGGTCTTTGATTTAGTTGCACTAATCAACTTGCCTGTTTTTATGCCAATACCATGTGGGTTTTACTACTATTTCTCTGTAGTACAGCTTGAAATCAGCAATGACGGTACCTCCAGAATAGAATGATTACACAACTTAACTATATAAATAAGGGGGTTTATTATTATCACTTGAATACGCAGCAGCTCTATGGCTCAGCTTCTCATTTGGCTGGATGTGTTCACCACACACCAGTCAGACTGTATGCATGGAGGGAAGAACAACTTCAGTTATTTTAATTATATATTGAAACCTTAAATTAATACTCCTTAAATAATAGCTGTGAAGTTGGGCAGGAAATAGACCTCTCATAAACATCATTACATATTCTGCATTTTTCTTAATGTCTTTATCTTTGAAAACCTGCCTTATATTTCTTTTTACTCTGCTCAAGGCAGAGTGACTGGTGACATTAGAGTAAGTTTGAATTATCTGAGAGTAAGTTCACACAGAGGAAACTCAAATACAACACAAGACTCGTATTAAATTTGCTGACCCGTTTTCTGGGCTCGGTTACTTGAAGAGTTTTAAAAGCAGGTAGATTGGATGCCAGCTGGGGTTTTCTTGGCTCAGTCAGATTAAGAAAAGAACACTTGCGAGGCTTTATTAGGGCTCACAATTTAGCAGAGTAACAGCCAGGCTTCTCCGTTTCATGGTTTGGTTGGTTACTGGTAATATCATTCCTGAGAGATTTCAGGACTTTTAATTATGCAGTGAATAGTTTACAGTATTGAGCTACAGAATGAAAATTAAACTGAGGACATTTTATTTGTGCACTGGTTAATTAAATAGCAGACAACAGAAACCCAGACTTATAGAAAACCTCAGCAGATTTGGTTTGCCAGCCATGTGTGAAAATATTTTTCCTTTTTATTTCCCATTAGTAGCCTACTGTGATGAAGTGAAACTGATTCAAAAATGGGTATTGAAGTTTTACCTAGGCATATAGTATGATCCAAGGGCATTTAAACACTCAGGAGGTATTCACAAACCACAATAAATATTCTCTATCTTTTTAGTTTATATTAAATGGATAAATCATGACTCCTGAAATTGCAGCTTATTGCTAACTTACAATTTATCTAAACAATATAAAAAGAAGTGTTTTTTAGATGAAATAATGCATTTTCTTTTCATAACTGATGAATATATCTAGCATGAGAAAATAAAAATAAAATTTGGGGGAACTTGATTATAACATGATTTAGCCCTGGAAATGCTCTGTTTTGGTTAAGGAAATTGTAATTGAAAATTACAGAAAGCATTTGCTATACTTGATGGCAGAGACCCAGTCTACTTTCTTTCTTTTGTGTGTGTGTGAACCTTTGTAATTTTTTTCATTAATTGCAGTTTATTCACTTTGTATCCCAGCTGTAGCCCCCCTCCCGTCTCCTCCCCATCCCACCCTCTTTCCCTCATCTTCTCCAGTGCCCTTCCCCAAGTCCACTGATGGGGAGGTCCTCCTCCCATTCCTTCTGACCCTAGCCTATCAGGTCTCCTTAGGACTGGCTGCATTGTCTTCCTCTGTGGCCTGGTAAGGCTGCTCCCACTCAGAGGCAAGTGATCAAGGAGCCAGCCACTGATTTTATGTCAGAGACATTCCCTGTTCCCCTTACTAAAGAACCCACTTGGAGACTGAAATGCCATAGGCTACATTTGTGCAGGGGTTCTAGATTATCTCCATGAATGGTCCTTGGTTGGAGTATTGGTCTTAGAAACGAACCCTGTGCCCAGATTTTTTGGTTCTGTTGCTCTCCTTATAGAGCTCCTGTCCTGTCCAGGTCTATATAACCCTTCTTCCATAAGATCCCCTGAACTCGGCCTAAAGTTTGGCTGTGAGTCTCATAATCTGCTTTGATATCCTGCTGGGCAAAGTCTTTCAGAAGCCCTCTGTGGTAGGCTCTTGTTCTGTAAACATCAGTAGCCCTCCTTAGAGGAAAGACAAAATGTATGAGAAACTACACGCTTCACAGTAGCCATTAATAACATAAAGAACCTTGGTGTGATTCTAACCAAACAAGTGAAAGACCTGCTCAAAAAAACTTCAAGCCACTGAAGAAATGAAATTGAAGAAGATATCAGAAGATGGAAAGATCTCCCATGCTCCCAGATCGGTAGGGTCAACATAGTGAAAATGGCCATCCTGCTAAAAGCAATCTACAGGTTCAATACAATTCCCATCAAAATACCAACACCAGTTTTTACAGACCTTGAAAGAACAATTCTCAATTTCATATGGGAAAATGAAAAAAACCCAGAATTGCTAAAAACAATCTTGTACAAAAACAGATTGTCTCGATGTATCTTCATCCCTAATCTCAAGCTGTGCCACCAAGCAATAGTAATAAAAACTGCATGGTACTGGCATAGAAACAAAATGGTGGATCAAAGGAATTGAATGCGAGACCCAGAAATAAGGATTGAGGATACTTGATTTTTTACCAAGAAGCCAAAATCATACAATGGAAAAAGGAGAGCATCTTCAACAAATGGTGCTGGTCTAACTGGGTGTCTATATGTAGAAAAATGCAAATAGACCCATATTTATCACCCTGCACAAAACTAAAGTCCATGTGGATCAAAGACCTCAACATAAAACAAGACACACTAAATTAGTTAGAAGAAAAAATGGGAAAGTGTCTAGAACTCATTGACACAGGAAACAACTTCCTGAACAGAACAACAGCACTGTCTCTAAGATCAACAATCAATTAATGGGACCTCCTGAAACTGAAAAGCTTCTGTAAAGCAAATGATACTGTCATCAGAAAAGAACAATAGCCTACAGACTGGAAAAAGATCTTCACCAACCCTATATCTGACAGAGGGCTAATATCCAAAATATATAAAGAACTCATGAAGTTAAAAAGCAACAAATCAAGTAATCCAATTAAAAAGTGGAGTACAAAGCTAAACAGAGAATTCTCAATAAAGGAATATCAAATGGCACAGAAACACTTATAGAAATTTTCAATTTCCATAGTCATCAGAAAAATTCAAAATGACCCTGAGATTTCACCTAATACCAACCAGAATGACTAAGATCAAAAACCCAAGTGACAACACATGCTGGAAAGCATATGCAGAAAGGGGGACCCCCCTCCGTTGCTGGTGGCAATGTAAACTTGTACAACCACTTTCAAAAACAATTTGGCACTTTCTCAGACAATAAGGAATAGTACTACCTCAAGAACCAGCTACAATACTTCTAGGCATATATCCAAAATATGCTCAAGTATACAAGAACATTTGCTCAACCATGTTTGTAGCAGCTTTATTTGTAATAGCCAGAAGCAGGAAACCACCCAGATGTCCCTCAGTTGAGAAATGGATACAGAAATTGTGATACATTTACACAATGGAATACTACTTTAGCAGCAATTAAAAATAAAGAAATCATGAAATTTGCAAGCAAATGATGGGGACAAGGAAAGATCATCCTGAGTGAGTTATCCCCGAAGCAGAAAGACACCCAGGGTATATACTCACTTATAAGTAGATATTAAACAAACAATATAGGATAAACATACTAAAATCTGTACACCTAAAAGAAGTTAGCAAGGAGGAAGACCCTGGGTAAGAAGATCATTCCAAACTCAGAAATGCAAATGGGACGGACATTGTAAGTGGAAGAAAACAAGGAATAGGACAGGAGCCTACCACAGAGGGCCTTGAAACACTCTACCCAGCTATGTATGGAAGCATTCCTACTTTGTAGTATCTAAAAAGCTCAGAGGAGGGCATTAGATCCCCTGGGACTACAGTTAACAGAGTTGTGAGCTGCCATTTTGATGGTGGGAATCAAAACTGGGTCCTTTGGCACAGCAGCCAGTGCCATCTTTCCAGCTGCACATTTCATGCTTTTGACTAAGAGTCTTTTATTATCTTTAAAAAATATTGGTGCCTTTGGAATCCTTTTTTTAAACCTATCATGTTTGGCTCTCCTGATTTTTAATGAAGTGAGTCTTTCGAGAGACCAATCAGAAAGGTGCCCAAGCTCACTTAACTGCTTTTGACTGTAACACATTCTGGCAGCTGCCTATTTTGCTTAGCATGCCATTAGGAAATAATGTCCCTGTGTGTATTCATTGTTGTAACTGTCCTATAACAACAATTGGCTAGTGGTTATGCCTAAGCCAAGATTCACTACAGACTAATTTTAGAAAGAATTTCGATGCATGACCCCATAATCATTGAGTTTATGTATAACTGGGAATATTAAGTAATTCACCCTGTACATTTTTACAAACAGTGACTAGAAGAGATTTTGCATTCTCAGTAGTACTTTATTTACATTTAAATTCTAAGTCTGTGGCACTTATGTCTAAGAGGATGGTTCAACCTGATGCCAAAGACAAACACTAAAACAAGGAATAAGTAAGTAACCACATACAAAAGTACATAATGCAATGAATGTAAAGAAGAGTAGGCCCTTCCAGAAGTGTCATCTAATGAACCTAAGCACATACTGGAGAAAGACAGCACTGATGCTCCGTCCAGAGGTCCTCCCTCAGGTAATACTAAAAAATGAGCAAAGAGTGAAGTACTGTTTCATATTTTCCTTTAAAATAAGTTAGACACCTTTATTAAAACAGTTTCAAGCTGTGAAATACAGATGTTTAGATCAAGATAAATTTTTATTAAATTTTTTATTATTAATTACAGTTTGCTCAATTTGTAAACTGTTGCCCCTTCTCCCATTCCCTCCCCCCCCCCACATCCCTCATCTCCTCCATACCCCTCTCCAAGTCCACTGAGAGGGAAGGTCCTCCTCCCCTTCCATCTGACTCTAGCCTATCAGGTCTCATCAGGATTGGATGCACTGTGGCCTGGTAAGGCTGCTCCCTGCTCAGGGGGAGGTGATTAAAGAGCCAGCCACTGAGTTCATGTCAGAGACACCACCTGCACCCCTTACTAGGGAAGCCACTTGGACACTGAGCTGCCATGGGCTACATTTGAGCAGGGGTTCTAGGTTATAGCCATACAAGGTCCTTGGTTGGAGTATCAGTCTCAGAAAGGACCCCTGTGCCCAGATTTTTGGTTCTATTGATCTCCTTGTGGAACTCCTGTCCCCTCCAGGTCTTACTATCTCCCCCTTCTTTAATAAGATTCCCTTCACTCTGCCCAAAGTTTGGTTATGAGTCTCAGCATCAGCTTTGATACACTGCTGGGCAGAGTCTTTCAGAAACCCTCTGTGATTGGGCTTCCTCAAGATCCAGCTATACCACTCCTAGGCATATATCCAAACTATGCTCAACTATACAACAAGAACATTTGCTCACTCATATTCATAGCAGCTTTATTCGTAATAGCCAGAATCTGGAAACAACACAGATGTCCATCAGTTGAGGAATGGATACAGAAATTGTGATACATTTCCACAATGGAATATTAGTCAGCAATTGAAAACAAGGAAATCATGAAATGTGCAGGTAAGTGGTGGGATCTAGAAAAGATCATCCTGAGTGAAGTATCCCAGAAGCAGAAAGACACATACGGTATATACTCAGTTATAAGTGAATATTAGACTAATATAAGACAAACATACTAAAATCTCTGCATACCTAAAGAAGATAAGCAACATGGAGGACCCTGGGTAAGATGATCATTCCTCCCTCAGAAAGACAAACGTGATGGACATTGGGAGATTCACAGTAGAAAAATTATTTTTACTAAGTCACAACAAAAATAATTTTGTGGTTGTGGTTCACCAGAACATGAGGAACTGTATTAATGGGTGAGAATTAGGAAGGTTGAAATCATCACTCTCTATAAAAAATAGAAGTCAAGACAAATGGATAATATAACCTTATATATTACTTGGGAAGAATAAAGATAAAACTATCATTAATATTCTTGGAGATATAAGAGAATACACACACAAACACACTAAAATGCCTGAAAAAAAAAACTTTAATAGTGAATGTCATGGCTCCAACCCTTCCTAAAACTCCCATTGAACTATATTTTCATTTTGCTTAAATGTTTTAAAATATTTAAAGTGTATTTTGATATTATAATATAATTACATCAGTTCCCTGTTCCCTTTCCTCACTATATACCTTCCCATGTACACATCCTTTCTCTATTTCAAAGCCATAACCCATTTTTCATTACTTGTCATTACATGCATATATGCATCTGTATATACATACATTTTAATAAATATAACCTTGTTAGTCTAATAATGTTAATTGTATATATATTTTCAGGGCTGAGCATTTGGTATTGGATAGTAAATTGATGTGCTCCTCCTTGGAGAGACTTTCTCCCACTGTCCCCATTCTTTGCTTGTAGTTATTCGTATAAGACTGAGTCATCCTGGGCTTTTCCCTTCCATATTAGCATGTCTATGGTTGTTGTCCTTGTTCAGCTTATGTTTGGGCAGTCATGTTCGTGAGACTTTACATGAGTCTTACGTCCAGTTAGGGCGCTATTGTTTAACACCCCGGTATGGGTGCCACTACTGCACCTCTGGAATTATTGTGCCATGCTAGTCAATGTTGTACTTTATAGGTATCATATCTGTGAAGGACTATTTGTTGCCTCTCTCTTTTGGAAGAGTGAATGTTAATTTTTTTAAAGGTATGAATCTTTCTACATGTATGTACTTGGTGAAGATAAAAATATCTTTTTATTTAAAATAAAAAAATATCTTTTATTTAAATGATTTATAGTAATCATTTATCATTTTGAATCTTACTCTTATCCCATGAAGGATTACAAGCAAGAAGCAACCAATCACCTAAGTCCACAAAGTCATGATATCATGAAACATGACATCACCACAAAGAGTTAACACTAACACATTTTACTGTTGTGAGTCATGTAGCATTGAGATACAAAGATAAATCCTTCTACAAATATGGGGAAATCTAGCAGATATCTACAGATAATACGGGAGAGAGGGGACTGAAAGAAAAGGAAGAGAAAGAAGAGTAAGAATCATAATAAATGATTCTTTGCTATAACTCAAAGGTGAATGTCCCCAGAATTTCAACTGAAAATTTGAAGGAGTTTTTGGAAGAGCTTATTTCTAGCATATCAATTTGGTCAATTATCATTATACGGCTGACCCAGTTTAAATGTAGAAAATACATTTATTCATTATTTTGTATGTATTTGTAACATATGTTTGGCTGTGAACATGTGGGAGCATACATGCAGAATTCAGAGGACAGCTGGCAGGAGCCAGTTCTCCCCTGCCATAATATGGACCCCAACGATGAACTCATGTCCATGGGCAGGCAGCAAGGGTCTTTACCTCCTGAGATGTCATCCTGGCATCCTGGCCATCCTGGCAAACCATTTTATGTTGGTTGCTATATTTCCTTTACCTATTTTTGTAGGAAATATTGTCATCTAAGAGGAAAGCATTGCCATGCTTGATTTTCTGGCACAGGGCATAGACACTTGCAGTTAGCCTGGTCAAGAAAAGTTCCTAAGGAAAGCCATATCCAACAAGGACGTCAGCAGTGGCGGTGTTACTTTCTAAAGATCAGTTGTCTGCACTGTACATCAGTGACGTCTGTGGCTTGCATTAGCAAAGAATGTGACCGCCAATCAATAATCAGAAAGATCACAGCCAAAACAAGGTATCAAACTACCAGTCCTCTGCCATGCCACAAATGCACTTCTTGCTTGTACCTTATATAAGATGTCTTTGTGTTCTGAGCTTTCCCCACTAAGTTGTCAGTGATGTATTTTGTGTCCATTGATCTTTAAAAAAAAATTTTGCTTACTGTTCCAGATTTAATTTTTATTTCTTTTTTTTTAATTTTTCATCAATTACACTTTATTCATTCTGCATCCCCCCATAAGCCCCTCCCTCCTCCCCTCCCAATCCCACCCTCCCTCCTCCCTCTGCTTGCATGCCACTCCCCAAGTCCACTAATAGGGGAGGTTCTCCTCTCCTTTCTGATCTTAGTCTGTCAGTTCACATCAAAAGTGGCTGTATTGTCCTCTACTGTGGCCTGGTAAGGCTGCTCCCCCCCAGAGGGAGGTTATCAAAGAGCAGGCCAATCAGATTATGTCAGAGGCAGTCCCTCTTCACATTACTATGTAACCCAATTGGACTCTGAACTGCCCTGGGCTACATCTGTGCAGGGGTTCTGGGTTATCTCCATGAATAGTCCTTGGTTGGAGTATGAGTCTCTGGGAAGTTCCCTGTGTTCAAATTTTCTTGTTCTGTTGCTCTCCTTGTGGAGACCCTGTCCTCTCCAGCTCTTACTATTTCCCAGTTCTTACCTAAAATTCCGTTCACCTGCCCAACAGTTGCCCATCCGGCTCAGCATCTGCTTTGATAGTCTGTAGGGCAGAGGCTTTCAGAGCCCCTCTGTGGTAGGTTCCTAGGTTGTTTCCTGTTTTCTTCTTCTATTTCTTATATCTAAGAATTTAGATTTGTATGTGAGTTTTTATTTTACAGAAGTCAGTTTTCCAAAGTTTATGCAATGCTAAACTGATGACCAACAGTTTCTACAGAATGAGCCAGAAATAAACTCTCACATTAGTCCAACACTTAAGGTCTCAATGATTTTTTAATTACACTGAATTATTTGATAATTTGAAATTAACTTAATTTTCAGTTTTAATACATTTTCTTTTACTCAGGATTTTATCAATAACCTTTTTTTATTTTATTGATTGATTTTATTAATTACATTTGATTCACATTGTATCCCAGCTGTAGCACCTCCCTTATCCCCTCCTAATTCCACCCTCCCTTCCTCTTCTCCCCCCATGCCCCTCCAAGTCCACTGATAGGGGAGGTCCTCATCCCCTTCCCTCTGACCCTAGCCTATCAGGTCTCATCAGGACTGGATGCATTGTCTTCCTTTGTGGCCTGGTAAGGCTGCTACCCCCTCAGGGGGAGGTAATCAAAGAACCAGCCACTGAGTTCATGTCAGAGACAGTCCCTGTTCCCATTACTAGGGAACCCAGTTGAACACTGAGCTGCCATGGGCTACATCTGTGCAGAGGTTCTATGTTATCTCCATGCATGGTCCTTGTTTGGAGCATCAGTCTCAGAAAAGACACCTTTGTCCAGATTTTTGGTTCTATTGTTCTCCTTGTGGAGTTCCTGTCCCATCTATGTCTTTCTATGTATCCCTTCTTTCATACAATTCCCTGCACTAACAAAACTAAAGTCCAAGTGGATCAAAGACCTTGATATAAAATCAGACACACTTAATCTGCTAGGAGAAAAAGTGAGGAAGAGCCTTGAACTCATTGGGACATTAGACAACTTCCTGAACAGCACTGGCTCTAAGATCAACAATTAATAAATGGAACCTCATGAAATTGAAAAGCTTCTGCAGAGCAAAGGACACTGTTGTCAGAACAAAACGACTGCCTACAGATTGGGAAAGGATCTTCACCAACCCTATATCTGACAGAGGGCTAATATCCAGAATACATGAAGAACTCAAGAAGTTAAACAACAACAAATCAAGTACTCCAATTTTTAAAAATGGGGTACGGAGCTAAACAAAGAATTCTCATCACAGGAATATCAAATGGCAGAGAAACACTTAAAGAAATGATCAACATTCTTAGTCATCGGGGAAATGCAAATCAAAACAACCCTGAGATTTTACCTTACACCCATCAGAAAGGCTAAAATCAAAACTCAAATGACAGCACATACTAGATAGGATGTGGAGAAAGAGAAACCCTCCTCCACTGCTAGTGGGAATGTGAACTTGTACAACAACTTTGGAAATCAATCTGGCACTTTCTTAGACAATTTGTAATTGTGCTACCTCAAATCCAGTTATACCACTCCTAAGCATATATCCAAAAGATGTTCAAGTACACAACAATGACATATGGTCTTTTAATATTTGCTTTAGCCATCTTTTATTTTTTATTGATAAAATATTTTTGAGATGCTTGTGTTGATGGGGAACCTGAGGCAGTAAAACTAGTAGGAAAGAGATGAATCTCTGACTAACCTGTGAAAAAGCTAGGGTACTACATATTCATGAGACTTGTGTTTACAAGAACAAGGAATCAAGGCATCATCTAAAATATGCTATTATAATAAATCATGGTAGTATAAAATCAAGCTAAAGGAAGTACTCAAAAAATCATTCAAATATTTGCCTCAGATAATTTATTGCTCATAAGTCAAATTTTATCAGAGTATCAAGTGTCTTTAAATCAGCATCATACAACAGAGCACTGGCAGTAAAAATACATTACAATATCACCTTGTGTTCCAATATTCCAAGAAAATTACTAATCCTGAAATGCAAACTTGAGGACTACAGTCAGATGCAAAACAAAAAGAGAGAAGCTACTGATAAGTACTTCGGTCCCCTGGCCCACTGAAGAAAATTCAAAACAAATATCAGACCAGCACTGACCAGTTCTTCTGTTTGAAAACAATTACTGACTGAATTTTTCTGTCCTGACACTGTACTCTTTATCTGCCTCTGTATTCTAACACATTATTTCTTCTGTACTTATCTTCAACAAGCAGAGAACATGTAACCTCTATTCAGAATACTTAACATTGGATAAGTGTAAGTGTGCACATGGTAAGAATGTAAGGATTAGACATAGCAGTATATGCCTGTGTACCTATGTCACAAGAGGTTAGCATAGCAAGGTCATGAGTTCAAGGCCAGTCTGGGCTTACACAGTTAGAACACCACTTCTTTACTTTGTTCAGCAGAAAAATCATTTATAAGACATGAGAATAAAGGCACTGATAAAAACTCAAGTGGGAAGTGTGTTTTGTTTTGTTTTGTTTTTGTCCCAAAGAACAAGTTCTAGTTAGGGTTTCTAAGAAGGGAGAGAGATTGGCTTCCTCCACATAAGCTGCCCATTCTGCCTTCTTAAATAGCTCACAACCACCAGCCCAGGAATACCTAAAGAAATAGCTCCACCAAAGCCAAATCTGGGAAAACAATATGAATACTGGTATTTCTTACGGAAACATGTGTAAAGGGTTCCTTCCCAGAGCACAGGTTACAGAGAGCTCATGAGTTTTCTGAGTCTGCCTCCTCCCTACAGAGAGAATGTTTCAACAACCACAAAACTGGGATATCCTAGTGCCTTTCCCAGACCCACATCCATTATGCGAATTTGCACCTAGGTCCTGCATTAAAAGGTCACATCACTTTCCATCAGGACCACAGTATAACCGAGCCTTCATCTCATGTGCCTTTACAAAGCATCATCATCCAAACTGCAATACAATAACCATTAAGGAATTATTAATGAGAAACTGAAGGAAAGAGGGTTTCATCAATCTGAAACAGACAGGGAAACTTCCAGACCCCACACTAAAGACCTTTAATGTTTACTAATGTTTATATAAGATAATAATTTTGATAGTTATAATTTATACTACTACTAACAATAAGCTAACTACTAAAATTAAAATAAATGAACAATAATCTATTTTTATATATTTTATATATTTTAGGAAGAGTAGAAGATAGAAGCATCAAACACAGAAGATATAACAAGGATGTAGAAATCCAAATGACTGATTTAAATGGCATGTAATTTATACACATACTTAAAAACCACATTGTATTCCATAAATATGTAAAATTACTACATGCTAACAGGAATTTGTAATACTCATAATATAAATAAAAGAGCCAAATTACATGGAAGTAAAGGTATCTATTATACAGATGTCCTAAATCAAATGGACTTAAAAGATATCTACAGAACTTTTCACCCAAACTCAAAAACGTATACCTATTTTTCATCCTTACATTCTTTCCATGTGCACATTCAGCAAAATTGACCATATAGTCTGTCACAAGCAAGCCTCAACATATACAAGAAGATCAAAATAATCCCTTGTATCACACCACCATAGCCTAAACTAGACCTTGACAATGACAGAAATAACAAAAAGCCTTTATACACATGGAAACTAAACCATGCTCTACTCAATGATTGCTTGGTCAGGGAAGAAATGCCAAAAAAATAGAGACTACCTAAACTTCGATGAAAATGAAGACACAATTTACCCAAGTAGAACACAATGGGAAACAATGAAAAAAGTAGTAAGAGGAAAGTTTATAGCACTAAGTGCTCCCAGAAAGAAGTTTGAGATATCCCATACAAGCAACATAACAGCACACCTAAAAGCACTAGGAAAAAAGCAGACAAACCCTAGAGGAGTAGATGATTGGAAATAATCAAACTCAGAGCTGAAACCATGAATTAGAAACCAAAAAAAAAAAAAAAATTTCAAGAATCAATGAGACAAAGTGCTGGTTCTTTGAGAAAATTAACAAGATAGACAAACCCTTAGCCAAACTAACTAAAAGGCAGAGAGAAACTACTCAAATCAGCAAAATCAGAAACAAAAAGGGGAACACAATGGCAGACAATCATTAGATCTTTGTAAAAGCCTACAGGCTACAAAATTTGAAAATCTAAATAAAATGGACAATTTTCTTGAGAAATTCTCTTTACCAAAATTAAATGAGATCAGGTAAATAAATTAAATAGTACTATATCTTCCAAGGAAATAGAAGCAGTCTTCAAAACTCTCCTTTCCAGAAAAAGCCCAGGGCCAGATGGTTTCAGAGCACAATTCCACTAGACCTTCAGAGAAGAGATAATTCCAAATCTCTTCCAAGTATTCCACAAAATAGAAACAAAAGGAACATTACCAAAGTCATTGTATGAAGCCACAGTCACCTTGATACCTAAACCACACAAAGACCCAACAAAAAAAGAGAACTTCATAACTATCTCTCTTATAAACATTGATGCAAAAATACTTAATAAAATGCTTGCAAACTGAATCCAAGAACACATAAAAGATATCATCCACCATGAACAAGTAGGCTTCATCTTAGGCATGCAGGGGTGGTTCAATAGACAGAAATCCATCAATGTAATTCAACATATAAACAAACTGAAGGAGAAAAAAAACACATCATAAGCTCCTTAGACACTGAAAGAGCATGTGAAAAAATTCAACAGCCATTCATGCTAAAGTCTTAGAGACATCAGGGATACTTACCTAAACATAGTAAAGACAATATACAGGAAGCCTATAGAAACTTAAATCAATCCCAATGAACTCAGGGATAAGGCAAGGCTGCCTACTCTCTCCATATCTCTGCAAAGTAGTACTTGAAGTCCCAGCTAGAGCAATAAGACAATTAAAGGAGATCAAGGGGTTACAATTCAAAAGAAAGAAGTCAAAGTATCACTATTTGTAGATGATCTGATAATATATATGAGACCCCAAAAATTCAACCAGAGAACTCATTCATCTGATAAACACCTTCAGCAAAGTGGCATGATACAAAATTAAGTCAAAAACTCAGTAACCCTACTATATACAAAAGACAATAGAGCTGAGTGAGAAAATAAGGAAATTACACGCTTCACAATAGCCACATAGAGTACCTTGGTGTGACTCTAACCAAGCAAATGAAAGACCTGCTTGAAAAATAAACAAACTTCAAATCTCTGAAGAAAGAAATAGAAGGAAATTATCAGAAGATGGAACGATCACCCATGCTCATGGATTGGTAGGATTAACATAGTGAAAATGGCCATCTTGCTAAAAGCAATCTACAGATTCAATGCAATTCCAATTAAAATAACAACACAATTCTTCACAGACCTTGAAAGAACAATTCTCAACGTCATAGAGAGAAACGAAAAACCCAAAATTGCTAAAACAATCTTGTAAAACAACAGCTTATCTAGAGGTATTGCCATTGCTGCTCACACTGTACTACAGAGCAAGAGAAATAAAAACTACCTGGTACTGGCATAGAAACAGAATCGTGGATCAATGGAATCCAACAGAAGACTCACAAATAAACCCACAAACCTAGGGATACTCGATTTTTGTCAAAGAAGCCAAAATCATACAATGGAAATAAGAGAGCATCTTCAACAAATGGTGCTGGTCTAACTGGATATCTACATGTAGAAAAATGCAAATAGATCCATACTTACCACCCTGCACAAAACTAAAGTCCAAATGGATCAAAGACCTCAACATAAAACCAGACACACTAAATCTGTTAAAAGAAAATGTGGGGAAGGACTTTGACTTCATTGGCACAGAAGACAACCTCCTGAACAGAACACCAACAGCACAGGCTCTAAGAGCAACAACCAATATATGGGACCTCAGGAAAGTGAAAAGCTTCTGTAAAGCAAAGGACATTGTGGTCAGAATAAAACCAGAGCCTACAGACTGAGAAAGGCTCTTCATAACCTTATATCTGACAGAAGGCTAATATCCAGAATACATAAACAAATAAAGAAGTTAAACAGCAACAAAACAAGTAGTTCAATTAAAAAATGGGTACAGAGCTAAACATAGAAATCTCAATAGAGGAATATCAGGGAAACAGTTAAAGAAATGTTCAACATCCTTAATCATCAGGGAAATCCAAACTAAAATGACTTTAAATTTCACCTTCCACCCATCAGAATAGCTAAGATTAAAAACTCAAGAGACAACACATGCTGGAGAGGATGTGGAGAAAGGGGAACCCTCCTCCATTGCTAGCAGAAATGTAAACTTGTATCACCACTTTGGAAATCAGTCTTTCACTTCCTCAAACGATTAGTAATAGCATTACCTCAAGATCCAGCTATACCACTCCTATGCATATATCCAAAATATGCTCAAGTACACAACAAGGACATTTGCTCAACCATGTTTATAACAGCTTTATTGTTAATAGCTAGAATCTGGAAACAAACCAGATGTCCCACAATGGAGGAATGGATACAGAAATTGGGTTACATCTACACAATGGAATATTACTCAGCAATTCAAAACAAGAAAATCATGAAATTTGCAAGCAAATGGTGGGAATTAGAAAAGGTCATCCTGAGTGATGTATCCCAGAAATAGAAAGACACACATGGTATACACTGGTTTGTAACGGGATTTTAGACATATAATATAGGATAAACATACTAAAATCTGTATTAACCTAAAGAAACTAAGCTAGAAGGAAGACCCTGGGTAAGATAATCACTATTCACTCATAAAGGCAAAGAGGACAGACATTGGAAGAGTGAGTATATAGGGAACAGGACAGGAGCCTACCACAGAGGGCCTCTGAAAGACTCTACCCAACAAGGTATCAAAGCAGATGCTGAGACTCATACCCAAACTTTGGGCAGAGTGCAGGGAATCTTATGAAAGAAGGGCTTGATAGAAAGACCTGGAGAAGATAGGAGCTCCCGAAGGAGAGCAACAGAACAAAAAATCTGGGCACAGGGGTCTTTTTTTGAGACTGATACTCCAACCAAGGTCCATGCAGGGAGATAATCTAGAATCTTTGCACGGATGTAGCTCATGGCAGCTCAGTCTCCAAGTGGGTTTCCCAGCAATGGGAACAGGGACTGTCTCTGACATGAACTCAGTGGCTGGCTCTTTGATCACCTCCCACTGAAGGGCGAACAGCCTTACCAGGCCACAGAGGAAGACAATGCAGTCAGTCTCTATGAGACCTGATAGGCTAGGGTCAGAGGGAAGAGTAGGAGGACCTCCCAAATCAGTTGACTTGGGGAAGTCATGGGAGGAGATGAGGGATTGAAAGTACAATGAGAGGTGATGAGTGCAGGGCCTACAGCTATAATGCAAAGTAAATAAACTGTAATCAATAAAAATAAATTAATTTATAAAAGTATCTATTGTAAATATATTACATAATGTTTGTCCATGGTGATAATGTATCAGGTGTTCATGCAAGTTAATTCTGACATTATCATAAAGTGTCCCATTTTTCTTCCTAAGGAAGTTCAGACATTGGAAGTTAAGCAACTTACAAGGTTAGTGAGTGGGAGATGTAAGATTTGGATTGGAGCCAAGCCAAAATCAGCCTATTCAGCCAGCATGCAGCTGGCCTTGGTAAAGCTCGTTCCTTGACTCAACACAGATCCTTACACACACGGTGCTTCTGACAGGCTTTGGAAGGTGTTTTTAAAAGCTTACTAGTGAGAAAGTTACTTGCTTTTAAAGGTTTATCAATCATTAAGCATTATTCAATTATTTAAAATTCCAAGTGCTAAAATGTGCTTTAAGGGATTCCAACAGGAATAATGCAGAGAATGTTGAATGAAGGAGCGCTTTAAGAAGCAAACCCCTCTTCTGAGTGGAGAGTGTTGTAAATCAGTGGAATGCTGGTTATAATCGCACTTCTGTACTTGACAGCTCTAATTATGATGCTATTCTTTCTAACAGAAGTCAAGAGGGCTCTTTAAAATCAGAGGGCAGTTGCAAAAGCTTAGCTTTTTACAATGTGTTCTTTCAGACAAGATTTTTTATTATTAACACAAATAATGAAATACTAATATTAAGGCATGGTTATATAAACACTAGCATTTTTTTTCAGCTCATTTGCACCATGCACATACTTTCACTGGAGGTTAAGACCATAAATCTTATTGTATTAGTAACAAATGCCAAGGTGTAACCATGTTGTCATTCAGCTAAGAAATCATGTGTCCTAGAGAGTACGAAAAGCATTTATATTAGGACTGAACTAGGATAACAGGTCCTTTCCTCCCAATTTAAGTTCATTTACCCCTTTTAACCTCCTGTAGAAACTTTCTAAAATATAAACCTACACACATATGAAAAGAGTTTCACTTGAGTTCCCCTACAAAGAGGTGAAAATTCCCCTTTAGATACCATAGGCTAACAGGTTAAAAGGCTAGTGACAGGAACAGGTTATCTCTTTTTAGGGTTGTTGGCAGTTTGTCCCACAGACACCTCAAACATTATAGGCTATTTCAACTGCTCTTGTTTAGCGTCCAAATTATGATGATAAAACACTGTTGCTAAAGAAATACTGCACCTGAGTCATAAAACATGGATAAAGGAAGGTAATGCTGACTTTGAATCTTCATCTTGACAGCCTAGCTTTCATAGCACTGAGAAATATGGCCATAATCATACCCAGGTGTGAAGGCTGTGACCTTAGTAACAACTGGCCTGGAAATGTATGCCTACTGGGGAAAAAGTAGTATAAACATCTTGGGAATAACCAACCAATTTTTCTTTTTTTATTATTTAAGACCTGCTCCCCAGGATGAAGCCTAACACAGTTATCAGGACCAAGAATCTTGGTCTAGACAGATCATAGGGCCTAGGAGAACACCAACTACTGTTATTCTGCTAACTGGACATAGTATTGAAGCAACTTCTAATGACTTGCCATCATATCCATAGAAAGTGCATCTGTCAATCCTCAACAGAGAAGCTTTGTTCTTGTTTCAATAGATGACAATAAATAGACCTACAATTGTGCAGAGACCAGGAGACCGTCAAGTCTTCAGCTTTAAATAAAATATGTATTCAGTACATCTTCCTCCCAAGGCTCAGGGATCCTCACGGAAGATTTTAAGAGCCAGAGGAAGTGGGTGTCTACCACGTAAACTCTTTTTTTCTAAACACAACAGGACAGTTGCGCAAAACTGACAAAATCAAGTAAAGATAATCCCAGCATGAAAAATGGGATTTTGCATGACTCCTACCCATAGCTGAGGCACTGATGGGAAATGGTAACTGCAGAAGTGAGGAGAGTCAATTTTCTTTAAAGATTTGGTTCTGACAAGTTAGCTATAGTCTAGTGAATGTCCCCCAATCCAATAGTACATGGGCTGCACAAATCAGACTCAAAAGGTTATATTTTAAAGACTATATTAAGTTGTATGGATAAAGGACAGGGCTTAGATCTGGTGGAAGTTTGGAAGAAGGAACGAATATGAACAAAATAAATACATTGTTTTGTATGTTCATCAATTTAATAAAAATCAATGTTTAAATTTAAGAAAAGCTAAGCTCCACTTTTAAGCTTCCATCACCCCTTCAATTATTTATTGGAATCCTGATGATTCAGTTCTTTCTTAGAAAATCTGTACATATGTAAATGTGTCTCTAACATTTTCACAACTTGTTAAATAGTTCTTTACCTGGTTATAAGTTAAATAATTTCAAGATCATTTGCAAAGAACATTTATCTTGATGTTAGATAAAGCTTCACAGTTATGTTTAGTCATGTAATCTATATTTATCAACTACAATAACCTTCTACGGGCAGGAGATAAAACAGCAAACAAATAGAAATCTTTTATGCTTCAGTAAAATTGTGTTATAGAAGAGAGATATTACAATGATACAAAAAAAGATATAATGAGTAGATGGATATATGTTTACTTTACTGCTGTATGGAAAATCAATGAGTTAAGCAGAATGGATGGCAGAGAATGATGCTATTTTAATGCATGTGGTACGGGAACTCACTCTAATGTGGCATTCAAGCAGATCTGAAAGAACAAAGGGCAGAGGCTCTATGGCAAGCCAGTACATTCAGGACAGGAAGCCAGAAAGTGTCATGTTTGGTGATGATGCAAGGATTAACATACTCAATATACTCAGGGATGTACACACACATATGAAGAACCATAATTAACTAAAAATTCTACAGTAAATATGTTGGGGAAAAAAGACATAGAAGATAAGCAGAATAATATGATTTTTTCATGACTTTCATATAACTATTTAAATGGCAATGCTTATATCATTTTCCAAATCATTATTTCAGTATTTCTAATACCACAATGAATGAGTTTGCCTCTCCTTAAAATAATTATCCTTAGAATAATTCTAGCATTCAAATGCCATATATCTTTCTTTTGAATGCATCTTGACCCTTTATACAATTTAACCCAAGAAGGAACTGCAGGAAAATATAAATGGGCTTTACTGAAGATACCAACACATTTAAATAACTTGACACATCTGCTCCTTACATGGCATTACATACCAGCCCTAGTCACCCTGAAGAGTATGAGATTTATAAAGGAGGCAGGATACTTTAAGGCTCAGCTTCAGAGTCTCAGGCTTGGTGGGCTGGCTCCAGGCAAGAAGGAACATCATGGTGGGAAGCATATGTTGTGGTCAACCATTTCACCTCATTCCCAGAAAACATAAAGGGAAGACCTAGAGCCAGGGATAAGACATCTTCAAGGACACGTTCACAGAGCCCTGGCTTTCCCATGAGGTCCTACCCTCTAGCTACCACAGCCTCCTAAAATGTTATCACCACCTTCAGACCAAGTCCTTAACACATGAGCCTACTGGAAATATTCCGTACTCAAACCACACAAACACTAATCGCTCAAATGATATGAATGTCTCCTCCCATCATCCCAATAACACAAGCTGCACCCCAACAGTTACTTCAGAAGCTGGGCCAGTTCGTGAGTGTTTGCCATAGGAAAACAATGAAATACAGATGAAAAAAAGAAAAGTAAACATCTGAGGGCTAGAGGAGTAAACAACTAGAGTACAGTAGTGAATAATATTTCTGAATCAGAATTTAGTACTTTTTGTTCGGATTATTCTCGTTTTCAAAATAATGTCACAAATATACTACCCGCTATTAGATTAGATATCCTCAGGATTCTCAAGTTATGTATATAACAATCTAAGGACCAATACAGTGAATAAAATATTATAGACCACATTTATTTTTAAAGAAATAACCTCAAGACAACTAACTGCGGTTTCTTTTTATATTGGCAGAATTATTAGTCATGGTGACTAAGTAGTGTGGTTTACACATCCTGCCATGAAAGTGGCCAAGGTACCTGTACAGGATGTCAGTGAGAGTTATCCACATTTAGCACCACATTTGCTATATAATGTCTACTGCTTCAATCGGGATATAGAATGAATAAACTGTAAAAAAATAAAAATAAAATTCTGTGACGTGCACTTCACGAAGAAGTCTTATCAGAATATTCATCGAGCAAGAGGGGAAAATCTATTCATGAATAATAGTCATGGAGCACATGGTTTTCCCTTTCAGAGCAGCTACAATCAGCATTGCATGAAATTTGTCCATGTTATAGCGTCCTCTGTGATGAGCAGTCAACAGCTGAGCCACGTGGGTCTGAATAATTAACTAAGCAGTTTTCAGACAGAAGGGAGAAATTAACTTCTTGTTTATCAGTCAGTTGTGTAGTCTGTTTCTATAAGGTCACAAGAATATGTTAGTTTTGATAGGCCAAAGAGTAAAGTTAACTTCTTGGAAAACAGTCACAGACCAGATATTATGATATTAAAAGCAGAAATTAAATTTGACTGGTAAAATAATACATTTCAATATGGGCAATTAACACTTAAAGGTCTTCTAAGTAGTGGAAAATATTTGATTTTGACATGTAGCTATAAGTATAAATTATAAGGTTTATTCATGAGTTATCTCCTTGAAAGCCTGACTGAATTATATAGGGATCTCTACAGGAGAGAATTTATCATAGAAACAATACCAGACGAATAGATAAAGGTGCCTTGTGGGAGAAAACCTTTATTTCTCCTTCATCTTCCAGTGTCTGCGATGCATCCATGAATTTTTTAATGTAGAGCTTTGAGTTATTTTTTTCAGAGTGATAAAGGTAATGTGAAAATTAGAATGATTGAGGCCAGCATTTTTGGAATCTTATTAAGTGAGAATAATTTAAAATTTTTAAATAAATTTTAATTAGCAATTCAAGGTATTTTGATTTAAAGACCCTATTAAGTGTTACCTGCTGAAGTTAGGAGCATTTATGTATGTTGATTTATGTTATTAAATAAAATGACAAAAAGGTCACAAAGTTCTTTCAAGGAGGAACTTTATTATTCCTATATCATAGATAATGAAACAAAAATTCATTTATTAAGCAAAAAAAAGAAAATGGCATAATAGATGATTCAAGTATATTCATTCAAAATTTCCCATGGCATCATATAAGTTGCTAAGACTATAAAGAAGAAAAAAGTAGATTCATCAAACAAAGTCAATATTTTTTTCTAAAGAAAATATTTATCAAATGATAAATGAGAGTAGTCCTGAAAAAATAAGATGAATTAAATGACCCTGTCATGTATTTCAAGTTTTCACACAATTTCAAAACAATTAACAGACTGTGACAATTTGGAGAAATAATTCTGTACAGCTTTCTCGAAAGCTGTCAAACTTATCCTCCATAATTTACAGTACAGTACAACTGAAGCTTGAAAGTCTAATACTTGAGAAAGACTAGAGAGCCAAGATAAAGCAAATGAACTTTGCAGAAGAAAAATTAGCCACAGATGGAAGGGGAGGAGGACTTCCCCTATCAGTTGGACTTGGAGAAGGGGATGGGAGAAGATGAGGAGGGAGGATGGGATTGGGAGGAAATGAGGGCAGGGGGCTACAGCTGGGATACAAAGTGAATAAACTGTAATTAATATAAAAAATAAAAATTTAATTAAAAAATTAGCCAGAGACATGGTGAAGACTACCATCTAGCATGAGCAAACTCTTAATGACTAGTAAATAGGTTGAAAATAGCCAAGAACTTAAAAGTAGAATCTGTTCCTGTCAAAGTCTAAAACCTAAAGTTATAAGCTTTCATGTCCCTATTTATCATTTCTTGGGGAAAATGTTAAAATTTGTGGTGTGAATAAATGTCTTCTCTTTTTGTTTAAAGATAATGCTGAAAATACATCACTCTTGTTATAAAAAGACCCTGTACTCTAGTGAAGACATAATTGAATACCCATGCTTACTGTTGCACTAGTCATAGCAGCAAGGAAATGAAAGCAATATCAACCAACAGATGAATAAACAATGAAAATTACATATATATATAATATATGATGATACATAAATTTATATTCATATATTTCCTTAAAATGATATACAAACATATATCACACACACACTGAAATTTTATTTAGCCATTCAGCCATAAAGAAAATTAAAGTCGTGAAATTTGCTAAACAATAAATGGAACATTAATTATATGAACATATATTAACAAATACAATACCATTATATAAAATATTTAATAAAGTTAGAGTAGGCAAAGAAACCTGGTCCCAGAAAGACAAACTCCATATTTTCTCTTATCTGTGAGTCCTTTTAAATGTGTATCAAGTTGGTAAAAATCTTGAGGCTGATGGGGGAGAAGGCTTAAAGGAAGGGGAGAGAAACAGTAAAACAAAGTAGAACAGATGTGCTGGTGAGAAAAGGGTACAGTAAGAAAGGAGAGTGAGACCACGGAGGTGATATGGAGGTGTAAATTCAAACAAATTGAAATCTGTCTCAAAACCGCATATAAAAGTCTGTTACTAATTTAAAAGAAAATTAAAAAATAATGTAAAGCATATTTAATCTAGCAAAAAAGGTATATTATCTAGAAAACAGTACACTATTCTTACATCAATACATTTTTAATATATTTACTTTTCTGATAACCAAAAATGTAACCTCAAAAGCATATACTTTGATCATACTAAAACTTTAAAACCCGACAGAAAAAAATTGCAAGACAGGGCCATGCAGCTCTGGATTCATGGACTGAGCGACCTGATGTTTTTGAGGGCCCTCTAAGGCGGGCGATGGCTGTAACGAGCAAAAACGGATGTGAACAGTTCAAGGTGGAATGGAGCCTAAAGTACACCGGCTTCTTTTGTGCCTGTGGCTGCTCAGGTGCCTCATGAATTTGAGCGCTCTCAACCTGGACAGAGCTAGAAGATGCTTTTTTGAGGTCTGGAGGAGATTCACAAAGTCTGGGTACAGCTACGTTCCTTGCACCAGGAGCTGTATCAAACTGACACACTTGTCAAGACTGCAGCGAAAGGCAGCCCTGGAGAACTGGAGAACGACCCGCTTAGCTCTGAGGCGGATTTCAGCAGCACGATGAATACGTTGACCTCTGAAGAAGAGGTTGATGTTACTGAAGATGACCTATCTGAGGGTCCAGCGAAGAAGTCTAAAAACAATGAGTCTAAGAAATAGGTTCCACCATGCCTGGATGGAGTATGTAATGAAAGAGTAGCTGAACCGGGGGGGAGGGGGGAGACCTCTTTTAATTGATTGATTAATTAATTAATTAATTACAATTTACTCACTTTGTGTCCTGGCTGTAGCCCCCTCCCTTGTCTCCTCCCAGTCCCACCCACCCTCTGTCTTCTCCTGCTTTGCCTCTACACCGGCCCCCTGATAGCAGAGGACCTCCTCGCATTCAATCTGACCCTAGCCTATCAGTTCTTATTAGGACTGGATGCATTGTCTCCCTCTGTGGCCTGGCAAGGCTTCACCTCACAGGGGGAGGTGATCAAAGAGCCAGCCACTGAGTTCCTGTCAGAGACAGTCCCTGTTCCCATTACTAGGAATCCCACTTGGAGACAGAGATGCCATGGGCTACATCTGTGCAGGATTTCTAGGTTATCTCCATGCATGGTCCATGGTTGGAATATCATTCTCTGCAGGCAACCCTGGGTCTGGGTTTTGTGGTTCAATTGGTCTCTTTGTGGAATTCCTGCCCCTCCAGGTCTTTTTATCTCTATAAGGTTTCATGGACTTTGCCCAAAGTTTGGCCGTGAGTCTCCATATCTCCTTCAATACCCTGAGGCTTTCAGAGGCAACCTGTGGAAGATTTTAGTATTTTTATCCTATATTATACAGCTAATATCCACTTATAAGTGAGTATATACCATATGTGTCTTTCTGCTTCTGGCTTACCTCACTCAGGATGATCTTTTCTAATTCCCACCCTTTGCCTGCAAATTTCATGATTTCCTTGTTTTTAATTACTGTAAATGTATTCCATTGTGTATATGTACCACAATTTCTGTATTCATTCTTCAGTTGGATACAACCTAGAGGGACATCTAGGTTGATTCCAGATTCTGGCTCTTATGAATAACGCTGCTATGAACATAGTTGAGCAAATATCCTTGTTGTATGGTTTAGAAGCTTTCGGGTATATGACCAGGAGTGGTATAGCTGGATCTTGAGATAGAACTATTCCTAATTTTCTGAGAAAATGCCAGAATGATTTCCAAAGTGGTTGTCCAAATGGGGGGAGGGGTTCCCCTTTCTCCATAACTTCTCCAGCATGTGTTGTCATTTGAGTTTTTTTTTATCTGAGCCATTCTGATGGGTGTGAGGTGGAATCTCAGGGTCCTTTTAATTTGCATTTCCCTAATGACTAAGGAGGCTGAGCATTTCTTTAAGTGTGTCTCTGCCATTAGATATTCCTCTGTTGAGAATTCTTTGTTTAGCGCTGTATCCCATTTTTTAATCGGTTTACTTGATTTGTTGGTGTTTGACTTCTTGATTCTTTATATATTCTGGATATTTGCCCTCTGTCAGACGTAGGGTTGTTGAGGAACTTTTCAGAGAAAAACTCGTGTAATAATCCACGAGCCAGATGCAGGGCCATTGTCATGTCTGATCTTATGACAGTCCTCAGATACTCCAAAGGAAATCCCACTTTTGTGATGCTCATGTCCCTAGCAAGGGTATGAGGAGCAGCACAGGCTTAATGTCAAGGAACACATGAAAACACGCTGCATTTTAGTTTCAGTAAGCTGGGGACAAGCCAATGTCCTCAGCTCAGAACATATTTTGTCACACTCATCAGTGATATCATCACCATACCCAGAACCCACCTATCCAGGCAGAGACAAAAAAAATCTCCTTGGGAAGCAAAAGAAATGAGAGAACATTGGAAGTAAAAGCTTTCAGGGACAGAGTGATTGTGGGTCGAGAGATGCCTTTTCATCATCCTGAGTTATTTCTTGTCTTACCATAGGTAAGCTTTGTGTTCTTAGAACTCAAAATGATCTGCTATGACTAGGTGGAAAGATCTGTACTAAGAAAATCAATCTTATTCGCGAAGTTTTAAAACTTGAGAGAATGAAATAATGAGTAAATTTGTGGTTCTCTTTCAAAGAGAAGATAATTCACACAATTATTTAAAGATTTTTCCTCATATTAAGGAGGAAAAAAATATTTACATAGAAAACTTGAACAAAACCAAATCTCATGGTACAAAATCAAATGCTAATGTAGGACAGTGGCTTTTCTCTTGGCACAGAGGTCAGAGGTCAGTATAGCATTGTGTTAGTAGACTGGCAAACACTCCAGAACACAGGGATTGAACAACCACTCATTCTCAAATAGCCTACTATTTAAGGGATTGTTTCCATGTAGAAAAAAATAATGTCTTAAAAGACAGAAGATTTGTTTTTGAGAAGAATGTTGAAATAAATTTAAAATACCAGGAAATTGGCCTGAATTCACCAAAACACAGTCAGAAGTGCTGACTATGTAGATATGAGTAGTACCTCAGACTAAAGAAGGTGTGAAATCAGGCTGGGGTTATACCTCAGTGGGTAGGTCCTGATCTAACATGGATAGGCCCTTGGCTTTCTCTCCACAACACACAGATTGTATTCTTAAAAACAACACTTGTTTTGGTTTTATATATTTGCCTGCATGTTTGTATGTACATGCCTGGTAAGAATGTGTTGGATCCCCAAGACCTGGCATTGCATTACTACTGGTGGGTATAAATTTCCAAATAGGTGCATGAACCCTGGTTGCTTGCAAAAGCAGCAAGTGCTCTTAAGAGCTGAGTCCCAGCACTCCCAGCACCACAAAGAACCGAGTTTAGAGGTACTCACCTGTACTCCCATCACTTCAGAATTCAAAGCAAGAGGATGAGAAGATTAAGAGCATACTCAGCTTGTTAATCTCAGATCATACACAAAACACTGTCTAACAAAAATAAGCTTCCTGAATCACTGGTATGGGGAAAGATGATTTACAGCTGAAGTTAAATTACTAGGAAAGTATTGGAGATAGAGTGATGATAACATAGTATGAATATTGCAAGAAGTTGGGTTAAAATGCCTCCAACACCCAACATATTTTCCTCTTTATCAACAATGACATCCTGTTAGCCCATGAGTCCCTGGCTCAGGCAATCACTCCTATTTCCTTCCTGCTTCAGTCCTTCTGTCCAGTCTCTCTTTGCTACAAATTTTATTTATGTTACACACAATGACCTTTCAAAACCATCAATCCTGGTAATAAGCTCCATGAGGAAAAGGGCCCTGAAAGTGATGAATTCATTAAGGTCTATGGCTTCTCACCCACAAGCCAGGGTCTGGCACACAGGACAAAAAGCAAGACATCACTGAACTTTGTTGAATGAGTGAATGAGCATTAAAAAAACAAACAAACAAACAAACAAACAAACAAACTAAACGCCTAGAACTCCCTTTTTCAGTCACACCACATGAATTTCATTGTTCTCAGTGTGACCTAAGGGTAAATGCAAGCGCATGACTGATCTTTGTGAATCTCATTTGTCAAGCTCTCAGTTTCCCCCACAAGCACTCCACTAATAGTGGTGTGCCTCTATCAGCTCCTCAAGTGGGCAAATAAAAATGCAGTCTTCATCTCCTTGGGGGCTCTTCTGTCTTCCACATTACCCATTCTATCTCTAAGCAACAATGGCAAAAAATTTCTCCTGGTACATTGCGTGCATCTGTGTTCTGGGTTTTCTGTCCTCCAGTTTTGTAAGACTCATCTGTTCTATTCAATCTCCCATTGTAGGGCATGTAGGCTAGGTGACTGGGGAAAACAGGCATGGAGAGAGAGTGAGGTCAGAGATGTGTCCAAACCCTAAAATCGCAAACTTGAGGCCTGAAGAAAATCTCATCCTGAGACTGGCGAGGATAGGACTATTCCCTCCCTACTTCTGTGCCTACAAGCCCCAGGGCTTTTAACCTGGTGACACCCAACTCAGCAGTTCCCAATGTAGTCACAGGAAGTCACCTAATCTAGCACCTGGAATGCCTCTCCATCTAAATGAAGTATCCCAAAACCTTAAGCACCACCCAAGGAAGTTAACCCACCCTGGAAATGCCTTCCCACTCCCCAAGGTTTATATAGTCTTTGTCCACCCCAAGGAAACTGGCAAAAGCTGTTTCACTTGGGATAGCTCTGAGCTAGAGAGCAGTAATGCGAAAATTTTCCTTTCAGCACCCTCAGCTGGGCCTGAATCCTGCAAACCCCACCCCTTCAGATTCTGCTTCATGTTTCCAGGGTTCAGTGTCTGGCACACCCAAGTGAGGGAGCAGAACTCAGAATCACACCTCCTAGCAGATAATCTCTGTTATGTTAAGGTTAGTTGAACTGTGAGCTTTCTTTCTGTTGTAAAGTACATTCACAGTAATATTGATGTTACTATTTAACAACATGGGAAAACATAGATTATATTTTTTTAAAAAAATGCTCATGTGCATATGATACACTAGTAAGATTATTAAGATTCTTTCTATAATTCAAATTAGAAGGTAGAAGAATAAAACTGCATTAGGTATACACGGAGAAGTATGGCAAAATCTTGCTAGGGCCATGAGAATTAGTGATTTCATTCTTAACTCCTGTCAAGTGTTGGCAGTAGAAAAAGTATCTTACAAAATATAGGCCCTCAGTAGATTAACCACAGGACTTTTGCATGCTAGCTTCAAAATATGTGTATCAATACAGTGCCTGTTCTTATATTGAGCCTATTAAAAAGATACCATACTTAGTAGCCAGATAGGAATGTGTACATCTGTAATCTCAGCACTCAGGAAGGTGAGTCAGGAAGACCTCAAGTTTGAGGACAGTGTAAAATACAAGCCAAGATTTTATGTGAAACAAAATTAACAACCAAAAAAGCCAACAGGCAATCAACAACAAGACTCACAGAAACAACAAGAAGAAAAATTAGTATCTAAAACAATTTATATTCAAACTCAGTGTCACAAGTTAAAATAAACTTTAATTATTAAAACTTAAAAAACACATTGATCCCAACACCTGAATGGTGGGAGACTTCAACACCCCACTCTCACCAAAGGACAGATCATCTAGACAGAAGCCAAATAGGGAAATAAAGGCACTTACAGAGGCCCTAATTCAAATGGACCTAATAGATGTCTATGGAACTTTTCACCCACACTCAAAACAGTATACCTTATTTTCAGCATCTCATGGAACCTTCTCCAAAATAGACAGTATCCAAGCCTCAAAAGATACAAGAAGATTGAAATAATCCCCTATATTCTATCTGACCACAATGGACAAAAGCTGGACTTCAACAACAATGGAATTAGCAAAAAGGCTACACGCACATGGAAACTGAACAACTTGCTGCACAATGACAGCTGGGTTAAGGAAGAAATAAAGAAATTAAAGACTTCCTAGAACTCAATGACAATGAAGGCACAACATACCCAAATTTATGGGACACAATGAAGGCAGTGCTAAGAGGAAAGTTCATAGCACTAAGTGCCTTCAAGAAGAAATCTGTAACATCTCATACAAGCAACTTAATGGCCCAACTGAAAACCCTACAAAAAAAAAAAAGCAACTACAACAAAGAGGAGCAGAGCTGGAAATAATCAAACTCAGGGCAGAAATCAATCAAGTAGAAACAAATAAAACTATTCAAAGAATCAATGAAACCAAGAGCTGTTTTTTTAAGAAAATCAACAAGATAGACAAACCCTTAGCAAAACTAACTAAAGGGCAGAGAGAAACTATCCAAATCAGCAAATTAGAAATGAAAAGGGGGACATAACTACAGACCTGAAGAAATCCAAACAATCATTAGGTCATACTACAAAATCCTATATGCCACAAAATTTGAAAATCTAAAAGGAATGGACAATTTTCTTGACACATTCCATCTACCAAAATTAAGTCAAGATCAGGTAGAAAGATTGAATAGTCCTATATCCCCTAAGGAAATTGAAGCAGTCATCAACAGTCTCCCATCCAAAAAAAAAAAAAAAAAAACTCTGGGCCAGATTAGCACACAGTTCTAGCACACTTTCAAAGAAGTGCTAACTCCAGTTCTTTTCAAACTATTCCACAAAATAGAAACAGAAGGAACATTACCAAACTCATTCTATGAAGCCACAGTCACCTTGATATCTAAACCACACAAATACCCAACAAAGAAAGAGAACTTCAAACCTATCTCTCTTATGAACATTTATGTTAAAAATATTCAATAAAATACTTGCAAAACAAATCCAAGAACACATCAAAGATATCATCCAGCATAACCAAGTTGGCTGCATCCAAAGCATGCAAGAGTGGTTCAACATATGGAAAACCATCAATGTAATCCATGATATAAACACACTAAAGGAGAAAAACCACATTATCATCTCCTTAGATGCCAAAAAACAAAACAAACAAACAAACAAAAAAAAACATTTGACAAAATCCAAAACCCATTCTGTTTAAAGTCTTGGAGAGATCAGAGATACAAGGCACATACCTAAACATGCTAAGGGCCATATACAGCAATCCTATAGCCAACATCAAACTCAATGGAGAGAAACTTAAATCAATCCCACTGAAATCAGGGACAAGGCAAGGCTGCCCACTCTCTCCACATCTATCCCCCCTCCCTTCCTCTTCCCTTTCCCCTTCCTTTCCCAGTTCCTTAATAAACCTCCCACGTGGAACCAATCCTGTGGTGTAATTTGTGAACCCACCATATAACTCTTTTGCACAATCTTAACATTGGTGTGTTGGCTGGGAATAGGTACCTCCAGTGGCCACTCTGCACGGTGGTTGCTTTTTGACTCCAGCACCCCACTGGAGCTGCTGGAAACCTATTTCATTCCAAATCCTCCTGCTACCCACTTTCTGGCAACTAGATTGTTATCTGCTGCATTGAACACCTGCTAGATTAGTGAGTTTCCCTCATGGGTCAGCATAAACATCTCTCTTGGTAAGGGAAAATTTACTGTTGAGCATCCGGCAACTTTCTACTACCCTTTGAGTGAAGACCCAACCATGATCTTCACTGGCTATGGTGGACCCTTTTTGCTGACGTCCATTTAGGGCTTCCTCTTTCCCTTGGAAGAGATTCTTTTCCCTCTACATGCAGTTTCTCCCCCTCAAACGTGCCTACAAAAATCCTAGTGCTAGATAAACTGTGTCTCCTACATGCAGCTGTGCCTCTGGTCTCTGGCCAAAGCTGATGAGCTATTGGATCAGGCAGGACCATATCTACTGGGTCAAACTTTGCTTTTGGGACCTCTTGACAGGTCGCTGACTCCTGCCCTCCCAATGGAAACTGCCCATTCGTCCATTCCTCCAGTGTCCCCACTGGGATGTCTTCTCGAGAATTTTAAAACCTTACACATGGAGCCTGAGTTAAAGGCCTCTAAGCTCATATGTCTCTGTAATAAAACTTAGCCTGCATATTCCTTAGATAATGGTTCAAATTGCCTGATAAACAGCACATTAAATCCCAATATTTTATGGGCTCTTTTTACTATCAGCGATCTGGTAAATGGAAGGAGGTATCATATGTTCAAGCTTTCTCTCTTCTCCACTCTAAACTTTCTGTTCTTCCTGTTCTCCTACCCAACTTCTATCTCTAAAGTCTCAACCTCAAGAGTTCTCTACCTTTGACCCTGTGGATGAAATTCTACCTTGTTGTTCTAATCTCTGACTTCTTTCCAACCTCTGGTGTCTTCCCCCTCCTCCTCTACTTCCTCCTCTTCCTCTTTAGTTTCTCCAGAACCCTCACAACCCTCACCAACAACCGGCTATCCTAGTCGTCCTGCTTTGGCACCCACTTTTACCCCACCAACAGCTATTAGCCCCTCTGCTACCTGCTATCGCGCTAAAGCAAAGCCCTGTTCTTCTACTTAGAGTAAACCAGCCTCAATTTTTCCTTGTGGGAGGGGGCCGGTGTGGATGGCTTAGTTAGGGTGCATGTTCCCTTCTCATTAACTGAACTTTCTCAAGTAGAAAAGAGACTAGGAGCCTATACCTCTAATCCTTCTACTTTATTAAAGAATTTCAATATCTCACTCAATCTTATAGTCTCACCTTCTTCCATTATATATACTCTCTGTTCCAGAACCCCCTTCACTGTAGTAGCATCATCCCTTGTGTGTAGTAGCGCACAAGAAAGAAACCTCTGACAGACACACCCAGCAGGTTCTGCACACTCCTGAGACTCCCCAGTGGTCCTGTGTGTGGCAGAGACTTTTCCTGGGAAGATACTGTGCCTGAGATGTGTACACGCCACACAAACGTGCTCACAGCTACTCTCCCCAGAAAGGGAGAGGGGATCCACAACAGACCAAAGTAACAATTGTGCTAACCTCCAACTTGGTTAATGAGTTTCCTCATGTTTGCTAAAGGAGGTTAGCAAACCTCGTTTGGGTGGGGGGTTACCTACAGAAGCAAAGATAACAAACACAATTAATAAATACATAAATGCATTTAAATAAAGGCAGCTGCATCCTGAAAAGCCCACCCCAGCATCTGAGAGCACTGAGAAAAACAGCAACCCTGGAGATCTCTGCACACCCCGCTTCTTGCTCTAAGCATTTGAGAAATCTCCGTCAGAGTTTGTTTAGTAGGCACCACATCTCCTGGGAGTTGTTACTGAGTCTATAAAACAGGGGTGGGGCCTCTGAGAATCAGTTCTAAGTTTCTTCTTCCCCAGATCTGCATGTGATATTTTGTTTATCTCCTGAATCTCATGGGCTTCCTCACCCGATTCCAGTTTGGAAGAGAGTGGCATACACGATTCCCTCGGGTGAATGATTGTGGGTTGTCTCTCAAGTGCAGAAAGGGAGGGGAGTGCAACCAGAACGTGTGGCCCTCTGTAGGTACAGGGTCTGGCTTTGGTCTTTCCAAACCCTCAAAGTAGAGAGGGCCTTCTTGGGGCAGTGTTGCTGTGCGTGTCAAGCGTTCTGCTGGATCTTCAGGGTTCTCAGACTCTGCAGCAGGAATGTGTAGATAGTTGAGGAAGTGGTTTGAGAAGGCCTGGTCTCAGATGCCTGGCTGTCCATCCCCAAGGTTATTGTCAGATCTTGAGGTCTCCTCTAGATACTGAAGCAAATCCTATTAGTGACTTTAGGTTTTAGCTTCTCAGCTTTCTGCCTTCTGGTTCTGAACACCCTCCACTTAAGAACATCTCTGAGGCTATAGAAGGTTAAAATTGGTTTCCCAGAACTGTGTTCTGTTCCCTGAATTCCCTGTTCTGAACCCCATTAGCTCCCCAGGGTGGCTCAATGTTAAGCAAACAGCTCAACTCGCCACAAATTGCCTGTCTATACTCACTGAGACACAGTGAGGAAAAGGTGTTGCCTTCCTCTGCTGCCCACCCACTGAAGGAAACACAGACTCACTAGAACTGGATTTGAGGCATATAGGGGCTGTGGGATCATCTGGATAGCAGAGCTTCCAATTTTACCTTCCCCATGTGTTTCCTCTACTAAATGTAAGAATCAATTTGCCAAAGTACTTAAGGATCTCATTATCCAAAATGTTCTAACTTTGTGTCTTTTGACATGTTTGTAAATTATCTTTGAAACATTTCAATTAAAAGGAAAACTCTGAAACTCCTCTTGTATATGTTTAATTCCTCTGATGAGGGAATGAGATGAGAGTTGTACCCAAGCTTTATGAATACAGGGCTTGGGCTGAGCCCAGAGTTTCTAGCTAACTACCCTGAGGCATAGGTCTGGAGCTTCTAGCCTCCATACACTCCAATCTTCTGCAAACCTGGACCTTGATTGTTTCAGCTTCAAGTCTCCATCTGCTAACCTGGGCCTAGAATGTTTTCAACCTCTGAGAATTAATGCTAAATAAGCTCTCACTTTCTAGTTCAATCTAAGCTGCCTGGTTGGTTTGTTTAACTCTCCAAGATGAGTGATTCAAACTGGCTTGTCACTCAATTGCTCTGCTTGGGAACACTGCCTCTGAACTCCAGAACCTGAACTGCAAGAACTCAGCTACACTCAGCTGAACCAACTGCACACCACACCAAACTGCACTGAACTGTACTGTACTCCTGAACTCTACTGGACTCTCTTGCGCTCTCTGTGCTGCTCTTAAGTAGTTTCTCTTTTTCTATCTGTTACCCTGAGAGCTAGGCAAATCCTATCTTGGACTCATTCTGTCAAACCTTTCACTGATTATTCACTTTGTCTGCAACTTAATTAGAAATCATTGTTTGGGATTAAAGGTGTATACTAAATTCCACTCAGAGGGATTAAAGGTGCTTCCTGTCTGTACTCCAGCCAGAGGGATTAAGGGTATATATTCCAGCTGGGGGAACTAAAGGTGTGTGTTAAGGGTGTGTCTGTATTCTAGCTGATTCACAGAGGCCTAGGTCTTTGGATGTGATACCTTGCCAAAGCAGCTATGTTGCTAGAATAAAATTTCTCTACATCCTCTTATAAAAATAACTATTTCTAGGGGTGTGTATTAGTGTTTTGTTATGTGATTTGAAATATCATATGCAATTGTTGTAGAAGACTCAGGTATTATAAATTTTGTTTAGACATGTATGACTTTATGTTTAAATCTTTGTTTTTCTGAGACTTTTCAAATTGTTGCTTTTCTCAAATTTAGGTCCAAGAATAACTCCCATTCTGTATGTTTAAAATAGTTCTGCAGTGTCTAAATGACTGCTATTAACACAAAGATATGCTCCTTCACCTTATGAGAGGACAGAAAATTGGAACAAATTAGATTTGTTTGGCACGCTTTAAAGTTTAATTAACTAAAAATAAGTGTAAGAGTCCATTGGATTCCTTAATTTAAGACAAATAAAGCAAACCTGATAAATCAAAAATTGCTTGAATTGTGTTATAACCTCCTACTTCTCAGCAGATTGTAAAACCTGACAGAGCATCTATTCCTTAATAGCTCAGAGTCAAGTGTATGCAAAGCACATTGAGGTGCAAAAAGAACATATACAATTAAAAATTTTAAAGATAAAGTCCAAGATGGCTGTGACCAGCATGCATTGTATCTGAGTGCACAGGATGCAAAACTCTACTCTGAAATTGGTGAGTGGAGGGGCATTGAGGCCTCCTGGACAAGAGGGGACAACCCAGGAACTGGGACAGTTTGGATTGAGGTCACCCATGGATGTTTTTGGGTGCTGAGAGTGGTGAATGTTCAACCCCTTGCCCCAAGCACCGGACTCCCTATCAGCAGCAGCTGAACAGGTTGCCCCAAGCACAAGCCTCCATGCTCTGTAACTGAGAAGGCAGAGGCAGCATCCTCAAGCCAGACCCTCCACGTTAGGTGGCAGAAACTGCAGAGGCAGCTACCTCATGTACAGGTCTCCCTGCCCAGCAAGCTGACGATGGACACCACAGAGCTGACTGATCTCCTGCACTTTCATCTGCCCCTGCAGACCCAAATCTGAAATACAAAACAGGGGATACCATGTGCTTTCTGATTAGGCCTGGGAGAGAGTGAGTGCACCTTCACCTGTGTACATGCAGAGCCCCAGATCCAGGGTCCCTCTCCACTAGCAGCCAGACATCAGAGCCCTCCCACCAACACCCCCACTGTGGGCAATATAGGAATCCTTGAGACAGCATTAGCAATGTTGAAGAACCTGTTCTGGGTCTCCCAGTGGAGTCCAGGCCAACAATTTCAGGAGCCCAGAGAGATCTGAATAATGGGAGGACAGTACTACAGGCCTGTAGGCCACTGAGGCATTCAGGGAATGCATATTTCATCTACAAACAGTGTCAGAACCCCCTCATGCACTTAAGCTCCACCCTTACAGGTATATACGTGCTCAATCACCCTGTCCCTCAAGGCATACTTCCATGCACACACCCGTGCTTGCACACATGCACCTGTGACCTTCCTGCTTTAGCTATAGCTGAAACGCCAACATCCACTCTCAAACTGGAGGACCTCTCACCTCATAAAGAGGAAAGGAACAAAGCTCTCAAAGAAATATAGGCAAATACAGCCAAACAAATAAAGGCACAAGTAGTGGCAAATAGAGAGGAAACAAACAAACAAACAAACAAAATAGAGGTCATCATGTAAAGACAGGAATCCGCATTCAAACAGATTAAGAAAATGGTGCAAGACATGTAAACAAATTAAAATCAATAAAGAAAGCACAGAGAAAACTCTGGAGCTGGAGAACTTGGAGAAAAGATCAGGAACCACAAACGTAAGTGTCACCAACAGACTATAAGGGGTGGAAGAGAGAATCTCAGTGGTTGAAAATACAATTGCAGACACTGATACATCTTTCAAAGATAAAGTAAAATCAGAAAATTTCCAAATATAAAACAGACAAGAATCAAGAATACCATGAAAGGACAAAATCTAAGAATGATAGGAATAGACAAAAAAAGAAGATTACAGGCTCAAAGGTCCAGAAAATATTTTGAAGAAAATTTTTCCAACTTAAAGAAAGAGATGCCCATAAACATAAGAGGCCTATAGAACACCAAATAGACTAGACCAGAAAAGAAACTCCACACATTACATAATAATCAAAACACTAAATGTACAGAACAGAGAAAAATGTTAAAAGCAGCAAGAGAAAAAGGCCAAATAGTATATAAAGGTAGACCTATCAGAATCACACCAGACTTCTCAACAGAAGCTATATGAAAAAAAGGCCTGGGCAGATATGCAGACTCTAAGAGATCACAGATGCCACAGACTACTACACCCAGCAAAGCTTTTAGTCAACATAGATGGAGAAAAAATTAGCCCATGACAGAGCTAAACTTGGGCAATATCTACAGAGCAACCCAGCCCTACAGAAGACACTAGAAGGAAAACTTCAATCTAACGAATTCAATTGAACCCAAGAAACACAGGATGTAGATAACTTCACAACAAAAAAATTAAAAGAAAAAAAGAACATAAATACAGCAACACCACTAACTCCACAATATAAGAAACTAACATTCATTGGTCACTATGATCTATCACTATCAATGTTCTCAACTCTCCAATAAAAAGATACAGACTAACAGAATGGTTGTGGAAACAGAATCCAGCATTCTGCAGCATCCAAGAAACATAACTCTGCAACAAAGATAAACACTACAAGAGAGTAAAATGCTTTTCAAGCAAATGGACCCCAGAAAACAAGCTGGCATAGATATCCTAATATCCAATCAGAATTAATCAAAAAAGATGAGGAAGGGCACTTCATTCTCATCAAAGGAAAAAAATCCACCAGTAGGACAACACAATTTTGAATATCTATGCCCCAAATACAAGAGTACCTGCATTTGTAAATTAAATATTATTAAAGCTTAAATCATACATTGATCTCACACCTTAATAGGGGGAAACTTTAACATTCCACTCTCACTAAGGGAATGATAATCTAGACAAAAGCTAAATAGAGAAATAATGGTACTTAGAGAGGTCCTAAATCAAATGGACCTAATAGATGTCTACAGAACTTTTCACCCAAACTCAAGATAATACCTTCTTTCAGTACCTCACAGAACCTTCTCAAAAGTTGACCAGATAGTTGGGCACTAAGCAAGCCTCAACAGATACAAGAAGACTGAAATAATCCCTTGTATCCTATCAGACTACCATGGCCTAAAACTAGACCTCAACAACAGAAATAACAAAAAGTCTACATACATATGGACACTAAACAACTCTCTACTCAATGACAGCTTGGTTGGGGAAGAAATAAAAAAAGAAATTAGAGACTTCCCAAAAGTCAATAAAAATGAAGACTCACCTTATCCAAACTTATGTGAGACCATGTAAGCAGTGCTGAGAGGAAAGTTCATAGCATTAAGTGTCTCCAGAAAGAAGTGTGAGACATTTCATACAAGCAACATAAAAGCACATCGAAAAGTCCTAGGGAAAAAAAAACAACAAAACAAAACAGTAGACACACCAAAGAGGGATAGAGAATTAGAAATAATCAAACTCTGAGCTGAAACCAATGAATGAAAAACAAATAAAACAATTCAAAGAATCAATTAAACCAAGAGCTGCTTCTTTGAGAAAATCAACTAGATAGACAAACCTAAATTAATATACTTTAACTAATCTTACATGAAAACCAGCCCAAGTTCCTCATTTTTTAATTATAGAAAAAGGCAGGAATGTTAGTATTTTGGAACAAAACCTGCTTCTGGGTTGCCTAGCAACTTATGATGTCATCATGTGTCGCCTGCCAGTTGGCCACACCTGGAAGACATGGTTACCTTGCCCCTTAAAGGGACAAGCCGGGCATGTGGTCTCTCTCTTGGTTCTGTCTCTCTTGGCCTCTCTTCTCTCTTGGCCTCTTAGCCTTTTCTCTTTTCTCTATTGGGGTACCCCCTCTCTCTCTCTTTCCCTCTCTCTTTCTTCCCCCATCATGTCATGCTATCCCTGCTCTCTCTTCTCTCTCTCTCTCCATATTCACCTAATAAACCTCTTTTATACATAAGATTGGTCGTATGCCTAATCATCTTTATTTAATTAGCTTGTCCCATAACCTTACACAAACCCTTAGCCAAACTAACTAAAAGGAAGAGAGAAACTATCCAAATCAGCAAAATCAAAAATAAAAAGAAGAATAAAACAATTGACACTGAGGAAATCCAAGCAATCATTTGAAAATATAAATAAAATGGTCAACTTGATAGATTCAACTTACCAAAATTAAATCAAGATCAAGTAAATAGAATAAATAGTACTATATTCCCCAAGGAAAAAGAAGCAATCATAAAAGTCTCCATTCCAAAAAATGCCCAGCAAAAGGTGGTTTCAGCCTAGAATTCTACCAGAAGTTCACAGAAGAGATAACTCCAAATCTCTTCCAATATTCCAGAAAATAGAAACAGAAGGAACATTACCAAAGTCATTCTATGTAGCCACAGTCACCTTGATACCTAAACCTCACAAAGACCCAACAAAAAAAGAGAATGTCTGACCTCTTAGGAACATTGATGCAAAAATACTCAATAAAATACTTGCAAAATGAATCCAGGAACACATAAAAGATATGATCCACCATGACCAAGTAGGATTTATCTCAGACATGCAGGGGAGGTTCAATAAACACAAATCCGTCAATGTAATCCACCATGTAAACAAACTGAAGGAGAAAAAACACATGATCATCTCCTGAGATGCCAAAAAATATTTGACAAAATCCACCACCCATTAGTGGTTAAAGTCTTAGAGAGAACATGGATACAAGGCACACATACCTAAACATAGTAAAGAAATATACAGCAAACCTATGATGAATATCAATTTAAATGGAGATAAACTTAAATCAATCCCACTGAAATCAGGGACAGGTCAAGGCTGCCCACTCTCTCTCTCTCTCTTCAACATAGTACTTAAAGTCCTAGCCAGAGCAATAAGACAACTAAAGGAACAGGATCAGATGAATGGGGAGGAGGTCCCCCCATCAGTGGACTTGGAAAGGGGCACAGTGGAGATGAGGGAGGGGGGGAGGGACTGGGAGGGAATGAGGGATCGGGACACGGCTGGGATACAGAGTTAATAAAATGTAATTGATAAAAAAAATAATAAAATAAAAAAAAGACAACTAAAGGAGATGAATACAAATTGAAAAGGAAGAAGTCAAAGTATCACTATTTGCCAATGATATGGTAGTACACATGAGCCACCCCAGAAATTCAACCAGAGAACTCCTTCAGCTGATAAACACCTTCAGCAAAGTGGCTGGATACAAAATCAACTCAAAAAAATCAGAAGCCCTCCTGTATATGAGAGACAAAAGGGCTGAGAAAGAATTAAAGGAACTGCTCCCTTCACAATAGTCACTAATAACACAGAATGCATTAGTATGACTCTAACCAAACAACTGAAAGACCTGTTTGAAAAAACTTCAAATATCTGAAGAAAGAAATTGAGAAGATATCAGAATATGGAAAGATCTCCCATGCTCCCAGATTGGTAACATTAACATAGTGAAAATGCCCATCCTGCTAAAAGCGATTTACAGATTCAGTACAATTCCCATCAAAACACCAACACAATTCTTTACAGACCTTGAAAGAAAATTTTTCAATTTCATTTGGAAAAACAGGAAACCCAGAATAGCTAAAACAATCTTGTAAAACAACAGATCATCTGTAGTTATCTCCATCCCTGACCTCATGCTGTACAAGAAAGCAATATTAATAAAAACTGCATGGTACTGGCATAGAAAGAGAATGGTGGATCAATGGAATAGAAGACCAAGAAATAAACCCACACACCTACAGATACTTGATTTTTGATAAAGAAGCCAAAACCATACAATGGAAAAAAGACAGCACCTTCAACAAATGGTGCTGGTCTAACTGGATGTCTACATGTAGAAAAATGCAAAATGCAAAAAGATTCATATTTATCACCCGGCACAAAACTTAAATCCACGTGGATCAAAGACCTTAATATAAAACCAAACACACTAAATCTGTTAGAAGAAAAAAATACAGAAGAGCCTAGAACTCATTGGCACAGAAGACAATTTCCTGAACAGAACACCAACAGCACAGGCTCTGGGAGCAACAATCAATAAATGAGACCTCATGTCATTGAAGAGCTTCTGTAAGGCAAAGGACACTGTAATCAGAGCAAAATGACTGCCTACAGACTGGGAAAGGTTCTTCACCAACCCTGTATCTGACAGAGGGATAATATCCAGAATATGTAAAGAACTAAAGAAGTTAAAAAGCAACCGATCAAGTAATCCAATTAAAAATTGAGGTACAGAGATAAACAGAGAATTCTCAATAAGGGACTATTGAATGGCAGAGAAACACTTAAAGAAATGAACAACGTCCTTAATCATCAGGGAAATCCAATTTAAAACGACCTTGAGATTTCACCTTACATCCATCAGAATGGCTAAGATCAAAAACTCAAGTGACAGCACATGCTGGAGCAGATATGGAGAAAGGGGAACCCTCCTCCATTGCTGGTGGGAATAAAACCTTGTACAGCCTCTGTGGAAATCAATCTGGCACATTCTCAGACAATTAGGAATAGCGCTACCTCAGTATTTAGCTATACCACTCCTAGGCATATATCCAAAATATGCTAACATACACAATAAGGATATTTGCTCAATTTATAGCAGTTTTATTCATAATAGCCAGAATCTGGAGACAACCTAGATGTCCCTCAATGGATACAGAAATTGTAGTACATATGCACAATAGAATAACTACACAGAAATTAAAACAAGGAAATCATGAAATTTGCAGGCAAATAGCCAGAACCTGGAAACAACCCAGATGTCCATCAGCGGTGGAATGGGTACAGAAATTGTGGTATTTTTATACAATGGAATACTACTCAGCAATCAAAAAGGAGGAAATCATGAAATTTGCAGGCAAATGGTGGGATCTAGAAAAGATCATTCTGAGTGAAATATCCCAGAAGGAGAAAGACAAACCTGGGATATACTCACTTATATAGACCTATAAGATATGATAAACATAATGAAATCTATACACCTAAAAAAGATAATCAGTTGAGCGGACATGGGGTAAGATGATCAATCCTCATTTAGAAAGACAGATGGGATGTGCATTGAACATATGACAGGAGTCTACTGAGCGCATCTGAAAGACTCTAACTAGCAGTGTTTTCAAAGTAAAGACTCATGACCAAACCTTTGGCAGAGTACAGGGAATCATAAGAAAGAAGGGGAGTTAGTCTGATGGGGAAAGGAGCTCCACAAGGACCAAATATATCTGGGCACAGGGTCTTTTCTGAGACTGACATTCAACCAAGGACCATGTATGGATATAACCTAGAACCTCCACTCAGATGTAGCCTGTGGTAGCTCAGTAACCAATTGGTTTCCCAAAGTGAGGGGAACAAGGACTATTTATAACAGGAACTCAATGACTGGCTCTTTGGTCTCCCCACCCCCGAAGGGAGGAGCAGTCCTGCTAGGCCACAGAGGAGGGCTTTGCAGCCAGTCCTGAAGATACCTGATAAAACAGGATCAGATGAATGGGGAGGAGGTCCCCCCTATCAGTGGACTTGGAAAGGGGCACGGTGGAGATGAGGGAGGGAGGGAGGAAGGGACTGGGAGGGAATGAGGGATCGGGACATGGCTGGGATACAGAGTTAATAAAATGTAACTGATAAAAAAAATTAAAAAAAAAAAAGATATAGATCCATGAGGGTTCCCTAGTAATGGGAACAGGGACTGTTTCTGATGTGAATTCAGGGGCTGGCTCTTTGATCACCTCCACCTGAGGGAGGAGCAGCCATAACAGTCCACAGAGGCAGACAATGCAGTCAGTCCTGATGAGACCTGATAGACTATGGTTAGATGGAAGGGGAGGAGGACTTCCCTATCTTTGGACTGGGTGAGGGGCATAGGAGAAGAGGGAGGAAACGTGGGATTGGAAGGGGATAGGGGAGGGGACTACAGCTGGATACAGAGTGAATAAACTGTAATTAATAAAAATAAAATAAAAAATTAAAAAGTAGAAAAACGAAAAGTGCTCATATGTTTATTTGAATGTAAATAAACATTTCCAATTATTTCTGAAAAAAAAATGTAGATCTCTCCCTCATTGTTGTCCCAGATGTACTGTATGATTATAGTGCACCATTTATTTTTTTCTACACAATTTTCTAACACTTTATGACTTTTTGTTTTGATCTTTTTTTTTTACTGTCAAGTAACAATGTATAATCTTAACATATTTGATAGCCCTTCAATTTTTTAACTTCTACTTCTGCTACATTCTATTCAGGGAAGATATTTCTATAAACCTATCTCCTTAACACAAGTAAGGCTTGCGTGAGCCATACTGTAGAAGGCCAACTCTTTCGGAGCACATCTCACGAGCACATGGTCAGAATATATGCTCTTCAAGGTTCTCCTATTCATCTTTGGACCCTTTTCAGGCTTTCCTCCAGCACCTTCACCCTTGGACAATCTGTAGAACTTCTAGCTGCCTTGTGAGCCTGAAATCAGATAAAGGACTAGCATCCATGTTCCTGTCCTTGATTGCCATCTCCTATGATATTCTCTTAGTACTGATGAGGTATTCTTGAGGGAGCCCCTCCTCTCAGCTTTGGTGTGAATCCCATCAGTGGACTTGGAAAGGGGCACGGTGGAGATGAGGGAGGGAGGGAGGGACTGGGAGGGAATGAGGGATCGGGACACGGCTGGGATACAGAGTTAATAAAATGTAACTGATAAAAAAAATACAAAATAAAAAGAAAAAAAAAAAGAAAAAATAATCCTGAGTGAGGTATCCCAGAAGCAGAAAGACACACATGGTACATACTCACTTATAAGTGGATATTAGCCATATAATATAGGATAAACATACTAAAATCTGTACACCTAAAGAAGATAAGCAACATAGAGGACCCTTCATAAGATGATCAATCCTCACTTAGAAAGACAAATGGGATGGACATTGGAAGAGGGAGAAAACAAGTAACAGAACAGGAGCCTACCACAGAGGGCCTCTGAAAGAGTCTACCCAGCAGAGTTTTGAGGCAGATGCTGAGACTCATAGCCAAATTTTGGGCAGAGTGCAAGGAATCTCATGAAAGAAGGGGAGATGAAAGACCTGGAGGGAACAGATGCTCCATAAGGAAAACAACAGAACCAAAAAATCTTGGTCCATGGGTCTTTTCTGAGACTGTTTCTCCAACCAAGGACCATGCATACATATAACCTAGAATCCCTGCAGAGATATAACCCATTGCATCTCAGTCACCAAGTGGGTTCCCTAGTAAAGGGAACACAGGCTATCTCTGACATGAACTCAATGCCTGGCTCTTTGATCACCTCCCCCTGAGGAGGGAACAGCCTTACCAGGCCATAGAGGAAGACAATGCAGCCAGCCCTGATGAATTCTGATAAGCTAGGGTCAGATGGAAGGAGAGGTGGAATTCCCCTTATCAGAAAACTGGCTGTAGGGCAAGGGAGGAGAAGAGGGAGGGAAGGTGGGTTTGGGATGGGAGAAGGGAGGAGGATACAGCTGGGATACAAATTGAATAAACTGTAATTAATAAAATTTTTTAAAAGAATAAAAAATATCTAAAAGATACAGATACTGGTAGTATGAGAAGTCTGTCTAGAAAAGCTGGTTTGATTAGCCTTGGGTAATATCTTGGATGAAGGGTTGGGGGAAAGTCACTTAAAGTGGTGTTTTTAAAGAAGATGCTATAAGTGGAGAAAATAGAATCTCTAAAGTTAGGGGTTTGGAGATGATGCAGCTCACTCAAATGTCAAAGTGAAACTTACATACTGTCTTCCCAGATGGTTAAGCAAAGTTCAGTTCTAAACATGAGGAGGTTTATAATGGACCACATCATTTTATGTACATTATTGCTTTTCATAGGGACAATAGAATAATATTAGAGAATTTTATACAAGGGTTTTCATGACAGTTACTTTAGCAATAAGAATTTTTAATCACATATCTTGTGCCTTGCAATATGCAAATAGTTTCTTAAATTTTCTTGGTTAAGAGCTATTTTTGTCCAAGAAATATTTAAGAGTTTTTTGTGAACAACAAATACATAATAGCCAAAGAGGGAAGAGGTTAGATGTCTTTTTGAATCATAATTTCTGAACAGGAATCGGAATCGGTAAGGTTGATGATTTATAAGAATATAGATAGGTAGATAGATAGATAGATAGATAGATAGATAGATAGATAGATATAGATATAGATATATAGAGAGATATATAGATATATATGTCAGTCTCTTCTAGGGCTCTAGCTCAGTAAGGCAAAGGTATCCAGAAGTGTGGACTAAATGATCATCACCACTGACCCTTGTGGAGAGTGCCCATATACTTGCCTTGGACAAACACCTCTTCCCTGCCTTGTTATGCTTCTAGTTTCACTATCTGTGGTTGCTGGGGGAAATGCAGAAAAAAAATTAGTCTGGCTTTTTTCCAAACCAAATTCTCCCTTCGAGGCTACAAAGATAGCCATATACAAAAAAAAAAAAAAAAAAAAAAAAAAAAAGAATATTCATTCCAAGCAATTGAAGTGTGATTAGAACCTTAGCAAGTACTGATCATGAATAACAAAATGATATGCAAGTTACATCATGAATCACCCAATTTAATGGTTTAAAGGTCAACTCTTTATTCCAAAGAATGACTTTTAGAAAGCTTCACACTGTCACATATTCACTGCAGATAAGACCTGAGGATATTTTATCTACATAAGAAGCCATAAACATGCAAAGTAATTTTAAATATAAAATAAGTATGAAATTAATAAATTGTTATAGATCTAAGACTACGGGTATTAGAATTATTGAGCTTTATGAGAGCAGAACTTATCAAAGGACCAAACAAAACAAGAAGGATCTCAACTGCCAAACAGTGGGTGGGGATGAGGTGGAAAAACACTGATAGTCAAAGTCCTTAGAAACTCACTCAAGCAGTGTAAACACTGGACTGAAGCCACTGAACTTACTTTTCACTGTTTCACCTAAGGAAACCACTGAGTCAGCCAATCGAGAGAAAACACTTGTGTCATAATGCTCATCTTTCCCCCTTCCCAATACTCTTATCTCCAGGACAATGTTCTGACATTTTTTTTGTTTGTTTGTTTCTTGTGACCACTAAGAGAAACTGGCAGATAGGTTGCAATATGGAGACTGCCCTTCTCCATTCTACATAAACAGGAAAGGTGTTTTAAGTTTGCCAATGATAAGGGATTCATTTCTGTTGTTTTGAGGTTGGAAGGAAAAAAATTCACAGCAAAAAAAGAAAAAAAATGTTAGAAAAGGAATAGAAGGAAGAAGAAAGGAGAGGAAGGAGGGAGGGAAGGAAGGAAGGAAGGAAGGAAGGAAGGAAGGAAGGAAGGAAGGAAGGAAGGAAGGAAGGGAAGGAAGGAAGGACAGAAAGAGAGGAAGGGAAACAAACAAAATCCTCCAAGTCAGTTACATCATAGAGTCCCTTCTCTGGTGCTCAGTAGAGGGAAAACAGAAGGCATTACAAAACCTGACCTGAGCTACTGCAGGAAAATGCACTTCTTGTGAGGAAAAAGTCATATTGTTATGATTTATATCCAATTTAATGGTTTAAAGGTCAACTCTTCATTCCAACGAGTGACTTTTAGAAAGCTTCACACTGTCACATATTCACTGCAGAATAAGACCTGAGGATACTTTATCTACATAAGAAGCCATAAACATGAAGAGCAATTGTAAATATAAAATAACTATGAAATTACTAAATTGTTCAGACCTTTAGTCCTCTAAACTAAAAATAGGTATTTAAAACCTGTTTATTTTCTTACCATCAGAAGAAAATAAACACTAAATGTACAATTAAAATGTCCAAAATACACCAAAACAATAGACACCAGCTCATAAAATGATCACATAACAATAAAACATTCAAATTTCTTTCCTTCATAGCACCTATGTCTAGAGACTTTATAAACAATCACAATCAATAATTCTTCAAAATGAAAAGAATACTGATTTATTGACATTTCAGGTACTTTTAAAAAAACTGAAACCAGTTTTTATGAAACATAATTTAAACCTACACATTTAGCAGATAATGAGTATGATCTCACACAGGAATGAGAAAGCATGCTGCAGATTATAATGCTAAAGCTATGGGTTAAATGACTTTAGAGGGTTGTTGGTAAGCCCTTAGACATAGAGCTTACAGCTGTGGGGACCAAACTTTAATTCTGTATAAATGTTAGCACTACAGCACATCCTAAATCAGGAGGAAACGTAGTGTCCATGATAGAAAAGAAACACAGGAATGACTACAAAAGGCACCAGTAAAACAGGACATAATGCTCCTACAAAGCCACTGAAACAGAAACTAAATGACAGGCCGGCTAATGAGAGCAGATTTCACAGGAGGGAAATTTAACTGTCATGGAGCCCAGCAATTGCTGTATACCATATATTGAAAGGAGGAAAAATCAGTATTTTGAAGACAGGTTTGTGCTCTTATGCATTGCTCATAATAGTAAAGATGTAGACAAGGCACATGCTCACTGCGATAAAGAGAGTGTGGTATTTATAAAATGGAGTGCTGTTCAGCTATCAAAAGGAATGAAATACAGTCATATCTAGTACCATGGATAGACCTGGAGGCACTAATGTTTAATGTAATAGGGTAAAGGCAAGAATGCAAATAGCACATGACGTCATAAACCAAAAAAATGTTGACCTCTGAGAAGCCAAAAATGGAGGATGGTTACCACCGGTATTCAGAGTGTATGGGTGTTAAGTAGGTACCAATGTACATTTACATAAGGGAAGTAATCTGCCGGATCTGAGCAATATAAGGACCATAGCAAAAGTGCTATGTATATTGAAACATTAACAAAAATGGTTTGCTTATTGTTTTTTTACCATGGAAATGCTAAATATTGATGACATACATTTAATACCGATTTGAACATTGTACAGAAATACATGTATCAAAACAATAATATTTCTAATTTTAAGGTTTTTTTTAATTATAATAAACTGAGAAGCCAGGCATGATGGTGTTTGTCTCTAATCCCAACACTTGGGAGACAGAGGCAGGTGGATCTCTGTGAGTTAAAAGCCAGCCTGGTCTACAAAGTCAATCTAGGGCAGCCAAGGCTACACAAAGAAAAAATATATATTTTGGTTCTGGTGCTCTCCTTTTTGATTATTACAATTTTTCACTTTGTATCCTAGCTGTAGCCCCTTCCTTCATCCCCTCCCAATCCTGTTCTCCCTCCCTCTTCTCTTTTTTTTTAAATTTTTATTTCTTTAATATTCATCACAGGTTATTTACTTTGTATCCCAGCCATAGCCCCCTCCCTCATTCTATCCCAATCCCACCCTCTCTCCCTCATCTCCTCCCTATACCTTTCCAAGTCCACTGCTAGGGGAGGTCCTCTGCCCCTTCCGTCTGACTGAACCTAAGCTAATCAGGTATCTTCAGTACTGGCTGCAATGTCATGCTCTGTGGCCTAGCAAGGCTGTTCCTCTATCAGGGGTGGGGAGAGGTAAAGGAGCCAGTCCTTGAGTTCATGTCAGAAATAGTTCCTGTTTCTCTTACTAGGGTACCCACTTGGATACTGAGCTACCATAAGCTACATCCAAGCAGGGGTTCTAGGTTATGTCCATACATGGTTCTTGATTGGAGAAACAGTCTCATAGAGGACCCCAGTGCCCTGATATATTTTGTCCTTGTGGAGCTCCTGTCCTCTCCCGGTCATATTAACTCCCCCATTTATCATATGATTCCCTGCACTCTGCTGAAGGTTTGGTTATGGGTCTTAGCATCTGCTCTGTTATGCTGCAAGGTAGAGTCTTTCAGAGGCCCTCTGTGGTAGACTCCTATCCTGTTTCTTGTTTTCTCTTACTTCCCATGTCCATCCCTTTTGTCTTTCTAAGTGAAGATTGATCAACTTCCCTGGGTCCTCCTTCTTATTTATCTTCTTTAGATGCACGTATTTTAGGTCTTTTCTGAGACTGATACTCCAACCAAGGACCATTCATTGGTATAACCTAGAACCCCTGCTCAGATGTAGCCCATGGCAACTCAGTATCCAAGTGGGTGCTCTGGTAAGGGGAACAGGGACTGTCTCTGACATGAACTCAGTGGCTAGCTCTTTGACCTCCCCCGAGGGGGGAGCATCCTTGCCAGGCCACAGAAGAGGACAATGCAGCCCTTTCTGATGAGACCTGTTAAGCTAGGGTCAGGTGAAAGGGGAGGAGGACCTCCCCTCTCAGTGGACTTGGAGAGGAGCATGGGAGGAGATAAGGGAGGGAGGGGGGGATTGGGAGAGAATTAGGGAGAGGACTATAGCTGGGCTACAAAGCAAATAAAATGTAATTAACTTAACATAAAAAAATAAAATTTTAATTAAAAATAAAAAAGAAATTAATACAAATTACAAAACATTCTAAAACAAAACAAAACAAAAAATGTATATAATGAACTAATAACATTTAAAAGTATGAAGTATTGTTATGGGTATTAATATTTACTATTGATTTATCTTTTACTTAAGCAGTGGTTATTCCTAAACAAGCTGTATACCCAAATCACCAAACAGAGACTAGGATTATTTTGTTTAATCTAGAGCACAATGCTGAGCAATGATTATTCCATTCTAAACCTACAAACTCACATGGTTTCCTATCATTCATATTTTAATCCATTATACTTGCTTTTAGTCATATCTTAGGTCTGGTTCATTTCTCCACGTGGTTCCAAGTTTTCTCCTGCCATTCTCTGCTCCTCTTCTACCCTGCTTCTTCTCTCTCCCTCCCGGACCAAGATGTCTCACCCTATCCTCTCCATTGCACAACATTGGGGCTGATTGTTTAATTGACAATATAGAGAACAAGTGGTGGCATGTCTATACAAACTTGAGACAGGTGATTCTTAGAAAGCAATGTCCAGATTGAGACCAGATAGTAGAGTAGAGAAATCAGCATTTGAATGAGCAAGGATAAATTGTATACATTCCAAAAGAACATTATACCAACAAAGTATGATTTTTTACTCATAGATGATGTAAATATCATTTAAAAGATAATTAATGCAAGATTAGAGTCTCACAACAGTGTAATGCAGCCATGACCATTCAGGCCTTTACAGCCATTGAAGCAGGACATTCTCCCCAAGCATGGTTGGCTACCATAAAAAGCTAAAAGGTTACGCTCAGGATGCGAGGCTAAGCACTGCACTCAGGGTCAGCCGCTTTGGACCCAGAGAAGAGCATTTCTGATTGCATGCGGGTTGATGCCCCAGGTCCCGCCTCTGAGAAAAAGGTACGGACGGGTCTGATGCTCTTTGGGTGGATGACACCTAAATGAACATCGGTACAAAGTCCCAATTTATTTCTAATATCAGAGATCAGACCTCTACTATTGCCTGATGCGTCTAAAACAAAAAGGGGGAACTGTAGAGAGCTGTGTAATGCCGCGCCTTAAAGATGGAGCTGGTTTCCGCCTTCCACCTTCCCGATGGTGAGTGCTCTCTGTCACAAACAACTCCACATTTGGCTAAGGCCGAGGATCTGGCTTGCTTCCATGTATGTGGACCTATCTGCATTGCCCACGTGGCACGCTGGGGTTGGCTACCCAGAGGCTATTTAAGCTGTGGGCTGGCTTTCCCCAGGGTCCGAGGATTGTTCAAGGTTCCTGAATAAACTGCATTGAAAAAAAAAAAAAGATAATTAATCTACATACTAGTAAAAATAAACATCTTAACCATATTGGGAAAAAGTATTTAAGGTAAAATCCTCAGCACTCCGAAGATGTTTGCATTACACTTTTTTCTTTTCTTTTTTTTACAAAGATAAATCAAAACAGCAAAGAGAAGAGCATTGAAAACCAGTAAAAGAGAGGTGAGAACAGTGTGACATGGCATACTAACACTGCAGATCTAGTGATGTTCCCAGCCATCAGAATCCCACAGGTAAGCCCTATAGAGGGAAATAGTAAACTTTCCTATGACATAAACTCTCATTCTGTGTCAAAGGATTCCAGGGTTGACTGGACTTATACCCCAGTTAGGCAGTCACATGAGGGCTGTAAAGTGGTGTGGCTTCAACATTCTAGGCCCACAGAACTCAGGAATTATCAAATGCATCACATCCTCAGGTTTAAATTCAGAAAAGCAAAGACAGGGATTAAAATCTTAAAGGAACCTAAAAATAAATTTTTAAAAAAGCTAGCTATTCAGCAACAAATCAAAACAGATGTTGAGACTCACTGCCAAACACTGGCAGAGCACAGGGAGCCTTGTAGAAGAGTTGGGGAAATGATAGAAGGACCCAGAGGGGAGAAGAACTCCAGAAGAAAAGCAATAGAGACAACTAACCAGGACCGGGGGGGGGGGGAGGGGTTTGCAGAGACTGAAGCACCAGCCATGCGCTATACATGTACTGGACCTCGACCCCTACACATGTGTACCCAGTGGGCAGCTTGGTCTCATGGGGGTTCCCAAATAAGGAAAGTAGAGGCTGTCTCTGACATGTACTCTGTTGGCTGTTTTTTGGTCACTTCCCCCTGGCAGGGATGCCTTTCACTGCCTCCGTGAAGGAGGAAGTGCTCAGTCCTGATGCCACTTGATGCTCTGGAGTGGGTTAGTAGTTGGGGCTCCCCTTCCTTGAGGGGCAGGGAGAGGGGGATAGGGAGAAGAGGGAGGAAAGATGGGACCAAGAGGAGAGGATGGAGGGGGCTACTATTGGAATGTAAAGTAAATAACTAAATTAATTAAATAATTTTTAAAGGCTAACTAAATTAATTTTTCTGTACAGGAAAGTGGCAATACTAAAAGAAGGCTTCTATGCAGAACTCTGAATCATGATGAAAGCACAATAAAATATTTTCCGTTTCAAAGTAAAAATGAGACATAGAATAATACCCTAGATTGTCATATCCAGAAACATAATTCTTCCAAAATAAAAGTTAAATAGAACATCAAAAGTAGAATTTATTGACAGATCACATGCTCTCTGACAATATTAAGAGAAAAATCTGCAGGGAAGGGAAAAATGCCTATCAGAAATTGAATCTGTAGAACAGAGGAAGATATGAGAGGGTGAAGAATAAGACACGGTGTGATAGTGGAACTTAAAGCATGGCACTACAGAATCATATATCTGAATGCTTAGTCGACAGAGTCACACTATTTGAAAGGATTATAAGGATCTGGAGATCCCTTGTTGGAGAAAGCATGTCACTGAGGGTGGAATATAAGGTTTAAAAAGCCCACTCTGCACCCCCTCTCCTACAAGATCAGGATGTAGCTCTCAGCTATCTCTCCAGAACTAAACTTGTATGCCAGCATCCCCTCTCCCATGATACTAACCCCCCGAAACTGCAAGCAAACCTCAGTCAAATGCTTTTGTCTATAAGAGTTTCCTTGGTTATGGTGTCTCTTCACAACAACAGAACAGCGAATAAGACACATAGTAAAATAGTTTCCTTTCTTATCCTTAGAAACATCTAAACCAAATATGTTTGAGGAAATAATTACAATAGTATGCTAGTTGACTGGGGAGGTAAGATAAACGGCAACATCAGAAGGTATACAGAGAAAGAACGAGAAATGCTTTATTATAAGATAACTGTTATTACATTATATAGAACTGGTATTATCTATTGTAAGATAACAAAGAATATATGCATGAGTCTGTGTCATCGTACTGGAACATCACCCTGAGGTTCAGGCTGAATTTGCCTTTTCTCATTTATAAAGACCCAGAGTAATATTGTCCCACCACAAAGGACTACAGAGATGAATCTCAGTGTAAGAGGCCTGAGCAATAGAGGCCTGGATGATGCAACTAAAGGAAACATTTTTCAGTCACAAATGAGAGAAGCACCTAAAGGTCACAGTACTTTATCACTTGGCTCTAGATTTAAAAATCACATTTCTAAATCACATTTCTACATCTTCACAGCACAGACTTAAACAAATATCTGAAAGGAGACATAACCCAGTGTTTCTCTTTCTGACAGCGAGTAAGCAAACAGAAATAAAATTTGAGTTGATTTGTGGCATGCCCACTCTTCCTTGCTTTGTTTTGTGGAGAAACAGCAGCTGAAGGCTAACAGCTACCATACACTCCACTAGAAAGAACAAGGAGCTGATAATTTCTCCTCAGAGCTCTGGACAGAGAAAGGATTCTGGGCACACACATTTAACACAACACTAGAAGGTTTCCCTTAGAGAAACTGAAACAAAGTAAAAACCATACAGTTAAGAAGGATGAAGATAAAATTATTCCTCCTTGCAAAGGGCATTATTCTTTAGAGAGGACCCTAAAGACTTTGTTCAGTGACTAGCAGATCTGATTAACAAATTGAGCAAAGTTAAATTACATGAAAATTAGTAGCATTTAAAAGTTTTTTTATATTATCTTTGATTATAATAAACAGAATTACACACTTCCCTGTTTCCCTTTCATCCCCCAGAATCCTTCCATGCATTTCTGTTTTCTGTCTTTCAAATTTAGTGCCTCCATTTTTATTAATTGTATGACAGGTATGCATATTATTACATGCATGTATTACATAACATGTTGGGTCTAGATCCCTCTATATCTATGTATGCTTTCAAGGCTGACCATTTGGTGTTGGATAACCACTTGGTTAGGGAAGGCTCCTTATCCTGCTCTCAGCATTCTTTACTTGCCTGTAGTTTTGGTTTAGGGCTAGGACCTCTACTTTGGCATGCCTGTTATTACAGTTCTTGTTCATCTTATTGCTGAGAAAGAAATCAGAAAAGGGTTCCAGTGCACACCAGCTATCCAAATCCAAAATACTTGTGTTTAAACAAGGGAACCAAAGGAGTTTATAGAGAAAACCATGCAACTCTAGAGAAAGACATTAAAGTGGACAGAGAAAACAAATAGACACAAGGTTGTGCACTGGAATAATTAATCTTTTTATGCTTATACTACTCATGGTGATCTATAATACAATATTCATTAAAATAACAATTACTTTACTTGCATAGAAGAAGTAATTTTAAATTCATGTAGAAGAACAAAGGAAGCCAAATAAACAAAAAAAAATCATGAATAAAAGGAACAATGCTACAGGTGTCACTCTATTTGACGCCAACACAGACTATAAAAACTAGAAAAGTTTTGAAATAAAACTTGATCTAGACCAATTTAACAGAAAAGATGTAATTCTATGAGTATACAGTGAACTGATTCTCAACAAAGTTGTGTGTGTGAGAGCAAGAGATAGATATATAAATATATAGAGAGAAAGACAGTGAGACAAAGAGAAAAAACACTTCTACAGAAAGTACTTGGAAGACTGTATAGTCGTAGGTAAAGCATTGAAACATGACCTCTATCTTGCTCTATAGAAAAATAAACTAAAAGTTGGTTAATATAAGAATTTAAAATGTCAAACTGAAACTCTTAGAAGAAAACACAGGGCATCTGCACAGGCAATAATTTCTCCTTCTCTTTCTCTCTTGTCTCTGCCTCTCTCTCTCTCTCTCTCTCTCTCTCTCTCTCTCTCTCTTTCTGTCTGTGTGTGTGTGTGTGCATGTGCACATGTGTGTTTGCATGTGTGTGTTTGAGTGTAAGATGATTTTTTTTTCAAGGATTAAAAGCACTCTTTAAAATTTTCAAGTGGGAACACATTATATGGAGCTGTTTCTCCCAGAAGCACTTATGTGAACACTTAAGCACACAAGTCAAGATGATTCAGTGAAAGGACCACAGGGCCCTGAGTATATCACTGCTCCAACATGGCAGACGGTGAGAATGGTGGTAGTGTTTGTCTGCATTTGGGCACAAAAGTAAATTACAGTTAATACCCAGATGCACAAGGTTTAAAAAAAAAAAATACCTCACTTCCGTGTTAGAATGTTAGAACACCAACAAAAGTCACAAAAGAGACCCTGTGCTATGGCAACTCAGTATGCTGAGCTTCAGAAATCAGGGCTGACAGGCAGATAATTACAAAACAGTTATGGACCGCTCACATCTGGGGCTCAGTATGGCTTCAGCCTCCACAGTTTTCACCTGCACCTTAGCACCAAGACAGCAGTGTTCTTCTAGAACCATGAGCTGCTTCCTGCAGCTCCAGTCATGTCTTCCTCCTCCTGGGAAGAGGCAGTGTGCATGGAACCATGCAGGTGGCTGCTGATGGTGGTAGTCACACACAACTGGACTCTCAGTCCTGCAGGACAGCGGGCAGGGTGGGAGGACTCATCTCCACTACTTCCATGGCTCGCCTTCAACATTACAAGTGAGATCACAACCCCACAGGCTTTGCAGAGACATGGAGACAGGAAGACTACAACCCCATAGGTGTTGTAGAAACTTGGAGACAGCTACAAACCCAGTCATTGAGGGGACATGGAGCCAGCTACAAGCCCAGTCATTGAGGGGACATGGAGACATCTCCAACCCCACAGGCATTGAAGAGACATGGAAATATGACTCCAAATCACAGACTCACTCATAGCAAGGAATGCACCTCTTCTCCTTTCTTCCAATAATAACAATGTATAACTAATCCACTGGGAAATAAGAAAAAAAAAGTATCAGCGAAGTAAATGTTATTACCATCAACTTTATGGCTGTAACAACATGAATTATTAATGACATTCTGTCTTTAGGTAGATAAAAACTAAAGTAACAGATTTATTTTTTCTGTTTGTCTTTGCCTACATAACTGATGTTAATTTTACTGTTAAGGGTTCACAAAGCACCAATTTGTCTTTAAATTTGCCTGAGAAACATTTTTATCAGAAAAAAAAACCACTAGATTTTTAAATAAACAACTGTCAAACCAAATCAGTGCCATAATAACCCTTCAAATGTTCCCAACTGCACACTTATTTATACTTTCAAACATCTCTAAAAGTGAAAGTTAAGCTTATCAACAATGTTATCTTCCTTTAAAAATATTTACGCTTTTAAAAACAGGTTTTCAATTTTTATTACATTTATTTATTAGGAGGCACGCATGGCACTGTGGTCCACCAGAGGTTGAGGGACCCCTTGTGGGAACCGGTTCTTCACCATGTAGGTTCCTGCAATTCAGTTTAACAGGTTGATGGCCACTAAGCCATCCCGCCATCACCAGTCCAAAAGGTCTTTTAGATCATCGGTAACTGTAACATTAATAAGGCAGTGTCATGAGACCTAAAGTGTCAGGTGGCTGTCTTAAAATCTAAGTAAGGCTACACAGTCATTCAGCAAGTGTGTCCTGAGTGCCTAGAATACACCAGGAGTTGGGACCAGTACTTCATGCTGGAAGATGAGATGGAATATTTTATTATTGATTATTTCAGAGCCAATAAACTAAAATTATGGCAGAACCTTTAATAGCACTCGGAGCAGTGTGGTGTGGAAGAACATAAACCACTCTAATGAAGTTCCCTGAGCTCTGATGCAGGAGGTGCTTGGGAGACTCCAGGAATCTGCTCTGCAGAGAAGATGCCAAATGCACTGGACTTCATTATGACTTCACTCCAAATAAAATCGAGAGGAAAAATGCATGAAGACAATGTTAGTTGCCAATTCCACTCTCAGCACCCCAAACTTTCTCCTGACCTGTGCAGACAATCTAAGGGGACACACTCTATCATCTTGTGTAACAGTCAACAAGACTACAGTGATCTTCTCCGCAGAAATGCTGGCTATGTGCATTTAAAGAAAACTCAAATCGTTTGTAGCTAACTCTAACTTTATGGTGGCACCTGATTAGCAAATACTGGGAACAGGGAGCCAGCATAGGCCTGCATCACCTAAGGGTGGGGACTACTCGGAGAAACACATGCTATGTGAGCAACCCTGAGCACACTAGGCTCTGATCTCCTTTGCCATAGATGAGGACAATGACACAAACTCCATGCTATTTATTCCCACTTAGCCTATAAAATTCGTCCTTTAGTAAAGCCCAGATTTTTCCTGCTTGTCTTTTCAGACGGGAACAGTGGGAGACATGAATAAGTCTGCTCCTCATGCCTTTAAAGAAAGCACGCTTGGGTTGGAGCGATGGCTCAGCCGTTAAAGGCCAGGCTCACAACCATAAATATAAGAAAGCATGTTAAAGCAAGCCAATATGTTGAAAATTCAAAACAGGGGTTTATTTCATATTATTTACTTAGTAAATATATTGACTGCTAAAATACAGATGATGTAGACGTTGTAATACATTCATTTTTACCCAAATAAGTTCACATTCATTTTTCCTCAAATGTGACACAAACACAAATATATATGTAGTGGTTTGAATATGGACAGACATGTGCTGAATCTTTGGTCTAACGGTGTGTTCTTGAAGGATTTGTAAACTTTCAGAACACAGCATAGATAGAAATAATGCATGCTTACACCTTAAAACGTACACCTGACAGCCTTTCTGTTCCTGGGTTTCCTGCCCACTATGTCACATGCACCCACTGTCATGATTTTCTGCATCATAATAGGTCCATAGTCAACATTATGAATAGAAATGTCTGAAACTATGAAATTAAATAAACCTACCTGTGCTTGTTTTTAAGTATATGCACTCTTAATATTTGGACAGACTTGGAGTTGAACTCAATGTGTCTTACAAGGTGACGTCTTGAAGGTCAGGGAAGAATGCTACGATGTGACTGGGAAGTGTCAGCCACAGGCTTAGGAGGTTCTTTAATCTTTGGGAGGCTGGGCTATTTGGAGAATTATTCTACAAGGAGAGTGCCCTTGAATAGTATACATAGTCCCCTATCCCTTTCTCTCATGTTTCTTCCTGTCCACCGGGATAAAGCTACTTTGCTTTCTCCTTTTCCTGATGCAGGGATGGACCTCTCCAGCACATGTGTCCAGGCAACCAGGCACCAAAACATCTATGTCTATGAGCTAAACTAATTCCCTTTTTCTGTGCATTTTCCATCATGTATTTTGACACAGGAATAAGGCAAACTAACTTCACCTCGTAGTTTGGAATCCATATAATTTTTAATTAAACAATATCAGGAAAACTACTTTATGACTCAGAGTACAATGTAGAATTTGAAAACCAAATGTTTTTTTATAGTGTTTTACAATTTCAGTAACAAAATGACTTCCAAGAGCCAAAAATTAATGCAAATAATATTTTTTTTACATTTGCAAGTTGTATATTTGATAATGCTTTTTTTAATTTTTTATTTAACTTTTATTAATTACACTTTATTCCTTTTGTATCCCCCCATAAGTCCCTCCCTCCTCCCCTCCTGGTCCCACCCTCTCCCCTTTCTGCATGCAAATAATATTAATCAATAAAAAATTGTTTATTTTTGAGGCATCTTTTTAGATTGCGGTGAATTAATTGAGTTGTGCTAATCAGACTTTTTCTCACTATAACAATAACTGAGAGAGAAAGTAGAGGAATAATGACATGTTTTGGTTCACAATTTCAAGGGTTTCAGATCCTGTTTTGCTTACTTTACAATTATTGGCCCTTCTCAAGGCAGAATGACATGGTGCAAGGAGACATGGCTGATTACCTTGTGCTGGTTAGGAAACAGAATGGGTGACAGGAAGGTACCACGAACAAGTACCTTTTTCCAGCACAAACATCCAGTGGCCCACTTCCCCTAACTAGGCCCACCTCCTATGGTTACATCACCTCAATGCCCTATTTTGATTTTGAATTCACCAATGGTATTTATTTGGCAATGATGGCAGAACCCTTGTATTCCCATCTTTTCCTAAGGTTCCCTGTTGTATGCTCCATGCATCAAAGACAAGGCCTTCAGCAGATAACCTACACATTATTAACAACAATAACAACAAAAAAGACAAAACAAAACAAAACAACAAAACAAAAAAAAAACCCATAACACTAGGGGAATTAACCCAAAGTAGGTGCTTTTTCATAGAAATAAGTGATTGAAGGACATCAAACCTCTATAGGTAAACTGTGAGAAATTTTAAAAAGGAAAAGAGAAGCTTCCTGGAATATAAGATGTATGACCTTTGATTTCTAACCAGTTCTCTCTGATATACAATATTATGAAAATATCTTACAGAGGACTATGAGAAGAAGAAAAACAGGCCAATGGCTCTGAAAGAAGAAACAGATAGAGCCAGCAAATCTACTCCAGTAATGAGTAGGAACAGGATTTTAGGTCACCGACCTCATCTGATTCCTCGGGTAGATGAGCTCTCCTTCCAAGTATGGCATGCTGAGTGAAGGTGTGTTTTTATATTTAATATTAAGCATTTACATGAAATTCTTCATAGGCTGCTTCCCAAAATTCTAAGATTCCTCATCTGGAAAACTTCTGTAGTCTGAGCATAATTTCACAGCCGAGGTGAAAGATGTAGCCTAAATTAGACACTAATTTTCAGTACACAGTTATGTGTCTGGCCACATCAAGCAAATGGCTGAAATTTGTATAAAGTTTGCTTACCCAGAATTTGACTACAAAACAAAATTTAACTGACTCTTTAAGAGACTTGGACCATTGAAGAAAAACAAAGAAAACTTTCTTTTTTAACCTTAACTCCTTTTTCATCAGGATAAAGAAAAATTACATCATTTTAGTGACATTATTAAGCACCTATGGAGGAATATAAAATCTGGAAATAGTGTAAAATGCTGCACTTTAAAATTTATAGAATGGGGTAATAGTCATTATTTTAATGTCATCATTAAATTAAAATATTATAGTTACTAATGAAACATCATTTTGTCCTTGAGTGCTTCATTGTTTTCTCTTCATTATTGTAAGCAAAATTCAGTAGAAGTTTGTTCCACTCTCCGTTTTGGATACGGAGTCCCCATGGGTCCACCTGATTAGCAATTAACTAGCAGATGGAAATTATTCTAAAGAGAGATATGCAAATAATGTTTATTTCAGAGGGTCAAAATGCATTAATAGACATGATTATTATTCAAGTACCATATTTATATTTGTTCTAATAATTGAAAGGATGGAAATGAATATAAAAATTAATGCTTTGAGGCTTTTACACCATGCATTTAGAAATAAGGTAACCAGCCACTTCCAAACTACAGAAACAGGCACTACAAGTTGTTTCTTCTATTCTAAACATATATGTTGTAGTTCTGTAAAAAAGGGCAATAGCATTTTTTTCTCTTTGTCTTAGTTAAGGTTTTTATTGCTTTGACCAAACACCATGAACAGAAAATAAGTTGAGGAGGAAGGAGTCTAATTGGCTTACACTTCTAGATCATAGCTCCTCTTGAAAAATGTCAGGACAGAAACTCAAGCTGGTCTGGAAGCTGAGGGCAGAAGCTGATTCAGAGGCCATGGACACATGCTGCTCATGAATTTACTTCCCAGGGCTTGCTCATTCCGGTTTCTTTTTAGAACCCAAGACCACCAGCCCAGCGATGGCACCAATCACCATGGGCTGAGCCTGCCCTCATGGATCACTAATTGCGAAAATGCCTTACAGCTGGACCTCATAGAGACATTTCCTTAACTGAGGCTCCTTCCTCTCTGATAATTCTAACTTGTCTCAAGTTGACACACAAAACCAGCCAAGCAAGACAGTCTTGCTTGCTGATGCTAAATATCTTAGTACTTAACTAATAACAGCAATCATTTTGAAGGTAATGTATGAATCTGTGAAACTGTGTGATCCTCTGTCATTGCCGATTCTGCTCAATGATATGTTAGGGAAGGTGCTTTTCTTCTTTTCTCTGAACTCTCTAGTAGAAAGAATGAAATCTGATATGTAATGTTTCTGTTTAAGGCACTCTAAAAATACAAATAGATACCTCCAGTCAAACTTGGTGTAGCTGACCAAATGATGTGCATAGAGAATATAAAAATCGTATCAATGACACAATGGATGTTTGGGGAGTGCAGAAAGATGGGTTCCTAAATCAACTTGAAAATAGTGTGAGAGTTGGGGGGGATGGCTCATATTTTTCATTTGGGGGATGCAGCACAGTTTTACCTTCACACTGAAGTTGAGAGAGAACACAGCTTTTTTTATGAAATTGTTCGGATGTGAAGCAGAAAGTAAGCATGTGCAGCAGCCTGGGGAGGCTCCTCAGCAAACATTGTAAGTGTATATAGACTTGTTATTACAGCGAGTCTTGGTGCCCAATGACTGAAACCTGCTATTTTCCTCACTTTTACAGAACTCATTCACTGCTGTTCTGAGATCTACAGTGTAATTCTGATGATGGAGGTAAAACTTCCTCTATATTTCTTGTTTAAGAACCTAAATATTGTGTAAAGTGAGAACTGAAATAAGCTGTCTGGTCACCATTACTATTGTCTGAAAACTCAGAAGTGGGTAGATATACTGATGGAGCTGGGCAGAGAATATTCTGTATGATCAGGAACATGTATGACCTAAAATCATGTCTGTGAGGCAAGTGCTTCCCAGACTTCTTTATTCCAAAAGGAGAATACTAGAGGAGGAATGCTGCTGCTACTGGCTGTGCCAGGCGCCAGGTCACTAGTAATGACAAGAGTCTGTGGAACATGCATACACCTCTGTGAAGCTAGCGCTGTGATCCATGCTTTGGCCTCAATCGTTTGTTTACAGGAAAAGGGATAATCTGATTGGGACAGACTGGAGCTCTCTGAACAATTCTTTCATATTTGTTGAGGTTTCCACTGTGTGTAAAGAATAAAAATTTCAAGTATTTAAATCATCATTTTCATTAGGAAGTGGAAGGACAGCAGTGGAAAAAGACAAGCTACCCCAATTCACCAAACCTGCCAAGGTTAACCTTGGCAGATTTAGCTCTAACCAGTACAGGGTACATCACTATTCTTTTATCAAGGAGAACTTGCTGAATGTCAAGCTACAGAGGATTTCATTCAGGAATACTTCAAAATTGGCTATGTACTCTGTACCCCATTTTTTAATTGGATTACTTGATTTGTTGCTTTTTAACTTCTTGAGTTCTTTATATATTCTGGATTTTAGCCCTCTGTCAGATATAGGGTCAGTGAAGATCCTTTCCAACCTATAGGATATCGTTTTGTTCTGATGGCAGTGTCATTTGGTTTACAGAAGGTTTTCAGTTTCATGAGGCCCCATTTATTGATTTTTGATCTTAGAGCCTTTGCTGTTGGTGCTCTGTTCAGGAAGTTGTCTCCTGTGACAATGAGTTCAAGGCTCTTCCCCACTTTTTCATCTAAGATTTAGTGTGTCTGGATTTATGTTGAGGTCTTTGATCCACTTAGACTTTAGTTTTGTGTAGCATGTTAAATATGGATCTATTTGTATTTTTCTACATGTAGACAACCAGTTGGACCACCATCATTTGTAGAATTCTCAATAGAGGAATATTGAATGGCAGAGAAACACTTGAAGAAATGCTCAAAGTCTTTAGTTATCAAGGAAATGCAAATCAAAACAAACCTGAGATTTCACCTTACACCCATCAGAATGGCTAAGATCAAAAACTCAAGTGACAACACATGCTGGAGAGGATATGGAGAAAGGGGAACCCTCCTCCATTGCTGATGGGAATGTAAACTGGTACAACCACTTTGGAAGTCAATCTGGTGCTTTCTCAGACAATTAGCAATAGTGCTTCCTCAAGACCCAGCTATACCACTCCTAGGCATATATCCGAAATATGCTCAACTATACAAGGACAATTGTTCAACCAAGTTCTTAGCAGCTTTATTTGTAATAGCCAGAAATTAGAAACAACCCAGATGTCCCTAAATGGAGGAATGGATACAGAAATTTTAGTACATTTACACAATGGAATACTACTCAGTAATTGAAAAAACAAGGAAATCATGAAATTTGCAGGCAAATGGTGAAAACTAGAAAAGATCATCCTGAGTGAGGTATCCCAGAACCAAAAAGACACACATTGTATATACTCACTTATAAGTGGATATTAGACATATAACATAGGATAAACATATTAAAATCCGTATACCCAAAGAAACTAAACAAGAAGGAGGACCCTGGGTAAGATGATAAATCCTCACTCAAAAAGGTAAACATAATGGACTTTAGAAGAAGGGGAAAACAGGGAACAGAACAGGAGCCTACCACAGAGGGCCTCTGAAAGACTTTACCTAGCAGTGTATCAAAGCAGATGCTGAAGCTCATAGCCAAACTTTGGGCAGCGTGCAGGAAATCTTATGAAAGAAGGGGAGATGAAAGACCTGGAGGGGGCAGGATTTCCACAGAACCAACAAACCAAAAAATCTGAGAGTAACAGAACCAAAAAACCTGGAGCCAGGGGTCTTTCCTGAGACTGATACTCCAGCCAACGACCATGTATGGAGATAACCTAAAACCCCTGCACAGACGTAGTCCATGGTAGCTCAGCCTCCAAGTGGGTTCCCTAGTAAGGGAACGGAGGTAGGAGGGAGAGGCTGTCTTTGACATGAACTCAATGTCTGGCTCTTTGATCACCTCCTCCTGAGGAGGGAGCAGCCTCACCAGGCCAAAGAGGAAGACAATGCAACCACTCCTGATGAGACCTGATAGACTAGGGTCAGATGGAAGGGGAGGAGGACCTCCTCTCTCAGTGGAATTGGGAAGGGGTATCTGAGGAGAAGACTGGGGCTTGGGAGGGGACAAAGGAGAGGCCTACAGCTGGGATACAAAATGAATTAATTTTAATTAATAAAAAATAAATTAATTAAAATATTGTTTACATATAATCACAGACTAAGAGCTGGTGGAATCCTGTATAAAGATAAATCCTTGTTCCAAGAATGTGTGAAATAGATGCAAAGATTGCTGTTGCTCATTTGCAGAAATCCTCAGGCAACTTAATGACCAACTGCAACCACAATTGCACTCCATGATCTATGAGAGAGGCTAGGAAGTCTCTGTACTGTTTGTGTATCAGTGGAATGTCACAAAGTGTAAAGATCACATCACAGTCATCACAGGTTAGGTAGATTTTTAGGGTCTGTCATATGAGCAGGTATCCAAAGGGGTTGACTCTCAAGAGTATAAATAAGCTCAAATAATGAAGATGTAGCCTTCAGAGTATACACACACGCACACACACACACACACACACACACAGACATCTAAGAGACAGCTAACTTTGCATTAGTTTCAGATTTGCAATGTTAGTTAACACTGAGCAGATCAGTAGCTTTGTCAGTGTCAGTGATACAGAAACCCTGGACAGACCATAATCACTCCATAATTGGACAAAAACAATCAGCCTTATCTGTGTGATAACTGATTGCCCATCCTGTCTTCAGAAAGCAAACTTGTGTTTGTTTGTTTGTTTACGCCTTGAATCAGTGTGTCAGGTCAGGTTCCTTGGAGAAAGCTTCGTCAAATCAATGTTATGTTTGTGCCCCTGAAGAAAGAAAGACGTGGTTATGATCTTTCCAGGACAGACTGTGGGAGAGCTAGGTTACCGATTTACTCTCCAGACAACCATTTAAATATATATTGCGTTTCACTGGTGTTGGTGACAAATTGTAGTTGAGACAATCACTGACTAGAACATGGCAACTGCATTTACAGTCGCAAAATGTGTACCAAGTTCTGATGGAACGGGGATTTTAGTGATGCTGTATACAAGGGCCATCATAATTAGAACTGAAGCATTAAAACTTCTGTAAAACACAATGAGACTTCAATCAAGCATTCTAATTATAAGACTTGGCCCAATTATGCCGCATTGATTGTAGCACATATACACTTGGCTCAATCTCAATGCATCAATCACCTATTTAGAGGGTTCTACTGGCAATGGGATGTTTTAACAGGATGTTATATCCATGCCATTTGTTGGCAAACAAGTAGTATCAGATGTTAAAATGAAACTTTCTATACTTGATAATTCCCAAAAAGAACACTGAAGAATAGACTGTTAATACTCTCAAAGAAGTGATAAAATGCTTAGAAAGAACAACCTAGGGAGGAAGGGTTTGTTTTGCTCTTGGATTTAGATAGTTTGGATCCATAATAGAGAATGTGGAGTAGCATTCTCCATGTTTGTACCCTGGTGTTCTGGAAGTAGAGGAAACAGAAACAGGAAGCACCTGGGAGAGCTGTAGCCCCAAAAGCATATGCCCACGGACATACTCCACAATTAGACTCCAACTCCTCCTGCATCCCCTCCTTATCCTGTTCTTCCTCCTCATCTCCTGTTTCTTGTTTCTCCTCTTCTGTAAGTTGACTCTCTGGCATTATCATCTCCATCTCATCCAGCCTCCAATTATACAGTGTTTGTTGGCATGGCAAAAGGACCTGGATTCTAAGCAAACTGAAATTACCCTTGTCATTGGCTGCAGCAGCACCGTGGGAAATTTTTCCTCAAACCCCAAGACCAAGAGTCTTTGGCCAGAAAGGCTGCAGTAAATCACCATGTGGAAACCACTTTAAATTTCCTCAGTATGCCACATGGTTATTAGACTTCTTCCAAACTACAGGCCACCAAAGGGCACAAGGAATATCTAATTTTTTTTTTTCATTTTTGTTTTTTTTTTTTTTTCAATGCAGTTTATTCAGGAACCTTGAACAATCCTCGGACCCTGGGGAAAGCCAGCCCACAGCTTAAATAGCCTCTGGGTAGCCAACCCAGGCGTGCCACGTGGGCAATGCAGATAGGTCCACATACATGGAAGCAAGCCAGATCCTCAGCCTTAGCCAAATGTGGAATTGTTCATGACAGAGAGCACTCACCTTTTTTATCAGAGCACTTGGTGAATGGAGATCTTTGTCTGTGTCCCAAGGTGACAGCCATTCGCTGAGCCTATCACTAGGTATAGCTTATGCTGAAATAAAGAAATCCACTCCTGTCTGATGGGTCTGAGGTGAGACACAGGACTTGTTGAGTCACCTTAAAGAAAATCTGGTTCCATCTTATTTTCAAAATCCCAAGTATTGAAATTTTACACTCAGGTTTATGAATCTTTAAGAGGCTCAGGATATGCATTCAAAATAAGTATCACTGAGCAACACATTTCCAAAGGTGCAGGGGGAGAAAACATTAACACACAAATGAGAAGAATAACAAAGCCTAACAATGTCATTACCTAAGTAAGCTGTTCATGGCACAGCTTACAGAGGCAGGGTAGATGCCCCTCAAGCTTGAAAGTGGCAATGGCTTCCCCAGACATGTGTAAGTCATGGGATGGGGACCTCTCAGGAGTCACAGAAAGAGGATTGCTCTGATTGCATAGTAGTTGGACTTAGGGACTAGGTGAGAACTTTAATTCATGAAAAAGGGCATCAGTTGTCTGAACTTTCCCACCACTGTGAGAAAAGAGAGCAGAATTGCTTATCATTTTACTCAGATGCAGAAGAGCAAGTGGAGGGGGATTACTGAGAAGTAATTATTATAAAAGAATTTACTAGGGTATCAAATGATGTATCCGGTCTCTAAATATTATTTCGTATCACATGAAAGCAATATTTAATATTAAAACCGAACAATGTACATAAAAATGAGTGCATGATTATACAATATCAATGCTAACATTTAGAAATTTAAATAAATTTAACGTTGAGGAACATTAAAATGTGAGAAAAACATTGAATAAGAAGAATCTAAGTTGGAGTCTTATGTAGCGTGCATAATAATTTAGAGTCATATGAAGTGATATACACATGTAATTAAATTTCAGACCCTTTTTAAAGAATTAGTTGATGATTGTAGTAAGCTGCATGTGATGTTACCTTTCAACAATTATGTAAGCAGATTTACTTCTGAATAGGCTGATTTTTTCTGCTTAAATTATCAAGCATTAAAACTGAATCTAAGTAATTTAGCATTAAATATGTATAAACATTAAGAGAGAAAAGGTAGCTGTTTATCTCAGAGACAAGAAACTAAAGACAGCTGAATTGGTAACAACCCTGTAAATTTTACATTCACCAAGCGGCAATGCTCTGGGTAGAGATGTGTTTTCTGACGTCACTAAGATTTAGAGATCAATTCCATAAACTGCTGGCTATTTCTAAATGTTTCAGATGGACCTGAGTCCCACTTTGCACCCAATATTCTAAACGCAATCATTCATAACCCTATTACCTGGACTCACATGTTTTAAATATCATTTGCTGAAAATAATATTCTCAAAAAAATGCATTCCAAAATGACAACTTTCCTAAAGAAGGAAAATAAATATTGAAGTTCAGTATATGTATAGTTGAAATAAGTGGGGCTGTGGGAAGAAAACATGATATTTTGAATAAATTCTGTAAAATGCTTTGCAGTATTTCAGTAAAAATAGCAGGTATAATTTTAAAATAATGCCTGAAAATATTTGTCAAAATATTTTCTTTAGTAGATAAGTGTATAACCATTTTTCTTTCTCCTAAAGAAAAAATAATCTGAGCCTGTGGCCTGGAAGGGTGGCTGCAATGTTAAGAGTGAGTACCCAACATTCAGAGGACCCAAGCGTGGCCCCCAGTACCACATCAGGACACTCACAGTGACTGATCTGTATCTCAATTCCAGGGATCTGGTTCCCTCTCCTGCTTTCCTTAGATATCTGCCTTTATATGCACATACACACAGATACATACACACGCATAAAAATAAAATTAACTTTTAAAAATATAAATTAAAAGATTCTATCCAGGCATAGCAGCACACACTTAAAACCCAGCACTGAGGAGGCAGAGGCAGGTGGATCTCTGTAAGTTCAAGTCCAATCTGATCTACAAAGTGAGTTCCAGAACAGCCACAGCTTTTATAAAGAGAGATCTTGTCTCAAGAAAACAAACAAAAAGAACAACAAATAAACAAAACTTTGAGGACAGAGTTTAAAATCTAAGAGAAAAAAAAAAAACTATATGCTGTTGGATGAAAGAGTATGTTTTTCTTTTGAGAATGGCCTAAAATATCACAAGCCAGCAGAAACTTGAGGCTGTAGTTGTAGAAATTAAATTCTGAAGGTATAATTTAAGCCATGTACTCAAAAAGTCCTAATTAAAAAAGTTACCAAAGAGCAAGGGATAATTAGCTACAAAATCAGATTTAAGTCCTCAAAGCACTAGCTGAAAGATGACATTGTAATCAAGACAAATGTCAATCCTTGATGACAAGAGACAATATCTACTAGAAAAATAAAATAAACTTTAATTAGAAAAGTGATTTTCTATACACTGGTGATTTTCTATACATTGGTGACTGACATAAAATTATACAAAATAAGCTTACATAGACAGAAGTCACCATGCATAAAATACTGCCTCTTTCACAATTAGCTGAAAGTAAATTACAAAGGCATTTTGTTTTTCTTCATAGAAATACCCTTCTCTATATGATGGAAGAATTTCAAGGACCATGTTCTTTTAAAAACACATGTAACCATTCAAATGATCTCATGCTCACTATGTCACTGGGGAATACTTTTGGGTTTAATTAACAATGTATTATATAGTTTGTTTTATATGATAAAGATGTTATTAAATTGGCAAGCAACTAGTAAGTAGGTTACTAATTGTTACCGGCAAGTTACTAATTGTAACGAGGCACTGGAGGCACTGGGTCTTTCTAATTTCCCTGCCATCTTTATCATTGGATTGTCTCTCATTTAGCATTACCATTTAATGTACAGTATGATAACCACAGACTCGTGGGTACATTAAAGAAATGATGGCAGAGAGGAGTAAATGCTAGCCAATCTGTCTCTATGGTAGGTAGTCATGATTGTCCACTTGATCCAATCTGGAGGGACATGCCTGTGAGGGATTTTTGCTTAATTTGAAGTGTGAAGATTGACTTCTCATACAGATCCTTAAGAAAGATACATACATTTTTAGTCCAGACTTTTTGAACTGAAAAAAACCTATCTCTATCTGATACCATGCCTTCTGCTGGAAGCCTCTACAAGGACATGGAAGAAGGAAGCCTTTGTTCTTTGCTTGTTCGCTCTCTCCTTGCTGGCAAGTCCATTCCATCACTAGCATCATTTTATATGTCCTGCTACTCTAGAGCACCCTGAGTAATAACTGTCTAAAGCAGAAATGTTATTATTAATTTTTATGATTATTAATCATTGTTATTATTATCATGTGTGACATGTGTGGCCACATGTGTTCCATGGCACCTTTGTGGAGGTCAGAGGATATGTCTGTGGAGCCAACACTCCCTTGACATGTGTTCCAAGGATGGAGGTCAAGTTGTGAGGCTGTCACTGTGTAGGTACTTCACCCTCTAACCCAGTGGCTCTCTGCCTTCCTAGCACCGCAACCCTTTAATCCAGCTCCTCATGCTGTAGTGACCCCTAACCAGAAATAATTCTGTTACCACTCCACCATTGTAATTTTGCTGCTGTTATGAATTGTGATATTTTCTGAAGATAGGCATTTGCCAAAGGTGAGACCCACATGTTGAGAATTGGTGCTCTAAGACAATTTGACTCCTTGCCCCCAGATGTTTCATGGCCATGTTTGGTTAGACATGAGAAACACAGCCATATTTAACTTAAGAGACAAAAGGAAAACACTACAGTTGAAATTATCCACAAAGTTTTTTTTTATATATTTTTTCTTTTTACCCTACACATTCTTTGTGTGTGTGTGTGTGTGTGTGTGTGTGTGTGTGTGATGTTTCCCATTTAGTGTTTCATGGGATTCCTGTTTGTGTGACTAAGTGGGTCTCGGCATCCATATGTTTCTTTTGAATTTCCTTGGGCTCTTTTCCTTCTGGTTTCTGTTGTTTGTTTGTTTTGTTTTGTCCTATTCTGATGCGTTAACTTTTATATTATTGGGTTTTATTACTATTTCTTAAAGCCTGTTTGTTTTCTTTTTTTTTTTTATCAGTTACATTTTATTAACTCTGTATCCCAGCCATGTCCCAATCCCTCATTCCCTCCCAGTCCCTCCCTCCCTCCCTCATCTCCACCATGCCCCTTTCCAAGTCCACTGATAGGGGGGACCTCCTCCCCATTCATCTGATCCTGTTTTATCAGTTATCTTCAGGACAGGCTGCAAAGCCCTCCTCTGTGGCCTAACAGGACTGTTCCTCCCTTTGGGGGTGGGGAGGCCAAAGAGCCAGTCATTGAGTTCCTGTTAGAAATAGTCCCTGTTCCCCTCACTTTGGGAAACCAATTGGTTACTGAGCTACCACAGGCTACCTCTGAGTGGAGGTTTTAGGTTATATCCATACATGGTCCTGGGTCTTTTCTGAGACTGACATTCAACCAAGGGCCTGTTTGTTTTCTAATGAGAAAAAAAGGAGTGAGGTAGATCTGGATGGGAAGGGAGGTGGGGAGGAACTATGAGGAGTGGGGAAAGGAGAAACCATAATCAGAATCTATTATATGAGAAAAAGTTATTCTCAATAAAAGGGGGAGGGAGAAATTTAAAAACAACCATGTTTTTAAGCTTGAATATGTTGAACCATCCCTGTATCCCTGGGATGAAGCCTACTTGATCATGGTGGATAATGTATTTGATGTTTTCTTGGATTCGGTTTTCAAGTATTAAATTGAGTATTTTTTAGTATTTTGTTCATGAGTGAAATTGGCCTGAAATTCTCTTTGTTGATACTCTCCTAAGCTACAGACAGGAGCCTGACAGAGTTGTCCTCTAAGAGGCTGTGCCCAACAGTACCTCAAAACAGATGCCAAGACTCACAGAAAAACAGTGGGTGATGCATAGGCAGTCTTGTGGAAAAGTGGGAGATTTAGGTAAGTCTGATCCTTTTAAAATGAGCACACACCTGAAAATAGAGAACATCTTACTCTGCATCATGGAGGTATGTACTGTGGTATACAACGGTGATTGTACTTAGGTATTTCCTTGGGTTAGCCTTTCATGGAAAATGAGACCAGAATGCCTCATGTCTATTATTCAGGCATTAAATGAATTAATATCATCACTCTACATTTCATATTAGTTCAAAACAAAGTAAGGTATCTATCTATATAGGTTTCAAAGTAAGCATTTCTTGCCACCTTTAATAATTACCGTGATATGCTAAATACCCTTCTTCACTTCTCCACTTAAGCCCACTCATTTATGAGTATCAGGATTGTTCTTTTCAAAACTCAGTTTGATAGATAGATAGATAGATAGATAGATATAGTTAGATAGGTAGAGATATATTGTTCAGGAGTGAGGCAAGTCTTTGTGTCTTTGATCAGTCACAACTGTGTGTTAAAGGCTTGTGTGTGTAGGCTCAGTCCAGGATGGCAGCATCCGTAGGAGACAATGCAGAAAAGCTCTAGAAGGTAGAGATAACAGAAAGGAATTTGGATCACTGAGCTGATGGCCTTAAGGGGCTACTGGTTCCCTACTCTTATCCTGTCCCTCTGTCTGTCTCCTAGCCTACATACTGTACAATGCCCTGCTCCATCACATTCTCCTCACCATGGTATTCAGATGATAATAGTCTTCAAAGTGCTGGCCTCTACCAAGCATAGGTGGAAACTATGAGACAAGGCTACTCTTCCTTCTTGGTAAGTTGATTGTCTCTTGTATTATGCTATAATAATGGAAGGGAAAGCTAACAGGCAAAAAAATTCAACCTGTTTTCATCAATAATTGATATGAAAATTTTATTGCATTTGATGACATTGCCTTTATAATTCCAACAATCCCTAAGTACAAATGATGATGTTGACAGTCAAATGGTTACCTTATCCTTTACAAAAGCAAACAAACCACCCAAAATGTGAAATAACCAAGTATTTTCTCATCACACACAAAAAAATCAGCCACTTGATCAGATATGGTGAGTTGTGTGAGACAAGAGAAAGATGGTCAAATCATGCAATGTTTTCAGTGCTTCTATGTAGAAGTTATGTAAAAATTAATTCCACTTTCAGTTTCAGTGTCAATCAAGTATGAGGACAATGTTTGATATTCTGAAAGAGGGAATAAAATAAAAATAATATATATATAATAAAAATATTTATTTTACAGATTTGCTTTCATTTTCTATCTTGGTCTCAGATTATCTTCAGCGTTAGTATACATTTTTTGAGAAAATGCTAATCTGCTTATGTCATCAAAATTATTTTCTGTTTTCTCAAAAATGACTCACAAATATCCCCAGGAGATAGTTACTAAGACCTAGCCTGAGCTATCTGGCATAGTATCTTTGTCATCTGAGCATGTGCAGATAGCAAAATTTACTGTTAACAGATGAAAGCAGGTTGTTAGAGTCATGAGAATAATTTTTTTAAAAATATCTGGAAAAGTCAAATAAGAAGGCACACATTCTAGAGTTGACATATGGAATACTGAATTAATTTATGAATGCAGAGTAGTGTACGGATTGTAGTAAAGGGGTTTAAATATGATTGCTCTTGTTATTGTTGTTTGTAAAAGAGAGCCTAAGATTTGTGAGCCACCGTCTTACGAGATAAGAAGAAAATCCATGAAATGTGGAATTTTAAGTAGGGTAAAGGTCAATGTGAACTTGAGTGAGAACTTCACATTCTATCTCACAGCAGTGAGGCTGAGTTTACACTGAGTCTGGGTTTGTCTGTCATCAGCCCTGTACTGGTTTCGAAAACCAACCAACTAAAAACACAGCCGGATTCTTGTGGCAACTCTCCCCATAAATACTGTGTCTAGAAATACATCCTCTGACTGGGGCAGATTTGTCAGTAGGATTATCTTACCATACAAAACTTAGTGCCACTCAATTGTAAAGAAAAACCTGCTAATTTAGTGCTTCCAATTTGGGCTGAAATGTTACTTTGTCACTGTGTCTGTGTGATCTTAAGGAGAAGACGTGAGGAACACAGCACATCCCTGTGCATCCAGTACTGACATTTACACAGGGACTCACCGTTGTCAGTGGGACGAGCACATTAAATTCCTTCTCACACAAATGCACCAGGCCCAGAGGAAATGGAAAAGCAGTGCGCTGTCATGTGGGTCACATCTGATAGTTCCTTTACAGTTTCACAATGGAATTGAGAATGACGAGTTCAAAATGAACGAGGAAAGGCAGGGGCTTTTTCCACTCAAAAAATCATAAGTAGGAAATTTTCTCTTGACTGCATTTTAAAGTATAATAAAACACGTTTACAAAATAAGTAAATATGTATTTCCAATTTTTCACTTTATCTAGGCATGGGATTAAGTGTTATTAACCAGTAGATTGGAAATATTGACTTGATAAGATAAAATTGAGGGTTTGAAATAGAAATTCAGAAATGTAAGATGCAGAAATGTAATATATTTATCAACTAGCACATCCATGTCATTTTAAATTATTAGATCGATAAATAAATTTGGGATTATGAGTATGTATAATATTAGGAAAGTAATTTTATAAGAAATAGGATCTACATTTTTCTGACTTCTTATTCAGAAGTTTCTGTTTTCCTTCTGAACACATTACTGAGTAAAGTTCTTAAGTTCATAATAAGTAGACAAAATTATACAGCTTAAAGTGGAGAAACACGTAGTTCATAAAAAATCTACAAACATAATCATATCGATATGTTTTATTATATAAAGCTTTAAATATCTAAAGATTAGATCATGCTGACCATGCTGACTTTTGAGGAGACTTGATATCTCTAAAGCAGTCCAGAGCAAACATATTTGATGTCAGAGGGATAGCCATGACAACAACTTTAAAACAAAGAGCATATAAAACATTTTATAGCTTGTTAGTCTGTAGCATAGGCAAAAATGATTTAATTGGTTTAAAATATTTTTTATTTAGCATTTAAGAGAAATGGAGAATGTAGCAGAAAATATAAGTAGAAAGCTGTCATGAGGTAAAAACTGAATTATTGTTGAATTATTAAAATCATTAATGAACTCTGCACTCTACTGAAGCTTTGGTTATGAGTCTCAGCATCTGCTTTGATATGCCACTGGGAATGTAGGGAATCATATGATAAAACGGGCAGGAGCTCCACAAAGACCAAATATATCAGGGCACGGGGGTCCTCTATGAGACTGTTTTCCAACCAAGGAACATATATGGATATAACCTAGAACCCCTGCTCAGATGTAGCCCATGGTAGCTCAGTATCCAAGTGGGTTACCCTAGTAAGGGGAAGAGGAACTATTTCTGACAATGACTGGCTCCTTTACCTCCCCCAGCTCCCTGAGAGAGGAACAGTCTTACTAGGCCACAGAGGAGGACATTGCAGCCAGTCCTGAAGATACCTGATAAGCAAGGATCCGATGGAAGGGGAGGAGGTCCTCCCCTAGCAGTAGTCTTGGAAAGAGACAGGGAGGAGATAAGGGAAGCAGGGTGGGGTTGGGACAGAATGAAGGAGGGGGCTACGGCTGGGATACAAAGTAAATAACCTGTGATTAATATTTAAAAATAAAAATTAATATTAAAAATGAAAATAAATCATTAATGAAGATTTGGTTCTTCAGTTACACTAAGAAACATTGTGTGCATGCGTGGGCGCGCACACAGATACACATACTTTCCAGAAGACTTGTGTGATGGCTATTCTTAGTTGTCAAGATATCTGTCAATATCTTGATTATATCTGGAATTAGCTAAAACCCAATGGACTGGGCACACCTGTGTGAGGCTTTTCGTGACTGGATCATTTGAGGCACATATACACTAAATCCAGCCCCACCTTCTGCTGGCAGCCTATAAAAAGAACACGGGGGAAGGAAAGTTTTCCTCTTTGCCTGCTTGCCCTCACTCTCAATAACAAATTCATCCCTTCAGTGTCACTAGAGTGTACTTCATTGGGATTACGGTATATATGCAAAACCAGCTCAAACATCTAGCCTTAAGGATTGAACAACACTAGATTTTTAAACTTTCCATCATGAGGAAGGCATTATTGAACTAGCTAGACCATAGCCTGAAACCCACTCTAATAAATTCCTTTATATGTAGATCAATTCTATCAGTTCTGTTTCTCCAGAGAAGCTTAGCTAATACAAAGAATAAGGCGTCTCACTTTGATGGTTGGAAAAGTTCACGTTCAGAGGTGTGTAATTATTTCCTCAAGGCCCCTGGATTGGCAATGAGCCGAAATTAGAGCAGGAGGCTCTTTCATCCTTATTAGACTAGGATTTAAAAACCAATGTGAAATCTAAAGGAGACTGTTACTATGGTGAACAAAACAGAAATCAAGTAGACTAGCTATTCCACTTGTAGACACGCGTACGTGAAGAAGGATCAAAAAGTAAAACAGCATTGGAAATGGAGGCTACTGCAGATGTACCTCTCTATACACATTAAATACAGTCCAGGAACCTAGTAAAGTCATTTGATAATACTCAATTATTTAGGAGAAGATGTCCTAACTATAGGCCATCTAACTATAGCATGGCTAGCTTTTCAACATAAAGTAACATTTGGAAATTACAAAGATTAATGGAAGCACAGTTTGTGGTTAAAATCAATGCACCTTCAATAGCTATAGTTCAATATAACTGATAGTTGAAAATATATGTGTACAATTTAATGATTTTAGACATCTGTAGTCATGACACCATCACTTATATCAAACCAACAATTCTAGACTTGTGGCATTTAATCTTGTTTTTATTTGACTGTTTTGGATGGTGGACATTTAATGTGAATGACATCCTTTTATCAAACAAGAAATATACAATACCAGGGTGTTCATTCCTAGTACTTCTTTATTCCCCTACATAACCAAGTAGCTAGTGTCCATTAAGTAAACAAAGTTTCTGTCTTCTACATATCTGTGAGTTTTACTGTACTGGCATTGTTAATCTATAATGCTTGACACAATAATTCTTTCTTATAGAGAATGCTATCCTTCCTCGAGGACTAGTTTCCATGAGTTGTAGAAATATAATGTTCTCTTACATCCAGCCCCAAATTTGCAATTTTCAAAGTATATGATGGCTTTGAAAATGGATATGAGGAGAAATTAATATAAAATATTAGGTCATTTTCAAGGTTTTTTTATTATTATTTTATGAGTGGCACTTGGGCAATTCTTGTGAGTACTTTAAATAACACACATCTAGTGAAAGGAGACTTTGCTGCTACCTCCAAATCACATTCCCTGGTTGTAGTTATTGTGACAGTCTGTCATGATTTCATACCCCTTACCCCCAAACCCTATGAACCTTATATGTGCATGTGAGCAACACACACGTATGTGCTAAGCATGGCTTCTCACAGAGTGAGTACTTGTGCTCCCACAGTTAAATATGTGTGTGCACATCCAAAGATTTCTCTTTGAATCACTGAGAGTTGACACTCTGTGTCCTAGCATTAGGCGGTTGCACAGCATGTAGACTTTCCTTGCCAGGCTTCTAGCGCTATCTTAGCTAGTTTTGAGAACTTTCGTTGTTGCACGATGAACACAGGAAGCATCTTCAAATTGATTTTTCTGTAAATTAGATTTCAGAAACTGCAATTAAGTTATCCAGCTTACATGCTCTGCTCCAAAATACAGCAGGCACTCTGCGAGTGAATGTGAATATCCATTTCCTCGGCGCGTGTCAGTGTTTGTAATTGCCAGACGGAGGCTAAGGGCATTCATCCTCACACATGACACTAGAAGTTTAAAACCACAGTAAAGGCTAAAGACAACTGACATTACAGTAAAGGATGTGGATGTCAAACAGACAAGGTGCTCTATACCCATGTGCACACTATCCCAACTTTGCTAAAAAAAAAAAAACCCTCAGTGGATGAAACGAAGCTGCATTTTATTTAGATTTTAAATTTATTTCCATAATTATTTCAGCCAGTTGCTGTAATTTTTCCTGTAAAGTAGCTCATGATATAATTTGACTGTTTTTTTTTCCGTTTCTTTGTAGGCAACATCAGTGTTATTGTGCATTAAAAATTTCCTCTTAAAGTTTAAGATTTTTTTCCAATAGCTCAGTAGCCCTTTAAATTTCTGCATATTATTTGAATGTCCTACTTTTTTCAGTTAGTGAAAAGATACTTTAATCTTTTCTTGTAGAAAATTTCAAATACATAAAAGTAGAATGATACCCTGATGGGTAGAGTCATTCAGAGGCCCCCTGTGGAAGGCTCCTGTCCTGTTCCCTGTCTTGTTTCTGATGTCTTCTCCTGTTTGCCCTTCTGAATGAAGATTAAGCCCCTTCCCTAGGGCCCTCCTTGTTGTTTAGCTTAGGACTATAGATTTTAGTATGATTATCCTATATTATATGTCTAGTATCCACTTATAAGTGAGCATTTACCATATGTGTCTTTCTGCTTCTGGGTTATTTCACTCAGGATGATCTTTTCTAGTTACATCCATTTGCCTGCAAATTTCATGATTTCCTTGTTTTTACTAGCTGAGTAGTATCCCATTGTGTAAATCTACCACAATTTCAGTATCCATTCCTCGACTGAGGGACATCTACATTGTTTCCAGATTCTGGCTATTATGAATAAATCTGCTATGAACATAGTTGACCAAATATCCTTGTTGTATGGTTGAGCAGCTTTCAAATATATACCTAGGTGTGGAATAGCTGGATCTTGAGGTAGCATTATTCCTAATTTTCTGAAAAAGGGCAAGGATGATTGCCAAAGTGATTGTACAAGGTTACATTCCCACCAGCAATGGAGGAGGGTTTCTCTTTCTCCACATCCTCTCTAACATGTATCATCCTTTGACTTTATGCACTTAGCCATTCTGAGGGGTGTAAGGTGGAATATCAGGGTCATTTTGATTTGCATTTCCCTGATGACTAAGGATTTTGAACATTTCTTTAAATGCTTCTCTGCCATTTGATATTCCTCTGTTGAGAATTCTCTTTAGCTCTGTACCCCTGTTTTAATTGGATTACTTGGTTTGTTGGCGTTTGACTTCTTTAGTTCTTTATATACTCTGGATATTAGCCCCCTGTCAGATTCAGGGATAGTGAAGATCCTTGCACAGTCTGTAGGCTGTGATTTTGTTCTGTTGATAGTGTCCTTTGCTTTACAGAAGCTTTTCAGTTTCGTGAAGTCCATTTACTGATTATTGATTTTAGAGCCTGTGCTGTTGGTGTTAAGATTCATAGCCAAACTTTGGGAAGATTGCAGGAAATCTAGAGATAGGGAAGATAGAAAGACCTGGAGGGGACAGGAACTCCACAAGGAGATCAATAGAGCCAAAAAATTTGGGCTCAAAAAGTCCTGCAGAGACTTATGAATCAACCAAGGACCATGCATGGAGAGGACCTAAACCTCCTACTCAGATGTAGCCCATAGGGCAGCTCAGTCTCTATGTGGGTTCCCTAGGAAGGGGAGCAGGGACTGTCTCTGACATGGACTCAATAGCTGACTCTTTGATCACCTTCTCCTGGCAGGGTGGCCTTAATAGGCCAAAGAGAAAGAGGGCCCAGACAGTCCTGATGAGACCTCATAGGCTAGGGTCAGATAGTAGGGGAGGAGGATCTTCTCTATTAGTGGACTAGAGGAGGGACGTAGAGGGGGAAGAGGGAGGGAGGGTGGGATAGTGAGGAGATGAGAGACAGGGCTACAGCTGGGATACAAAGTGAATAGATTGTAATAAAGAATAATAATAAAGAAAAATATTTAAAAAGAAAGTAGAATGATACAGTGAGGTTTCACTTGACATTTCATATATGTATCATGTGCATTTGATGTTGTAATCCTCACCCTTTCCCGGTCTCACTTCTCCACCCCATCGTTTCTTAAACTTCTGACCCAGCAAATATTGCTTCTATCTTAACATATCACATATGCAAATGTCTCTACTTACTCCACTCACATTGTACATCAGAGGAAAAACAACATCTTTAATGAATAGTCCGTGGATACATACATGTAGAGACTGAAACGAGTTTCTCATCTCTCACCCTGAACAACACTGCTCCACATGGACCAAGAGGCTCAGCATAAAAGGCCAGATATTTGGAAAGTGGTACAAGAACACACCTCAGCATACACGCACAGGTAAGGGCTTTCTGAATTGGACTTGGTAGCACAAGAAACAACTAAAACACTTCTGTCCAGCTGAGGGGACTATCAGTGAAGAAGCAACCCTCAAGGTGGGAGTCAATGTTTGCTGCCTGTTGTCCAAACAGAAGGTCCATATCCGAATGCCTTTAGTAAAACTAGATGATAAACTAATAACAACAACTAATGAAATAACAACCAATAACTAATAATTCAATAATAATTTATTTAATTATTTAATAAATTATAACCAATAAGTAATAGCTAAAAATGATAATAACTAAAAAAAACTAAATAAACTTGTCTGCAACCAAGATCAGCCATCACAATCTACTTGATATCCAAACATACTATTTTAACTTAAACATTCCATTCTTTGCCCTTAAAGTCATATGTTTACCTCATGTGCAAAATTGATTTATTCCTTCGCTAAAAGTCCACAAAATCTTAGCAGTTCCAACATTGTCCAGAAATCTAGGTGTGGAGTATATCTGGGAATTCAAATAAAATCTCTTAATTGTGAAACCTTGTTTAAAAAATAAGTATTTTTCATATATAGTGGCACAGAAGAAATTCTTTTTTAAATCTCAGGTCATTGACAGAGCATGATGCCCAGTGTAAGAACATTGTTGGTTCAAGGTTGAATGTATCCCAGGTCTATAGGTATAAACATAAATATTTAGAACTCAATTCGACAATATAAACAGTGAGCAAAATTAACAATATCAAACTATTTTCTAAAATATACCACCTCCCTAGTCATGGGATTTTGGCTTACAGGGTTACAGTACAAAGCATGAAATTTTCTCCTGTAAGGCTTACCTCATATCCAATCAGAAAGCAGTCTTCCTCCAAGCCTCATGTCCCTGTTTATTATTATTATTATTATTATTATTATTATTGCTGTTGCTATTACTGTTGCTGTTCACCCCTATGAGTTCAGCTAGTGCTAACCTCATATCCATCAGGACATCCACTAGGGTATGAGAAATTTCTCAATGGTCACATCCCCCCACAATAGTGATCTTTGTTCCTCATTAGCCATCAGTAGTCAATAGCTTCTCTGTCGGAAGTGGGGGCTGTGAGCCCCTCCCCAGTCTGTGCTGGACTGGGTTGATCGTGTGCAGGCTTTGTGCAGGCAGTCAGAGCTGCTGTGAATGGGTGGGTTCACTAGCCCTATCATTTCCAGAAGACAGTGTTTTGCAGATCTCCCTGCTCTCCCACTCTTACATTTTTTGTTGCCATCTTTCAAGGTGTTCCCTGGGCCTTAGATGGGTGAGTTTTATATATATTACTTGTTTGTGGCTAAGAGCATATAGTCATTTATTATCCGTGCTTTGACCAGTTGTAAGCCTTGCATTAAGCACTACACATTGCCAAAAGCAGCTTCTCTGACTAAGAAATAATAATAATAATAAATGGTTCCCAAATAAGATTAGCAACATTGCAAGACAGTAGGCCAACATGAAAGAATTAGTTGGAATTTTTGTTTTTTTATGTTACCAGCAAGATTTTGGAAAGAAGTGGTTTTAAATGCTATCAACAAGAACATTCTAAGCTAAGGGATGCTCAGGGATAAATTTAATAAAATGTAATATTTTAATAATTAAAATAACAAAATATTGGCAAAGTAGATTAAAGAGGTAAATGTGAGTTTGTGCATATGAGTGGAGTACCCACAGAGTCCACAAGGTGCTGGACCCTGTAGAGCTGGAATCACAGGGTATGAGGGTATGAGTACCAGAAAGCTAAAGTCTCAAAGTTCTTAAGATGTCAGAGTTCCACAGTGCTGGCTGAGAAACCCAACAATTTTAATCCACCTGACAGGGACTGTTTTCAAACCCTTGAAAAGCTGCATCCCATCAAGGCTCATCGTCCACAATGCACTCCTGAGATTAACAAGACTAGGGCTTCCTACAACGAATTCAAAAAGGGACTGTAAGGCTGCAATAATTGGGACAGTTAAACACTAAAAGAGGCCCAACAACCTAGAGTTTTCTTTTCTTTTTCTCTGGAGGAGAGTATGGTGGTCAGTGTTAATTATCAAATTGACAGACTCTGGAACGCCCTGGAATGGTCTGTGAAAATTATTTTGGTTAAATTGCTTGAGTGTGAAGTACAGTCTTGTGAGTGGAATTGGTGGAGTGCTGGTGACAGAGTGGTGCTGGAAGACCCGCACTGTGCAAACAGAAAGGGGCACTCGGGCAGCCGCTGTCTTCACTGCTCTGTGTCTTCCCTTTGGTCCACGGTGATCAGCTGCCTTTCGTGCCCAACCATGAGGAACCATAGCTTGAAACGTGAGGCAGCATAAACCATTCTTCTATTCAGTTGCTCTGGACAGGATATTTTCTCACAGAAATGATGAGGTGATTAAAACAAATAGTAACGTAGACCAATTTTTTTTGTGTGTGTCTAGTGGTCACTGGTACTTCTTTTAAGAATTATATGCTGAAAGGGGAGGAGGTCCTCCCCTATCAGTGGACTTGGAAAGGAGCAGGGAGGAGATGAGGGAGGGAGGGTGGGATTGGGGAGGGAATGAGGGATACAGCTGGGATACAGAATTAACAAAATGTAACTAATGAGAAAAATAAAATTAAAACAACAACAATAACAAAAAAAAAGATATTTGGCCACAGCTATGAAAAAAATAATAAATAAAAAAGAAAAAGTTTTAATTTTGTTCTCTTAAGATATGTGAATTGAATAAATAATGAGCTTTGTCATGACATTTCCATACATGAATATGATATACCTTGATTATACTCACTTCGTATCAATATGTCCACTTATCACATTCTCTCTTATAGTCTTAGTCTTTTCATCTTTCTTACTAATGTGCTGTTTAATAGATTTCACATGAAAGAAAAACTTGGTTATTCTTCTCTATCTCTTTTTTTTTCTTTTCTTTTTTCTCACCTCCAACTTTGTCTGTTTTATATAGCATTACTCGCAGGTAACATTTTGAATTCCAGTTTTTTTTTATGATTTTTTTTAACTAATAAGCAGTATGGGTTTTCATCTTGACTTTGTGTCCTAGTTGCTAAAATTACATAATAGTAGTTTTCAAAACATTTCTCTTTCTTTCATTTATTTTTTTGGTTTTGCAAGACATGGTTTCTCTGTGTAGCCTTGGCTATCCTGAAACTCAGAAATCCACCTGCCTCTGTAGTACTTCCAAGTACTCAGATTAAAGGTGTGCACCACCACTCCTAGGCATCGTTTTATTTGCTTAATTTTTTTTTAATTAGCACACAAATTAAAGTATTATTCAGCTTGAACAAAAAGAATTATATGCCTATTCCAGTGAAGCTTTTATTAATTGGATTGTTTATTACCTAGTTTTTTGAGTTCTTTGAATGGTCATGATACTAATCCTGCATCATATGTATAACTAGAAAATATTTAATCCCATTCTGTAGGCTGTCTCTACACTCAATTAATTGTTTTCTTTGCTTTGTTGACATTTTATAATTTCATGAAATCCCACTTATCAAAAGTTGGTATTTTTTTTCTGAGCAACAGAGTCATTTAAAGAAGGTACTTGCCAGAAAAGTTGGGGGAAGGATAGAAGGACCTGGAGGTGACAGGAGCTCCACAAGAAAACCAACAGAACCAACTAATCAGGATCCAGAAGGGCTTGTGGAGACTGAAGCACCAATGAAGGTCCATGCATGGACTGGACAGATGTAGCCAATAAGCAGCTCAGGGTTCATTTGGGCCACCTAGTGGACTCTGTTGCCTGCTTTTTGATTTCTTCCCTTGCCAGGGCCATCTTGACATTCTTCAGGGGAAGAGGACAAGCTCAGTCCTCATAGGGACTTGATGAACTGGGATGGTTGGTTCGGGGGGGGGGTGCTCCCTTTTTCTGAGGAAAGGAGGAAGAGGGATGGGGTGAGAAGGAGAAAGGGTGGTACCGAAAAGAGAAGAAGGAGAGGGCTACAAGCCAGATATAAATAGATTAAATAAATAAATAAATAAATAAATAAATAAATAAATAAATTTTTAAAATAAATAAAAAAGAAGGTACTTGTCTAAGCTATTATTTTGAAGGAGAATGAACTTAACCAAAGAAACTGTAAAACCCTCAGAACACAGTGAAAGAAGAAATCAAAGAATATTCTAGAAGTCTGAAATACTTCTTATACTCATGAATTAAAAGAATTGATATTGTTGATAGGACTATACAACCAAAAGCAATCCATAGATTTGAAAGAGTCTCTATCAAAATGCCTATGTTTTCCCTCACAGAAACAGTAAGAAACTCTGTAGCTTTAAATACAACATTAAAGCCCAGATTATCCAAGCAAAACAGCTTTTGGAGTGTTACCATACTTGACTTCAAGTAATACCACTGAGAAACAAAAGCAGCATAGCACTAGAACAAAGCCAGAAACTGCAGAATAGAAAAGAAGACCCAGGTATGAACCCATTCAGCTGCAGGCACATGATACAGAGCATAGATGTATTGCAAAATCCCTTCATATAGAATGTTTTCTTCTTTAATTTTTTTATTTTTATTTTTATTAATTATACTTTATTCACTTTGTATCCTCCCTGTACCTCCCCCCTTCCTCCCCTCCCAATCTCTCCCTCCTTTTTCCCCACCCATGTCCCTCTCCCAGTCCATTGATAAGGGAGGTCCTCTTCACCATCCCTCTGATCCTAGTCTATCATGTCTCATCAGGAGTGGCTGCATTGTCTTCCTCTGTGGCCTGGTAAGACTCCTCCCTGCCAGAGGTGATCAAAGAGCAGACTAATTGGTTCCTGTCAGAGACAGTCCCTGTCTCCATTACTATGGAGGCCACTTGGATACTGAACTGCCATAGGCTGTGCAGGGGTTCCAGATCATCTCCATGAGTGGTCTTTGGCTGGAGTATCAGTTTCACAAGACTTCTGTGCCCAGACTTTTTGGATCTGTTGCTCTCCTTGTGGAGCTCCTGTCCTTTCCAGGTCTTACTATCTCCCACTTCTTTCATAAGATTCCTGGGGAACCTCCTCCACTGCTGGTGGGAATGTAAACTTATACAAGCCACTTGGAAATCAATCTGGCGCTTTCTCAGACAATTAGGAATAGTGCTTCCTCAAGACCCAGCTATACCACTCCTAGACATATATCCAAAAGATGCTCAAGTATACAACAAGGACATCTGCTCAATCATGTTTGTAGCAACTTTATTTTTAATAGCCAGAATCTGGAAACAGCCCAGATGCCCCTCAGTTGAGGAATGGATACAGAAATTGTGGTACATCTATACAATGGAATATTACTCAGTGAAAAAAAAAAAAACAAAAAAACAAAACAAGGAAATCATGAAACTTGCAGGCAAATAATGGGAACTGGAAAATATCATCCTGAGTGAGCTATCCCAGAAGCAGAAAGACACACAGGGTATGTACTCACTCATAAGTGGATATTAGACATATAATATAGGATAAACATACTAAAATCTGTACACCTAAGGAAGCTAATCAGGAAGGAGGACTCTGGCTAAGATGCTCAATCCCCATTCAGAAAGGCAAAGAGGATTTACATCAGAGGAGGGAGAAAACAGGGAACAGGACAGGAGCCTATGACAGAGAGACTCTGAAAGGCTCTACCCTGCAGGGTATCGTGGCAGATGCTGAAACTCATAGCCAAACTTTAGGCATAGTACAGGGAATCTTATAAAAGAAGTGGGAGATAGTAAAATTTTAAAATTTAATTGTAATTATACCACTATGTACACAAATATGAAAAGTGACAGCTTTAAAACATCTTCATTACTACCTAAATGATTGTAGAAAACAAAATAGAAACACAATGTAAATAAATTTCACATTTATTTAATGAGGTCAAGGAGACTATTTTGCCTTCATCCCTGCTGAGAAAATTATTTGGAAAAAAAACTCTAGTAAAATAAGGATGTAGGTAATAATTAACATGGACAATCTGAAAAGATTTCACACCAGGATATACATGGGCTAATCTGGGTTGAACTTCGAAGACTACTTTTGGAATATATATATATATATATATATATATATATATACTCTATACTATATAGTATATTCATATGATACATATGTATATTTACATATGTTATATATATATGTGTGTTACACACATTTTATATGTGTTTTAGGCTTACATATAGAGTATATAGAAGAACTGACAAGTTCTTAGAGTCCAGATACACATGGTATAGGATGTAATACAAGGAGATGAGGATAAAAACATAGCTTTAGTCATATTGTAGCCAACTTTTGTGCCATAAGCAGGATTTTGATTTTCTTCCTATGAATAATGGTATCTTCTAACGAATAAAAGCTCACATTTCATAAAGACATGTATATACTAGAGATGAGACAAGGTGACTAAGCCAAATAATATATAAGTAACACAATGCAAATGTTAGATTGATAATAAATCATAAGATGCATTCCCAAGAGAATACTGACTAGACAAAGGGTTGATTTCACACTAAGTCCCAAGAAGTCACATTGAGAATATGATAACATTATATATCTTCCCTAGAGCAAAGTCTGATAGGAGAAGAGAATGAAAGACAAGACACAAGACTTAAATTAAATTGCTCAAATAGCATTAAAAGGAAGATTAGCACTCTTTTTTTAATTTTTTTATTTAACTTTTATTAATTACACTTTATTCATTTTGTATCCCCCATAAGCCCTTCCCTCCTCCCCTCCCGGTCCCACCCTCCCTCCTTTCTGTTTGCATGCCCCTCCCCAAGTCCACTGATAGGGGAGGTCCTCCTCTCCTTCTTCCTGATCTTAGTCTACCAATTCTCATCAGAAGTGGTTGCATTGTCAGGGTTCTAGGTTATCCCCATGAATAGTCCTTGGTTGGAGTATGAGTCTCTGGGAAGTTCCCTGTGTTCAAATTTTCTTGTTCTGTTGCTCTCCTTGGGGAGGAAGACACCATTATTTTCACACAATTGTCAAACCAAAAGCAATCTGACTTTTCTTATTTTTTCCAAATGACATATAGAAATCAAATTAACTTTTTCCTTTGATTCATTATAAAATTTACTCAGACATTCAAAACAAGACTATTACCTAATGGATGATTCGAAAACATCAAAATGTAAAAAAAAAAAAAAATGTAAATTTAGTGGGTAAAAATGGGTGAGTTGTAATTATAGACTAGAATGGGTGCTAAGAATTTCCTCAAAAATTAATTTTCATTGCTAAAGATAGACATGGCCTCAAATATAAACAATCAATATTACAAATAGAGAGAGAGTTGATGTCCTTTACTAAGCTTTTCAGCACTGCTGATGGGAATATTGAATATATTTATTAACCAATCCTCAGAATATAGTATATCTTTCCTATTCAATGTAATAAATTTACAAGATAGCACAGATGACATTACATTTTCTTGCTTACAAGTCAATGAATCAAGCCTTCTAAGCCTCCTGTGTCACAGGGGTTCCTCTCTCCTGCCTGGTGGCTTCTGTGCCTCCATCTGTAGAGACAACCAGAGGACTGGAGCTTCCTGGACCTCTTGGAGACTCTTATTTTATAAGGAGTTCACCAAGACAATAAATTATAGCCTAGGACTACTTTAATTGTAGAGATGTTATAATAGAAAGTGAGAAAATTGTGATACAAGGTCATGGAGTATTATATATACTCAAAAGAAGCAAATTCCAAATTATATATTTGCATAAATACCTACTTAAGTGTAAAGTGCAGAGTTCCTTTAGAGCCAATACATATTGTCAAACTAAAGAAGAAAGAATTACACTAACAAGATACTATTTGTAATGAAAATAAGCTACTTTTCCCTAATCCATTATGTAAACACAGATGATGCAACATCAATCTTAATACTTGTCCTCCAATAAAGCAGTTCTTTTTAAATTTATTTTAATATTTTATTTTATTTTTTTTTTCAATGCAGTTTATTCAGGAACATTGAACAATCCTCGGACCCCGGGGAAAGCCAGCCCACAGCTTAAATAGCCTCTGGGTAGCCAACCCAGGCGTGCCACGGGGGCAATGCAGATAGGTCCACATACATGGAAGCAAGCCAGATCCTCGGCCTTAGCCAAATGTGGAGTTGTTCGTGACAGAGAGCACTCACCATCGGGAAGGTGGAAGGCGGAAACCAGCTCCATCTTTAAGGCATAGCATTCCGCAGCTCTCTACAGTTCCCCCTTTTTGTTTTAGACGCATCAGGCAAGAGTAGAGGTCTGATCTCTGATATTAGAAATAAATTGGGACTTTGTACAGATGTTCATTTAGGTGTCATCCACCCAAAGAGCATCAGACCCGTCCAATACCTTTTTCTCAGAGGCGGGACCTGGGGCATCAACCCGCATGCAATCAGACATGCTCTTCTCTGGGTCCAAAGCAGCTGACCCTGAGTGCAGTGCTTAGCCTCGCATCCTGAGCGTATCATTTTAGCTTTTTATGGTATCCAACCATGCTTGGGGAGAATGTCCTGCTTCAATGGCTGTAAAGGCCTGAATGATCATGGCTGCATCACACTGTTGTGAGACTCTAATCTTGCATATATACCACAGGCAAACCAAGGAGACCAACACCAGAAGGCCTGCTAACACTCCCATGCCCGCCCATTCCTTCAGATGATTCATGGCTGCAGCAATCCATGTTGATAATCCTGTGGCTAGTCCTGCGTCCACTCCGGTAGAATTTACTGTGACAATGGCCACTCTCAGCTGCTCCATCGTAGTATCGAATTCTCCAGTCCAATTACCTAAAATATAGCTCGACAATTGTTTAGACAGATTTGCAGCGCAGGAAAAATTCTCATGTTGTATGCTAGTGACACAAAGTCCAGCATACTTTCATTGACAGCCAGGTTGAGCGATTTGCCATAGGTTATCAATTTGCTCCTGCAAGAGGTCAATCCTCTGATTGAACACCATCAAGCTTCCTTTTAGTTGAGCATTAATTCTTTTATGTACAACTAAGGCATGAGCTACATTGGCTAAATGATTATTCAGGGTCTGAGCAGTCTGCCCAGTATGACTCATGGCTAATGCCCTGGTGGTAGCTCCAACAGCCGTCAATGAGATGGTAGTAACAATGGTGGCTGTAGTTCCAAGATCCCTTTTCTGTCTGAAGAGAGTCATAGCGTGAGGGGCATCAATGGGCATAGGCACCCAGTGAGGCATGCGAGTAACCAGGGCATACCTAACTTTACTAGCATTCCAGCATTGGGCAAAAAAGCAAGTATCATTACCACAATTACTTGGCTCTATCTGGCTAATAATGAATAAAAATGGGGGATATAAACAAACAGGCGTGGGCTTATAGGAAATATTATGAGAAGCCTTAACCCCTCGTTGGAACATCCTGCGTCAGTTCTAGAACTAGCAGTGGTGGTGTCCGAGGTCTGAGTAGGTTCAGGAGACCATTGCCCCCAGGGGCGAGACGTGCTCCATGCCAATTGACTAACTCCATGTTTTCCTCCAATTTTGAAAGTCATTTAAGGTTCTTAAATTATTTTTTCCCTTTTTTCTTAAATTTTTCATCAATTACACTTTATTCATTCTGCATCCCCCCATAAGCCCCACCCTCCTCCCATCCCAATCCCACCCTCCCTCCTCCCTCTGCTTGCATGCCACTCCCCAAGTCCACTAATAGGGGAGGTTCTCCTCTCCTTTCTGATCTTAGTATGTCAGTTCACATCAAAAGTGGCTGTATTGTCCTCTACTGTGGCCTGGTAAGGCTGCTCCCCCCCCCCAGAGGGAGGTGATCAAAGAGCAGGCCAATCAGAGTATGTCAGAGGCAGTCCCTCTTCACATTACTATGTAACCCAATTGGACTCTGAACTGCCCTGGGCTACATCTGTGCAGGGGTTCTAGGTTATCTCCATGAATAGTCCTTGGTTGGAGTATGAGTCTCTGGGAAGTTCCCTATGTTCAAATTTTCTTGTTCTGTTGCTCTCCTTGTGGAGACCCTGTCCTCTCCAACTCTTACTATTTCCCAGTTCTTACCTAAAATTCCGTTCACTCTGCCCAACAGTTGCCCATCAGGCTCAGCATCTGCTTTGATAGTCTGAAGGGCAGAGGCTTTCAGAGGCCCTCTGTGGTAGGTTCCTAGGTTGTTTCCTGTTTTCTTCTTCTTCTGATGTCCATCCTCTTTGCCTTTCTGGATGGGGATTGGACGTTTTAGTTAGGGTCCTCTCTCTTGCTTAGTTTCTTTAGATGCACAGGTTTTAGTGGGTTTGTCCTATGTTATATGTCTATATGAGTGAGTATATACCATGTGTGTCTTTTTGCTTCTGAGACAACTCACTCAGGATGATCCTTTCCAGATCCCACCATTTACCTGCAAATTTCATGATTTCCTTATTTTTCATTGCTGAGTAATATTCCATTGTGTAGATGTACCACAATTTCTGCATCCATTCTTCAATTGAGGGGCATCTGGGTTGTTTCCAGCTTCTGGCTATTACAAATAAAGCTGCTACAAACATGGTTGAGCAAATGTCCTTTTTGTGTACTTGAGCCTCTTTTGGATATATGCCCAGTAGTGGTATGGCTGGATCTTGAGGAAGCGCTATTCCTAGTTGTCTGAGAAAGCGCCAGATTGATTTCCAGAGTGGTTGTACAAGTTTACATTCCCACCAGCAGTGGAGAAGGGTTCCCCTTTCTCCACAACCTCTCCAGCATGTGTTGTCACTTGAGTTTTTGATCTTGGCCATTCTCAGGGGTGTAAGGTGAAATCTCAGGGTTGTTTTGATTTGCATTTCCGTAATGGCTAATGAGGTTGAGCATTTCTTTAAGTGCTTCTCTGCCATTCGGTATTCCTCTACAGAGAATTCTCTGTTTAGCTCTGTTCCCCATTTTTTAAGTGGATTACTTGGTTTGCTGCTTTTCAGCTTCTTTAGTTCTTTATATATACTGGATATGAGTCCTCTGTCAGATAAAGGGTTGGTGAAGATTCTTTCCCAATCTGTAGGTGGTCGCTTTGTTTTGATGACGGTGTCCTTTGCTTTACAGAAGCTTTTCAGTTTCATGAGGTCCCATTTATTGGTTGTTGCTCTTAGAGCCTGTGCTGTTGGTGTTCTGTTCAGGAAGTTTCCCCCTGTACCAATGAGTTCTAGGGTATTTCCCACTTTTTTTTCAAGCCGATTTAATGTGTCTGGTTTTATGTTGAGGTCTTTGATCCACTTGGACTTCAGTTTTGTGCAGGGTGACAAGTATGGATCTATTTTCATTTTTCTACATGTAGACATCCAGTTAGACCAGCACCATTTGTTGAAGATGCTATCTTTTTTCCATTGTATGGTTTTGGCATCTTTGTCAAAGATCAGGTGTCCATAAGTGTGTGGGTTTATTTCTGGGTCCTCTGTTTGGTTCCATTGATCCACCATTCTGTTTCTATGCCAGTACCATGCAGTTTTTAAAACTGTTGCTCTATAGTACAACTTAAGATCAGGGATGGAGATACCTCCAGAAGATCTTTTATTGTAGAGGATTGTTTTAGCAATTCTGGGTTTCTTGTTATTCCATATGAAGTTGAGAATTTTCCTTTCCAGGTCTGTAAAGAATTGTGTTGGTAATTTGATGGGAATTGCATTGAATCTGTAGATTGCTTTTGGTAAGATGGCCATTTTTACTATGTTAATCCTACCAAGCCACGAGCATGGGAGATCTTTCCATCTTCTCATATCTTCTTCTAATTCTTTCTTCAGAGATTTGAAATTTTTTTCATACAAGTCTTTGACTTCCTTGGTTAGGGTTACTCCGAGGTACCTTATGTCATTTGTGGCTATTGTGAAGGGTGTTGTTTCCTTAATTTCTTTCTCAGCCCTTTTGTCTTTTGTATACAGGAGGGCTACTGATTTTTTTGAGTTAATTTTGTATCCGGCCACTTTGCTGAAGGTGTTTATCAGCTGTAGGAGTTCCCTGGTAGAGTTTTTAGGGTCACTCACGTATACTATCATATCATCTGCAAATAGTGATAATTTGACTTCTTCCTTTCCAATTTGTATCTCCTTGATCTCCTTCAACTGTCTTATTGCTCTAGCAAGGACTTCCAACACTATGTTGAAGAGATATGGAGAGAGTGGGCAGCCTTGTCTTGTCGCTGATTTCAGTGGGATTGCTTTAAGTTTCTCTCCATTCAGTTTGATGTTGGCTATAGGCTTGCTGTATATCGCCTTTACTATGTTTAGATATGTGCCTTGTATCCCTGATCTCTCCAATACTTTGAACATGAATGGATGTTGGATTTTGTCAAAGGCTTTTTCAGCATCTAGGGAGATTATCATGTGTTTTTTTTCTTTCAGTTTGTTAATATGGTGGATCACATTGATGGATTTCCGTATATTGAACCACCCCTGCATACCTGGGATGAAGCCTACTTGGTCATAGTGGATAATATCTTTGATGTGTTCTTGGATTCGGTTTGCAAGTATTTTATTAAGTATTTTTGCATCAATGTTCATAAGGGAGATTGGCCGGAAATTCTCTTTCTTTGTTGAGTCTTTGTGAGGTTTAGGTACCAAGGTGACTGTGGCTTCATAGAATGAATTTGGTAATATTCCTTCTGTTTCTATTTTGTGGAATAGTTTGAAGAGAATTGGTGTTAGCTCTTCTTTGAAGGTCTGGTAGAATTCTGCGCTGAAGCCATCTGGTCCTGGGCTTTTTTTGGATGGGAGACTTTTGATGACCGCTTCTATTTCTTTGGGAGATATAGGTCTATTTAGTTGATTTACCTGGTCCTGGTTCAGCTTTGGTAAGTCAAATCGATCAAGAAAATTGTCCATTTCATTTAGATTTTCAAATTTTGTGGCATATAGACTTTTGAAGTAAGTCCTAATGATTGTTTGGATTTCCTCAGTGTTTGTAGTTATATCCCCCTTTTCATTTCTGATTTTGTTGATTTGGGTGGTGTCTCTCTGCCTTTTAGTTAGCCTGGCTAAGGGTTTGTCGATCTTGTTGATTTTCTCAAAGAACCAGCTCTTGGTTTCATTGATTCTTTGAATTGTTTTATTTGTTTCCAATTGATTGATTTCAGCCCTGAGTTTGATTATTTCCAGCCGTCTACTCCTTCTTGGTGTGTCTGCTTCTTCTTTTTCTAGGGTTTTTAAGTGAGCCATTAGGGTGCTTGAATGAGCTGTCTCGAATTTCTTCTTGAAGGCACTTAGTGCTATTAACTTTCCTCTTAGCACTGCTTTCATTGTGTCCCACAAGTTCGGGTATGTTGTGTCTTCATTTTCATTGATTTCTAGAAAGACTTTAATTTCTTTCTTTATTTCTTCCCTGACCCAGCTGTCATTTAGTAACAAGTTGTTCAGTTTCCATGTGTGTGTAGGCTTTTTGTTATTTCTGTTATTGTTGAGGTCCAGCTTTATTCCATGGTGATCAGACAAGATACATGGGATTATTTCAATCTTCTTGTATCTGTTGAGGCTTGCTTTGTGACCCACTATGTGGTCTATTTTGGAGAAGGTTCCATGAGGTGCTGAGAAGAAGGTAAATTCTTTTGTGTTTGGGTGTAAAGTTCTGTAAATGTCTGTTAGGTCCATTTGATTCATGACCTCTGTCAGAGACATTGTTTCTTTGTTTAATTTCTGTTTGGTTGACCTGTCCTTTGTTGAGAGTGGGGTGTTGAAGTCTCCCACTATTAATGTGTGTGGATCTATATGTGCTTTAAATTTTATCAATGTTTCTTTCACAAATGTGGGTGCCCTTGTATTTGGGGCATAGATGTTCAGGATTGTGATGTCTTCCTGGTGGAATTTTCCCTTGATGAGTATGAAGTGTCCTTCCCCATCTCTTTTGATTAATTTTGGTTGAAAGTCTATTTTATCAGATATTAGAATGGCTACTCCTGCTTGCTTCTTGGGTCCGTTTGCTTGCAAAGTCGTCTTCCAACCCTTTACCCTCAGGTAATGTCTATCTTTGTGTCTTAGGTGTGTTTCTTGTATGCAACAGATTGCTGGGTTTAGTTTACGTATCCATTCTGTTAATCTGTGTCTTTTTATTGGAGAGTTGAGTCCATTGATGTTGAGAGAGATTAATGACCAGTGGCTGTTAGATCTCTTGATTTTGATGTTGGCTGTGGTCATCAGGTTGTGTGCTTGGTTGCTTTTTGTTTTACTGAAGTGAGGTTATTTATTTCCTGTGTTTTCTTGAATGTAGCTAGCTTTTTGGGGTTGTATTTTCCCTTCCAGTGTCTTCTGTAATGCTGGATTTGTTTGTAGGTATTGTTGAAATTTGTTTTTGTCATTGAATATCTTGTTTTCTCCATCTATGAGGACTGAGAGTTTTGCGGGGTATAGTAGCCTGGGCTGACATCTGTGTTCTCTTAGGGTCTGCATGATATCTGTCCAGGCCCTTCTGGCTTTCATAGTCTCTGTTGAAAAGTCAGGTGTGATTCTAATGGGTTTGCCATTATATGTTACTTGGCCTTTTTCCCTTGCAGCTTTTAGTATTTTTTCTTTGTTCTGTATACTTACTGTTTTGATTATTATGTGGCGGGAGGATTTTCTTTTCTGGTCAAATTTGCTGGGTGTTCTGTAGGCCTCATGTATTCTAATTGGCCTCTCCTTTAGCTTGGGGAAATTTTCTTCAATGATTTTGTTGAAAATATTTTCTGGGCCTTGGAGAAGGGAGTCTTCTTTTTCCTCTATACCTATTATTCTTAGGTTTTGTCTTTTCATATTGTCTTGCATTTCTTGGACGGTCTTTGTCAGGAATTTTTCAGATTTAACATTTTCTTTGACAGATACATCGATTTCTTCCATTGTATCTTCTACACCTGAGATTCTTTCTTCCATCTCTTGTAGTCTGTTGGTTATGCTTACCTCTGTAGTTCCTGTTTTCTTCCCTAGATTCTTCCTTTCCATTATTTCTTCCATTTGTGTTTTCTTTAATTTTTCCAATTCTATCTTCAGGTCTTGAGTTGTTTTGTTTACTTCCTTCACCTGTCTGATTGTACTTTCCTGTTTTTCTTTTAGTTCCTTCAACTCTGTTTCTTTCATTTCATTCAGTGTTTTAAGCATTTCCTTTCTAAAGGCCATAAACTGTTTGGCTGCAGCTTCCTCTATTTCTTTACGGATGGCAATATTCTGTTTGAGTTTATCTTCCTCTATGTCTTTACGAATCTTATTTGTTTCCTCTGTTATCATCTTCATGAGCATACTTGTTAGGTCATCTTCTTGGATTTCAGTTATGGTGGGGTGTCCAGGGCTACTTGCCCCTGGGTAACTGGGTTCTGGAGATGCCATATTGCTCTGTCTTTTGTTGCTTGAGCTTTTACGCTGGCCTCTACCCATTGTGTTATCTTAGGAGTTTGGGGTTATTTTCTGGTGGTTCCTGGGGATCCTGTGGTGGAGAGAATCCCCTTTGCAGAAAGCTGGATTTTCCTGAAGGATGTCTTCTCAGTTTTTTGGGTATAGTCCCTGGATGGCTGGTGTTTTTTCAGGAGTTGCTCACCTCAGGGATATAGACCTGAGTGGTAACTGTGGTCTTTGTTAGTCGAGAGGGTTCTCCTCTCACCCAGGGAAGTCCTGAGGGCAGCTGCCCTGTTTCTGGGTTTCTTGTTGCAAATTTAATGATCAGCTGCTGTGACCCAGTTGGACATCAGGCGCGCCTCAACTGTTTGTGCTTGTGTCTGGAGCACAGCTGAGTGCTAGTGCCTCGGCCCCACTAGACTGCTAGACTTTTTCTAGGGAAGGATTGGGTGATTTAGATCAGTACAGTTTCCTTCCTTCCCCGTGGATTCTCTGGAGACAGGGACTCCTAGTGTCTTTTTTTGCCCTGGTGCACACTGCTCAGTGTCCGCCAGCTGGCTGGCCACAGAAATTTGCCTGTGCCTGGAGCACAGCTATGTGATGGCGGCTCAGTCTCTGCCAGCTGTCTGGTGCACAGAAACTGCCTGTGTCTGCCTTTGTGGCTTTTGGGAGTCTGAGTGGCTCCCTAAGCTGGGTAATTTTCCGGGGACCTTTTCAGGTTGGGGGTGAGCTGAGTGCTCTGAGATCAGACCCGCCGTTTCTATCTCTGGCGGCGAATCAGGCGCGCAGGCTGGCAGGGCTCTGTGCAGGAACCTGGGTCCCCGGCTCTGGCTCAGGGCTGGCTCCTGGGGTGCCCGTGGAACCCGCCCGAGTCTTTTCCAGGGGATGTCTGGGTGACCTAAGGCCGGTCCCAATCGTTTCCTGTACCCTGGGGTTATCTCTCGACTGAAAATTCCAGTCTCTGATAGTGTGGTGCCCAAGGTTCAGTCTGGGACCTTGACCAGAGACACTGGCTTGTGGCTCTGGGCTGGGGCTGGGGCTGGCGGCCGGCAGCCAAGCGTCTGGCTGAACCGGGATCTCTTCCGCGGTTTAGCCGGGTGAGTTAAAAGCTGATTGAATCCCCCACCGTGGGGTATCCTCTCACCTGGGAAACACAATGACTGTGTTTTATGGCCGAGAGTTCTGATTGCTGTTCACTGTGCTGATCCTGCTGTGCTGCTGCTCAGAATGAGAGTCCTCCCGGTGCCGCCATCTTGCCCCTCCAATATTTTATTTTTATTAATTACAGTTTATTCACTTTGTATGCCAGCTGTAGACCCCTCCCTCATCTCTTCCCATGCCCCTCTCCAAGTCCCTTTATAGTGAAGATCCTTCTCCCTTTCCATCTGACTATAGCCTATCAGGCCTCATCAGGAGTGGCTGCATTGTCTTCCCCTGTGGCCTGGCAAAGCTGCTCCCCGACTCAGGGGGAGGTGATCAAAGAGCCAGAAACTGAGTTCATGTCAGAGACAGTCCCTGTTCCCCTTACTAGGTAACCCACTTGGAGACTGAGCTGCCATGGGCTACATTTGTGTAGGGGTTCTAGGTTATCTCCATGCATGGTCCTTGGTTGGAGTATTAATTTCAGAAAAGACCCCTGTGTTGGATTTCTTGGTTCTATTGCTCTTCTTGTGGAGCTCCTGTTGAGAGACCAAAGAATTTTGGGTATTTGTTTAAAGTTTAAAGCATAAGCCTGAACAAAGGCTAGCCAGGTGGAGACATGTCCAGCAACCTGGGGAAAGGAACTAGCTTTACTGCATTCTTTCCCTGCCCACTACCGATACAGTTGCTAGGAAACCATCCCAGATGGCCATGCCAGAACCATGCATGGTCTTGATGCCTAAAGTAAACCAATCATTTCAAAAGTCAATTTCCCTTACTAAGTCATGTACCACCAAAGCATGTAAGTCCGTACTTGTGTTTTTTTCCCCCTTTAAAAACCTTGTTCCCTTAGACCACAGGGCCACATTCCTCTCCTGCTTCCACAGGAAGTTTGCAACCGGTATTCAAACATGTGTACAGTAAACCCTCATGTATTTGCAGGGGAGTCAATTCCTGGTGGTCTTTGGGGGTCTCACAAACTGGGAATAACACTGTCCCCTCCAGGCCTTTCTATCTCCTCCTTCTTTCATAAGATTCTCTGCATTAGAGCACTGTTCTTATTTTAGGCTTCAAACATTTGCTTCCTACAGTTTTGTAAATACCTGACTTTTTTGTTTTCACACAGCTTCATCAGCCCGCTCTTTTTTCCACCTGAATATTCTCCTATATGTCCCAAAGACTCAGTGGGTCACCCCTTCCCTGCTATGTTTCTTTGTAAGTGAATCCAGGTATATAGGTGAGTAGCAAATTCTGTGTGATATTGAGGTAATGTCAAGCACAAATGAATGAGCAAACCCATGATCAAACAGAACTCTGAATACTATCAGATCCTTTCTCCACTTTTTAAACAAAGGATTTCAGAGATATTCTCTACAAATTACTGTTTTCTTAAAAAAAAAGATTTATTTATTATTTATACAACATTCTGCCTGCACACCAGATCTTATTATAGATGGTTATGAGCCACCATGTGGTTGCTAGGAATTGAACTCAGGATCTTTAGAAGAACAGTGAGTGTTCTTAACCTCTGTGACATAATCTTTTTCTAAATCACTTTCTTTTGTATTTCATGATCACAATATTTAAGACTCAGCTAACTCATTTGTTTCAAAGATGTGGTTTACTTACACAGAAGCTCTGCTCAGTGTGCTCTGAACCCAAGTTTGACAGACAATGAACTATAAAAGTGAAAGTAAAACACTCAGTTATTTTAATGCTGGCTGCTGAGCTATGAGGCATCTTGGTACAAATAACCAGCTGCTTGTGAATTTACTAGCTGTCTTCATTTGCAAGAACCTCATAACTAATTCTCTAGAAAACATTTGGTGGTAGTGGTTCTAATTTATCAAGAAAGACTGTAAGAAATCAGAAATAAGCAGAGGAAGAGGTAAAGCATAGTTATTATGATTTTACCAGGGCTTGAGCCTGTTGAAATACAGCCAATGTGTAGCCTCAAAACCAACTGATCATTAGTGATACAGTCTTTTAAGAATCCAGTATGGTACTTTTTATAACTGAGTATAACTTTTTATACTTTTTATAAGGTTCCTAATTGATAAACACAGAGAAAATTTTATTGTGCCCCTAAATATCACACCAGGACGGCAACCATGGGGATATACAAAGAGGTTAGTACTTTCCTATCCCAGTAAGGGCAGTTTCTGCTGATATCTCCAGCAAATTACAGCTCCATTCCTGGGGAGGGAGAAAGTCCTCTACTTGGGCATTCATTAAGTGTGCAGGAATTCTTGTTCTTCTACTGGCAATTGCTTCAGCCTGATTCAGTAAGAGCTTTCTTGCCCCTTCCTCATGAACCTAAGATTTTCCTTCCTCATTTCACTGCACAATACTTCCACAGACTGGCAGTAAAGCCTTCAACACATGTTCTCTTGAGAGCCTTACAACTCTATTACATTGCTTGGCTTTGACTGTTTCCCATTTTTTACTTTTGAGAATTTTATACACATATACAATGAACTATGGTCATATAGGTTGCACATGTCTCCGCTCTACCTCTTCCAATAGCCTTCCAATAGGTCCCCCCAACTTCATCTGCTTTCTTTCCTTTGATGAGCCACTAGTCCAGCTGGGGCTGACCATATGCATAGAGGCAGTGGACCATGGGAGACCTCCTAGTGGCCACACCATCAAATCAGAATGATTCTCCCATCCCCAGAAACTATCCAATGTCAATAGCTCTTCATGGGGCTTAGAGACCATTTATCATATCTATTCTAGGGTTTTGTCCTCACTGATTTTGTACAGGTCTTATGCTGGTAACCATGGCTGCTGTGAAATCATCACTGTCATACCTGCTAGAAATGAGAATTTTCACAGCATTTCTCCCCAACTTCTGACTCTTATATTTTTCTTCCTCCTCTTCAAAATTCCCTGAGCCCAAGTGATAGGGTTAGTACTAATGTCTCATTTAGGGTTGAGTATTGAGTCTTTTAGTCTCATCACTTTGATTAACTATGCATCACTCCACTAACTGCTGTCCACTTGATGGGGCAGGTACTTCTCTGACCAACACTGAGAGCTCACCAGCTCTATGGGTGAACATAAATATTTATAAAATCATTTAACTTTTTAACCTCTTAATCACCTTCTATGTACGGTATGAAAAAATTATATTATAGCCACATGCTTTAATGAACACAGCTGGTCATGGGTAAGAAGAGCTCTATAAATTCAAGGCAAGTCTATTTTATGTAATGAGGTCCAGGCCAACCAAAGTTATATGGTAAGACATTATTATGACAGATAAACACACACACACACACACACACACACACACACACACACACACTAAATGCAAATAAAGATCTACTTGAGAAACGCAAACCAGGCAGGAAGCAGCATATCATGACATGAGTGTGCTTGTTCCCTAGTGTGTGTTTCTTCCGCAATGCATCAGTTCATCTACAGGCACCAGCAACATTCTTCAGTGCTACAGTTCACAAACTGGGCATTTCCGTTCAAAGGGACACTTAAGAAACGGGAGTAGTACCTGTAATCACTAATTAGATTGTAGGACATGGGCTTTCTTCGCCTTAATCCAAAGGTTAAAATTGTTTTTAGTCAGTCATAATCCAACACTCTGTACCAAAGGAGATCACTGAAAAATACAGAAGTCTAGATGAAATTTCATCTGTGGACTCATTCTTGAGTGAAGTAGGGGATTCACATTACAATGTTTTGGTGGTTGCGTATACATTTAGTCTTTCTTCCGGAAGGTTATGCACACAAAAAATAAATTTTATAATAACAAATAAAACTCGTGAATTTATCACCAGCTGGAAGAGTTGACATTTGCCAGTTTTGTTTTTGTTTTTTTTTTTTCCATGTTACCACTTATCCCCTGTTTTTAAAGAATACTCTAACAATTGGATCTTATTGTCACCTACAGTTGATAGACTTCTAAATATTTCCACTCAAGACTGTCACCAGTATCTTTGCGAACTTGGTGCTTCTGTGAAGGGGTTATGCAGATGTGCTTTTATGGACATCATTGACAATCTGAGAAGACAGTTCTAATCGCCCGAGCCCTTTCTAAAGAACGGAGTCTTTTCTTACACTGAGTCGGGAAGAAGAGGAGGCAGGAGTGATGACAAGGGAATACAACTAGGCTGATCACAAGAAGGGACAACACAGCTTTGCTGACAATACGGACAAAGCAAAACAGCAGCAGTAGAATGTGCACAGTTATCCGGAAGCCAGGAGCACCCTCAGCCAACATCCTGCAAGTCAGTGCACCTCAGTCCTGCAGTCCACATGAACTTCAGTGAGCTCCAGTGAGGACTCACCTTTTGAGCCTCCAGACTTAGCCCTGCTGACTGGATTGCTACCTGCAAATCCAGGTCAGAGAAAGAGCTGAGCCACACAGTGCTGGGATAATGACCCACAGCTCAGTGAGATAATAAATTTGTGTTGTTTTAAGCCTCTCACTTTGTGGTAATTTATTATGGCAGCAATAGAAATCAAATTCATCAGATTTGTTCTCTTTTACAAATTCCCCATCAGCCTTTCACCAAATGCTCTTAGCATTCACTATCGATCACAGCCTAGATCCATTATTCCATTAGAGATTGTGAAATGGTAATTTAGAAATTCTATCATTCCTCCTGTGTATATTACCTGTGTGCATTTTTATAAAGAAAACTTTGACTTCTTAACTGTTAAGTACCCAAAAGAGAAAACAGAACAAAAAGCAGTCTTCACTCCCTTCTCTCTATTTTTAATTTTCTAGAAAAACGAGTTTGTCTCAGCTGTCACCTAAATGTGTCTAAGCAGCCATATGAATTCTACATTCCAATACATATGATATACTTGGGTCAACTGCATTAAGTAGTCTTTAAACTTACAATTCTGATATCATTGACATCCTGAGAAAAGGTTACTTGAGTCAGGATTCTAGCTTATCCATCATCCTCTCTTTCCTAAACAAGATGCCACAACTACACTGAATTTTCTGCAAACCCGATCAGCGTCTACCTCACCAAAATTTTACTTATTTTTCTGAGAAACAGTACTCAGAGATTATCAGATGGTTAATAGATGAACGCACTGGACTTGCATAATAACTCATATGAGCTTTTTTAAGCTACAAAGGAATGTATTTAAAGAAAAATAAGAATATGAGTTGCTATTGAATTCCGTTTCAGTGGATTGTTGCATGGGTGTGCTGGTCCTTTCTGGTTGCCAACTAGCCTGTATGTGGAGGCATACCAAGACGCGTTGTCTGGATCAGTGTAACTGAAGTGGAAAAGTGTGCCCTGAGATGGACGCCATGCTCCAGCAGCAGCAAAAGGGAGGGGAAGCTTCTGTTGTTTGCCTCCCTGTACTCACGTTGTGCTGGCCAGTTCACCCACTCTGCTGGCATCTTGCTGCTGCCACCACGTCACCCTTCAGTGCCAGGCGAGAGCTGCTGAGACAGCCAACCTCACAGCAGAGAAGCCACCGGGTGTCAGCTTCTGCAGTGTGGAGTCAGACACTGTTGACGTACCTAAGCTTTTGTGAAAGTCAACCAACACATCCCTTTTAACATACATTATTCTGCTGGTTCTCTTCCATTAGGGAAGGTCTGTTTCACTCAGACTCTTTTAAGGTTGTTACATGATTACCTTTTGCTGTATGCTACCACACCCACATTGTGGTGCCACACTGTATACATCCATCTGCTGGAGTGATTCACAGAACTGAAAAAGTTGGCTTCCATGTTTCCCTGCTCTTTTTCTTTCTGTTCTTAAAGTCTGTTCTGCTGACACCACAGTTTAAACACATGAAGAATTTCAAAACATTTATCTCTGTGCAGTTGAGTTATCACATCTCATCCACAATCACCTACATTATTCCAGTAATTGACTTTCCTTCTTTTATATTTTAAGTGTACACAATATTAAACGATTCTAAACTAAACATATAGAGAAACTACATTTCCCAAAGTTGAGCTTTAGACACAGCCATCTACCTTGCTAACTCACTTACAGAGAGGAAAGTTTTTCTGTAATATTAATTTACCCTTGAATGTGTACTAAAAGTCATACCCCAACGAGAGTAATGCCTGTCTTCTAAAATAAGCAGTATTTCTGAGCAGTGGCCTAAGCTTTGTGGGATAAGTGCTATTACGAAATTTAAAATCTCACTAACAACAACAACCGGTTTTGCCTCCTCCTAATTTGTGGCTTCTTCTCTCTTGCCACTGTATCTGCAATTGAATCATTGTGAAGTTCACTGTGTTTATTGAGTCTTTTCTTATGATCAATAGATGAAAAACCCGTTTGAATATCTAAGTAGATCACATTAAATCATTTCAAGGGAAATACATTCCTTTTACTTAATGAGTTTAAAGATTGAAAACTGAAATGTAAAGCTTGAAAGATTAAAAAAAGGAGGCAGAATCTTTATATCATTTTTCTACTTCAGTAATTTTTCCTTGTCAGTTAAATGCTGTAGATGAATCTTGTCTTCCTTTAAGGCCAAAATAAAACGTGAGTTATATTTTGTTAATAATAATTCAATTCACAGAGTTAAATACACAGTAACTGTTAAATACCATTTTAATATAACAAAATCAATTCACTTCAAAAAATATGGATAAAAATATATATATATTACAACAAAACTCTTATTTTCCATTATATGTGTGTGTTTATATATTCCACACAAACCTTTTAGTCAATCAAGACATTGAGAAGTACAATAATATGTAATAAGTACAATAACATGTAATTTGTCACAAATTTACCCAGAGATAATTACTTGAATTTATTGTTCCTTGTAGCCTGTCACTCAAGTCCAAATCACAGTCCTGGGTAGGACTGTTGGGAGTCATCACTAACTGCACCCATGCCAAATGAATAACCATTGTGAAGAGCAGCGTCCACCCTTAACTTTATTCCTTTCTTCTTCTGAAATCACCGATATGTCCGGATCTAGCCTCACATTCTGGAGTTGCTTTATATATTGGTTCTTTTTTTTTTTTTTTTTTTTTTTTAAGGAATCCAAAGTGTTTATTAGAAATAATTCTCTCTCTCTCTCTCTCTTCTATTTCTTTTGGTTTTTTTTTTTTGATTTTTTTTTAATTTTATTTTTTTTTTATCAGTTACATTTTATTAACTCTGTATCCCAGCCGTGTCCCGATCCCTCATTCCCTCCCAGTCCCTCCCTCCCTCCCTCCCTCATCTCCACCATGCCCCTTTCCAAGTCCACTGATGGGGGGGGACCTCCTCCTCATTCATCTGATCCTGTTTTATCAGGAATCTTCAGGACTGGCTGCAAAGCCCTCCTCTGTGGCCTAACAGGACTGCTCCTCCCTTCGGGGGTGGGGAGACCAAAGAGCCAGTCATTGAGTTCCTGTTAGAAATAGTCCCTGTTCCCCTCACTTTGGGAAACCAATTGGTTACTGAGCTACCACAGGCTACATCTGAGTGGAGGTTCTAGGTTATATCCATACATGGTCCTTGGTTGAATGTCAGTCTCAGAAAAGACCCTGTGCCCAGATATATTTGGTCCTTGTGGAGCTTCTATCCTTTCCCCATCAGACTAACTCCCCTTCTTTCTTATGATTCCCTGTACTCTGCCAAAGGTTTGGTCATGAGTCTTTGCTTTGGTTCTAAACATGAGTGCCAGGAGGTTCCCCATGCACATGAACTGGTCTTCGTTGTTTGGAAATAAGCAAGTCACAATCAGTATGAGACAGGCTGGTGTTGGCACCAGTGCTCGGTACCACTGATAGACAGAGCATCCGTAGATGCACACGTGCTTTGGAGCACTCTCAGCCGCTCTTCCTCTTCTGTATTCAAATGTGTGAAGGTCTGTGCTCACCTTATTGTGGTACGTTTTCAGTTATGTTAGCATTTTTCAGTAAGTTACTTAAATATTTACTCATAGCTACGGAAGGGAAGATTACTTACAATTTTCATACTTGGCCATTTATTTTTAAACCAGTTACAGATTCTTTTGTACATACAAATGAGACTTATTAACATTCATATCTATTATATGGTTAATGCAAAAATATGTTTAAAGGTACTTTAAACTGTCTCAATAGTATGTTTTATTTAACTGTCAGGGTGAATGGCTGCTATGACTTATAGTAGAGCAACAGAAAATTTAAAGCTGCAGCTTTCCAAGCAGTGGAATCCTAACCTTGCTAGAAAGAAAGATATGTTATGATACATTGAGGTTAACATTGCATTGCTTTGGGAAGGGAGTAAAATGCTGATTATTTTGCCAGCACATACTTAACACCAATACTTTTGCAGTAACGATTCTGCTTTCCAAAAAGGGAAAATACAAGCTGATCGTATTCAGATACATTTTAACATTCTGGTGGTAGTGTTTACATGACTTTATTTTAAAGTTGAATTAGAATTCTAAGAAGAGTTGAGATGTCTTACAGTAAATCTGGAAATGTCATGTACACTAAAGCAAATGCACTATAAATCTGGAGAAGTCAACCAAATGGTCAGCTTCATATACTATAAAATGTTATTATTATACCTTGGGTTTCAAGATGGTTCATCAAAGAAAGTAACTGATACCAAGAAAAATGACTTGAGGTTGATGCCTGGAACCTACACAAAGATAGAAGGACAGAACCACCCCACAAAGTTGTGCTCTGACTTCCATGTGCATGGATGCTGTAAGGCTTGTTTGCCAACTCACACACTCACACACATGCATATGCACATGCTAACACTCACACTTGCACACAGACACTCATTCAGAAACACACACTCACATACTCACACATGTACATGCACACGTGCACACACTCTCATACACGCACACTCATATACACTCACACACAAATCCCCTCACAGGTATGCACGTAACTACACATTCAGACACACATGGTACCCATACAGATTTTAAACGATTATAAATAAAATCTTAAAAATTATTGTATCTTAACTACCAACAAACTGAACATTCAGCTGTTAACTTCTCCATGTAGATGTCTTTTTTATGCCAATCGTGGGCACTTGTTCTTCAGTTGCTTATAAACACAAGTTTATTCATAAGATTCTCTTCATTTTACACTTAAACTAAAGAGCATCCTAGGCTATAAAGATGGCACCAAGTTAGATTTTAAAACATTTGGTATGAATTAATTGTTAGGTCTCACACAACATTGACTAGCGAGTTTCTTAGTTAGGTTTGTAAATCGTTTTTACAAAAGCCCAAATCCAAGTTCTTTTCTGGTGGGTGTATATAATACTTTTTAAATTTTATTTTATTTCTTATATTAGTTACATTTTATTTTCTTTGTATCCCAGCTCTAGCTCCTTCCCCCCTCCCATCCCACCCTCCCTCCCTCATCTCCTCGAGTGCTTCTTTCCCAGTCCAATGGTAGGGGAGGTCCTCCTCCCCTTCCATCTGACCCTAGTCTATCAGGTCTCATCAGGACTGGCTACATAGTCTTCTTATGTGGAATGGCAAGGCTGCTCCCCCCTCAGTTGGAAGTAATCAAAGAGCCAGCCACTGAGTTCATGTCAGAGACAGCCCCTATTCCTTTTACTGGGGAACCCACTTGGAGACTGAACTGCCATGGGCTATATCTCTGCAGGCGTTCTAGGTTATCTCCATGCATGGTCCTTGGCTGGAATATCAGTCTCACAAAAGACCCCTGTACCCACATTTTTGGTTCTGTTGCTCTCCTTGTGGAGCTCTAGTCTTCTCCAAGTCTTTCTATCTCTCCCTTCTTTCATAAGATTCCCTGCATTCTGCCCAAAGTTTGGCTATGAGTCTCAGTATCTGCTTTGATACCCTGTTGGGTAGCGTCTTTCAGAGACTGTGTGGTAGACTTCTGTCCTGTTCCCTGTTTTCTCTCTCTTCTGATGTTCAATCTGTTGGCCTTTCTGAGTGAGGATTGATCATCTTACCCAGGGTCCTCCTTCTTGCTTAGCTTCTTTAGGTGTACATTACAGATATTAATAAAGCTCAGTGGTTACTTCAGCAAGAAAGACAAGTATGTAATTCTTAATTCATATGATTTTCTACTTTTGTCCTGACTGAAGGACAGAAATTAAACAACAGATACGGGGATAGTAAAGCATGACTTTATCCTTTCTAACTAGACATATTGGGGCATTCTTCAATCAAGAAAACTTTGAATAGTCAGGGTGCCCGCCCCCAGGCTACTAAATCCAAGGCGCACCATTAAATGAGCAGCTATGATTCATTTCAGAATTATTTTTTTAATGAACATATGACATCTTGTTCTGCTGAGTGATGAAGCTCCCAGCCTTTCCATAATGCACACAAAATAACCAAGACCAAAGAAGCATTTCTTTTTTAAATTAATTAATTAATTAGAGTTTATTCACCTTGTATCCCAGCTGCATTTCAATTGCAGGTGAGGTGATATTCCATTCCATGCCTATTAGGAGAATCATGTTCTTTAACCCCTTGTAAACACTGGCCATAGAGCCTTTCACTCAAAGTTGGTAAGTGAACTAATTACTTTTCTGTTACAGTGTGTGAAACAACAACCCAAAAAGTAACTTAAAGAAGAAAGAGTTCATTTCTTCTCATAATTGCTAAAGGATGAAGTCCTTCATGAAAGGGAAATTACAGCAAGCTGGCAGAAACAGACGACCAGCTAATCACATTTTCATCCCAATTTGGAAGCAGATATCTGAGGTGAGATTAGAAAGCCTCACAGCCCATCACCCCAGTGGCGTCCTTCCTCCAGTATTGTTCCACCTCCTAAACATTCCCAAAACATCCCTATGCATACCATCTGGGGGTCAGAGTCTCAAATATTTAAGTCCATGAGGTGATTCTAATTCAAACCACCATAGTAAGCAGTACAAAAAAGAAGCCTGCCGTAGGTTAGCACTGGGGGAAGGAGGGTGAAATCAAATGCCCCTGATCATCTTAAAGGCCAGGACGTACAACAGAGACTGCGTTGGCTTTCTTCAGAGCAGGAGCATCAAGGTGGCAGGTGAGAACATCGTCTACAAAACATCACTTTGAACAACTATCTTGCTCATAAATACTTCCACAAACGCTAAAGAAACCAGGTGAGAGGTCATAATGGCTGCGCAGAGCACAGAAAGAGGAAAATGCATTGAAGAGGTCAGAAATGAGCATTTTCTATCACCAGAGGGGACCATTTAACAACTACAGAAAACATACCAGGCAGAGAGATGCTACCCACATGTGAAAATAGGACAGGAATATTAGACTTGTCTCAAATATCAGTCTTCCGCAGTAAAAGCACATTCTCAAGTAGGCGTGCAGTGGACCCCGACTCTACTACATAGCAGTCAGCTAGATTATCATGTTTGCCTTACTACCCAGTTGAGGCAATGAGTCCTAAAATCCAAGTTTATCACAGCAAGAAGTCACACATAGCAGAGCCCTACTTAACTGCAGGCATAACTTTTAGGCACACTGAGCTTCCACACCCACTCTGGTCCAAGTTAGAATGATTCAGCCTGCATGGCTGCCAGCTTGACAACTCCTCTGAGTATCACCACTTTGACTTTGATCTCCAGTGGTCTTGGATCCCAGGCCAGCAACTGTAGATGTAGTGTAGATCCCAGGCACACCTCAGGGCCAGAATAATCCTAGCACAGTCCATTTCAGATTGCTACTAGTACTAAGTAAGCCTCATAGTTTGAGATTCGTTCCTGTCCTCAAACTAGTTGTGTACCAAAGCCAAAGTCACTAGCCTACCAGACATGTGGAACCAGAGCCTTCGTTATAACCTCCCTGCCAGCCAAGAAGTTCTTGCTTCGTGCAGTCCAAAACTATTGGGAATTTTAGATCAGTTACAATGAAATGAACCAATACAAACTGTTTCACTCTAACACCAGGTCACCCCTTCTAACTTCAGGTACCAGTCTGTCATCTATGCACATAAGCTACCTTGTCAAGATGATCTTCACATCTCCATGCTTCAGTACAGCACAAATGGCCCCACAGTCCCATAGCCACCAGGTTCAGTTCCTTATCCGAGGCTCCAGTGTCAGTCCCATCCCACAGTCTGAGCTTTGGAACCATGAGCTGTGATTCAAGATACACACCAATCTCTTTGAGCACAGATAAAGCCCCTATAGAGTCAGACTCCAAACCCATCAATTCAAATCCAGTCACAGTCATTTCAGGACCTGCCTAGCTTCTGCACAGTACCTACTTGTCCAAGGCATTGTTGGTTTTCAGCTAGACACAGCCTAGAATCATCTAAAAGGAGAGCACAACTGATAAACTGTCTATATCAGATAAGGCTGTTGAAAACTGTTGTCTTAATTCTTAGTTGATGAAGGAGGACCCAGCCCCCTTTCTCCTGGCAGGGGATATGGCCTTATGAGCAGCATCCTCCATAGCTTCTTCTTTCAAATTCCTGGTCTGATTTTCCTCAGTGAAACACTGTGATCTGGAAGTCTAAGCCACACAAAGCCTATCATGCCTAGGCTGCTTTTTGCCAAAGTGTTCTTTCATAACAATGGAAAATAAAATATACCATCACTTTAGTACCATGTAGCCCCTAGGTAGCCAAGTTGAGGCTAGCCATTGTTATGGCCTCCAGGTCTCCATTTGCAGGCTGAGGTTCTAGTAGCCTTCCTATGGGCCCAGGTGCCAAGCATGGAAATACAGATATTTTACAATTTTTTTATTTTTATGTTAATGAATTTTATTTATATTTTATATATTATTCACTTTGTATCCCAGCTGTAGCCCCTCCCTTACTCCCTCCCAATCTCACCCTCCCTCCCTTGGCCCTCTCCAAGTGCACTGATGGGGGGACTTTGTCCCCCAAATGGCAGTGCCACTGACAGTGTCATAAATGACAGTCTGGTCTCACTCAGACAGATACCTGACCAGGTAAACAGATGGGTTGCTATGAAGTGAATGGAAAGCTAACTTCAACATTTCTCAGAAATCTTGTGAAGTGAGTTTCTGTTTGTCGGGAGTGGTATTACTTCCCTTATCCACCCCCTACTAGCTCCAAGGTTGTTCTGGCCACGCCCCTCCTCCTGCCGCTCCAGCTCTAGGCTGTTCTGATTAACTTGCCTGCCACCCCTTCAATACCTGTCCCCGTAAAGATGGCAAGGCTTTTTCTACCATTTGTTTCTTTCTGCACGTAGGAGGCAGCCTGGGAGCTTTCAACCCTCAGTAAACCTTTCTTTCTACCCACAAGGTGGTCTATCTCTGTATAATACATATTTGATAGTTACCAGTTATGTTTATCAATTTCTTTGAAAGTCATAGAAATATTTAGCCATTGTGTTTGCATGATAATCAGATTCATCAGATAGCTTCATTATCTTCTGTGATGGACAGTAGTCTTCTGTCACTTCCAGTGCCTCTGTTACCACCACCATCCCCCAGCTGTTATTGGTATTTTAAGGTTTTATTTTAGTTGTAGGTTCTTTGGTGATGACGCTCCACATGTAAGATAAGAATGTCATTGGGGAATAACTTACTGAATAAAGGGATGGACTTAGAATAACTTGCTTTTCCCAATAATAATTTACTTTCAATTAAAAATAATGAGAATTTTATAATGTGAAACTTGAAATTTTGGAATATTGTTGTGGGGTGGTTCAACTGATATAATTACCAAATGTATTGTCTCATGATTTTCAGTTGTTAGTGATGAGAACTTAAAACACACACGTAGCTGACAGAAGCAGCCTTGAAGGCAAGGCTGCATGAGCAAATGAGCTTCCACCATGAGTTGTGCATGGTCTATGAAGGATGAGGAGGACCACAGGGGCTTTGTCTCAGACTGTGTCTTGCTGCCTCCACGCTTGTCTCCTATACCTGGCAGGATGTAACTGAGCAAGAGGGGATCCTCACTGCCTAATGTTTCCTGACTACTTACCCACTCTGGTTGGGCAGACCTTCCGCAGACTCTTTATGAAGATGTACTTCTATGTAATAATGCTGTTTAGATAAACTGATGATTTTACAATTCCTGATAATGACTTTACAGAATTCCTGATTTGATTGAAATAACTCTAGGTCCTCCTCACCCTATGCAGAAGAGCAAAGTCTGCATAAACAGTCTGTGAACCTTCCCATGTCACTGGCACAAAAACTACACTAAAGAGAAGAACAGGCTTGAGACAGAGTTAGGATCAAAGGTAAACGTTTGCTCTGGGCTGGAAATGAAGGCATCGGTCTTGATAGTGTTATGCGCAAGTCTTGCAGAGCCCAAAGACCACCAAGGAGCAGATTCCAATGGAAACACAGTAGGGTCCTTTTATTACAAGCTCATGCTTGGGCCCACACCTTCACTGATGCAGAGGTTCTTGACTGTAGAGCCCAGAGCTCAGGGGGAGGAAGGTTTTTACTTAGGGTTACAGTAAGGTTGGGAAATTCCAGACAGGCAGTTTTATGATTGGTTGATATTTAGCAAATATCGCGAGTCCGGAGGAAATTGTCAGGAGAGCCAATCCAAACGATAATTGTTTCACTCGCCCTATGGTAAAGAACACCTGGGAAAATTCCAGGTGTTCACTGATTAGCCCTTGCTAAGCGTGATGGTTAAATATTGCTGGGTTTTCGCTAGGCTATTCCTCGGGTAGAGGACTCCATTCTTTTCTTCCCGGAATTGGTGACCTATGACCTAATCCCTGGGGCTGGTGACTTCAAAGTAAAGTCCTGTTGCTGAAGAATTATAATTTCTTAGAGACAATGACTGGGAAAGACCTCAGGGGCAGAACTTGCCAGTGCCCTCTGCACACATGAAGGCGCCATTCTCGAACACGACACGTGCCCGGGGGATGGTGACCAGCGATCTCCTACAGTCTCCACCCTGCACCTGGGTGCTGGCTGAGACGGTCTTTGTGGCCCCGGCTCGGTGTTTGCACCCCTGGAGGCAGGTCGAGCTGTATTTGGTGAAGGCTCCGACCAGCCCCGCCAAGGGGGGATCCTCCTTGGTGGCCCGCCTGTACACCCTCCGGCCACAGCTGCAGGGTGGGAGAGGTTGGGCTGGGCAGTACTTCACCAGTGTAGTCTCCGCCAACCAGGGAGCCTGCCTCCCTGGTCTGAAAGCAATTCACCGCAGCTTTGATCCACCCCGAACAAGGCACTTTGAGCTGTGGGGGGAAAAAAAAAGGATAATAATTTCAATGTTAGACTGGGCCAGGTGGCTCCTGCCTGTAATGCCAGTAGGTCAGGCCTGGTTCTCTCAATAGATAGTCATGAACAGAAAATAGAAAAACTACCTAAATGTGAAACGAAAGAGTAGAAATATTACTTTGAGCTCATGATGAAGTCTTGGAGTTAGGAGATAGTTCAAGAATGCTTAGTTAGGTATGAGCCTTAATAGAAAGACATATAAATAATCCTGCTGTAAGCTTTTAGACCCTGTTAAAAGACATAGCTAGAAATGTTTATTCTTAATGGAGAAAATCAGTAATTCTGCTATATAACAAACTGTGATAATTGCTTTTATGGCCATGAGGTAGTTTTTTCGCTGATGTACAGAGCTCTGCTTTAGAGGGTATATAAATTGGAGCCTACTTGGCTTCATCCATTGTATGTGTGTATGTGTGTGTATTTGTTGTTGTTGTTTTTCTATTTCTCTTTTCAGCCAGCTCACAAGGAGTTAATAAATTCTGAACCTTGAGCTGGCCAGCTGCTTTGCCCTGCTAGCCTCTTCCTGAGTCTTTCACTGGCTTAGGTAATTAAGCTCCTTTTCTTAACTGCCAGCTGCTAATCAGCAGGAGGCATTCCTCAGAAATCAGCAGGTCTGACCCCAGGAGTGTTTAAAGAGAGTTTCAGAGCTTCTTGCCAGTTGTAAAGTACTGGCCCCTGAAGAATTAAATTGCCTGTTCTCTCAAACTAAGGCTAATGCTGGGTACCATGAGTACCTAACCACAGATGCTAGAAGCTACTGGCTTCCAGACCTGTTCCCTGACTCGACTTCCATTGCCTCAGTTTCCCCTAACCTGTTAAACATAGTCTTTGACAATTATCAATTTTTAAAATATACCATCGTTACTGCAATATCCATGTTGTGCAATATTATTTCTAGAACTTAATCTTCTCTGACTTTAATTTTACTAATTTTGAAAAAAAAAAGTCTTCTTTCATTCCTGTACACAGTGTTCCACTCTGCTCCTCTGGGTTCAATTCTTAGAGTCTGCATAAAAGTTAGAAAAATCTGGGCACAGGGGTCTTTTCTGAGACTGAAACTCCAACCAAGGACCATTCATGGAGATAACCTATACCTCCTGCTCAGATGTAGCCCATGGCAGCTTATTCTCCAAGAGGGCTCCCTAGTAAGGGGAACAGAGACTGTCTCTGACATGAACTCATGGGCCGTCTCTTTGATCACCTCCCCCAGAGTAGGGAGCAGCCTTTCCAGGCCACAGAGGAAGACAATGCAGCCAGTCCTGATGAGACCTGATAGACTAGGGTCAACCTAAGGTTTCTTAGAACTAAGTCATTTCTCCAACTCAAAGATTTTTAAAAACAAAAACAAAAAATAGATATTTGGGTGCATAGTAGGTGTTATAGTCAATCAATAAGCAGAGTTTATATTATATGTTCTTATCAAGAACATATTATTGACCCTACCAAGCAGCGTTTCAAAACAGATACTAAGACTCATAACCAAACCTTTGGCAGAAGGGAATTACTATGACGGGGAAAGGATAGGAGCCCCACAAGGACCAAATATATCTGGGCACAGGTTTTTTTTTTTTTTTCTGAAACTGTTTCTCCAACCAAGGCCCATGTATGGATATAACCTAGAACCTTTGCTCAGACAAAGCTTGTGGTAGCTCAATAACCAATTGGTTTCCCATAGTAAAGAGAACAGGGACTATCTCTGACAGGAAGTCAATGGCAGGCTCTTTGGCCTAACCACCCCCCAAGGGAGGAGCAGTTCTGCTAGGCCACAGAGGAGGACTTTGCAGCAAGCCCTGAAAATACCTGACAAAACAGGGCCAGACGAAAGGGGAAGAGGTCCTCCCCAATCAGTGGACTTGGAAAGGGGTAGGGAGGAGATGAGGGAGGAGAGGGTGGGATTGGGAGGGAATAAGGGAGCGGGATACAGCAGGGATACAGAGTTAATAAAATGTAACTAATAATAATAAACAATAAAAGAAAGAAAAAACATATTATTGATGTGTTATAACATTAATTCTATGATCAGAAATAGTCATTCATGAACTTTGAACCCTTGTCAGGAAACTCTCAGAGTTTGAGGCCAGCGAAGTCTATATAATGAATTCCAAGCCAGCCTTGGCAAAGTGTGAGACAGTGTCTCAGAAATAAATTTAAAACAAACAAACAAACAAATAAATAAATAAATAAATAGATAAATAAATAAAATTTTATTACATGTTGAGCTATTTCTAAATCTACATATTTTAAACAAATAATATGCAGTCTATCTCTGCTTTCAAAAATTAGAAATCCAGTCAATAGCTATATTTGAATTTTACATTTGCAACACTTTACAAGAGAATACAGCTGGCACAAACCGTCATTTCCAAAAGCTGAAAAGTTACTATGACCTAATGTTGTTGGAGACACAATAGAAACAACAGTAAATTAAGCTGAAAGGAATGAAATGAAACATTTTCTAAACTAAACTAGGATTTACATTACAAATGCCCAGGGGTTCTCAATATCAACTCTTGGTAATGACACAGAATTGCTTAGTCTTTTTTTCCATTTGAAAGAATGGCTGAGCAGAGGCACGGGGGAAGCTGAAGCACTTCCTACTGGCTGCATTAGTACTTCTACACTGTGATTAGGAATTAGAGCCTGACTGGAACTGTAGGCTAAAAACCCGGAGAAGTTTTAATCACCTTTGAATTAAGGTTGTCTTTTGTGCTTCTGCCTTTATAAAGCTGGGTTTGTGTCTGCAGTATGATCAGTTTATCTTCTTAAGCAGCATGGAATATCACTGACATCCCACAGCATAGGTCCTCCTCCTGAATTAGTCAGAACTGTGAGTTAGTGGGAGGATTCCAGTTTCAATAAGTGAAAAAAGAGAGATGCAGAAATCTGATTATTTGATAAGAAGGAAAATGGAAGTGTGTTCCACACTTTTGCAGGGTTACAGATGAGTGCCAATCAGAAAAAGTGTGTTAAAAAGAATATTATCATCAGGGTGGAAAAGATCCTGAAAGCTTCCTTACACTAATTGTGTGTGGTGGCACTCTCTTAGTTAGAAGTGACAGCATACTTTCAGACAGAGGGGACAAGAAACTGCCTTTTTGACTGAGAATAGCACAGCTTATTTCTGGTCCCCTTCACTGAACCAATTATTCTTTTAACATCAGCTTCCCACAGAGACAGTTAATACATGACAACCTTTCTTGGTCAAGCCCGCCTTACTTAAACAGAAGTTTCTCTGGAGAGCTTAAATGGCTTGGCACAGAAATAAATTAGGCAATGACAGCTTACTTCATTTTATTAAAACAGCATTTAGGAGTGAATGTAACATGTATCCAGCTATGAACTGAACAGATCATTCTTTCAAAAATGTCACTTTAGACTCCTCTGGAAACTGTAGTGAAGAGACAGATTAATAAAAAGATGATGGATAATTGAATGATGTAATTATAAACAAAAATGTGTGCCTGTGGGGAAAATCAGGTGAGTGCTGGTTTTGACAAACACAAATAACCCTTGTACCAAGACTGCAGCTTTATTCCCTGAAGCAATACTATAACACTTTGTGTATCTGTTGTCACAGCATAGAAGCATTGATTTCTTCCATCAGAAGCAATTTAGGAAGGATACAGAGGAGAAATGATATCACTGATTTGAAGGGTCTGAAAGCTTACTATCCTAATTCTTTTCTCTGAGAAGGACTTCTGACCTTTCCTAGGGTTTTCCTCCATGAATTCAAGAGTACACTAACCAGATTCAGTTGAGAAAATTATCAGGTCAAATAGGTTTCATTCACAACCATGTGCTCTCATTCCCCTGAAGATACGCAGTGCAGGCATCCTATCCAGGAACTGAGAAACGCTGTGAGCTACAGAAACGGCCCAAACTCATACAGGTTTGGTTTCTTTTCCAACGATGCCAAGGTATTTCTCCTTCTCCATTCCCTCCCTGCTTTCCCACCTGCTTTCCTTCCATCTTCTGGTTCTTCTTCCCCTCTCCCTTGACACTCTCTTTCTGGGTTGCTGAGAGATATACAAACAGTTTAGACGACTTGACTTAGCTATTTGAAACTTTTGCCCATGAAGGCATTGAATTAATTACTTGGATAAAAGCCATTCAGGAAAGTTTATTTTCTGACACTGTCTGTATAAATACGTCTTTAAAATACAAACAAAACAATGTTACATGCACACATACACACAAGTATACATGCAAATCATACATGCGCGCACACACTCACACACATTCCCCCTTCTTGATACATCCTTAGCATTAATACCATATCTATGACTTGGAAACATGATAAAAAATAAAATCATTTAGTGACAATTTTATTGAAAAAAAAGGCTAATAATTTAAAGACGTACCTTTCATACATGGGGAAAGGACATTAAAATTTTATATATCTACATATGAACATGTTTACTGTTTCACCTGAGTTTTAGATATTAAAATGTCTCCATCTCCCGGACTCTTGTATTTGTAAAGTCTTATCCTTAAAGGAAACTCCTACTATAATGAACTTTAATGTTTGAATGTAGGTTATTATTAAGAATGGGTCACTATTTCAGTTTTCTACAGAAAATAAGTTTTGATTGTCAGAATACAGTGACTGACTAGTCACTTACAAATCCATGAAAACTAGTCTTAGTACCTTCATGTACTTTTACTGTCCAGTCAGTGGAGGATGGGTTAAGTCCCAGCCAGCTAAGGGTTGTCATGGAAATCTCTGCAGCATATTTGTTCATTCGATTTGCTCATTGTGTAGGACATATGGCTGTGCCTGTGTTTCTAGCCTATAGCTAAAGCTGGATAACAGGCTCTGTGTGTCTACTGTGAGCTTCCAATGGGTCTAGATTTCATTGGCGTTATGGCCATAAGAGAGTAAGCATTGTTTGTGACAGGCGGCGCCTCCCAACATCCTCCACACTGAGACTTCTATTTCAGCATGCAAGCACTGTGAAGCTTAATTCTGGATCTACCGAGGCACACACATGTCTGGAATTGCATTGAATTTCATTATTTTTTGAGAATTTTATGCAATGTGTTTTTATCTCCACTCTTCCTCCTGACTCCTCCCAAATCTACACTCAATAAAATTCTGAAAAGTGTTTCCTTACAAAGAATACCTCAGAAGATACTTGTGTAAGTAATGCTACACTGTAGTTCTAATAGCAAAGTACAATTGAAAACTGACTCTTACAGTGATTACTAAACTACAAAAAAATATAATAAACTAGCATATATTTGTTTACTAGGATGCTGTTATGTTTGTCAAAATTGTATACACATGCGTCAATCAGAAAATTTGAAAATTTTAGACTAGTTTATTAAGATTGTAAATTCATCTCACAAGCCTTTTTGGAGCACTGATTTTATCTTCCAGGAAGGTGGTAGTCCTCTATACTTCATTCTTCATGATCCCATGCATATCTCTGCCAGCGTTTTGTTTTCAACATTTTTGTTCAGTGTACTCATAGATTTTGTACATATAGATTTTGACTGAAAAAAATCTTCATTTTACAAGTTTTATTTTTTTAAAGTAGGATTTGAAAAGCAGAGTTTTCCAAATCTGACCTCATTCTCAAAATGTGCATCAAAAGCTAAACAAGGGCCTCTTTGAATCCGTGTCCTAAAGATTATTTGTTGCCCAATAATTATATTGGTGATTTCTATACTTCAGTCATGATTTGCTGTCTTACTTTGCTTACTATTACTATTACTTCAGCAGTTTTCATCAGATAGTATACCAGTCCACAGGATAGGTTTATTTATTTTATTTTTTACCTTATAAATTACAAAAGAGAAGCCTACAGCAAGCTGAAGCAACAACATTGGCAAAAAAAAGGCAAATATTTTACCAAACAATTTTTTCATTCTCCGTCTCACTCTGAAATAGAAATTGTTCTGTGCTCCTCATTTTGCTTTGTTCTCTGGCTTTGAAAGCAGATTTTGCCTTTCTGATGGAGAGGGATGATGTCCTATTCAAAAATACTCCACTCAGCTGGAATGAAGAAAATAGCTTATCTTATTTATGATTTCACATTAAAGGTGATTCAGACAAAGAGCAATTAAATCAAAAGCTTTGTGAAGGGGACCTGGATATTTGCTGCCCACCTACCCATCATCACCTACCACTATTCCTATTCCCATGTGGCCAGAGTTTAGACTTTCTTTCTCTTTGTAAAATATAAGGAGCCTGAAGTAGCCATCTCCTGTAGACAGGCAGGACTTCCAGTGTGGGAATGAGAACACCAACCCACCCACAAAACCTTTGACTCAAAATTTGTCTTGCCTACAAGATGTGAAGAAACTAAGATGGATCAAAGATTGAGGGAAAGGCCAACCAAAGGCTGGTCCTAACTGAGATCGATGCCATGGGAGAGAACCAATTCCTGACACTATTAATGTTACTCTGCTATGCTTATAGATAAGAGCCTAGCATAATAGCCTAGCATAACTCCATTGAGAGGCTTCACCCATTAGCTGATGGAAACAGATGTAGAGACACACAGCCAAACATTAGAGCTCAGGGAGTCCTAGGGAAGAGTTGGGGGAAGGATTGAGGGAGCCGGAAGAGTCAAGGACACACCACAAGAAGGCCATAGAGTCAACTAACCAGGGCCCATGGGGGCTCAGAGAGACTGTACCACCAACCAAAGAATATGCATGCACTGGTCCTAGGCCCTGTGCACATATTTCATATGTATAGCTTGGTCTTCATGCGGGTCCCCCAACAACTAGAATGGGACCCCTCTCGGACTCTGATGCCTGCCTTTGGATCACATTCCCCTAACTGGGCTGCCTTGTTGAACTCAGTGGAAGAGGACGTGTCTAGTCATACATAAACATAATATGCCAGGACTGGTTGGAGCTGATGGGATACTTCCCCTTCTCTGAGGAGGAGAGGGGAGAATAGGTGTGTGTGTGGGGGGGACTGGTATGAGAGGAGGAGGGGCTGCAATCATGATGCAAGATGATAGATAGATAGATAGATAGATAGATAGATAGATAGATAGACAGATAGACAGACAAATGGAGAAAATACATCCGGGGACATTATTAAGTGTACCATAATGTTCTGCTATTTGAAGGACATTGACTTCATTATCATATTCCCATCTTCTAACTATTTTCTAGGCAAATATCATTAAGTAGTGATGATGTGACAATTTTCACATTTTTTTCTATGACAAACTCACTCAGAACTCAACTACCTGACACTGGATAGCAAATCAGCATACATGTGTTCTGACATTGTTCTATCTTTTCTCTTTCTCTCTCTCTTTTTTAATTTCAGATTGACAATTTCATATGTAACTTCTTCTATGATAAAATGATTTATTAAGATAGAGACTGTGTTTGGTACTCCTGAAGTGGAATGGAGTAATTTGCCCCTGGAGCAGTTCCCCTTAGCACTCTTCACACATGCACAGATTTAACCGACTGACTGCTAATGCAAAGATGGCTCACATCACATTGAGATCTTCTCACAAATGTCTTCTAGAGGGACAAAGCCATTACTGTGGGGATGAGATGAATTTAGGAGTACCTTGGTGATGAGCTTCTGACAAGAAATTACCCAGCTCCTCTCCTGCTTCCTGGGAGCATACTGAAAAGAATACATTAAAGGAGCAGAAAGAACAACTTTTCCAGGCTTCAGAGCTAAGCCCCTACAGATTCTGATAGCTGTGTTAGGGGAATAAGAACCCTTCAAGGGATTCCTTTACAATTCCAGGATGTGAGTCAGTAATGAAGAGAATGACATAAAATGCCAACAATTAGGTAAAGGAAATGTTTTCTTTCACAAATATTCACTGAGTAGCAATCTTACCAACGTGAGTAAACATGAGAGAAGGAGGCTCAGAACCATGATTTATGTCTTCAGAGTGATAACATTTTAGTACAAGCAACAGGCACACTGCAACAATGTGGCAAGTAAGTGGTCGCAGTCTATGTTTATCACAGGCTGTGAGAGTAGAGCACAGCCTTACTCTCTGGTTGAAGAAGCTGTGCTTATAAGGATTAAGCCAGAACCAGCTGTTAAAATGTTTTAAGTCCCAGTTACTGTTCTTGTGGTGGTATCATTGCTGCTGGTACTCATTTCTACTATATTTCAGTGATTATTAACATTGCTTTGGGCACAAACTCTATGATGATTCTGACTTCTTCCTTTCTTCCTGGGTTTCTGGCCATGTCTCAGATCTCTTACAACTTCTCACATAGTTTCGACTTCAGTCTATCTATGTAATCACCTCCCAGAAATTATATCCTCTATTTGTCCAACATACTATCCCATACTTCTATTCAGCTATCCAATTACATAAACATAATTTATGATATGCTTTGGATCATTGAAACACTATTTCGGTAGCAGAACCATACACAGTACTATATAGATAGGCAAAAGAAAGAAATTTCCAGGCAAGGCAATACAAATACTTGTAGATGGCTTCACATAGCAATTGAGTGAGAATTGCTATGGTGGGCTTCTTACTTTTGGATCATTTAAATAATCCTTGGGCTTCTAACAATGGTCATAGAAGCTACCCTTAGTTTGCTGATTTGTTGGTGTCTAGTTTTAAGCCAATAAGGGCAGGTGAGAGAGTCTGATTATGGAAGTGAGATAAAGTGTAGAATCAATAACTTGTCTAAGAAAGGGGAGAGGTAATCCAAACTTCTATAAGATGTCATCAACAAATGTGTTGGGCCACATATGTAGTTATCCTGTGCACATGTAGCCTGGGAGTCCCAGGATGGCCCTAGCTGCATATAGAACTTCACAACTGAATCAGAAGCTCATTAGTAATTAAGTTATAAACAGAACCATTAAATGAAGACCCCTCCTTGCGCCATGTTGTATAACAAGTGAAAAGTATCTCTGTATTATGCCATGTTTTGAAAATACTGAAACAATATACAGCTGACATGTCTCGCCACACAAGCTAGTGGGAATCGTTTTATACAGATATACATATATATACATACATATGTACCTACATACACCTATATATCTGTATACCCATATATACATATATGCACACATATGTATGTGTGTCTATGTATACACATATAGGTATATGTACCTATATATACATGTACCCGTATAACTGTATATGTGTGTACCTATAGGTACACATGTATATGTCCATGTGTGTATATATGTGCTTGTATAGGTACACATATATATGTCATCAACAAATGCACCTATATAGGTACAAACATATGTGTATATATATGGATACACACACACAAGTTCTCATAAAGCAGTAGAGGTTGATCTTAAACTTCCCGTGTTCCTCTTGTCTCTGATTCTTGAATGCTGGGATTAACTGTGTGTTATACCTTGTCTAACTGAGAATCATACTTGTAACGTACTGACCCTGTCACATGAACTTAAGCCCAGGCTACAAAGCTAGTGTTTCATACAACTCAAGTATGCTTTGGTTTAGTACCATGTTGGTATAATGTTCTTTTAAAATGTATATGCCTTACCCTTGTTAATTCAAATGCTGATTTCCCCACCCCCAACTCTCTGGTTTCAATTTGGATATTGCATTGTGATACTCACTATAAGCATCCTGTCCCAACTCTTGTGTAAACAGGACACAAATAAAGCAACTGGATACAATGTTGTGCAATGGGAGGAGCCAGAGGACAGGAAAGAGGAGAGGAGCTAGAGAACGAGGAGGAGCTCGAGGAGAGGGGTGCACGAGGAGAGCAGAGCGGGAGGAGAGCTTGGAGGACTTGGAGCATGAACCAGACCTAAGATTTCACAAAAAGCAAGTACAATGTGGGAAATCTAAATGTTAGGAAACTGAGGGCATGGAGGTTTAGGAGGGAGTAAATATTGCCCAGCATTGTGTTCTAGGTTAACTAAAAACCCAGTCTCTGTGTGGTGATTTGGTTTTACAGCTGCTGAGGATTAACAGCAGCAATACCAGAAGTTAAACCCATAGTAATATTAATAACTTAATACAACAGTACCATATGCTTTTTCCTTCTATCATCATCATCCAATCCTGAGTTTCTGAATATGTTCCATGTGTACATCTTGAGGTCCAGGATTTCATCAGATCTTCTCCATGGGGTATCTGCTCTCACCATGCCCTCTCCCAACATGACAAGACTACCACTTTTCCTATAACTGTTAGAATTCAACAGCTTTCAAAGTCTACCATTTCAAAAAAAAAATCCTCATTTTAGTTTTTTTAACAAATCTTTTACTTTTTATTATGTTATCCGTTTAGAATGGGGCAACAACAAATCACGATAAAGAAATCAAGACCTAAGTTCATTGCTCACAGTTATTTATGGTGTTACTACAATTTTTAGACACCAGTGACTCAGATTCTTACTTTTACACTGTGGTTTCTTTTGGCAATGTGGTTATATTCCAAATTTTCTATTATATTCATGTAGAGGAGAAATATATATTTGTTAAATAAATTAATATATATGATTCTCATGTAAAAATTGGAATGTAAATGCACCATGTCTATCTCTTTTCCCACAGTAGGAGTACAATAGACTTATCAAACTCAAAGAATAATAAATGCATTGAGTTTTACAAAGGGAACAAATGTATTTTTTTTTGTCTATGGCCCCTAAATATCTTTAACTACTTAAATATATAAATTAAAAACCACACACACACATAACTTTTCTGAGTTAATTATATTTTCATGGCACTTATTTATGCCTATATATTTTTATATATAGGCATAAACAGTCTTTACAACTCATATCATCATAGCAGGCACAGAATTAACAGGAGAAAATGTGTAGGCCACGAGTGGCGAACAGGTCCAAAAACAAACGGGAACCGAGGAGTTGCTATTGTCAGCAGTAACTTCCAAGTCATGAGTCAGCAGAGGACTGTGCAAGTACTAGGTATATGTGGGTAAATGATTGTCCTCAGGGAGCCTACATACAGTTTTTCATGAATCTAGAGATCCTTGTTCTAACACCTTAACATTTTTCATCCTGACAAATATTTTTCTGGTAGAGCTATTTAGCTAAAAAACAAAACAAAACAAAAGGGAGTAGGTATTTGTTATATGGCAGGTACTGTTAGGAATTCGGTAGTAGGGAGAACATATATATCTCCAGAGTGTTTGCATTTGTTAACATTGTTTTCTTTATTCTAAATAATGGGCAAACGGCTCAGGAAGAGGATGTTTTCACTTACATCAATGCATGTAGGACATGGTAAAGCCAGGACTAAAATATAGTTCTCCTGACTTAAATTTTTCTTTTATTCCTTTATTTCTGTTTAAAAAAAAAAAAAAACACTCCTCTGCCCAGTGCAAAAAAAAAAGTCAAGTAAAACGAGTTAATTTCAAAATCACTAGACACACAGAGACTAATTGTTACAATAGTTCTATACTAGATTTTAACTTTCACTTATTTTCTAAAACTAGTAAAGAAGAATTTCAGAATAAGATTAAAACAGACACAAAAGCTTCCATAAAAATTATGAAAAAGTGCCCACCGTGTGGAGATAGCCAACAGTCTTGAGAAGAAACTCCACACACATGTAAAATGATTGCGTGGAATAGTCATTCTAATATAAGTACTTGCAAATCTGGTGGTGTTGTGAAGTCATAAAACATTTAAGTCAATTAAAAGTGTAACAGAGAGTTGCATTATGTGAAGCCAGTTGTTATAACCAGCACAATTAGGTTTTCTTGATGGGGAAAAAACTTCAAAGACCTAAAGGACTCAATGATGTGTACATTTCAGGCTGAGTTTGAAAGTGGGTTGAATCTCTCTAAACAAAAGAATAGAGTCCAAAACAAATTGAAAACTTAAAAAGGATAGAAAAGAAGTAGAGGCAGAAGATGGATGCTACGGGCTCCCATAAGCTCATAAAGGAAACTTTCTGGTTTTCATTGAATGTTGAGAGGATTTTATTGAATGTAAAGACTAATAAAATGACAGAATGTATCTGGTAATCCCTGATAACCCTCTGTGATCTGTACTGGAAGGGTGAAACCAAATGACAGGGAGTGTGACACAGCTCACAGAAAGTCTAATTGATTAGAAAAACAGTCATATGTGAAGGAAGGGGATGAACGAACACAAGGATCTGAGTGTGTATCTATGCAGCAGAGACCTCTAACTTTGTGGTAAGCCCTTGGTTGGATCCTGAATTCCACAAGAGAAAACGAGTATAGTTAAGGAGATGGTAGAGACCAAAGAAAAACTGTGTGTGATTGCCTAATTACAGTCAGGAATGGCAGACTAATAATAGCAGCAAATACTTCTGAAGTTTTATTTTGTACTATTCATTTTAGAGCTTCAGTTGTGCTTCCTTATTTAAGACTTCAACCAATCTATGAAAAGATTATTTTTTTTAACATGCTATAGATCAGGAGATGGACTTCAAAGAAGCTAATTAGATCTCCTAGCTATGACATGACCAACCTAGACTTCAAGCTAGCAGCCAGCTTTCGGAGTCAGTGGTAATGCTAATTGTCTGCATTTAAAAATATTGAAAGTTTCACTGGCCAGAAGACTAGAGTACAGTTCTTTGGAAAGTTAAGGTCATTAGTTCCTTTTAACATAAGAAGAAAGTGCCTTGCAGAAAAATAAATGGGCATGTAAGTTCTCAAGTTCAGAAGTCTCAAAGGCCAAAACCAAACCTATTCTGCAATTCACCAAAGCACAGTGCTGCCACTCTTTCCAGTTTTTAAGTGTTCTATAGGAGCAAGAATTTGTAGAATAGTTCCTCACAAAACCAGAAATCAATGAATAAATTTTGATGAGACTTAGGGAGAGAAATGAAATATCTTCCATTTCATGGAAAGTGGATCATTAAAAGTATAGTGATAATGTCATGTACTGAACAAAAATATTTCTTCCTGAAGTCATATTATCTCTAGTTCTACTACTCAGAGCCAAAGAAAGTAAATTCAATCTCTCTTCCATGTGACAACCCTTCAGCTCTTAGAGATAAGTAGTCTACTGCTGGAAATACTCTTTCCTTTATTACAAATGTCCTTTGCCTCATAACTTTCTTTTCATTTTTATCACTCTTTATGTCCTTATCTGAATGCATTAAAGATCCTTCAAATTATGTATCATTGAATTAAATCTAACATTACAAACTTTTAAAAGAATAGTAGAAAATTATATAGGCTTCTTTCTACCTACTGTATATCCTGCAGAAAAACTTAAATATAGTGGATAGATGCTGTATTTTTAATTTATCTAAAAAATGTTCCACCTAAATATTTTTCAATAATTTAAACAAAAAACAGAAACAAGCATAAAAATAATCTAAAATTCCATGAAAAGATCATGTGGAAATTATATATATATGTAATATGTTTAGTTAATTAAATGTTACTCAACATATTTAACATAATGTATTTGGTTTATTCCATCCCAAAATACAGTATTGACTGTGATGTTATTTTAAATGGGAGTATGCCCATGATCTCTTTGGTGTGTTTATTGTTGAAGTATAGAAAAGCTACTAATATTTTGGAAGTGGATTTTGTGTCCTGGCACTTTGCTGAAATTATTGAATCTAGTTTTCTTGGGTCATTCACATTATCTCCTATGCACATAATATCATATCTCCTACAATAAAGATAATTTGGCTTTCTTTTAGCTTCCTGTTCTTGCCTTATTGTTTCAGCTAGTTCTTCAGGGCTTATTCTGAAAAAGAGTGTGGAAATAGTGGACAGTTCTATCTTGTTTCTGGTTTTATTGCTTCCAGTTTTTCTCCATTTAGGACAATGTTGGTGTCAGTTACTTCTTATAACTGGGAGAAAACACTATGGCCCAGACAAATTGCAATAAAAAGTGTTTTACTAGGCTCACAGTTCAAAGGATCAGAGTCCATGATGGAAGAACAGAAACATTGTAACTGTAACAGTTGAAAAGCTACATCTTGATCCACTAGGAGGGGGCAAAGGAAAAGGTACAAATCTTTTGAAATCTCAAAGAACATGGGCAGTGACATATGTCCTTGATTAAGGCTACACCTCCAAATACTTCCAAAAGAACTCAGATAAATGGAGACTAAATTTTCAACCACAAACCATGAATTCTGCAACCTGGCCCCTGTGTGTCTATGTCAGTATGCAAAATGGATTTCATCCAACTTCCAAGATTTTCTTAGTCATTCATTCTCAACACTGTTGAAAATTCCAAAATATAATCTCTTCTGATATACAAGGCAATTTCTTAATTTCTCTGTAAAATCAAAACACAAATTACATATTTCCATCATACAATGACATAGAACATTTATTACCAATCCAAAAGTACTGAATCAGTGCATAGCAATATATATATATATATATCAGACAAAAGCCAGCAGGGCAAGCTCCACATCCTACCAATCCTTATTCAATTTTAAAAGCTTAGAAGGCTCTGTTTTTCCAGCTTTGCTGTTTGTGGCTATAATACAGATCTTCTTAGACTGGATCCACTCTGTGTGTGCACCTTTCCTTGGCAGGAATCACGTGCCCTGACACCTCTAACATCTTAGGGTCTCCAATGCTATGGAGGCTTCCTTTTCATAAAGTGATCTTCAATGTCTTGCATGCTTGGACTCTTCTGCTATATGCCAGGCCTCGGCAATTCTCCTTAACCACAGAACAGAGTTGCACAACTGCTTTATTGGAATATCCTTCATGATTCTAAGCCCAGAGCAATAGGATGATACTGACAGGCTTTACCACCGACTTGGGGGTAAACGCTGACACTCATGAATCACTTTTGTAGCAGCTTTGATTAATTGTTGCTTTTTAAAAGTAGAAGAACCACTTATATCTTTTTTTCCACAAATTAGATTAGTGAGGAGGGGACTTCTGATGAGGGCACAACTCTGTTTTTTCCATTTTATATTGGGTCTGGACTTAATCTCATTTGGCCCTTTCAGCATAAATTTTGATTTCAATATTAAATGTTCTGGTACTCTTTTTCTCTCCAAACGGTATATTTTGTATTACTTTTTTAAAAATTATTTTTACATTGTATTTCTTTTTTTAATTCTTTATTAATTACACTTTATTCACTTTGTATCCTCCCTGTGGTTCCCTCCCTCCTTCCGTCCCAATTCCTCCCTTCTTCCACCCTCTGCATGCATGCCTCTCCCCAAGTCCACTGATAGGGGAGGTCTTTTTTACTTTGTTCTGATCCTAGTCAATTAGGTCTCATCAGGAATGGCTGCATTGTCTTCTTCTGTGGCCTGGTAATGCTGCTTCTCCCTCAGGGGGAGGTAATTAAAGAGCAGGCCAATTAGTTCATGTCAGAGACAGTCCCTGTTCCTATTACAATGGAACCCACTTGGATATTTACTGCCATGGGCTAAAACTGTGCAGGGGTCTTAGATTATCTCCATACATGGTCCTTGGTTAGAGTATCAGTCTAAGGAAAGAATCCTGTGTTCAGATTTCTTGGTTCTGTTGCTCTCCTTGTGGAGTTCCTGTCCTTTCCAGATCTTACTGTTTCCCATTTTTTTCCTAAAATTTCCTGCACTCTGCCCAAATGTTGGCCATAAGCCTCAGCATCTGCATTGATAGTCTGCAGGGCAGAGTCTTTCAGAGGTCCTCTGTGTCAGGCTCCTGACTTGTTTCCTCTTTTCTCCTTCTGATGTCCATCCTCTTTTCCTTTCTGGATAGGGATTGAGCATTTTAGCAAGAGTCCTCCTTCTTGATTAGTTTCTTTAGGTGTACAGATTTTAGTAGGTTTATACTATATTATATGTTTATATGAGTGCTTCTAGGATAGCTCACTCAGGATGATCTTTTCCAGATCCCACCATTTACCTGCAAATTTCATAATTTCCTTGTTTTTTATTGCTGAGTAATATTCCATTGTGTAGATGTAACACAATTTCTGTATGCATTTCTCAGTTGAGGGGAATCTGGGTTATTTCCAACTTCTGGCTATTACAAATAATGCTGCTACAAACATGGTTGAGTAAATGTCCTTATTGTGTACTTGAGCCTCTTTTGGGTATATGCCTAGGAGTGGTATAGCTGGATCTTGAGGAAGCGCTATTCCTAGTTGTCTGAGGAAAAGCCAGATTTATTTCCAGAGTGTTTATACAAGTTTACATTCTCATCAGCAATGGAGGAGGGTTCCCACAACCCCTCCAGCATGTGTTGTCACTTGAGTTTTTGATCTTAGCCATTCTGCTGGGTGTGAGGTAAAATCTTAGGGTCATTTTGATTTGCATTTCCCTTATGATTGAGGACGCTGAACATTTCTTTAAGTGTTTCTCTGCCATTTGATATTCCTCTATCGAGAATTCTCTGTTTAGCTCTGTGCTCAATTTTTTATTTGGATTACTTGATTTGTTGCTGTTTAACTTCTTGAGTTCTTTATATATACTTGATATTATCCCTCTGTCAGATATAGGGTTGGTGAAGAACCTTTTCCAACCTGTAGGCCGTCGTTTTGTTCTAATGGCAGTGTCCTTTGTTTTACAGATGCTTTTCAATTTCATGAGGTCCTATTTATTGATTGTTGCTCTTAGAGCCTGTGCTGTTGGTGTTCTGTTCAGGAAGTTGTCTCCTGTGCCAGTGAGTTCAAGACTCTTCCCCACTTTTTCTTCTAAGCAGTTTAATGTGTCTGCTTTTATATTGAGGTCTTTGATCCATTTGGACTTTAGTTTTGTGCAGGGTGATATGTATGGACCTATTTGCATTTTTCTACATATAGATATCCAGTTAGACCAGCATCATTTGTTGAAGATGCTGTCTTTTGTCCATTGCATGGTTTTGGTATCTTTGTCGAAAATCAGGTGTCCTTAAGTGTGTGGATTTATGTCAGGGTCTTCTATTTGATTCCCTTGATCCACCAATCTGTTTCTATGCCAGTACCGTGCAGTTTTTAGTATTGTTGCTCTATAGTACAGCTTGAGATCAGGGATGGAGATACCTCCTGAAGATCTGTTACTGTAGAGAATTGTTTTAGCAATTCTGGGTTTCTTGATGATCCACATGAAGATGAGAATTTTTCTTTCAAGGTCTGTAAATAATTGTGTTGATAATTTGATGGGAATTGCATTGAATCTATAGATTTCTTTTGGTAAGATGGCCATTTTTACTATACTAATCCTACCAAGCCAGGAGCATGAGAGATCTTTCCAGCTTCTGATATCTTCTAATTCTTTCTTCAGAGACTAGAATTTTTTTCATACAAGTCTTTGACTTGCTTGGTTAGGTTCATACCAAGGCTCTTTATGTCATTTGTAGCTATTGTAAAGGCTGTTGTTTCCCTAATTTCTTTCTTGGCCTTTTTGTCTTTTGTATACAGAGGGCTACTGATTTTTTTGAGTTAAGTTTTTATCCAGCCACTTTGATGAAGGTGTTTATCAGCTGTAGAAGTTCCCTGATAGAATTTTTGGGGTCACTCAGGTATACTATCATATCATCTGCAAATAGTGATACTTTGACTTCTTCCTTTCCAATTTGTATCCCCTTGATCTCCTTCAACTGTCTTACTGCTCTAGTCAGGACTTCAAGAACAATGTTGAAGAGATACAGAGATAGTGGGTAGCCTTGCCTTGTCCCTGATTTCAGTGGGATTGATTTAAGTTTCTCTCCATTAAGTTTGATATTGGCTTACTGTATATTGCGTTTACTATGTTTAGATATGTGCCTTCTATCCCTGATCTCTCCAAGACTTTAAACTTTTTTTTAACCTTTCTTGCTCTTTTTCATTGTAAATCTACATAAGAGTGATTAATAATAACTATGAGACAGAGTGAGTGAGCATTGGGCCATGTTGAAATCTCCTCTAGCAAAGAAGTTAATCTATTAACTTCTAATTTAGTCACAGGCAAATTCCTACAATAGCCATTCTGTCCCCAAATTTTACAAGAACACTCTCTAGCCCAGTTAGTGACATTGTTCCCATCTGAAAACCCTTGAAATATGCTCCCATAGTCCCTATGGCTATAGGCTCTACTGTTCCTCCCAAATCCTACCATGGTCCATTAAGCTGTGCTTATAAGGTTCACCTACTTTTCTAGTGGAAAATCACAAAGCTACATTCCTCCAAAAGGAGCACAGTCTCATTTTTCACAACAAAAGTCTATTTCCCTGCACTTTGATAGGTTTCTACCATGGCAAAAGTACCATGACCACAAAATCTTATAAACAAAATGTTTGATTGGATTTACAGTTTCATAGGGTTACAGACCACTATGGCAGACCAGTGTGGTAGAAGGAACAGTTGAGAGGTGCAAGTCTTACAATTTGTAACATAAATGGAAACTAAATCCAGAGGAAATGACAAAATACTACTATGGATAAATTCATATTACAAAATAAATTGTTCAGTTCATGCTGACTGGCAAAGTCAAATTCTCCTACAACATTATTTTAGGCAAAGTTTAAGCAAATTTATTTGTTTTGCATTATGTTGAACCATCCCTATGTCAGAGAATAAGAGGCTTCATAGTGATCAACCACTAGACTCAGGAATCACTAAGCAAGGAGGCTGGAAAGATTGTAAGTTCCAGAGTCAGTAAACAGCAGCAAAGCAGTATTTGCTAAGCCTGACAAAGCCACTGAGCTTTCCATAACACGAGCCCTTAGTTCCCCTGACTGCACGCACAAGACCTACACAAGATCCAGCTGTCAAAATCCCAACAAGGACAGCAGGGAGCCTCATGGCAACTGAAAGCAACGGGGGGGAACAGTTAGTTTTTTCAATGATGCATCTAAGAGTAGCTATCTATGATATTATAAACACTCCAACCAAAGTACATATCCATACAGGCAGTAGACAGGAGGTAAATTTAATCAACACATTACATGTATATAATTCTCAGAGAAGAAAAAGAAAGATTGATAATTTTTTGAGTAGTTGTCATTAAGCTTCTACTTTAGGACTTCAAAATATGGTTTTCCTTATATAGAATAATTTTCAAGTTTAATATCAAAATAAAATGCCTTGAATTATTTAAAAAAACAGTTTATACATGCTTGTTTAAAGTTTAAAAAGCCAAAATTACCATGAAATTTGTCAATTTAGACATAAAATTTACATAATGTGTCCTTGTAAACTCCTTGACCTATAGACTATGTTTATAACACAGAAGTTATATGGTTTATGCATCTACAGTCAGTCTTAAACCACTCTATCATTGCATTCTTCAGTACTTAAACAACAAATAATTGCAATTTAAGTTTTGGAAGTAATTTGCAGGTACAGAATGTTCCTGATGAAAGAGTTTCACTATCCAACGCCTTTGATCAGTTTTCACGTATGATGATGCATTATCTATCATTCATATAAATTTACAATTTATAATCTATCTGCCCTAAAGACTTCATTAAAATTCATGACATAAATGGAAACTAAATACAGGAAAAGTGGTTAAATACTACACACTGATTCAATGGATAAATTCATATTACAAAATAAATTATTCAGTTCATGCTTACTGGCAAAGTCAAATCTTCCTCCCACATTATTTTAAACACACTGTTAAAATCAAGCATACTACATAATATAGCCATCTTGCCATACACATTGCTTGAGTCTCCATTTCATACATATTTCCCTGTCAAAATGTTCTAATAGTAGTACTCTAAAAATAGAGAAATCGAGATTTTGGTTGGGACCATAATTTTAAATCAATTTACATGTCATTTGCTCACTATAAATTCTGCCACTTTTTATTTAGCACACAGTACTGCTGTGGTTTGCATGTATGTTCTTCTCACACAGATTATGTAGGGGAGTTTGGTTCCTGAGGTGACAATGTTGGGAAATGACACTTTTAGACACCAGTGCCTGTAATTACCTCGTGCATCGGCGTTTTTTGTTTGTTTGTATTTTGTTTTTGTTTTTTATGTCAACTTGACACAAGCTAAGTCAATTAAGGTGGGAACCTCAAACTAAGAAAATGCCTTTGCAAGATCTGATTTAAAGCAGTTTCTTAGTTAGTGGTCAATTGGGAAGGGCTCAGCCCATTGTGGGTGGTGCCAACCCTGGGCTGGCAGTTCTATGTCCTATAAGAAAATAGGCTGAGCAGGCCATAGGGAACAAGGTAGTAAGCAGCACCTCTCCATGGCTTCTGCATCAGCTCCTGCCTCCAGATTCCTGCCCTGTTTAAGTTCCTGCCCTGCCTTCTGTCAGTGAAGATAAGCAAAGTGAAAACCTAAGTGAAATAAACCCTTTTCTACCCAACTTGCTTTTGACCATTTATTACATCAATAGTAACCCTAACTAATCTAGGATCATGCCTTTGGAGAGGACTTTTGTACTCCAGATTGTCGCTGGCTTCCTAATTTAAGGTATGATCTCTTGTCTCTATGTGTACTAGATAATTTACTTTGTCAAGACATTTCCACCAGAGGTGAGCTGATTACTAGCATTATGTCCTTAAACTTCTAAAACTGGGACCTAAATAGCTTCACAAAGTTAGCTATCAGGTGTATCAGGTGACTTGTTGTAATAAAATTATAGATGATAATAGATGAATGAATGATAGATAAGTGAGTGATAAAGTTTTATTGATATATGGGTGATAGAAAATAGCTACGTAGAAAGAAAAATAAATAGATGATAGTAGATACATGATAGAGATATAGACAGATAGGTACATAGATATATAGATAGACAGACAGATGATAGGGAGGTAGATAGGTAGGTGGATAGGTAGATAGATGAATAGCTAGATAGATCAATAATATGTAGTATGAATATTATGTATCCTGTGTTTGAATTCCTAGAAAAAAAGTTGGTACTCAATTTTGAACACTGATTGTTCGTGAATGCTAGCAATTTGGTTCAATCTTATCTTTGGAATATTTCCTTTTGATTTCCACACTAGGTGATTTTGACCACCTTTTTCTTCCTGACAGATGTTTGCTCCCCATAGAGATTCTCTCTGGTGTTGTTTTCTAGATTATTTGCTTTCTTTGCATATATTGAGCTATGAATTTATAGGCAATGGGATTCAGCAGCCCAGACTTCATTTTCTGCCATTATTTCTCCCAGATCACTGGATACAGCAGTCTAGGATGTCTTTTGAATGGAGATATTTTTCTCTTTGTTTCATTTTTTTCTTCTTATTTTCCCTCACTGGTTCAAGATGCTGTCTCAGCTGTTAAGAGTGTTTCATATACTCGATCTTATATTAATCCTTTTGGCTAGGATCTTGTCTTTGTTGCCAACAACATGAGGAGTAGGCAGACAACAGCAGATCTTCATCTCTCCCTAAGGTAAGCACCACGGAAGATAGAGCAATAATGGTGCAAAACTTATGGGAGTAACCAACCAACATCTGATTTGACTTGAGGCCCACTCTCAAAAAGGTAGAATCTACCTCACCCTGTCTGGCTAAACAAGAACCAGAAACTAGGTAGTCCAGGGATCAATGGTAAAAACTAAATACTACTGTCCTCTAAAAAGTTAGAATAAAATGGTTCCTAATGACACCCATGGATCAGAGCCTTGTTCAGCTGTCATCAGATAAGCTTCCTCCCACAGCAGATGGGAACAAATGTGTCAACCCACAGCCAGACATTATTCAGAAAATGAGAGATCTTGAAATAGGACTAAATGGGATGTTTTTATCATATCTCAACTCTCAGGGCTCTCCCACTGAAGTGGAAGAATCAGAGGGAATGGAGGACACCAAGAAAACAAGAACCTTTAAATCAATATGATCACACTTCATATGAAATCAGAGACTGAGGCAGCATGCACAGGGCCTGCCTGGGTCACCTCCAGGTCACATGTGTCTACATTATGAATTCTAGTTTAGTGTTTTTATGGGATTCCTGATTCTGTGAATGAGTGGGTGTCTGATTCTTTTGCTTTCTCTTGTGCTTTTTCCCTGTGTTTGCCTTTTCCAACTCTGATGTGTTAGTTTTGTTTTATTATAATATATAATATATTATATTATTTATTATATTCTATAACTATTATCCCTTAGAAGCCTGTTTGTTAATAAGAGACAGAAAGATGCAGATGGGAAGAGAGGTGGGAAAAAAACTGGGAGTAGAGGGAAATACATGATCAACATGTATTATGAAAAATAAATCTATTTTCAATAAAGTGGAAAAAGGAAAAAACAGAAAACTAAAATCGATATTCAAAAATTTTTTAAAGAATATGCTTAGCTTTTATGCAATACTATTCCCTTTTAAAAAGACAGTTGGGCAGCTTTTGTTGTCTTGGCATTTATAGGAACCAGCTCTTCCAAATTATTAAATGTGCCTTGTGATTTACCATAGAAGGAAATGACATATCAAAGTGAGAAAGAATGATTAGGAAAATATTAAGTGGAGGCTATTATCACCAGTTGATATAGCCCAAGGGCCCCAACTTGGAGACATTTGAAACTTCAGAAAGCATAGGACACTGTGTGTACTATTTTTTTTCCTTTTACTATACATATTTACCCACCATAAAGTATAGTTTAAAGATTAGGTGAAATAACACCTAGTGATACAACACTGGGGTTCTCACACTGGAGATTGCGACCCCTTTAGGGGTTGCATGTCAGAGATTCACATAATGATTCATAACAGTAGCAAACTTACAGCTATAAAGTAGCAATGAAATAATTTCATCGTTGAGGTCACCACAACAGGAGAAACTATATTAAAGGTTGAGAACCACTGATACAATAGATAAAAGGTAAATTAACAAACTATCATCAAGTAATTTCCTACAAAAATTGGCTTGGTTAGCTGTAGTTACTGATCAAGAGAGTTCAGGGCATGGAGTACCCTCTCAATGAGGCTTCCAAATAAAAGAACAAATGACAACAGAAAGGTAACACCATCAGATTAGTTGTTTAGAAAGAGCCTGCAGACAGCCAGGTTTTCCAGCTGGAGTTCCTCATCCTGAATTAGCTCCCACACCTGAACTTCCGGATTCTCTTTCCTCCTCTAGGCACCTGTATATCATGTGATAAACAATGGTGGACTGGCAGCAGTTTGTCTTCCACCTGTTTTCAGAGACACACTATTTCACCCTTGGGCTAATGTTGAGGTTCTCTTTTCCCTTTACCACCACGTTGGGAGGACCAGCCCTTCCCCAGACAAGAGGCCTAGGGGGCTGTTTGGAAACAAACAAGCTTCTGTTTAAAGTGGAAGGTGGGCAGGTCGCTTCTAGTGCCAGATTCTCAGCGGGATCAAACAACACAGGGCAGTTTAACAATACAGTGGGCACAACAATTATTCAAACAAGATCTTTTTCTTTTCTTTTTAGGTTTACTCCCTCCTTTCCTCCCAGTCTTCTCCTTCTCTCCCTTTCCACCCAGAAAAGGGGATCTCCCCATCAACTTTCCCCACCACATCAAGTCACATCAGGACTGAGCATATATTCACTCTCTGAGGCCAGGTAAGGCAGCCCTGCCACTGGGAAGTGATCCAAAAGCAGGCAATAGAGCCCATGTTAGAAATAAAGCCAACCCCACGCCTACACTCACCAGGCACCCCATATGATGACTAAGAGGTCCATTGGCTACATGTGTGCAGGGAGCCTAGGTCCAGACCATGTGTTCTCCTTAGCTGATATCTCAGTCACCGTAAGCCCCCATGGGACTGAATAGCTGTCTCTGATGGTCTTCTTATGAAGTTCCCATTTCCTTCAGGTCCTTCCATCTTTCCTCCAACATTCCCGCAGGATCCCTGGACCTCCGCTCCATGCTTGTCTGCAAGTCCCAGCATCTGTCTTGATCAGACGCTGGCTGGTGCCTCCCAGACGACAGTCAAGTTAGCTCCTCTGTGAAAGCATAGCAGAGCATCATTATTAGTGTCAGGGGCCGGCTCTCCACTGTGGGGTGGGTCTCAGGTTGGGCCAATTTCAAACAAAATCTTGAAGTACAGGCTTTCTGTCTAGACAATTAAGACCATTTTAATTATGAGACAACCAGCAGATCAGAGTGAGGAGTAAACAGAATGTAGAAATATTGAGAAATATGTGCAAATATATGCCAAACTGATCCTCAATAAATTCCATCACAGACATTCTTGAACAGATAAATTAACTCTAAATGAATTTTGTGTTTTGATGACAAAGAAAATTGAATCAGAGTTTTAGAAAAATTTGTTATGAATTGATTAATAAGATTCCATCCATTCTCATTACCGATTATAAATACGTAAGTAAAATCAAACTCTATTTTTAAATCATTTCGCTACAGCATCTATTGAGAAGTCACTATAAATCTCCAAGCGGGGCTGCTTTTGAGTTTACTAGCAATGATCAACAGCACATTGGAGACAAGTCCTCATGAATTTTCCCAGGTCTTTGAAGCATTCAGAGAGGTGAAACTCATGGAAAGTAGGGCGCAGACTTGTGATCAGAGGCTCAGGTGTGTTTGGGTGAAGAATGGGAAGTCTTGGCCAATATGTTCAGTGTAACCTGAGCAGGAAGTACAAGTGCTGGGCTTTGTATCACAGAATATGATTGTAATTAATAATGATGAAACAATCTATTCTACAATGCATTCCTGTCTAACTTAAAAGAAGAGAGTTTAGTCTTAAAGAACTGATAAATATGGAAGACAATGCATATGCTACGTAGCTTGATTTACTCATTCCAAAATTTGTGCTTGTATACAAAGTTTGCATCATGCTCCATGAACACACAATTATTGTCAACAGTAAAACACAAACGCCAAAGAGATGGGTCTATGCCTACGGTACCCACTGCAGGAGCACAAGGATGGGGGTTCAAATCCCTAGGAAGCATATTAAAGCCAGGCAAGCTGCTTTTAATCCTAGTCTGTAGGGAGCGCAAAGGAGGGACGCTCTAGGGGAGGGGGCTAGCTAGCTACACTACGTGGAATTGGAAGGCTTCAGGTTCAGCGCAAAACTCATCTCATTACACTGAAGGGCTATGGAGGATGAACTCAATGTCAACTTTAGGCCTCCACACTCATGTGTACACACGTGCACACAGATGTATGCCCACTTTTCTGTGAACATGCATATATGCCTCACTAGCACACACCTATGCACATGCAATAAAGAAATAAAGCAAATAAAAAACCATAAAGACACAGAACTCAGCAAGAGTGTTGTTCCTATGTGTCATCTTTGCAGAGTGCTAGGTTTCTGATTGCTGTGTTTTGAAGTTGGGTGTTTTATATTAGAGACTTGAAAACTCATTAAGAATGGTTCTGGAGCCACTAAAAAGATTGTTCATAACCAATTTGGAGGGATGCAATCATAATGAATATTTTACTATCATTTTATATTTATGAAAATACATTTGAAATAAATGTCATAAGCAGAGCAGAACTGAAACTAAATCTAGTGAACTCAAATAAACACGTTTATTCATGCGTGTACATATAAATAAGTAAACAGCCTTCTGGTTTGTACCTGGGGTTCCTACAAGTAATGTGGAAATCGGATTCTCCAGAATCGCTTTGTGGAAGAACAGTGAGTGTTAGAAAAGGGCTCCTTTGAGAAGCAGTCTGAGGCAGTATTCTCTTCTTGTATGAGTGTAGTCTTCACCCCTCGTTGAGGAAACTGCTCCTCGCAGCACAAAGAAATCACTACTGAAAACCACAAGTGATCAAAAAGCATGAGTTCTGCAGCCCAGCCCCATCTGAAAACATCCTCATCACAGCTCCTGCGCCCAGGATGCAGAGATCATTGCAGGCGGAATGATCATATGAGGCTGAGGAACAGGGAGTTTGCTGTGAGACTATATGTCCTAGAAGTGCCAAAGCTGCACCCATGAATTCACACAGTGTCTAAACAAAGCATGAGCAAGACAACAACAAGAGAAGTCCCAGTGTGCAAGGTGAAAAGCTCCAGGATCGCTGAGAGCATACTTGGTTAATGCAATACTAAAGGTGAGTCTGGAAAACATTTACATTCAAGTAACATTATATGGACTGAGAAGATTGTGTTTATAAATGTAGGTGTGTGTGTGTGTATGCGTGTGTGTGTGGTTTGCATGTGTACATAGGTATGTATGAAACAACAACTAAAGCAACAACAACAAAAAGGCCATAAATTTGAGAGTAGGAAAGGAGGTACATTGGAGGGTTTGGAAAGAGAAAAAGAAAGAAGTGATGTAATTGCATTATAATTTCAAAAACTAAAAAAATATTAAAAATAAATACATCAGCTTTAGAATGGAATAATTCTACTACATAGGATTTGAAGAAAACTTTCTTTTCCAAAGAATTGAAGAAAAGGTGGGAAATAATTGAAAAAGAGTGAGATGATGATAAAAACAAGTAAGAGAAATACCAAAGTAATCTATAATTCTTTCCAAGATGATAACACAAAGCCTCAGTCACAGTCTTTATTAAAGATTTTAAAAATACCCATAATTTCTTTGTGTTTTCAAAATTTCCATTAAATATAATAATCCCTTGTTTAGCTCTGTACCTCAGAATTCATGGTACATTTACGCAATGGAATACTACTCAGAAATTAAAAACAAGGAAATCATGAAATTTGCAGGCAAATGGTGGGGTCTAGAAAAGATCATCCAGAGTGAGGTATCCCAGAAGCAGAAAGACACACAGGGTATATACTCACTTATAAGTGGATATTAGACATATAATATAGGACAAACATACTAAAATCTGTACACCTAAAGAAGCTAAGGAAGGACCCTGGGTAAGATAATCAGTCTTCAGTCAGAAAGACAAAGGAGATGGACATCAGAAGAGGGAGAAAACAGGCAACAGGACAGGAGCCCACCACAGAGGGCCATTGAAAGATTTTACCCAGCAAGGTATCGAAGGAGATGCTGAGATTCATAGCCAAACTTTGGGCAGAGTGCAGGGAATCTCATGAAATCAAGAGGAGATTAAAGACCTGGAGGGGACAGGAGCTCCACAAAGAGAGCAACAGATCAAAAAACTCTGGGAACAGGGGTCTTTTCTGTGACTGACACTCCAACCAAGGACCACGTATGGAGATAACCTAGAACCCCTAGAAACCTTGCACAGATGTAGCCTATGGCAGCTCAGTCTCCAAGTGGGTTCCCTAGTAATAAGAACAGGAACTGTCTCTGACATAAACTCAGTGGCTGGCTCCCACTGAGAGGGGAACATCCTTGCCAGGAAGACAATGCAGCCAGTCCTGATGAGACCTGATAGGCTAGGGTCAGATGGAAGTGGAGGAGGACCTCCCCTATCAGTGGACTTAGGGAAGGGCAGGAAGGAGATGGGGGAGGGAGAATGGGATTGGGAGGGGATGAGGGAAGGGGCTACAGTGGGATACAAAGTGAGTAAACTCCAATTTATTAAAATATGAATAAATTAAAAAGTAGAATAGCCTGCGCTTTTCCCTCTAAACACATTCATTTTGTTTTGAATGTAAAGACCCAGTTTGCTTCTCACAAGAGTCCTAACATAGTTCATCTCCTAGGCTAAATTATAGTAAATCCTGAAATTCTTATGATCCTCTTGACTTGAGCTCAGACACACACACACATACACACACACACACCTATAACTATTTATGCATAGATATATACATTAGTGGAGCTTGTATTTGATGCATATTTTTCATATGTCCGCTGTTGAGTATTTATTCTTGATTTTTTTAGGGAGAAAATTTCTGTGCTTCTGGCTGCTGCCTGTCTCCATGATGCACTCTGTGTTGTGAAAACTGAGGAGTAAGCAGTGCCAGTCTCCAGACTGTCATTTCAGAGGACGCTCAGGAGCAATCATGCTCAAGGACTTCACCCAGCCAAGCTGCATGTGGCCAACTGGATAACGCAATCCCTATGTTCTAATATATTTATGTGTGAATTTATCACACACACACACACACACACACACACATACACACAGAGTTTCTTGTCTTGAATATCTTTGTTCTTTCCACTATGAAGATGTAGAATGATAGGAACATGGTTGAGAATTTTATAAACTACATGGGGATGGATCTGATGCAGCAATATTCAGATTGAACTTCTGCCAGCTACTCCGGTTGAGAAAACACGTGATTCAGATCCTAAAACAGGGAAACATGCTGTATATTCTCCTGGGAAATTGTGCCCTGTAAGTGAAAGCGTGCTCTGACGGAGATTCCAATAGTGGGACAACACAGAGGAGAAGAGGTAGGGAGAGCAAAGAGAGGAAGAAGGAGAAACTGAAGCGTGTATGCCTATTTGTGTCACTCACTATTTTTGCTTCCAGCCTCAAATGTCATGGCTGTCTTTGTCACGTCTATTCTGTTTGTCCTTGACATTTTGTGCCTTTTAAAAACCTCTTTATTTATGTTTCAGTGAAGTTTCAAGGAGTTGAAATAAACACACATTCCATCCCATGTTGAGTTTGTTATTACTTCCATAAAAATATGGTTATAAAGTAAAAATAAACATACCAGACAAAAAGAGGTGAGTATCACATGACTGGTTGCAGTGTTTGTGTCATTAGATTCCAGCTCTTTCCTATTAAACTGAGAAAGGTCTTACACAGACAAAAAATAAACATGAACAGCGAATCTGATCAGTGAGATATTCTGTTCGAACAGCAGGGATGGGAGCAGAGTCCACTGCATGGAAAAGCAGCCAATAGCATCTGCTCTGGTTCCCTTTAGCTGACAATATGAGAAATAAAATAATTTGCAATAGGGATTAGAAATATGCATACAGAATAAGTAACAGCAGCAAAAAGTATTAAGTAAATGGAATCGTGCTAAAGCCCTTTTGCTTGAATCAACAATTAACATATGATGGAGTAGGGGCTTCTGTGGACCTGCCAACTGGGTCCCTGTCCCCTCGCTGGCTGCCTTGTCAGACTCCAGTGGGAGAGGATGCACTTAATCCTGCTGTGACTTGAGGTGCCTGGGTGTGCTGATACCCCTTAGGGAGCCTCCCTTTCTCTGAGAAAAAAAGAAAAAAGAATGGGGGAATGGAGGATTAAGGGTGGGAAGGAGCCAGTATCATGCTTGTAAAGACATTAAATTATAAATGAATGGAAGAACAATTAACATGATAAATAATGAAAAAGTGGACATACATGCACAAGAGTAACTGCAGACTGACTGTCTTCTTGCAAACTACACACCCACCTACTGAGAAACAGAAAATATGTCTGTGAGGGGAGTACAGGGTTAATGTTGATGAGTAAGTGCATATTTGATATGTTCTATGTTATCATTCTGTAAGGAATGAGGTTTTAAGTTAGAACAAAGTAATGATAGCCAGAACGTTGGCTTCTCCATAAACAGAAAGCGGTCATTTGAACAAAAATAAGGGGGGTGTGGAGGTTATGAGCCGGAGAGATGACTTAGCAGTTAAGGGCACTTGCTCTTTTGTCACGGGATCATTGCTTAGTTTCCACCCTAGGCAGCTCACACCACCTCTAACTCTGGGGCTCACCTCTAACTCAGCTCACACTGGGGCTTCTGGAGCCCCAGTGCCCTCTCTGGACCCCACTATCAGGTACAGGTATGTAGCACACATAAATACATGCTGGTAATACACATAAATAAAAATAAATTTAAAAAAGAATTGAGATGGCAGTTAGGTTGTATAGATCAGACCTGGAGAAGTTAACGAAACTGGTGCTCCAAAAAATTAATATTTTTAATATTTCAAATTTTTAATTCGAACTTGGTTGCAAATAGGGAAATGCAGCCTTAGTAGCTTCCACACTGTGTCCCTGCCAATACTACGTAATCTTAATGATGGAAGGTTTGTCTTTATCTCTTGACATATTTCATATTGTCATATTTCATTTGAAAATCAGACAGCGATTTCTTCTTCCTCCATTTTTACAATACACAAAATATCTATTTTGGCAAAGGCATGCAGCAGACCAGCGGACTGTCCATCGGATGATTTCCTTGGCCTTAGCCAGATCCTGACAGAATCAGCAGAAACTTTGTTCTGCAACAGAAGCTTCGAGCCAAATAAAAGTCAGCCTCCAGATCCATTTGCTCAGCACAGACACAATTTATGTTTTTCCCTTTTGCTTAGCAAGCAGTTGTGCTGCGGATTTTATCTGGAGAATTTTGGTGGTAATGAAACATTGCTATAATTTAGGATGAGCCAAGCATGTATAAAAATGAGAGAGCAAAAAAATCTGTCTTTCTTGGCCCACAGAGACATTTTTAAAAATATAAATAAAATATAGTTCCTTTGAGCCTCTTGGAGATTTCTGCTGTTGTTCATAATTCAACAAAAAGTCAATAGAAAATATTTATTTTCAATTAGTAACCATTTATTTTTAAGGAATAAATACTAGTCCTTCTTGATTCTTCAATCACATTTATTGAATTTTTATAAAACAAGTGCATGCCACTTTTTTCGTGACATGCCCACACATGTGTTAGTAAAGATGGATTTGGAGTAACCACACCAAGCAAATAGACATTCCCAAACTGCTCTTCATGTTGTAGAACTCAGCCTTTTTTTGAGGTGTACTTTATACACCTGGCAAGGAAATATGAGCTGTTTCTATTTTAAATCAATATTGCCATATTTGAAGAGTTCTTCTGCCGTATTCATTGCTAGATGATTTCTCAATCAAACCCATAATTTACTGGCTTGCTCCATAGATCCACCTCCTGAGTACTGGAATTTAAGCCAATGACTATTGCCACCAAATCTGAGGCTCCGAATCCTCGTTCACTTACTTGTACAATAGCTATTCACCTCTGGTACCTCTCCCCAGCCTCTGTTTCCACAAACTTTTATATTTCCATGGCCTTTATTTAAAGATGTGAGGAATTACAGGGATGCTATCTCACATTGTACATGCTAACATGTTTCATTGGCATTCTCCCTAATGCTCTGACTTTTGACAGTCACATACAGTTCTTTCTGTGAGAATAAAGACGACAAAGATAAATCATAAGGAAACATATACAATGGATTGGGAAAAGCAAACAGTAATGATAAACTTAGAGGATTTAGGTTTTCAAGGGGAACTTTCACAGGGGGATTTTAAAAGTTATTCAGAAATCTTTGTAAGCTTCTTAAACCCTTGCGATTTTGAGGTGATGTTTTCAGCAAAATGTTGGCTCAGAGAGAACAAACATCACTAGTTGTTATAAAACGTCCTCTTCTGAGACAGGAGGAATAGCTTACTAGAGAATCTGTCAAAATATGACAAAATACTTAAAATTCCACCAAGTTAAGACTACACAACTCTTTCCTTAATATATGGTTATCACACCAAAGCTAAGCAAAAAAAAAAAAAAAAAGTATGTGATTTTAAAGTAAGGTTAAAGTGTGGAAAGTGGGTATGCTTATTCAGAAGTTTATTCAAATTAAAAGCGACCTATGTAAATCTATCTACCATCTGTCTTCTATCATCTATAAATTTCTCTATTATGAACTTGGATCTTCACATGTCCATAAGTTTTGCACTCACTGTCCTTACTAAGTCTGTACTTACTAGGGTGCATATATAAGTGCATATAAATATGTATATATATATATATATATATATATATATATATATATATATACATCCTTGTATACACACACAAACACATCGGTACCACAGGATTGTCCTGGAACGGGAGTTCTGCAATCTGTCAAGGAGTTGAAACGCTTGGTGATATTAGCTGCTCCCTCCTCCCAGAGGCACAGCACTGTTCCCAGAATCTGAAGTCTTGCTGAATTTTCTTCCTTTCTGATTGTAAGCAGCTAGGGTAATGCCATTACAGTCACAGGAGTTACAGAGAAATAATATCCTTGTCCAAACCATACTATTCTGCTTTTAACAAGGATCAGTGGTACTGTGGCATGGATTTCCTAGGTCTCATTTGAAGTTTTCTTGAAGATGCACTCTGCCCTTGGCTCAGTTAGAACCGTGCTCAGCTGTAGGCTTACTATTGATGTCCCTATGGTGTGCTTACAAAGAAATGGAAAGGCAGAATTACTATCAGAAATAGCACCAGGCACACAGCAAGGGTGACTGGCTGTGTTTATATCCACAGCATTCCAATCCATTCATGCTTTTCTGAAAATGCTCTACTTTATCCATACCCCTAGAAAAGTCTGCAGCACAACTTTATGGCCATACATAACATGTCTCTAAGTGACTATAATTTGAACGAGATGCGTCTGCACACTAGACTGAGCCCCTACTAGCTCATTCCCATGAGAAAATTGAAAATAACGTGTTTTCTCTAGGTAATTCTGCCTGCTAATTATCCATTCAATTCAAATTGAGAGCAGTCAAGGTCTATACAGAAAAGGGTCACTCAAAGGGCCTTCCTTTTCTAAAACAGTTCTATAAACTTCTTTTCTTCAACACGCAGCATTAGAACTTTTATCACATGCACATTCGATCAGTGCTTATTATAGTTGGATAACTTTAAACACAGAAAGGATATACAGACAAGTTGCACTTTACAGTGTTTGATAAAATGTAGTGTACGTCACAATTAGGTCAATGTATTTTTAATTAGATGATAATTGTTATGTACAAGCTTCTCCACCATATGCATGACTATATTTAGGTACACATATATTTATAGTATCTTTAAATTTGCACATATTTGTTTAAACATATATTTACTTAAAAATATGTCCCAGTGTTTTCTCCATGTTTATTTTGATGCATGTCTACCATATTCCCAAGAAATTTTTCTAATCAAATATGTGGTAACATTTGAGACAGATTTAAGTCATATGAACTTCAGCCATATGTAATGATATCCAAATGTTTACCACTATCTCACTTTTCATTCACACCCTTTACCTAACTATAAAAGCATATGTCATTGATATTACCTAAGATTTGATTTAAATATCCTCACAAATTGTTATGCAGTAAGTTGTAAATTATGGTGATAATGTTGAACAATAAAGCCCTTAAACTTATTATTTATAAATGGGAATAATCCTTATAAAATGATAAAAAAATTCACCCTTGAAAATTTAATAAAAATTACTCTTGTCTGTCTTATCTATCAGAATAATTTTCATACAGTGAAAAAAATACTGGACTCAACATAATATATATACATATACATATGTACATGTATGTACATATACATATATACATGTGCACACATATGACCAAAACTGGCTTCTACTCTTGAACCATTCTTTTCTACACCTGCCTCATTCTGTCTCTCTTTGTTTAGAGCAGTGGTTCTCAACCAATCGGTCATGAGCCCATTTGGAGGGTTGAATAATCCTATCATGGGGTTGTTTAAGAACATCAGAGAACACATATTTATATTGTGATTCATAAAAGTAGCAAATTTATAGCTCTGAAGTTACAATGAAAATAGTTTTATGGATGGGGTCACCACAGCAGGAAGAACTGGATTAAGGGTCGCAGCATTAGAGAACCATTGGCTTAGAGCATTTGCTTTAGAAAGCAGACCTCTAGAAATCCTGTGACTGAATTTAAACTCCCTTCAGGTTTTTCATCAGTAGTCATATAATCCAAACATTTCTTTCAAAATGAGCTAAGAACCATTTCCCCAAAATGTAAGGATGAGTTGATGGCAGTGTCTTGCTGTCGCCTGTACAACTACTTCCTGTTGCAAACATACAAATGAGCCTACTAGAGTCCATTTTATTAAGTAACACAAGGGTTTCAGAAACACACAAACCTTAAAAAGCCTTAAGTTTCATTAGACGTGACATTGGGCATTTCTATTGTAATGACCTAAATACAGTATTCCCATACAATTTTAGCTTTAAGGCATAAGAAAAGTATGAATATAAGCAAGATGTATGACATTTGTTCAAGTCTGGAGTTTATAAAACAAACCCTCAAAATCTTATTTATGCTATTGCATACAAACTAACTTGCTCAAAACTGATCTTTATAAATCATTTAACTGGATTTTTCTTACAATAAATATTTTAAATTATTTTTAATTAATTTATACCACTGTATGGTTAAAATTTTTCTTTGAGGTGTCAGCATTAGAATTATATCCATTTGGAGCATGCAGGCAGTTCATTTAGAAGCCACAGCAAGTGCTTTCTTGCTTGTAAGGGCTTGCATTTTAATAGAATAAGCAAGTATTGATTTGTAGAGAATTACTAAAAGCCCACGTGAGAAAACCTAGACACGTATCATCTGAAGGTGAAGCTGGACGCTGCTGTCATGGAGGCACCAGGGATTATGTATGTGACAAAGATCAGGAGAGGGCATCATAAAACAGGGATGCCTGCTAATGGGAAACTGGTAATGCACTAGTCTTACCTGCAATCCCATAAATGTAACAGTCGTTAGTGTTTTTGAACTTCACATCAGACTGTTTGTTCTTTAAACAATAGTTCGACTTCTCTTTGTACAGCTAAAGATGAAAGAAAACCAGACAGGATTGAAAACATGGGAGAAGCACAGTAGCCACTTCAGAAGACTTAGTTATGGTTGAAATGTTCTGAAATGTTAGGGGAAAATGATGAGAATGAGAATTAAAAGAAGCCCTTGGGTTTCTTTGTAAAATTGTTTTCTATATCTCTAATGAGTCCACCTTCATGTATTTCACAGACCTGGTGGTCATCTTTTAATCTCTTAGATTCTTACATCTCTTTATAACTTTTTTCTTTCACTGAAATGTAGTAGGTCATCTATGCTTTTTTATTGTTTTGTATGTTTTTATTGTTTCTATTAGTTAATAAAATACAGTATTATTTTGGATTAAAATAAATCTTGCTTTGTTTACACAGCATGAAAAAAGTAGCAGCCTAACTGATTGTGAAACAGAAAGTTGGGTAGAAATAACTAAAATTAAGGGCCATTTGAGGGGTCATATGAAAACCTAATACAGTTAAAGCTCCCTAAAATTTATAAACATGTAAAGGCAAACTTATGAAATTGTCAAACCATGGGAAAGACAGCACTCCAACTGATCATCTCTTATATCCAAATAAAACTTCCAGTACTAGGATTGGGTTACATCTAATTGAGTTGTTGACCAAAGGAGCCCTATGGGAATTTCCAAACAGCCCAGAATATTGATAAAACTATAGGATGCTCTTCACCAACTGATAGCAAGACCTCAATGCTGAAGACAACATGTACTGAACATGGAGAAATCAAGGGTACCCACATAGCACCTTCATCACTACCTACTAGTATCTTTGGTACAGAAAGATACTATGCACACTACCAAAATAAAAACATAAACACCAACTCAGACACAAAACCTTTCCTGAACCAAGGTGTCCTGCTTGCAAGATATGCTAGTGCAATGTTGGCACAAAGCTGAGGGAGTAACTGACCAACACCTGATTTGACTTAAGGTCCACTGTACATGATGCAAATTACAACCTACACTGCTTGGTTGACCAGAAGCCAGAGACCAGATAGAGTAGGGAGGATAAAATTAACTGTTACTGTTCTAAACAGAAAAGAAAGGGTGTGGGGAGGGAGAAAGTCAGAGACAGAGAAAAAGGAGGAGGCGAGGAAGAGGAGGAGAAGAAAGAAGAGGAAAAGAAGAAGGAAGATGAGGAGAAGGAGGAGAAGGAGAAAGAAGGAGAAGAAAGTAGCAATAAAATGATCCCAAATTGTGTTCTGCTATCCTCATAGATCATTGTCTTGCTCAATCATCATCAGTGAAACTTGCTCCTGCAGCAGATGGGAACAAATAGAGAGACCCACAGCCAGGCGTTATGCAGACAATAAGAGCTTAACTAAGGACTCAGACTTAAATGGGATTTCTCCATCAAAACCCTCCCCTCAGGGTTCAGAGAACCCGGCAGAGATGAAAATAGTGTAAGAGCCATACAGTACAGAGAAGACCAAGAAAACAAGGCCCTCTAAATCAACATGCTCAAAGCTCACATGAACCCACAGCCTGAGGCAGCATGCACAGGGCCTGCATGGGTCTGCACAGGTCCTCTGAGTATCTGTGATGGTGTTTAGTTTAGTGTCCATTGGGATTCCTGAGTGTGAAAATGAGTCAGATCTGGTTCATGCCCCTCCTTTTGGACTCTTTTCCTTATGTTTATTTTCCCCAATTCTAATATATTAGTTTTTGTTTTGTCTTATGTTTATTATGTTATATTTTATTATCATTTATAAGCCTGCTTTTTTTTTTATAACAGACACAAAGGGAATGTATCATGATGGGAGGAGAGGTGGGGAGGAACTGGAAGGAGTAGAGGGAAGAAAAACTATAATCAGGATATTTTATGTGAGAAAAATGTTATTTTCAATAAAAGAAAAAAAAGAAAAGAACAGTATGAAATCGGTCATCATCCAACAATTGTGTATTTTTTGTCTCTGAACTACTGGTAAATCAAACAATGCCACATATATTTAACTGTAGGTAAAGTTTTATTAAAACAAAAATATCTAGTCTACTTTTTATGGGATCCTTTGTATGTAGAGTGTATTTGTTCTCTTTTTCCATCGACAACATATTCCATTACCCACTTACAAAATGAAAAATGACAAAGTATTTAAAATCTCAGTGAGTGAGCTCAGAGAAGGCTTCAGCCTAGGGACTTGAGAGCCATGAGACTGGTCTCTTGGGTGTGACCCATCAAGGGTAGATGTCTGTGCCCTGCTGGAGCCATCTAGGTGACATGTCATCTCAGTAAACCGCTTTTCCTACTTCCCTGCTTTGTACGCAGCGTGTGTAACAGAAGGGCCCAACAGCCACACACCGTGGCACTGTGCTCTTCTTGAGCAAATATGGTTGTGACAATGTTTTCTGCTCTCTCCTTCTTATTCATGTTGCAATCTGCAAAGTGATGCCTCAGTGGCATTTCAGGAGCACTTACACCCAGCAACATGTGCTTTAATCCCCAGGTGGCTACACCCTTGTTTTATCTTAAAGTCTTTGTTTCCATATTTAAAAGAAAAAATCTTATTCACACTCTTTAAGCTGACAAAAGAGAAAAATTGATGAAGCAAACAAGATATTCTGGTAACAAGACAAACGAAACAGAATTAACTTTCACAAACAGCTCAAAACATAAATTCACAGGCCATAATTGGAATTTGCAAAATTGAAACAACTTATTTCTGTTTTAACATACTTATCTATGCAGCTTTTATCATCATGTAGGGCTGAGCAGATTGCGTTTGGAGACATGCTTTCACCAAATCAAACACCAGTAAGATTTTCTTCTAGAAGCAGTTGGTCTGTGGGAATCTGTGGAATTAGACTAGAAAATACAGCAAAAATCCCAAAAAGCACAGCCTTGCCTGAGCCTCTGAGCTTCACTGGCTAAGCATGGTGCTCTTGAGTGCTCTGTTTGTGTCACAAGCATCTCACAGTGCTGCATTTCTGTGGTGGGCTTTATATTTTAAACAATAAAATTAATTTTCCAATCATATAATCACAGCACTTAAAGGGTCACTGTGTGCAACAACCACTTCAAAACTTAGACTGACTTCAGTTGACAGCTTGCCCTGCCTTGGCTGAGCTCCTAGAAACATAACTTTCAAATCATTTCACCTTTCAGAAAAGCCGCGGGGCCTGGAGAGCTCAGGTCTGTGCCACCCCTTCAGCCAAGACTTGCCACAGAAACCAAAGGCAGGATACGTGGAATCCATATTCTACATTACAGCTCCTCAAGCACTTAAAATGATCTTCACCTGATAGATAAAATAAATTAATTTTTAAAGATGATCGTTAAAAACATGCCAGCTTTTAGTCATAAATTTATGGCTAGCCATAAATTGTCATGAATGGCAGAATAGAATCCTTCTTATGAATAAATATCACTTCATTGTGCACACCTACCACATTTCCTTGTCTACTCTTCAGTTAGTGGACATTCAGATTGTACGTTAAAATAGTGTTTTAATAAGTGAGTGGATGCAGGTTTATTTTAAACAAGTCAGTTTTATGTATTTTGGAGACATATACCAATCGTGTTTTTTTTCTTTTATGGCAGTTCTGCCAATTTTATTTGGCATTCAGTAGATTAGTTCTAATCAGTAGATTAACAGTAATGGGCATGTAAGTTACTTATGTGTAGAGCTTGTTTGGTGAGTCCTCATCTTTATTATGTTTTTTGGATAAACATATTCATATGTGATATGGAACATTCCTTATTCCTTTTGTCCAGACAGCTTTATTGAGCCTGGTATCTACGCTCACATCTGGAGTCACCATCTCCCTCAAGGCAAATTTTTGAATTTCTTTAAGTGCCCGAGGAGCATGCGTCTTGAAGACCACTCCGTGGATGCACCTGTGAATTCTGATGGTGGATTCTCAGGTCACCGAGATGGCAGAACGGCCCTTCTTCTTGCCACCCTTCTTTTCAGGAGCCATTCTGCTGGACACGGTGTGAAGGACAGGCATGAGGTATTGTGGGAAGGAAAGCCCTAATTGTGTTTCTTAGTATTTTTGAGAAGCACCATACTGTACGCCCATAACTCTATGCTGATTTATACTTTGGCTGACAGTGTATGCATTCCCTCTTGGTCACATCTTTATCAGCACTTGTTCCATTCAGTTTGTTCACTAACAGGCATTTGTACTGGTTAGGGTAACGGCACATAGGACTCTCAGGTGCTTTCCCAGAGCTTTTCTCGTGCACCTAGACAGCATTTGTGTGTCTTCTTTTGAGCAACATTTGCATGTATTTAATACTGTCCATCTCAAATGTGATGGCTTTCTTTATTATTATTGAGGTTTTTTTTTTAGATCCTTATCCATTCTAGATGGTACTATGATAAGTAAAATAAGCCAGAAATGAAAGACAAACATCATACGACCTCACTCATGTATCAAATCTAAAAACGTTAATCTCAGGAGTACAATGATAGTTACCAGAAACTGAAGTGAGCAAACGGAAATAAAAGATGAAGATTGGTCAGTGTACGTTATCTTAACATTAGATAAGAGAAATAAAATGCATATTCCACTGCACAGTTGAGTAATTGTAGATAAAATAATGTATTATTTCTTTACAAAAGCTAGAAGAAAGGGCTTACAATGTCTGTAATCCAAATATAAGATAAATATTATATCCAGTAGAAAGGTGTGTCTTTACATCACCCACACAGAAATTACAAAATCACCCGGAACTGGGTTACTATGTAAAAATTTTATGCATGTATTCCTGCTTCTGGACACCATTGAAATAGTAATATAATTTTTTCTAGAAAACAGATGTCACAGGTCTTCTCAGATTCCTTCAGATTTCTCTGTGATCATATACATTTCCCTTTTGTACTCAGGGTGCAAAACAAGGGTGGCAGCCACTTACACCAATCAAGAAGGTAGGCATGAAATTGGCCAGCATGATTTCTAGTTGAATACTTCTTCTCACTCATAGGTATAAGCTAAAATTTTTGATGAACCAGAAGTAGATAGAGCCACAGTGGTTGGTTAGCAGAGACTACAAAGAGGGGCTAGAGAGAAGTCGATTATTGGTCTCAAAACATAGACAGGAAAAAGTTTCTGATTTTGACAGCTTGATACAGTGAACACAAGTAACCATAATTTCTTTATTTGTCTCAAAATGGATAGAAGGAAACTGCTTACTGTTTCCAACACAAGAGTTATAAATATCTCAGACACTTAATTGATGCAATGTCAGTAGAAATAATTAAAAGAAAAAAACCCTACAGGTTCAGAACTTGATGTTTAAAGGCATTTTCTAAAATAAAAAATGAATTGAGCTTAATAAATATGATTGTATTTTGCCAAAAATAAAATGTCTTAAGTGAATAAAGTGTAATTAATAAAAATTAAAATAAAAAAGAAAAACCAAAAAATTAAAAAATAAAAATAAAGTGTCTTGAGTCAATATTGGGAAGTAGCACTTGCCAGAAGGAACTTGTTACCTGTCAACACTTGCATATTCTTCTGAAGAAAACAATGTGAAGATGCATACTGAATGAACCATTTTACAAATGGCCGGGTGACTGGTCATGCAAAACTGTCTCCATGTATATGTTAGATGATTTGTTCAAAGAGTGAATAGACCAAGGATCCTAATAACAGCAACACTGATAAACTCACTGGTGTGGATCTGACTTACTTTGCAACTAACTTTTAGGTTATTTTAGTTTCTGGAGGCTTCTGCGCTCTTCCATTCTTCTGATTCTTAGTTCAGCTTTCGACACTGCATTAGCTTTCTGATCCCCAGCGTAACACTTAGCCTACCTTCCAGATAGCTATTTAGTTGTTGCTCTGAAACTCCCTCTTTTCAATTCTGAGAACATCTCTCTTGCTGTATTTTAAATCATTGCATGCTAAGCCACTCGTCTCCCTGTGAGATTCCTAGCATTGAGCAAGGCATTGTGCTCAGTCCCTACTTCCACAAAGAAATGAAATCAAGAAAAATGATGTCTTATTTGCTCACCCTTGGATCCCAAGAATACAAATATATCTAATATTTATTCAGCCCTTTGCCCAAGGCACTGTTTGACATTTTCATAGATTGTTCCATTCAGTGTTAGCCCCAAGCTTGTCAGATAGGTATGCACATTTTCCTTTAGGTGGCACAGTAGTTAGCACTAAACCATTTAAAGCACAGTGTCAGCAAATGTCAAAGACAAAAGACGCAGACTGCGTTCATTAACCCATCACATTAAAATTTAGTTCAGTGGCATGTGCTTAGTAAGTACTTGATAAATGTGTGTTAAACAAAATTGTCTTTGAAGAAAATTTTCTGTTATTGGGTTAATTTCATGGTTGATGCCACATTATACATTTTCCTTTAAAATCATTATTTAAAAAGATTTTTTTGCCATTAAAAAGAAAAACACCTGTTCACCAATAAAATTCAAAGCATTTATATGCACTGTTTCAAAAATCAATAAGATATTTTCTAGCTTCAAGACTAACAAGAAAACCTGAAGTTATTGGAGAAGTCTTCCTGGGATGGTAGTTTGAAAAGAATATTCAGAAACAGTCTCCAATTTACTGTCTCTGGAGTCCCCTACTACCCAAAGTGGAACTGTGAATCACATCATAAATTTCTTTTAATCTCATTCTAAAGAACAGTTTTCAAATAAATGAGTGTAAAGTCCACTAACCATAAACTAAGCTGAAGAACAGTGAAATTGAAAGCTTGGAATTAGGTATTCTAGTAGGAATAAAATTGCCAGTTCTAAATAAGATAGCTATCCAGCTGATCTCCCTGGATTCAGCCTTCTTTTCTGGTGCAAACACTATTTAATATTTTGAATTGTGATTGAAATATGTCCACAGGCACATGCACATTCCTTTTCTTACTCCCTGGTGTCAATTCATTTTGTTACAGCATCCATTACATTTTTCAACATCACCATGATCTGGAGACCAAAGGGATGAAAAGTTAAGCTAAAGGAACCAAATCTAAAGTTTATAGGACGAAATGATTTGTGTCTCAGAAATAGAAATGAAACTGAAATGCTGGCATGACCCAGAGTGGAGAAAAGTAACTTCGATATAAAGAGACAGGTGATGAACCTCTTGTTCCAGCCCAAGATCACGTGGGATGAAATGTACCACATGAATACTCCCGCGCAACCCCGAGCAACCCCAACCAACAGTAAGCAGTAAGGCCTTAACTCAGGCAAATGCTCTTTAGTTCTCTTACATGTGAACAACAGTTAAAACTTAGAGGACAGCATGACACATGGAAGGCAGATGTGCCCATAAAAATGTTGATTAACTGTGGTTTCCATGGCAAATTGGGGCTCAGTCCCATGAAGAAAACTTAGACACCACAGAAGTCAAAATTGACTTCCCTCCTTAGAGAAGTAAGGGACTGACTCAACATAATACCAAATCATGTTTGTTATTTGCTGGGGAAAGATGCAGTGTATTTCAATGAAGTGTCCATCCTTCTGTCCTGTCCTGTGGTTTTGGTTTCCAGTGGTCATTACGGTTCCAACCTATTTCTGAAGTGCAGTGAGGAAATAAGATATACTTAGGGAGATATCATCTACATAATTGTTTTTGCATATATCATTCATGTAACGTATATATAACATATGTTTATAACTATGTTGTTTTGATAGCTCTATTAGCTTTTGGATTTGTTCTCTTACTGTACCTACTTTATAAATTAAACTTTGCCATTGATTTGTATGCAATTGAAAAAATATTATCTATTGAGGGTTCTATGCTGTTTTTAAGCATTCCATGGATCCTCCATGCCTACAGGGGAGTATTGCAAGTTGAGGTATGAGGTTGGAACATTCTACAGCTAAAGAGTTATCCACAGGCAGCAAAGCAGAGTTTGTCTGAACAGCATGCACATGAAGTCAAGAGAAGGAATGAACAGTGCAACAGCTCTGCTGAATTCAAGCAGGCTGTGATTTAATAAGGTGAGTATAAGGACAGGCCACTGCTAAACCACTTGAATTTGTAAGCACCATATTAAGCTCATTCTGTCAGTCATTCTTTAATCCGGACCTTGAAATTTCTATAGGTAAGGTTTCTGTTCTGCAAAAAGAAGAAAAGAAGCTAAACGTCCCACTTGCAGCTGGTCTAAAAGTTGTAAGTGCTCTTCATTAGCTCATTCAGATGACCACTCTTGATTTCCTTCACTCTTCCTCACAACATACTGATCCAAGTTACTTGTCTAGTCAGGTCAGACCCATGTTCATTTCTGAAAAATCTTTGCGTTTGACACCTTCAGTATTCCCAGATTGTTTTTTTTAAAAAAATTATTATTAAATTTATTTATTTATTCATTTTACATGCCTACTGCAGCTCCCTCCCTCCTCTCTTCCCAACCCCACCCTCCCACTCTCTTCCTCCTTTCCTTCTTCCCCTTCTCAGAAAAGGGAAGCCCTGCACCCACCAACCCACCTCAGCATATCAAGTAACAGCAACACTAAGCACATCCACTGAGGCCAGACAAGGCAGCCCAACTAGGGGAAAGTGATCCAAAAGCAGGCAATAGAGTCCATGTCTGAGACAGCCCTGGCTCCACTAGCTCTGAGACCCACATGAAGACTAAGCTGCCTATCCACTATATATGTATGGGGGCTAGATCTACGCATGCTCTTTGGTTGGTACTTCAGTCTTTGTAAGGTCCCATGGTTCACTGACTCTGTTGGTCTTCTTGGGGAGTTTCTTGTACCTATGTTGGTCTTCTTGGGGAGTTCTGGGCACCTCTTTCCTTCCCCACATTTTTCCACATGATGCTTCATGCTCTGCCTAATGTTTGGCTATGGGTCCCTGTCTCTGGATCTGCTGCTGAGAGGATCCTCTTAGAGGACAGTTATGCTAGACTCCCGTCTGCAAGCATAGCAGAATAGCATTATAGAGTCAGGGGTTGGCTTTCCCCTCTGGGGTGGGTCTCAGGTTGGGCCAGTCATTGGTTGGGCATTCCCTCAATCTCTGCTCCATCTTTATCCCTGAACATCTTGTAGGCATGGCAAATTTTGGGTTGAACGTTTTATGAATGGGTGTCTCTCTCCCTCCACTGGAAGTCCTGCCTGGCTAGGAGGTGGTCACTTCAATCTTAGTATCCCCCTCTGCTAGGGGTCTCAGCTAGAGTAACCCCCATTTCCTCCCAGGACTCTAACCTGTCACAGTTCTCCAGCTTGTTCCAGAGATGTCCTCTGTTCATTTTTTCTTCTCTCTCCCTGACCTCTTACCTCCTACCCCTACATCTGATCCCAACCCTAGGTCTCCTCCACACATCCTCTCATACCCAGTTCCCTCACTTCATCCACTTCCAGTGTCTATTATATTTTCCCTTATGGGTGGGATTCAAGCGTTCTTCCTTCAGTCTTCCTTGTTACTTAGCTTCTTTGGTTCTATAGATTGTAGTACGGTTATCCTGTATCATTTGGTTAGCATCTGCTTATAAATGAGTATATACCATTTGTGTCTTTCTGGGTCTGGGTTACCTCACTAAGGATTGTATTTTCCAGTTCCATCCATTTGCCTGCAACTTTTATCATCTCCTGATTTTTAATATCCACTTATAAGTGAGTATATACTGTGTGTGTCTTTCTGCTTCTGGGATACCTTATTCAGGATGATCTTTTCTAGTTCCCACCATTTGCCTGCAAGTTTCATGATTTCTTTGTTTCTAATTGCTGAATACTATTCCATTATGTATATGTACCACAGTTTTTGTTTGTTTGTTTTTGTTTGTTTGTTTGTTTGTTTGTTTCCAGTCTTCAGTTGAGGGACATTCGGGTTGTTTCCAGTTTCAGGCTATTACTAGTAAAGTTGCTAGGAACATAGTAGAGCAAATGTCCTTGTGGTATGGTGCAGTGTCTTTTGGGTATATGCTCAGGAGACATATAGCTGTGTCTTGAGGTAGTGCTATTCCCATTTCTCTGAGGAACTGCCAGATTGATTTTGGAAGTGATAGCACAAGGTTGTACTCCCACCAGCAACAGAAGAATGTTCCCCTTACTCCACATCCAGACTGATTTTTGAGCAACCATCCAACCAGTATATTCACAAACACATGAATATTCCAAGAGATACCCTGCAAAGCCTCCATGTTTCCTAGGTAGCCATCACTGACTCTAAAGAAAGCAGCTAATCATCCCATGAAATGTGAACATGATTATTCCCACTGCCTAACGCTTTCTCCCGTTGTCAGGCCAGTGACCCAAGGCTTTCAGGTTGATTAGGAAGCATGAGTAGACTCCTTCTAGTGAACCCTTCCTAATGGAGCTTGTATTGTTACCGGTCAGAATGTCTCTCAAGCAAAGTCTGGATTTGAACAGGCAGATCTGGGCTGAGAATTCCTTCTGCTTTCACTCCTTGGTTTTAGGGCCTATGTATTGTAGTTATTGAACAAGTGCTCTAAATACATAATGTTCTTGCTGGGAGATACACGCCTCACCCTAGTAGCCTGCACCACAGGCAAACACTGATCCCAAAGGCAACTTTACAAAGAATCCTCTATCAGTAAGTTTGGTTTATATGAACTATCATATAATTAATTGGGCTTAGTTTTATAGTTAGTGAAGTCCATATTTAAAATACATAATGTTTGATAATATAGGGGAAAATATCACCTCCACAGTAAAGGAACTCTGATACAATATATTTGGCTGTCTGGCAAATGCCTGCCTGTATTTCTTGAGCAACGGTGCCACATTTGGAATTCAACCTCTGTGTCTTTGCTGCATATACAGACTGACCACCTGAGGTGGTGGGTGCCCTTGCTGTGGTTTTTGTGTGTAGCTTCTGTCCGTGATTCCCTAGATGTTCCACACAAGGTGATGATTAAAGCTCTTGGAACTGAATCCATCACAGAAAAACTGAAATTGCATGTCACCAAACATTTTAAGTTTTATCAATAAAGATCTAGAAAAAAACTTCATAATAAAAGCTGAAATGGGATTCATCCAACACTTGAGAGTCAAATTAAGAAGACCATTCATAAACAGAGATATATTTACCTCTCTTTTTTAAATAGTTAAAATTAAAATACCTTCTTTGGTTCGGTTAAACTTTACATGTAAGACAAAAGACAGCCATGCAAGAAAAGATTAGAGTTCATAAGCATTCTAAAAACTCAGTTACAAACTAATTTTAATATTATGTACCATGAAGTAGAGAGTTTAGAACATTTTACATATATTGTCTAAAAGTTCATCACATTCTGAAACTGTGTTTACACATAAATTATGCTCTATCCTTTGAGTACCAGATTTTTTATTTTTTCCCAGTACCATCCAATATTTTCTAGATGAGATTCCTATGATGTAAAATTGTAAACCATTTTCATCACAAGGCATCTAAAATTCATCAAAGATACTACCCATGTGTATATTTTCACTACTTGTTGAAATATGAAGTAATATTATATTTCCAAATAGGGAGTTTTATATTATCAATAGACAGCTGTTATATTTGAGATAAGTTGATATAACAAACACCGTAAGCTGAGTAGCTTTTAAAAAGCAGAAATTTAAGTGGCAGTATTTCCCATGGGCTGTGAAGAGTCTACAGTTTTTCAACTTTCAGTGCTTACAGAAGCGCTGCAATATTTGCAGTGCCTACAGAAGGTGTTGAACCTATTAACAGTACTCTGCTATGCTCACAGAAAGGAGCTTAGCACAGCTGTCCTCTCAGAGGCTCCACCCAGCAGTGGATCAAAACAGCTGCTGAATTCACAGCCGAACTTTGTGTGAAGCATAGGGAGTCTGGTGGAAAAGTGGGGAAAAGGGTAGAAGGATCTGGAAGTGACAGGAGCTCCACAAGAAGACCAACAGAGTCAACCAACAGTGGCCCAGGGGAATCTGTGAAGACTGAAGAACCAACGTAGGACCATGCGTGGACTGGACCTAGGCTCCCTATGCAGATGGGCCCCTCAAGCTTCACAAGGGAGTTGGGGCTCTCTTGGCTTGGACTCTGTTTCTTGCTTTTTAATCACTGCTCTCTGGTGGGATGCCTCCCATGCCACAGGGGGAAGAAGACATGCTCAGTCCTGATGCAACTTGACGAGCTACAGTGAGTGTGTTGTGGGGGGAGGGAGCTCCCCTTTTCTGAGGAGTAGGGAAGGAGAGAGAAGGGAAGAGGCAGGGTGGAACTGGTAGGGGTTTAGGGAAGGGGCTGTTATCAGGATGTAAAGTGAATAAATAAGTTAATTTAGAGAAAAGGAAGGCGCTGAACAAATTACACATAAGAACATAATATGGACACACCCTAACCCTGCATAGCATTTCTAAGACTGTGCTTAAGTGCTCTTGCTTATGGTGCACACTTACAGGAGGTCATAAGTGTCACTGAATTAGTCAAGTTTTCTACAGTTTCAAGAAAGTATGACATGGATCACAAAAGTTGTCAAAGTCAAGGAAACCACCCATCCTGTCCAGTGAGGGTCCACTTTCTTACTGCTACATGCTGCTTTTGTGCCGTGTTTACATGGTGAAAAGAGCAAAGCCTTCCGGGCCACAATTAACAGAGTTGCGAACTCCATGCATGAGGATTCCTCCATTTTGATTTACCACTCCCAAAGGGCCCCAACATGTTAAGTCCATCAGCATTGATTCTAAGTTTTTGTTTGTGACTTTGGGGTTGATATGGGAACCTGGGAGCTGTGCAAATGCATGTAGGAATCAAAAGCAGAGTATCCAAATACAGTTGCAAAGAACTTTGACCTTCCGATTTCTTCACCCACACCATGTGCCTTTATCCACACTTCAGCAAATTTAAATGAAACAACAGGGTTTTGTGTGTCCAATCATAAAGTTCTCATATCAGTTTTTTGCTGGTATCTTCTTTCTGTAACCATTCTGTAAGGCCTGTCCCAGAGAGTTTCTGATATACTCTCATTTCAATCGCACATGTCTAAGTTACTATGCCATAACCCTATTTTCCCCATGGCTTCTGTATACACTCACTTTTGATAAGCAGATGAGGTAAAGGGAGGCAGATGGTGAGCACAGCCGTTAAGACGCCTATCATCATGTGTTCAGTGTGCTAAGGACATTGAGCTAGATAGTGTTAAAACAATTACAGTGGTTTTGACAAACGTGATGCCACATTTTCAAAATATTTCTTTTCTTACTTTGCTATAGGTAGGGAACAAAAGGTTTCAATCTAACATTCTAGTAACTTTTAAAAAACATTTCCCTTACCTAATACGCAAAAACTGAAAATAATAATGATGATAATAATAATAATAATAGCAGTAATAATAAAAGAACTTTCTACTACAGTACCTAATTTTCTTTACAAACAGCCTTTTAAATTGAACACAGTAGAAAACTCTTCATGTAATTCATAGTGAAATGAAAGGTTTGGGAGATAAATTCTCACATTTCGTGTTTGCACACTTAGAACATAGAATCCTGATTCCAAAACACACACTCTATCTCTGTACCATAAAACTTCGTTTCTCTTGTTTCTTTATCATTAAAAAAATGTAGCAGAAACTTTATACTAAGACAGCTCCTTAGATGGAGTACCTTAGTGGGGTAGGAGAAAAGAGATCAATGACATTTTAAAAGAACACTTAATCTAAGGCAAACTGTCGCTATTTCTGGCTGCATGAACAGACCTAAGCTAGAGTAAATAAACACAACAGTTTACTTAGAGATATGATTTTGGATTTCTTCATGGACAGACATTTCTGGCTTTTAGAGATTGAAAGTTTGTTTGGATAAAATGACTCCTAGCTGAAAATAACTGTTAGTCAGATTTCTATTACTATAACAAATGACAAAGTACTCAAATTCTAAAGCAGGAAGATTTACTTGGTCGCACACTTTTGCATGTTCTAGTCTGTATCTGTTGGGCCCGTATTCAAGCCTGAGTTAAGCCAGCTCATCACAGCAGGAGTGTGTGCAGAGCACAACTCTTTATCAAATAGTCAGAAAGGAAAAGAGAGAAATAAAGGGTTAGAGTCTCACAAGGGCCTTTGGCCTGGATGATCTAGAGACTCCCCACTGGGCTGGAGCTCTTCAGGATAGTCCCACCTCCCAGTAGCACCTTGCTAAAGACTATCTCTTATCAGTCTTGTCCATACATAACTTTGGAGATGCTTGATCAATCTTTGAACTGAAGAACCTTCATTTTTCATCATGAGCAATACATCGTGAAACTGTTATATGCCTCTCTGAATCTGTAAGCCATTTGAAACACTGCAGAGGCGATGGGACCTGAGATGCTGAGCTCACTAATACCACTCCAACTTCAGACTGGTCGGGAACCCATTGTAAAACATGGTCACTAGCAACTGCTCTGTAGGACGACCTCCTTGGGAGCCAACGAGCCAGCCACACCCAATAGTTAACAATTAAGCATCCAAGGCATCCTGAATCTGTGATTTCATCTTGTGAAAAGAATTCATGGAGTTACTGAGATGTAATTCTGATGTTTTGTTTGTTCCCTGATACTGTTGCTTCATGGAGTAGTATTTAACGAATCTTCAATGTTGTAAATCCTATGCATTTCAAGCATGTCTTTCAGAACATCTTAGAAATGTGAACATATGGAGCTTTAAGATTTGATTGGAGATAATTTGCACATGATTACTTTCCATCAGTTCTTCTCATACCATGCTTGGGAATCTTTACTGCAAATGCTTAGAAGACACTCTGAGGAGAGGAGTATGACAGTGCTGTTTGAAGCTATGACTACCAGAATTTAGCTTCACTTTCATACACAACACAGTCTGATATAGGCTTTTATTTATCATCATCCAATGAGAAATATGTGGACACCTTTCTTAGGTCAAAAATAACAATCAAGAGAACAAACACCACAGTAGCTACCACCATGAGGAGCTTACACTATAACTTCTCTTGAATTGCTTTCATTTTTCTCTAAGATAATCACCTAAAAACATGAGAATTCTACTTGTAAAAAAAGTTACACTAGTATTAATAGCAATTTTGTTTCATTTGATATTGGAAACAGCACATGAACATCGAGAGATAAAAGGGTATAATAGCTATTCAAACTGTGGTATGCACAGGGAACAGGACAGAAGCCTACCACAGAGGGCCTCTGAAAGACTCCACCCAGCAAGGTATCAAAGCAGATTCGAAGAATCATAGCCAAACTTTGGGCAGAGTGCAGGGAATCTTATGAAAGAAGGGGGAGATAGAAAGACCTGGAAGGGACAGGAGCTCCACAAGGAGACCAACAAAACTAAAATATCTGGGCACAGGGATCTTTTCTGAGACTGATACTCCAACCAAGGATCATGCATGGAGATAACTTAGAAACCCTGCAGAGATGCAGCCCATGGCAGCTTAGTTCCAAGTGGGTTTCCTAGTAATGGAAACAGGGACTGTCTCTGACATGAACTCAGGAGCTGACTCTTTGATCACTTCCAACTGAGGGGTGCAGGCAGTCTTACCAGTCCACACAGGAAGACAATGCAACCAGTCCTGATGAGACCTGATAGGCTAGGATCAGATGGAAGGGGCTTCCTCTATCAGTGGACTTGGGGAGGGGCATAGGGGAGAAAAGGCAGGGAGGGGGGTTGGGAGAAGAACAGATGGGACACAGCAGGGATACAAATTGAATAAATTGTAATAAATGATAATAATAAAACAAAGAAAAAAAACTCTTGGTACAAGACTCTCACGCTCTCTGTCTGCCTCTTCATTAGCCTCTCTTTCCTCTCCTGTTGTGGTGAGAGCTGGGCATCTCTGACTCATTCTGTCAAATCTTTCTCTGATTCATCACTTTGTCTGCCCCTCAATTAGAAATCACTTTCAAACATGGCTGCTTTCTTCTAAACCTAACTTTATCTTCGTTGTTTGGGATAAAAGTTTTATACTAAGGATGTGTCTGTATTCAGCTAGATCATACTGTAATCTAGAGCACGTCTGCATTTCAGCCAGATCACATACACCTTAAAGATTTTTGGATGTGATTCCTTGCCAGAGTAGCCATGTTGCTGGATTTAAATTCCTCTATAAAGTATGATCATTATGTTAATTTTAGTGTTGGGTTCACAGTGCCAATAAATGACAAAATTTTCCAAAGCATGCACTATAAAGGCATGTACATTATCATATATCAATAAGTCTTACCTTAGTACACCTTTTGAGAATTATATGGCGTAATTAAATGACAGAATACCTTCCAAATATTGTTGTGTCATCTTCGGTTTCACCCATTTGGGGATGAATTTATGTCAGAGTTTTAAATATTTATTTTACTTTTAGAATGAACTTTATATGGTAAAGATTTTACACACACTATTGAATTTGACTCATCAAAGCCAGTCTAGGAGCTACATGCTTTTTATGCTTTTCATGTTAGGATTTCAGTTTGTTTGTTTTTTTTTAATTAATGTTTTACATTTAGTTATTTATTTTTACATTTATTTATACCTCTGAATTTCTTATTGCCTTCTCTGTTAAGGTACTATGTTCAAATGTCTGTTTTTGGTGCTGATGTCTAGGCATTTTTAGTATTGTTGTGTCCCAGCTGAGGTTAGGGATGGTATAAAAGGTTACAAAAATGGAAGCTGGTGTTTACTGCCAACTTAGCCTTTCTAAGAGATTGTACCTCTTCTGGAGACTTTACCCTTCTTTCACTTTGTAGATATATTCTTACTTTTAATTTCTTATAGTTTGTGTCTTGAGATAAAACTATAAATCCACACATTGCAAATGCAAACCTCTGGCATTCTTTTTTAAATGGTAAATACACCTTTCTTTTTATTTTTTCTTAATTATTTAAGCATTTTATAATGTGTATATTGATTTAATTAAGCCCACTCTCATTCCCTCCATTCCACTTCTTCCCATATGTCCCCTGTCACTATTACATGTGTTGTATTGTTTAGATGCACTGGATCCACTTGACATTGACAACATGTGCAGAAGCATGGGTGTATTTCTGTAGCTGTATTTCTGAAGAAAGCTGACTGGTTCCTCTCCCAGAAACCATGAATTTCCAGTCGCTCCTCAGCTGGGAGTGGGACATTGTGGACTGCCTCCCACCCATTCTCTGAACCACCAATCACTAATCAGCTGCTTGTGAGGCTGCTGCCTCCTTGCTGTGTGGAATCTCAGGCATATTTTACCTTCTAAGGTCACTGTCCAACCTATTAGCATCAACGGTTTTTCTGTAGTATTCTGGCTTCTATATCTGATGGTCATGGTGCTGACTGAACATTGTTTTAATAATGGAAAGAATGTAAGTAACCATGTTGTGTATCCTATTTACAGAGAAGAGATCTCCAGTGAGATTCTTCAGCATTTAGTAGAAAGGGCAACATTCCCTTGCCAGGGGTTATCTTAATCTTAGAGTAAGTAACTTAAAATTATCCCTATTCCTGAGAGTGACTCATCCTGTTTTCACAGTGTTCCAAAGAGGTTCAGTTAGGATTAGTGGAATGGTATTGAGATCATGATGGTCTCTGTTTTACTGACTTTTTGGAGTGCTGTTTATCACTACTTCTTCAGACTCTTAGCAGATGAGTTTATTTGTCTGTACTCACTTATCAGTATACAATACCTGTTCCCAATATATGTCTTTCAGCTTGAGAGATTCCACAGATCAGTACACATGCATACAAACACAGAGAGAGAGAGAGAGAGAGGGAGAGAGAGAGAGAGAGAGAGAGAGAGAAGGAGGAGCTGTTAATTTGAGAAGATTGACATGAGAAGGGCTTGAAGGAGGGTACTTGGGAGAGACTAGCGAGAAGAAAGGGAGAGGGAAAGTGATATATGACTATATTTCAGCAATACATAAATAAGTAAATAAATACCAACAAAAAAATCTCAAGGAACTACATCTGATTATAGATATTCCATCCCCAGTAAAGCACTAAGATCCTCAGCTTGTTTACTCATCTCTCAGACTTTTCTGTTCTCTCATGTATCTTTCTGTCCGGGTAGGTACTACTAAATATGTTCCTGATGTCCTAGCCTATCTATAAAGTTCTTAACTTAAAGCCTCACTGAACTTAAAAGAACTCAAGATCATTACTCTGAGTTTTATTCCTCTACAGAATCTAAATACTAGTATAAAAAAGAATTTAAACAAGCTAGCCTAACGTTGCTAAAAATTTTTAATGAACTAATCCAGAGAAGAACAAGAAGCAAACATTAGGTTCAAATGACCTATAAAAGCTTAAGCATGGTGCTCACTGATGTCACATAGAAACTCAGTGTCAGATGGGGCCTTCTGTGCATGAGCCAATGAGTGAATTCCACTTTCACGAGAGTACTAGAGAGACTGTCTCAGGAAGGGGCCTCTAGAACACTGCTAACAAAACGAAACCAAACCACAGGGCCAGTTCAAATTAATTTTGGTTTTTAGGTTTCTTAACTTTTGAGTTAAGAACAGATCCTCACTAACATGGTGCTCCAACAAGATTGAGATATAAAAGAAAGAAAAGTGGGTCAATCAATTAGGAACCACTACTCAAGAATAAACATACTGGGCTATGGGTGTAGCTCAGGGGAAAAGCACTTGCAGGATTTCAGAAGAAGCATGCACAGTTCACATTTATGATACCAAAGGCTACTCAGTGAGACACAGCACTTAGAACATTAATTTTAAGGGATATTTTTGAGATACATGTTGATAAATTTCTCCATCATTGAGTGTGATATTAGTTTCTTTTTTTTGTTTTTTGTTTTTTGTTTTTTGTTTTTTGTTTTTTTTTTTTTTTTTTTAATGCAGTTTATTCAGGAACATTGAACAATCCTCGGACCCCGGGGAAAGCCAGCCCACAGCTTAAATAGCCTCTGGGTAGCCAACCCAGGCGTGCCACGGGGGCAATGCAGATAGGTCCACATACATGGAAGCAAGCCAGATCCTCGGCCTTAGCCAAATGTGGAGTTGTTCATGACAGAGAGCACTCACCATCGGGAAGGTGGAAGGCGGAAACCAGCTCCATCTTTAAGGCATAGCATTCCGCAGCTCTCTACAGTTCCCCCTTTTTGTTTTAGACGCATCAGGCAAGAGTAGAGGTCTGATCTCTGATATTAGAAATAAATTGGGACTTTGTACAGATGTTCATTTAGGTGTCATCCACCCAAAGAGCATCAGACCCGTCCGATACCTTTTTCTCAGAGGCGGGACCTGGGGCATCAACCCGCATGCAATCAGACATGCTCTTCTCTGGGTCCAAAGCGGCTGACCCTGAGTGCAGTGCTTAGCCTCGCATCCTGAGCGTATCATTTTAGCTTTTTATGGTATCCAACCATGCTTGGGGAGAATGTCCTGCTTCAATGGCTGTAAAGGCCTGAATGATCATGGCTGCATCACACTGTTGTGAGACTCTAATCTTGCATATATACCACAGGCAAACCAAGGAGACCAACACCAGAAGGCCTGCTAACACTCCCATGCCCACCCATTCCTTCAGATGATTCATGGCTGCAGCAATCCATGTTGATAATCCTGTGGCTAGTCCTGCGTCCACTCTGGTAGAATTTACTGTGACAATGGCCACTCTCAGCTGCTCCATCGTAGTATCGAATTCTCCAGTCCAATTACCTAAAATATAGCTCAACAATTGTTTAGACAGATTTGCAGCACAGGAAAAATTCTCATGTTGTATGCTAGTGACACAAAGTCCAGCATACTTTCATTGACAGCCAGGTTGAGCGATTTGCCATAGGGTATCAATTTGCTCCTGCAAGAGGTCAATCCTCTGATTGAACACCATCAAGCTTCCTTTTAGTTGAGCATTAATTCTTTTATGTACAACTAAGGCATGAGCTACATTGGCTAAAAGATCATTCAGGGTCTGAGCAGTCTGCCCAGTATGACTCATGGCTAATGCCCTGGTGGTAGCTCCAACAGCCGCCAATGAGATGGTAGTAACAATGGTGGCTGTAGTTCCAAGATCCCTTTTCTGTCTGAAGAGAGTCATAGCGTGAGGGGCATCAATGGGCACAGGCACCCAGTGAGGCATGCGAGTAACCAGGGCATACCTAAATTTACTAGAATTCCAGCATTGGGCAAAAAAGCAAGTATCATTACCACAATTACTTGGCTCTATCTGGCTAATAATGAACAAAAATGGGGGATATAGACAAACAGGTGTGGGCTTATAGGAAATATTATGAGAAGCCTTAACCCCTCGTTGGAACATCCTGCGTCAGTTCTAGAACTAGCAGTGGTGGTGTCCGAGGTCTGAGTAGGTTCAGGAGACCATTGCCCCTAGGGGCGAGACGTGCTCCATGCCAATTGACTAACTCCATGTTTTCCTCCAATTTTGAAAGTCATTTAAGGTTCTTAAATTATTTTTTCCCTTTTTTCTTAAATTTTTCATCAATTACACTTTATTCATTCTGCATCCCCCCATAAGCCCCTCCCTCCTCTCCTCCCAATCACACCCTCCCTCCTCCCTCTGCTTGCATGCCACTCCCCAAGTCCACTAATAGGGGAGGTTCTCCTCTCCTTTCTGATCTTAGTCTGTCAGTTCACATCAAAAGTGGCTGTATTGTCCTCTACTGTGGCCTGGTAAGGCTGCTCCCCCCCCCCAGAGGGAGGTGATCAAAGAGCAAGCCAATCAGATTATGTCAGAGGCAGTCCCTCTTCACATTACTATGTAACCCAATTGGACTCTGAACTGCCCTGGGCTACATCTGTGCAGGGGTTCTAGGTTATCTCCATGAATAGTCCTTGGTTGGAGTATGAGTCTCTGGGAAGTTCCCTATGTTCAAATTTTCTTGTTCTGTTGCTCTCCTTGTGGAGACCTTGTCCTCTCCAGCTCTTACTATTTCCCAGTTCTTACCTAAAATTCTGTTCACCTGCCCAACAGTTGCCCATCCGGCTCAGCATCTGCTTTGATAGTCTGAAGGGCAGAGGCTTTCAGAGGCCCTCTGTGGTAGGTTCCTAGGTTGTTTCCTGTTTTCTTCTTCTTCTGATGTCCATCCTCTTTGCCTTTCTGGATGGGGATTGGACGTTTTAGTTAGGGTCCTCTCTCTTGCTTAGTTTCTTTAGATGCACAGGTTTTAGTGGGTTTGTCCTATGTTGTATGTCTATATGAGTGAGTATATACCATGTGTGTCTTTTTGCTTCTGGGACAACTCACTCAGGATGATCCTTTCCAGATCCCACCATTTACCTGCAAATTTCATGATTTCCTTATTTTTCATTGCTGAGTAATATTCCATTGTGTAGATGTACCACAATTTCTGCATCCATTCTTCAGTTGAGGGGCATCTGGGTTGTTTCCAGCTTCTGGCTATTACAAATAAAGCTGCTACAAACATGGTTGAGCAAATGTCCTTTTTGTGTACTTGAGCCTCTTTTGGATATATGCCCAGGAGTGGTATGGCTGGATCTTGAGGAAGCGCTATTCCTAGTTGTCTGAGAAAGCGCCAGATTGATTTCCAGAGTGGTTGTACAAGTTTACATTCCCACCAGCAGTGGAGAAGGGTTCCCCTTTCTCCACAACCTCTCCAGCATGTGTTGTCACTTGAGTTTTTGATCTTAGCCATTCTCATGGGTGTAAGGTGAAATCTCAGGGTTGTTTTGATTTGCATTTCCCTAATGGCTAGTGAGGTTGAGCATTTCTTTAAGTGCTTCTCTGCCATTCGGTATTCCTCTACAGAGAATTCTCTGTTTAGCTCTGTTCCCCATTTTTTAAGTGGATTACTTGGTTTGCTGCTTTTCAGCTTCTTTACTTCTTTATATATACTGGATATGAGTCCTCTGTCAGATAAAGGGTTGGTGAAGATTCTTTCCCAATCTGTAGGTGGTCGCTTTGTTTTGATGACGGTGTCCTTTGCTTTACAGAAGCTTTTCAGTTTCATGAGGTCCCATTTATTGGTTGTTGCTCTTAGAGCCTGTGCTGTTGGTGTTCTGTTCAGGAAGTTTCCCCCTGTACCAATGAGTTCTAGGGTATTTCCCACTTTTTTTTCAAGCCGATTTAATGTGTCTGGTTTTATGTTGAGGTCTTTGATCCACTTGGACTTCAGTTTTGTGCAGGGTGACAAGTATGGATCTATTTTCATTTTTCTACATGTAGACATCCAGTTAGACCAGCACCATTTGTTGAAGATGCTATCTTTTTTCCATTGTATGGTTTTGGCGTCTTTGTCAAAGATCAGGTGTCCATAAGTGTGTGGGTTTATTTCTGGGTCCTCTGTTCGGTTCCATTGATCCACCATTCTGTTTCTATGCCAGTACCATGCAGTTTTTAAAACTGTTGCTCTATAGTACAACTTAAGATCAGGGATGGAGATACCTCCAGAAGATCTTTTATTGTAGAGGATTGTTTTAGCAATTCTGGGTTTCTTGTTATTCCATATGAAGTTGAGAATTTTCCTTTCCAGGTCTGTAAAGAATTGTGTTGGTAATTTGATGGGCATTGCATTGAATCTGTAGATTGCTTTTGGTAAGATGGCCATTTTTACTATGTTAATCCTACCAAGCCATGAGCATGGGAGATCTTTCCATCTTCTCATATCTTCTTCTAATTCTTTCTTCAGAGATTTGAAATTTTTTTCATACAAGTCTTTGACTTCCTTGGTTAGGATTACTCCGAGGTACCTTATGTCATTTGTGGCTATTGTGAAGGGTGTTGTTTCCTTAATTTCTTTCTCAGCCCTTTTGTCTTTTGTATACAGGAGGGCTACTGATTTTTTTGAGTTAATTTTGTATCCGGCCACTTTGCTGAAGGTGTTTATCAGCTGTAGGAGTTCCCTGGTAGAGTTTTTGGGGTCACTCATGTATACTATCATATCATCTGCAAATAGTGATAATTTGACTTCTTCCTTTCCAATTTGTATCCCCTTGATCTCCTTCAACTGTCTTATTGCTCTAGCAAGGACTTCCAACACTATGTTGAAGAGATATGGAGAGAGTGGGCAGCCTTGTCTTGTCCCTGATTTCAGTGGGATTGCTTTAAGTTTCTCTCCATTCAGTTTGATGTTGGCTATAGGCTTGCTGTATATCGCCTTTACTATGTTTAGATATGTGCCTTGTATCCCTGATCTCTCCAATACTTTGAACATGAATGGATGTTGGATTTTGTCAAAGGCTTTTTCAGCATCTAGGGAGATTATCATGTGGTTTTTTTCTTTCAGTTTGTTAATATGGTGGATCACATTGATGGATTTCCGTATATTGAACCACCCCTGCATATGTGGGATGAAGCCTACTTGGTCATAGTGGATAATATCTTTGATGTGTTCTTGGATTCGGTTTGCAAGTATTTTATTAAGTATTTTTGCATCAATGTTCATAAGGGAGATTGGCCGGAAATTCTCTTTCTTTGTTGAGTCTTTGTGAGGTTTAGGTACCAAGGTGACTGTGGCTTCATAGAATGAGTTTGGTAATGTTCCTTCTGTTTCTATTTTGTGGAATAGTTTGAAGAGAATTGGTGTTAGCTCTTCTTTGAAGGTCTGGTAGAATTCTGCGCTGAAGCCATCTGGTCCTGGGCTTTTTTTGGATGGGAGACTTTTGATGACGGCTTCTATTTCTTTGGGGGATATAGGTCTATTTAGTTGATTTACCTGGTCCTGGTTCAGCTTTGGTAAGTCAAATCGATCAAGAAAATTGTCCATTTCATTTAGATTTTCAAATTTTGTGGCATATAGACTTTTGAAGTAAGTCCTAATGATTGTTTGGATTTCCTCAGTGTCTGTAGTTATATCCCCCTTTTCATTTCTGATTTTGTTGATTTGGGTGGTATCTCTCTGCCTTTTAGTTAGCCTGGCTAAGGGTTTGTCGATCTTGTTGATTTTCTCAAAGAACCAGCTCTTGGTTTCATTGATTCTTTGAATTGTTTTATTTGTTTCCAATTGATTGATTTCAGCCCTGAGTTTGATTATTTCCAGCCGTCTACTCCTTCTTGGTGTGTCTGCTTCTTGTTTTTCTAGGGTTTTTAAGTGAGCCATTAGGGTGCTTGAATGAGCTGTCTCGAATTTCTTCTTGAAGGCACTTAGTGCTATGAACTTTCCTCTTAGCACTGCTTTCATTGTGTCCCACAAGTTTGGGTATGTTGTGTCTTCATTTTCATTGATTTCTAGAAAGACTTTAATTTCTTTCTTTATTTCTTCCCTGACCCAGCTGTCATTTAGTAACAAGTTGTTCAGTTTCCATGTGTGTGTAGGCTTTTTGCTATTTCTGTTATTGTTGAGGTCCAGCTTTATTACAAGGGATTATTTCAATCTTCTTGTATCTGTTGAGGCTTGCTTTGTGACCCACTATGTGGTCTATTTTGGAGAAGGTTCCATGAGGTGCTGAGAAGAAGGTAAATTCTTTTGTGTTTGGGTGTAAAGTTCTGTAAATGTCTGTTAGGTCCATTTGATTCATGTCCTCTGTCAGAGACATTGTTTCTTTGTTTAATTTCTGTTTGGTTGACCTGTCCTTTGTTGAGAGTGGGGTGTTGAAGTCTCCCACTATTAATGTGTGTGGATCTATATGTGTTTTAAATTTTATCAATGTTTCTTTCACAAATGTGGGTGCCCTTGTATTTGGGGCATAGATGTTCAGGATCGTGATGTCTTCCTGGTGGAATTTTCCCTTGATGAGTATGAAGTGTCCTTCCCCATCTCTTTTGATTAATTTTGGTTGAAAGTCTATTTTATCAGATATTAGAATGGCTACTCCTGCTTGCTTCTTGGGTCCGTTTGCTTGGAAAGTCGTCTTCCAACCTTTTACCCTCAGGTAATGTCTATCTTTGTGTCTTAGGTGTGTTTCTTGTATGCAACAGATTGCTGGGTTTAGTTTACGTATCCATTCTGTTAATCTGTGTCTTTTTATTGCAGAGTTGAGTCCATTGATGTTGAGAGAGATTAATGACCAGTGGCTGTTAGATCCCTTGATTTTGATATTGTCTGTGTTCATCAGGTTGTGTGCTTGGTTGCTTTTTGTTTTACTGAAGTGAGGTTATTTATTTCCTGTGTTTTCTTGAATGTAGCTAGTTTTCCTGGGTTGTATTTTCCCTTCCAGTGTCTTCTGTAATGCTGGATTTGTTTGTAGGTATTGTTGAAATTTGTTTTTGTCATTGAATATCTTGTTTTCTCCATCTATGAGAACTGAGAGTTTTGCGGGGTAGAGTAGCCTGGGCTGACACCTGTGTTCTCTTAGGGTCTGCATGATATCCGTCCGGGCCCTTCTGGCTTTCATTGTGTCTGTTGAAAAGTCAGGTGTGATTCTAATGGGTTTGCCATTATATGTTACTTGGCCTTTTTCCCTTGCAGCTTTTAGTATTTTTTCTTTGTTCTGTATACTTACTGTTTTGATTATTATGTGGCGGGAGGATTTTCTTTTCTGGTCAAATTTGTTGGGTGTTCTGTAGGCCTCATGTATTCTAATTGGCCTCTCCTTTAGCTTGGGGAAATTTTCTTCAATGATTTTGTTGAAAATATTTTCTGGGCCTTGGAGAAGGGAGTCTTCTTTTTCCTCTATACCTATTATTCTTAGGTTTTGTCTTTTCCTATTGTCTTGCATTTCTTGGACGGTCTGTGTCAGGAATTTTTCGGATTTAACATTTTCTTTGACAGATACATCGATTTCTTCCATTGTATCTTCTACACCTGAGATTCTTTCTTCCATCTCTTGTAGTCTGTTGGTTATGCTTACCTCCGTAGTTCCTGTTTTGTTCCCTAGATTCTTCTTCCTTTCCATGATTTCTTCCATTTGTGTTTTCTTTAATTTTTCCAATTCTATCTTCAGGTCTTGAGTTGTTTTGTTTACTTCCTTCACCTGTCTGATTGTACTTTCCTGTTTTTCTTTTAGTTCCTTCAACTCTGTTTCTTTTATTTCATTCAGTGCTTTAAGCCTTTCCTTTCTAAAGGCCATAAACTGTTTGGCTGCAGCTTCCTCTATTTCTTTACGGATGGCAATATTCTGTTTGAGTTTATCTTCCTCTGTGTCTTTACCTATCTTGTTTGTTTTCTCTGTTATCATCTTCATGAGCATAGTTGTTAGGTCATCTTGGATTTCAGTTATGGTGGGGTGTCCAGGGCTACTTGCCCCTGGGTAACTGGGTTCTGGAGATGCCATATTGCTCTGTCTTTTGTTGCTTGAGCTTTTACGCTGACCTCTACCTATTGTGCTATCTTAGGTGTTTGGAGTTATTTTCTGGTGGTTCTTGGGGATCCTGTGGTGGAGAGAATCCCCTTTGCAGAAAGCTGGTTTTTCCTGAAGAATGTCTTCTCAGCTTTTTGGGTATAGTCCCTGGATGGCTGGTGTTTTTTCAGGAGTTTCTCACCTCAGAGATATAGACCTGAGTGGTAACTGTGGTCTTTGTTAGTCGAGAGGGTTCTCCTCTCACCCAGGGAAGTCCTGAGGACATCTGCCCTGTTTCTGGGTTTCTTGTTGTAAATTTAATGATCAGCTGATGTGACCCAGTTGGACATCTCGCGCGCAGCAACTGTTTGTGCCTGTGTCTGGAGCACAGCTGAGTGATCGCTCCTCGGCCCCACTGGTCTGCTAGTCTTTTTCTAGGGAAGGTTGGGTGATTTAAGTCAGTACAGTTTCCGTCCTTCCCTGTGGATTCTCTGGAGACAGGGACTCCCAGTGTCTTTTTTTGCCCTGGTGCACACTGCTCAGTGTCTGCCAGCTGGCTGGCCGCAGAGACTGCCTGTGCCTGGAGCACAGCTGAGTGATGGTGGCTCAGTCTCTGCCAGCTGTCTGGTGCATAGAAACTGCCTGTGTCTGCCTTTGCGGCCTTTGGGAGCCTGGGTGCCTCCCTAAGCTGGGTAATTTTCCAGGGACCTTTTCAGGCTGGGGGTGTCGGCTGAGTACTCTGAGATCAGCCCAGCCATTTCCCTCCCTGTGTGGTTGCAGCAGACAGTGAAACTCATTTGCTGGTGCCCTGGTGCCCACAGTTCTATCTCAGGAGGCGAATCAGGCACGCAGGCAGGCAGAGCTCTGTGGTGCTGGAGCCTGGGTCCCCGGCTCTGGCTCCGGGCTGGCTCCTGGGGTGCCCATTGAACCCGAGTCTTTTCCAGGGGATGTCTGGGTGACCTAAGGCCGGTCCCAATCATTTCCTGTATCCTGGGGTTATCTCTCGACTGAAAATTCCAGTCTCTGATAGTGTGGTGCACACGGTTCAGTCTGGGACCATGACCAGAGACACTGGCTTGTGGCTCTGGGCTGGGGCTGGGGCTGGGGCTGGTGGCCGGCAGCCAAGGGTCTGGCGGAACCGGGATCTCTTCTGCAGTTTAGCCGGGTGAGTTAAAAGCTGATTGAATCCCCCACCGTGGGGTATCCTCTCACCTGGGAAACACAATGACTGTGTTTTATGGCCGTGAGTTCTGATTACTGGTCACTGTGCTGATCCTGCTGCTGCTGCTCAGAATGAGTCCTCCCGGCGCCGCCATCTTGCCCCTCCTAAGGAAACATTTTAAATGGGCAGAGTTTACTCTATCTCACAGTTGGAAAAGATACATCCCACCATTGTGGTTTAGAAGCCTGAGCTGAGGAAGCAATGAGAGGTGAGTATTTGTCCCAGTTATGGTTTCTGCCACTGTGATAAAACACCATGATTATAAATTGTTGGGGGAAAAGGGTTTACTTGGTTTACACTTTCCCTAACTCCACCACTCAAGGAAGCCAGGACAGGAACTCAGAGCAAGATCCTGCAGGCAGGAGCTGATGCAGAGGCCATGGAGCAAGGCTGCTTTCTGGCTTGCTCCTCATGACTTGCTCAGCCTGCTTTCTCTCTCTCTCTCTCTTCCTTCCTTCCTTCCTTCTTTCCTTCCTTCCTTCCTTCCTTCCTTCCTTCCTTCCTCCCTTCCTTCCTTCCATCCTTCCTTTCTTCCTTCCTTTCTGTTTTATTTGCTTTTTGTTTTTTATTTTATTTATTTATTTTTATTAATTACAGTATTCCCTTTGCATCCCACCTGTAGCTTCCTTCCTCTTCCCCTCCCAATCCTACCTTCCTCCATCTTCTCCACCCATGTCTCTCTCCCAGTCAACTGACTGAGGAGGTCCTCCCCTTCCATCTGATCCTAGTCTATCAGGTCTCATCAGAAATGGATGCATTGTTTGCCTCTGTGGCCTGGTAAGGCTGCACCCCCCTGAGGGGGAAATGATAAAAGAGCAGGCCACTGGGTTTATGTCAGAGACAACCCCTGTTCTCCTTACTAGGGAATTCCACTTGGACATTGAGCTACAGTGAGCTACATTTGTGCAGGGGTTCTAGGTTTTCTCCATGTATGGTCCTTGGTTGGAGCATCAGTCTCAGAAAATACTCCCGTGTTCATATTTTTTGGTTCTTTGCTCCTTGTGGAGCTTCTCTCCCTTCCAGGTCTTTCTATCTCCCCCTTCTTTCAAAAGATTCCCTGCACTCTGCCCAAACTTTGGCTATGAGTCTCAGCATCTGCTTTGATACTGTGCGGGGTACAGTTTTTCAGAGGCCCTCTGTGGTAGGCTCCTGTCCTGTTCCCTGTTTTCTCCCTCTTCTCATGTCCATCCTCTTTGCCTTTCTGAATGAGGATTGAGCATCTTACCTGGAATCCTCCTTCTTGCTTAGCTTCCTTAGGTGTACAGATTTTACTATGTTTATCCTATATTGTATGTCTAATATCGACTTCTGAGTGAGTATATATCCTGTGTGTCTTTCTGCTTCTGGCATACCTCACTCAGGATGATCTTTTCTAGTTCCCACCATTTGCCTGCAAATTTCATGATTTCCTTGTTTTTAATTGCTGAGTAGTATTCCATTGGGTAAATATACCACAATTTCTGTATCCTTTCCTCCATTGAGGGACATTTGGGTTGTTTCCAGTGTCTAGCTTTTACCAATAAAGCTACTATAAACATGGTTGAGCAAATGTCCTTGTGTATGTGAATAAGCATCTTTTGGATATATGCCTAGGAGTGGTATAGCTGGATCTTGAGATAGCACTATTTCTAATTGTCTGAGAAAGTGCCAGATTGATTTACAAAGTGGTTGTACAAGTTTACATTCCCACCCCCAATGGAAGAGGGTTCCCCTTTCTCCACATCCTCTCCAGCATGTGATGCCACATGAGTTTTTGATCTTAGCCATTCTGGAAGGTGTAAGGTGAAATCTCAGGGTCGTTTTGATTTGCATTTCCCTGATGACTAAGGATGTTGAGCATTTCTTCAAGTGTTTCTCTGCCATTCAATATTACTCTGTTGCGAAATTTTGTTTAGCTCTGTACCCCATTTTTAATTGGATTACTTGATTTGTTGCTGATTATTTTCTTGAGTTCTTTAGGACCAGGACCACCATCCCATTGATGGCAGCTGTGGTATCCATGTGTGGCATCTGTGTTTCTGAAAGAATAATCTGGCTGCAGTAGCTTTGAGTACCCTCCTCAAACTGTGCCTCCTGCCACAGTCACAGCTTCTCTCGTGCCAACTCTACCCTATGCATGCAGCTTTCATGGGGGAACAGCCTATGGCTCCAGAATGGTCAACATCATAGATTCTTCATCCAAATTTATGTCTCACTTTCACACTATAATATTACATTTTTTATATCTTCGAAATCAGTATCATGTGGATAATCCTGCCAAATTTTTTCCCTCCATCTATAAGGAGTCTGAGCCTCCCCCAGAGCTGGCCCAGCATCTGTGTCTTGGTAGAGAACACTGGGAAACCACTTTTCTATGTGATACCTTCAAACATGGAAATACTTCAGCAATATTTTGAATTTGCATTTTTACAAACCAAAATCTATGGAAGATGCATTCTTTCCCTTACATCACCTTCCCTCTTCTCTCAGTGATGAGTCTGGGTTTTATGTTTATCAATGGCACTCATCTCTCTAATGGCTATTCCTGATTTCTCAGAGCCTGTGTTGTGTGAATCTTGGGGTTTGTCTTTGTTTCTTTCTTAAAACTGCAACATTTTTATGCATCTTCTCCATGTATTGCTGTCTCTCCCTGCGGATCAGAACATGAGCAAAGAGTAACAACCATGTCACAGTCTGGATTCTCTTCTCTCTTGAAATTCTTTCTTGCAAACTTAGCTATTACTTTTAAAGCTAGCCTTGTTTAAGTTCACAGTGCATGGGCAAATTGCAACTAGTTTTGTAACCAGAATGAATCATGAATAACCCTTCTAGCCCAGGTCCTGACAGACTCCTGGGTCCCCTCTGAAACTTCATGAGCTAAGTCACCAGTGTATACATTTCTCTCAGCATTCTGGTCTTCTGAACTACCAATATGGTCTGTTATATTCTTCTTATAGCATGCTAAGACATCTTTAGCCTGAAGTTCCACAATCTTTCATAAGCCAGTTACAAAACTTGGTGGATTTCATGATTAGGTTTATCACAACAAAGCCCCACATCTCACTGTTGTGTTTCTTTCTTTTTTACTTCCTTTGCTGCTATGACCAAATATGAACAGAAACAATTTAAAGGAAACAGAGCTTATTTGGCTTCTGCTTAAGGGACTGGTCATCATGGTAGAAAATTCACAAGCTGGAAACAGCTGATCTCACCATATGCACAGTCAAGAAGTAGAGAGCGACGAAAGTTCCACATCATATCAATTTCTTCCAGAGACACAACCCTTGAGCTGGTAATCCTTAGGGGAAATATTCCCTCCTCAGTGAAACCATTCAAAAAATTTCCTCATAGACATACCCAATGGTGCGATTTTTGTAGTGATTCTCAACTGTCAAGTTGATGGTGAAAACTAGCCATCATGGGTTCTAAATTAGGGTTCTAAATTTTCTCACTGTCATCGCGTTACTTTTGTTACTGTGCACTGTAAGTCAAAAACCTTTCCTTTTAAATCCCCCTGGAGTTCTGAATCTCCCACTTCAGGTTCGTTTAACTTCTTTCAGCATTAACTTTCTCTTCTGATGTTTATATATGTTGGATTATAATCCTTCCCTCACTTGACACAATCCTGCTAATCTCCTTGGCCCTTTAACTTTCTCTTTTAATATTTTTCTTTAGGGAACTGAATATGCAAATGATGAGACTTCACATCAGTAAAGCAATGGTGGCAAGGATATATAAAGCTTGAATTTATAATAATCGTGATAGAGGGATGAGCCTCACAAAATCATTTCTGTGAAACTTATTCTCAAAATGAAATTTGAAACTATAAATAATGTAACTTAGATCTCTGCCAGTTCTCGAAACTTGTGAGAGAAGACAGTTAAGGTTAGTAGAAAGTTCTTCCATCATTCTCATCTCCAACTCCCTCTCTAACTGTGAGGATTCAAACAGTACAATTAACTAAAAAAGCATGAAATGGGCCTCTACAAACATGTCAGCTGTCCTTCCCTAAGGTGCATGATTGGAAACATGCAACAAGAAAATCACAAGTGTTAAAGGGCTGGGCTGGAATCACAGATGATCCATAAAGAAAGAGCAATTACATATAATAATTCACCATAAGAAATTCATCCCAGATATGACCTGATAAAACAAAATAATCTGTGAACAGAGGGTTGCACTTGTTACACAATACAAAAGCTTTGATACTATAAAATAGTTTTGAGACCATTTGGTAGAATCAACCCATAAAAGACTCTCCTATGAAAGAATGCTCTGATTTCAACATGAAGTGTTTAGAAGAGAGAAGAGATGTGCATGCACAGGCAGAGTGCATAGAAACAGGAATGTGCAACACAGGTTACCTATGTTGAACCTGAAGCAGAGAGAGGAATCTTCAAAGAAAATACCACAGTCTCCTAATTTTCCAGCTAGACCACATCCTAAGCATTCAACTACCTGAGAAACAGAAGCAACATTTTCAACACATGTGCCTGTTGGGGATGTTGTTACTTGGAGTGAAAATGTTTCCTAAACATGTACCATTCCAACAAATTTATGTTCAGTGTGCACTGGGGAGAGAAATTTTTCTGTAAAGCACATTCTTAGAATTGAGAATCCTGAACCAACATATGTTCCACAACTTAGAATTTCAATTGTTGTGATAAAATATCATAACCAAAATCATTTTGGGGAGGAAGAGACTTATTTCATCAAACACCTCACAGAACATCCTCAACCACTGACAGAGTTAAGGCAGGAGCCTGGGGACAGGAACTGAAGCTAAGGAGGTAGGGAAATGCTGATTATCCGCCTTGCTCCTCATAGCTTGCTCAGTCTGCTTTCTTATATACCACCTAGAACCACACGCACAAAAGGTATCACTACCCAGCAGGGGTGGGACACTTCCACATCAGTGATTAACCAAGATGCCCTATAGGCTTGCCCACAGGGCCATGTGGTGAGGCATTTTCTTGATTGAGTACCCTGTTCCAAAATGATCCTTTCTTATATGAAGCTGATAAGAAACTGACCAGTACACAGTGAAATTGATATTATTAATCACTAGAGAAGACATTAGTTGCCAATAATATTCTGAGTAATCTACAAAACAAATTAAAGCAGATAGGAAGCTGGTCACTGTTTAAAAGTTACTCAGAATATGTTACTAAGTTACTAAGTCTTCTTAATGTCTTCATTCACTAGACTGTGGTATATGGAATACATCTTCCATTCCAACAGAATGGTAATCATTGACAGAATTACCTATTTAAAAAGCAGAAATATGATTAAACAGATCTTAGAATCAGTTCACAAACATTCACAATTACATAAACAAGCTATAGTAAGAAGAGCTTTTTAAAATCTCTTTAGGTCATTTTCCTGATTCAAATATTTTCCAACCTCGTATAATGTAATCACAAATCCAATACCTTTGGTGAAATCTCATTAAATAAATTGCTCTCTTGTATAATTATGCAGGCCTAATTGCTATTACCTCTAGAAAATATTTTCTGTCCTAAGTACATCAGATAGAGATTAAGTACTTCCATCTTAGCCTTTGAACTAATTTCAAAAGGAGAAATTAAAAATAAGTTTGCTTACTGAAATTAAAATTAAATAATAATTATTAAATTGCTGCATTTGAAATCAATAAAATTATTCAGTTCTTTCAGTAACAAGGAAATTGCTAGAACAATAGCTACAATTGTTTTGCTTTTATGATTTGGAATATGAATATTTTCACACTTTATTGAAGACTGCAAACTCAAAATGTGGAAAATGTAAGTAACTGTATTTTACTGAGTTTTTTCCTTATAATTTTATTTTTTAATTATAATTTATTATGTATACCAGCAGAAGCACTCTCTCTCACCCCTCCTAACACAACCCTCCTTCCCTCTCCACCTCCCTTGCCTCTCCCCCAGTCCACTAATAGGGGTAGGTTTCCCCCCTTTCCATCTAACCCTAGCCTATCAGGTCTCAGAGGACTGGCTACACTGTCTTCGTCTGTGGCCTGATGAGGCTGCTCTGCCCTCAGGGGAGGTGATCAAATAGCCAGCACTGAGTTCATGTCAGAGACAGCCCCTGTTCTCCTTACTAGGACACAGAGCTGTCATGGGCTATATCTGAGCAGAGGTTCTAGGTTATCTCAATGCATGGTCCTTGTTTGGAATATCAGTCTCAGAAAACACCCAGATCTTTTGGTTCTGTTGCTTCCCATGTAGAGCTCCTGTCCCCTCCAGGTCTTTCTATCTCCCCCTTCTTTCAAAAGATTTCATGCACTGTGGCCAAAATTTGGCTATGAGTCTCAAAATCTGCTTTGATACCTTGAGAGTAGAGTCTTTCAGAGCCCCTCTGTTGTAGGCTCCTGTCCTATTCCCTATTTTCTCTCTCTTCTCATGTCCATCCTCTTTGCCTTTCTGAATGAGGATTGAGCATCTTACCCGGAGTCTTGCTTCTTGCTTAGCTTCTTTAGGTGTACAGATTTTAGTATTTTATCCTGTATTATATGTTTAATATCCACTTCTGAGTGAGTATATACCCTGTGTGTCTTTCTGCTTCTGGCATACCTCACTCAGGATGATCTTTCTAGTTCCCACCATTTGCCTGCAAATTTCATGATTTCCTTGTTTTTAATTGCTGAGTAGTATTCCATTGTGTAGATGTACCACAATTTCTGTATGCTTTCTTCCATTGAGGGACATCTGGGTTGTTTGCAGTGTCTAGATTTTTACTAATAAAGCTACTATAAACATGGTTGAGCAAATGTCCTTGTTGTATACTTGAGCACCTTTTGGCTATATGGCTAGGAGTGGTAGAGCTGGATCTTGAGGTAGCACTATTCCTAATTGTCTGAGAAAGTGCCAGATTGATTTCCAAAGTGGTTGTACAATTTTACTTTCCCAGCCCCAATGGAAGAAGGTTCCCATTTCTCCACATCCTCTCCAGCATGTGTTGCCACTTGAGTTATTAATCATAGCCACTCTGTTGTGTGTAAGGTGAAATCTCAGGGTCGTTTTAATTTGCATTTCCCTGATGATTAAGGATGTTGGGGATTTCTTTAAGCATTTCTCTGACAAACGATAGCCTTCTATTGAGAATTCTCTGTTTACCTCTGTACCATGCTTTTTAATTGGGTTACTTGATTTCTTTTTTTTTTTTTTTTTAACGTTTTTAGTTCTTTATACATTCTGGATATAAGCCCTCTGTCAGATACATGGTTGGTGAATATCCTTTCCCAGTCTGTAGGCTGTCATTTTGTTCTGATGACAGTGTCATTTGCTTTACAGAAGCTTTTCAGTTTCATGAGGTCCTGCTTATTGACTGTTGATCTTAGAGCCTGTGCTCTTGGTGTTCTGTTCTGGAAGTTGTCTCCTGTCAAAAAATCAAGTAAACATAGGTGTGTGGGTTTATTTTCTGGGTCTTCTATTGGATTCCATTGATCCACCATTCTGTTTCTATGCCAGTAACATGCAGTTTTTATTACTATTGCTTTATAGAACAGCTTGAGGTCAGGGATGGAGATATCTCCAGATGATCCATTGATAAAACAATGGATCATCTGGAGATATCTCCATATGGATCTCCATCCCTGTGTTTTAGAATTCTGGGTTTTTTTTATTTAATTTTTCTATATGAAATTGAGAATTGTTATTTCAAGTTCTGTAAAGAATTGTGTTGGTATTTTGATGGGAATTACACTGAATCTGTAGATTGCTTTTACCAGGATGGCCTTTTTCACTATGTTAATCTCACGAATCCCTGATCATTGGAGATCTTTCCATCTTCCCATATCTTCTTCAACTTCATTTTTCAGGGACATGAAGTTTTCAAACAGCTCTTTCACTTACTTTGTTAGAGTCCACCAAGGTACTTTATATTATTAGTGGCTATTGTGAAGGGTGTAGTTTTCCTAATTTCTTTCTCAGTCCTTTTGTCTTTCATTCAGAGGAGGGCTACAGATTTTTTTTTTTTTTTACTTAATTTTGTATTCACTTTGCTGAAGCTGTTTATCAATTGAAGCAATTCTCTGGATGAAATTTAGGATCACTCATGTATACTATCATACCATCTTCAAATAATGATACTTTGACTTCTTCATTTCTGATTTTTATCCCCTTGATCTCCTTTGGTTGTCTTGTTGCTCTAACTAGGACTTCAAGTACTACTTTTAAGAGATATGGAGAGAGTGGGCAGCCTTGACCTATCCCTGATTTCAGTAAGATTGATTTAAGTTTCTCTCCATTTAGTCTGATGTTGACCAAAGGCTTGCTGTTTATTGTCCTTACTATGTTTAGGTATGTGCCTTGTATCCCTGATCTCTCCAAGACTTTAAACATGAATGGGTGTTGGATTTTGTCAAATTTTCAGCATGCAAGGGCATAAGCATGTGGTTTTTCTCCTTCAGTGTGTTTATATGATGGAATTCTACATACTGAAACACCCCTTCATGCCTGGGTTGAGGCCTACTTGGTCATGATGGATGATATTTTTTTGTATTCTTGGATTAGGTTTTCAAGAATTTTTTTGAATATTTTTGCATTAATGTTCATAAGAGAGGTTTGAGGTTTTCTTTTTTGTTGGGTCTTAGTGTGGTTTAAGTATCAAGTTGACTGTGGCTTCATAGAATGAGTTTGGTAATGTTCCTTCTGTTTCTATTTTGTGGAATAGTTTGAAGAGTATTGGTGGTAGCTCTTCTTTGAAGGTCTGCTAGTATTCTGCCTTGAATCCATCTGGCCCTGGGCTTTTTTTTTTTTTTTTTTTTTTTTTTGGAAGGGAGGCTTTTGATGACTGCTTCTATTTCTTTGGGAATATAGGACTATTCAATCTATTTACCTGATCTTGATTTAATTTTGGTAAATGGAATCTCTCGAGAAATTTGTCCATTTCATTTAGATTTTCAAATTTTGTGGCATATAGGCTTTTGTAGTAAGACCTAATGATTTTCTGTTGTTATGTCCCCCTTTTTATTTCTGATTTTGCTGATTTGGGTAATTTCTCTCTGCCTTTTAGTTAGTTGGGTTAAGGGTTTGTCTATCTTGTTGATTTTCTCAATGGAACAGCTTTTGAATTCATTGATTCTTTGAGTTGTTTTCTTGGTTTCTAATTTGTTGATTTCAGCTCTGAGTTTGATTATCTCTAATTGGCTACTCCTCTTGGTATGTCTGCTTTTTTTTTTTTTTTCTTCCTAGTGCTATTACGTGTGCTGTTGAGTTGCCTGTATGAGATGGCTCAAACTTCTTTCTGGATGCTCTTAGTGGTATGAATTTTCCTCTTAGAAAAGCTTTCATTGTGTTCCATAAATTGGGTAAGTTGTGCCTTCATTTTCATTGAAATGTAGGAAGTCTCTAATTTCTTTTTTCATTTCTTCCCTGACAAAGCTGTCATTGAGTAGAGAGTTTAGTTTCCATGCGTATGTAGGCTTTTTGATATTTTTATTGTTGTTTAGTTCTAGTTTTAGTCCATGGTGGTCTGATAGGATACAGGGGATTATTTCAATCTTCTTGTAACTGCTGAGGCTTGGTTGGTGCCTGACTATATAGTCAATTTTGGTTTTGTAAGGTGCTAGAAAGAATGTATAATCTTTTGAGTTTGGATGAAAAGTTCTGTAGACATCTATTAGGTCCATTTGATTTAGGACCTCTGAAAGTGCCATTATTTCCCTATGTAGCTTCTGTCTAGATGATCTGTCCCTTGGTGAGGGAGAAGTGTTGAGGTCTCCCACTATTAAGGTGTTGGGATCAATGTGTGATTTCAGCTTTTATAATGTTTTATTTACAAATGCATGTGTTCTTGTATTTGTGGCATAGATGTTCAAAATTACGATGTCCTCTGTTGGATTTTTCCTTTGATGAAAATGAAGTGCCTCTCCTCATTTATTAATTTTGGTTGATAGTCTATTTTATTAGATATTAGGATAGCTACCCCAGATTGTTTTCTGGGTCTGTTGGCTTGGAAAACATGTTTCCAGACCTTTCCTCTGAGATAGTGTTTATCTTTGTTGCAGAGGTGTGTTTTTTGGATGCAGCAGAATGTTGGATCCTGTTTCCAAAACCATTTTGTTAGTCTGTGTCTTTTTATTGGAGAGTTGAGACTGTGAGACTGTTGATGATCATAGATAATAGTGACCAATGAATGTTAGTTGGAATTGGTGGTGTTACTGTGTTTCAATGCTTGTTTTCTTTAAAGTTATCTAAATTCTGTGTTTTCTTGGGTGTAGTTGATTTTGTTAGATTGGAGTTTTCCTTCCTTTATCATCTGTAGGGCTAGGTTATTGTAGATACTGTTTAAGTTTAGTTTAGTTTAAGTTTAGTTCTTTCATGAAATGTTTTGTTTTTTCCATCTATGTTGATTGAACGTTTTGCTGGGTATAGTAGTCTTCGTTGGCATCTGTGGTCTCTTAAAGTCTGTGTGACCTCTGCCCAGTCTCTTCTGGCTTTCATAGCTTTTGTTGAGAAGTCTTATGTAATTCTGATAGGTCTACCTGTATATGCTGCTTGGCCTTTTTCCTTGTTGCTTTTAATATTTTTTCTTCATTCTGTAGTTTTAGTGTTTTGACTATTATTTGACTTGAGGAGTTTCTTTTCTGGTCTAGTCTATCTGGTGTTCTGTAGGCCTCTTATACATTTATGGACATCTCTTTCTTTAAGTTGTGAAAATTTTCTTCTTTGATTTCCTTGAAAATATTTTTTTTGACCTTAGAGCCTGAAATCTTCTTTTGGGTCTATTCTTATTATTCTTAGATCTTATCTTTTCATGGAGTCCTTGATTTCTTGGAAGTTTTGTGTTTGGGACTTTTCTGATTTTACTTTTTCTTTGAGAAATCTATCAAATTCTGCAATTGTATCTTCAGCACCCGAGATTCTGTCCTCCAGCTCTTGTATTCTGTTGGTGATGCTTACCTTTTTGGTTCCTAATCTTTTCTCCAAATGTTCTAGTTCCAGGGTTTTCTTTATTGATTCTAATTCTGTTTTCATGTCTTGTACCATTTCCTTCATCTGTTTGAATGTGGATTCCTGTCTTTCCTTGATGTTCTCTATATTTTTTTATTCTTTTTCTCTCTGTATACCACTACTTTTGCCTCTACATGTGCCTCTATTTGTTTTGCTTTATTTTCCTCTATTTTTTAAGAACTTTTTTCATTTCCTTTTTATGTGCCTCTAATAACTGGATAGCATAGATTTGTGATCATTTTCCTGTGTTTCCAGTAAATTAAAACATCCTTTGATTTTTGGGATTGCTGTGAAGCCATGATCTCCTGATTTATTTTGGATGTGCTCTTATGCTCACCTCTAGCCATCTGCTTATCTATAATCGTTGCAGTAAGACTGGGTCCATCTGCCTGTGGTGTCTGGAGTATACTTCAGGAAGATGACAGAGGTGGAGGCTGATTTTTCTGCTGTAGCTAAGGGAGGAAGGGTGCAGCACTTGTGCACAAGCGCAGGTGCAATCCTGAAAGTGTGCCTTGAAGGACAGGGTGCTAGAGCATGTAGATGCCTGGAAGGGTGACGCATAAGCACGGAGCGGGGGCAGTGGGTGGGTGCTGGCACTGTTCCTGTGCTCAATGAGCATGCACAGGTACCTTGAATGCCTCAGTGGCCTATAGGCCTGTCATACTGTCCTCCTGGTATTCAGATCTGGGTTCTAGGAATTGTTTGTCTGGACTCCACCAGGGAACCCGCAGAACAGGGGCTTTAATCTTGAGAATGCTGTCCCAAGGATCCTTATGTTGTCCACAGTGGGGGTGTGAGTGGGAGGGATCCAATGTCTGGCTGCTAGCGTAGAGGGAACCTGAGTCTGGGCCTTTGCACACACTCACTTGAAGGCACACTCACTCACTTGCAGGTCTAATCAGAAATCACAGGGGTTCCCCTGTTCTCTGCTCCCAGATTTGGGCCTGCAAAGGCAATGAAAGTGTAGGAGATCTGTCAGCTCAGTAGTGCCCACTGTTTGTCCCCGGGGCAGGGAGGCCCTTATTTGGGGCAGCTGGATCCAAACTCTCCCAGCTCTTCAGTTGTCTTCTCTCACCCAGGAAACCTTAATGTGTATATTCTGGCTTCAGCCGCCCTTCCATTCACCAATTTTGGAGTTTTGGATGCTGTGTCCCTCAGATACGTTGTGAGCTGGTCACCACCATCTTGGACTCTCTTTACTGACTTTTTTGAACACAGATATATGTCTCTCTTAAGCAAAATTTTAGAGGACCAATTCATGCCTTATTTTGATCCATTTAAAACAGTTGATATTTGAAATTTTACGATCCCTAAACATCGTTTTCTTTGGATTCAAACAAATATGCTTAGAACCATGTTGCTGAAGACTGTGTACAGACTTTCTTGCTGCATGGATAATTTTATTTTACGTTGTGTTACTTATTTTTCTTTCATTTTTTACTTTCATAATTAATTCACATATTAACTTCAGAAGGAATCATAGTATAGTAAGGATTGTATGTATGTTAGTTGACTTGAGGTTCTACACATTCCTTTAGCTGGAATTTATTTTACCCATTTGACCAATGTAAATGTGAAACAGAGACTGAGAATGTGCCTATTTCAATAAATTACTACCTTGGAGGAAAAACATACTCAGTCTACTGTCACAAGTTCCGTTCAGTCACCCTCATCCTCATGACTGTCCTCTCCTGCACATTATGGCAGTTTTCCTGCTTGATTTTGGCAATGGGAAATCACTCATGATTTTTGCTTTCAACATTATTTTGGTTCTTAGCTGAGACCTCCTCCCTCTTCCATTTATGGATTCTTGGACCTAGGCTTACCTAGAGTGTTTTCCATCTCACTTTTAACTGTAGATTGATGGTGTGTACCAGATTTTGACTCAATACTTGGCATGTATTTATATAAAACACTATATAAAGTTAACTGTTAATGATAATGTCAGGTCCACAGGAAACTCCATTTCACCAAATTCTAGCAGTGAGACAAAAGCCAGCATTCCTCGGGAACTTGTGTAGCTGGTTCCTCTACCATAGAAACCATTCCTGTATCACTGACAGAAAGAATAGATGGTTACCTGTGCTGCCTATCAACATACCCAAGTACATGCTGGCTTCCAGGCTCCCTCAGCATTACAAATACCTGTTACATATTTCAGAATTCACACTGGAATCCTGGCTCTTCTCACATCCTCCCCTACTTTAAACTTATGCTCATACCCTAACTCATGCTCCAACTCATGAGCTTCCCACCCAGTAGCTACTGATTCTTATAAACCTGCTATTTTGACTATGCTCTCTCTCTTTTGCTCACAATGTCCTCTGTGTCCTCCCTGTTTGGATTTAGAGGCAGGTACCTTGGCAGGTTGGGGCCAAGGTGTACCACAAAGAGATCACACCATGCAGCAGATCTCACTCAAGAGGTCTGGGAAGGGAGTGAGAGTGAAAGACACCCCCGGGAGTGGGGATATGAGACAGGCATACAGACAGACAGAGGAGATGCAAGAGAGAATAGGAGCAGTCTAGGATGGTGGGAGACCTTTTAAAGGGTTGGAGATTAGTGATGACAACCTAACTGCTGGCACTGATAGCTAAAGGCAAACTGAGTGAGCACCTGATTTCTGACACTCTTCAACCCCCAGCCTAAACACCAGCCTTTCTCTCTCTTTCCTGCCCCTGCTCCTTTCATGGCCTGATCCTCCCTGATGGCACTGTTTACCCTACTCCTTTCTCCGCTCTGGACTCTTCCAGGTGCCTCTGGCTATTCTCTCCTTCATTTCTACAATAAATAAGAACTTTCTCTTTCTGCAGTCCTGTCATCACTTTACATAATAACAAATTATGAAAAGTTCAGAAGTCCTTAATATAAATGTGCCATTTAGTTTAAAGGAAAAGATGTTTACATACTAATGTGTCTTTAGTTGTTTAGAACATAAGGAATTCAATCATGACTGAATGCTTAATACTCTAGGATGCATAGTATTGAGCTTTCCAAAGAAGATTAACATTTTGATTTTATAATCATCACTGCTAAGAATGCTGTCACTCGATGGGTGCAGTGGCACATGCCTATAATCCCAGAACTTGGAGAGGCAGAGGCATACAAATCTCTCTGAGTTTGAGGCCAGCTTGGTCTACAAAGTGAGACCAGGACAGCCAAGGCTACACAGAGAAACCCTGTCTCAAAAAATCAAAAGATTTATTAAAAAAAAAAAAAGAATTTTGTTACTCCTTAATGTGGGGTTCAAGAGATCAGCCTTGGACATGGGGGGGGGAATAAGAATTTTTTTTTTAAGCTCAGGAATAAGAAATTTCTAAATGAGGGATGTGGTGGTTAAAATAAATGTGGCTATAAAAGCAGAACATGAGAATAACAAGGTTCTAATAAAAGGTCATAACAAAGTGGTCATAACAACATTTTGAAACAAAGGCATAATTGCTGCTTCACAGAGCAGTCAGTACAGAACCATTTGCAGTGAAGGTTGCAGGGGAGGCACATACTTGAGAAACAGTTTTAACCATAAACAGGAATTAAACCAATTTGTTTTTACTGTAATAAGACATCAAGACTAACACAGAGGCAAATTGGTTTATCAAATTGTCAATTTCCCAGCATTCTGGAGAAGATACTGGGATATCCCTCTATGCAACTCTCACACTAACCTCATATGAGCCTTAAACTCACCAATCCCTTCTACAGGGAGCTCTTATGCCTCAGACCCAACAATCTCTAAAGCAGTCTTTTGGTGCAGCAGCATCTTAGTCTGAAGGTGTGAACATATTCCCTAAATTAGAAACTATAATGCTCTGACCATTTTATTATTTTTATTAAGCTTTAGATTATATAATGATGTCACTGTTTATTAATGTAAGACATAGGGTTTTTTTCTCTTTTCAATTGTCATTGTTTGAGAATTTCATTTCATGTATTTTTTATTATATTCAACTGCTTGTCTCAACTCACTCCCCCTCCCTAAAGTGTTCTCTTTCTCTCTCTCTCTTTCTTAAACCTACCAAGTCCAGTGTATGTTGTCCAACAGCTCTTGTGTGTGAGTCCTGTCATGGAGCATATTTGCTCTACCTGGATTAAAACTATTTTAGAAAAAAAAAATTCTTCCTCTGCCTGTAACTACCAAAAGGCAATCTCTCCTTCACTAGGGATAAATCTTCCTGCCCACTTCCATACACCCCCTATGCAAAGATTTTTGTTTTGAGTGTTATAAGATCTTATGCATGCTGGGAGTTCATACATGCAAGTGCCCTGCTATGTTTGGCAAACAATATTTTCTTGAAGATATCTTCAGGTTCTCACCTCTTTCTACCTTTCAAAGACCCTTGGTCCTGGAGGATAGGGTGATGATGTGGAGGTCCAGTTTTGGGTTGAGCACTGCGTAGTCTCACATTCTCTGCATATTTTCCAGTTGTGGAGCTCTGTGGTAATTATCAACTATTGTAAACAGCTGCAACAGTATTTTTGCAATGTACTGATCTATGAGACAGTGATAAATCATTAGGAGTCATTTTAATACTCTGTCCACTGAACAGAATAGTAATTGTAGGTTCTTCCATAGAAACCTTTACTTTTTAAATGCAATATGCTTATACTATTTCCTTTAGCTTATCATGAAACAAAGGTGTATGGAAATAACATGGCCTGATTACACAGTAACGATGGTGCGAACAGAACTTACGAATCATCCGTTATGAAAGAAACACCTTAGTGCTTTTCAATAGGCATTTTTGAATTACAATTTCCTCCTGTCAAACTAAGTTATATGTTCTATGTGTTTCCCTATTTTTTTTCGGATTAAGAAGCTGAATAAAGCTAATGAAAGGCAAATTATAGTAGGACTTTAACTCCAAGGTCTTCTATTCTCAATCTACAGTTCCATATTATCACTATATGAATCCAATATCTCCAGGAAACTGATACTTATTGTTTAATAATAAAATAAATTTTTTTTTGCTCTGCTGGCTATTTGGTACATTTTATTACCAAAATAATAATAATAATAATGGTGAGTGATGTTTGCCTATGACTCCAGGCTGAAACATTCTAGCCGTGAGGTGCAGATCCAAAGGCAATGACTGTGAGGTGCTTAGCTCACTTTGGATTCAGTTAACATACTGTGTAGTCTTGGACAACTGGCCTTACATCTCTGAGTGTCTGCTACATCATCTATGCAATGGTGAGAAGCCCATTTCTCTAGCCTTTACATTTCAGGACCAAATAAGAATAAAGATCTTAGCAAAATGCCTAACACATAGTAAGAATCTGACAACTGACTGAAGGAAAGTCATTGCTTATGTCTGCGTAAGTATTTGGTGTGCTCCTTTACATGTATTCAGATGGAGAAACTCTGCCCCAGGAACACACTGCTCTGAGTCTATTTGTCTAGTACTGATAAGTTATAATATAAGTGGTCATTAATTTAAATGGGAGTACAATGTTTTTAACAAAAGTAAGCCAAGAATGGAAAACCTATTTCCATCAGGGAAAAAATTCTTGTAAGGAATATAAACAAAATTTCCACTTGAGTATTTTACTTACTTGCACCATTGATGCAAATTTTCCTCTGTTACCATTAAGTCATATTTACCTGCAGTGCTAGTAGTGCCTATTTAATAATGTAAAATATTTTAGAAGTTTATTAGCATAGCAGATGGTTGCAATGCTAAACAGGAGTAGGAACTTTCCTTAATATATAACCTTCAGGTAGAGTGTATGTATCCCACCAGACTCTAATAGCAAGCAAATTTGGAAGTGTGGCTGCCTTCTCTTTTTTACATAAAAATGCAGGAAAGTAGCAGTGTGGGATGTATTATAGGCAATAATTCTCAGTGCAGGCATTGTGGCTATCCTCAGTAGCATCAACTATCATCTTGGCACAACTTAAGAGCTCCTGAAAAAAGAGAACCAATTGGCTTGGCTAACGGTCTTTAGCAGGCTGATCTCCAGACATGCCTATAAGGAATTGTCTTAATAGGTAATTGGTGAGAGGGACAAACTGCTAACCTTGTTGCTGGTCGTGAGTAGGTTATCCTAAGCCACATGAGAAAGGTGGTTAAACATGAGCAAGTAAGAGAGCCAGAGAGCACTATTTATCCATGGTTTCTGCCTCCCGTTTCTTGATTTTAGTACCTGGCCTGATGTCCCTCAGTAGTGGATTGTATTCAGAACAGAAAACAAGAATGGTGGTATATTCCTATTAAGCTCTTTAGTTTTTGGCTTTCTTACTTATGTTTCTGTTTTTAGAGATTTTAATATAATTACATCATATTTCCCTTTTTTGTCTCTCCAAACCTTAACATGTATCATTTCCTGCTCAAATTCTTAGGTTCCTATTTCTTTGTCATTGTATATAACACACACACACACATAAACAAATAAATATATGTTCCTAAGTACACATACATGAGCGTACACATATATGTTCCTAAACAGAAAAACACAACTGTGTGTATAATGTTCCTTGTATTGACATGTTTCCAGGGCTTAAAATCTGTATTAGATAACCAAACTGGTGTACCCTTCACTGGGAAATACTATTTCTCCTGCTCTCAGCATTCACTAGTTATCTAGCTCTTTGTGTAGGGCTGAGTCCTCATGAACCTTACCATCCACTTTAGCATGTCTGTTGCTACAGCATACATTTGTGAGCGCCCCACTCCAAACCCAGAATCTGAATTCTGAGGCATGTGGCCTAGCATCTATAAGGTAAGTTCCAATTGTTTTCTTGTGCGTAGCTGGAGTGTGAGCCTCTGAATAAAGGCTTTGAAATACAGTGATTTAAACACTGATATCCCATTTCTATATAATGTGATACAGTAGAAACTGACAGCTTTGGCTCTTGCTTTAAGGAGCTGAGCTAATTAACAAATATGATAGTGCTATGATCATAACTGACAGTTCATATACATACTGTGATATAGCTACAGCTATAAAGACATAAATAAAACACAGGCACTTCTGAAGCACTGTTGCCTTCTCTTCATTAATGACGGTGAGGTACCTATTCCTGTTTGACCCTGGAGAAATCAGTTGGCACAAATGGCAAAAGGACCCTTTAGAAACCTCCCTTTTCTGTCTGTCACCACATTTGTCTCTGCTGTACCAAAAATGAGTATGTGCTACCAGTAAGGAATAGGCAGCGGGTTGGTTATGGCAGATCAGAAATCATCACGGCCATTGGGCTCTTTTCCATAATTACCTCCTACTATGAGCCAGAGAATGATCCTGCAATAGCAATTTCATGATTCCTGCCTGGCTCGTTCAAGTCCCAAGATTGCACAGGCCAGTGAAGGATGTCATGAACCAGATCATACTGATGCCTTGTAAGCTCAGAGGAAGACTTTATTGTGAAAGTGTGATTCCCTGAGTGATGTTACCGGAGAAGCTAGGCTGTAGGCAGTGCCACCTTAGATTATTTGACTCATGAGAAATCATTAGTGGTTTCATTTCAGGAGCCCAGGTAGCAAACTAATTCCTCTTAGACTGAAAACATGAATGAACTTGAGTGAGTGGAGGCTCACTCATCTCATAGCATATGTGCAGAAATGGATAGGTTTTATTATTTATAGAATCCATTTTATATGTATATCTAAAGCATAGAGATTGAAATATATTAGGAGTAAATGTTGCAGCCAGGCATGATGGCACATACCTGTAATCACAGCACCTGGGAGAGAAAGGCAGGAGGAACCAGGGTGGAAGGCCAACCTGCAGTGCCAGGACAGCCCCTCTGAAAAAAAAATTAAATTAAAATGAAAGAGTAAAAAAATGTAAGCCCAAGGACTATTGCAATAAAAAAAATTTGCCTGATAAGATATTAATTACAGTATAACATTAAAATGTTGAAAAAAAAGGAAATAATTAAGTGTATGATTTAGTGATAATTTAATGCTTTAAAGGGAAATTACCTTAGTAAGGGGAACAGGAGTTATCTCTGACTTGAACTCAGTGGCTGGCTCTTTGATTATCTCTCCCTAAAGGGGGAGCAGGCATTTTAGGCCACAGAAGAAGATGATATAGCCCATCCTGATGAGACCTGATAGGCTAGGATGAGATGGAAGGAGAAGAGAACCTCCCCTATCAGTGGACTTGGGAGAGGGGCAGAGGATGAAGAGGGAAGGAAGGTGGAAATGGGAGAAAGCAAGGAAGGAGGTTGCCGCTGGGATATAAAATGAATAAATTGTAATAAATAAATATATAATAAAATTAAATTTAAAAAAAGGAAATTACTCTTGATATGCCACAAAACTGACATTCCTTTCCTAGTAACCTTAAGTTACAGAAAACAACCCCAGCTGCATGTACATGTTGCTTGACTGCTTCAATGTGGAACATTCCTGCTTGCTACACACCTTCTTCAAGAGGGAATCACCTTTGGCTACGAGGTGTCTGATGGTAGATGAACCATCTAAATTGTTTGCACCGATTCAGGATGACTCAGGCTCTCTCTAGTGCATTCCTAAGGTTGGCTGAAATCTTTGTGAGAACTGCTTTGTAGTTCCTGGCTCCACCAAGTTTTCTGAAGACACTGATTACACAGTGTCTTCAACAACCTTCCTGATGGAAAACTCAGACTCTGCCCACCTGAGCCCCTGCTGCTGGCTCAGTGCACGCTCGCAGAATAACCTTATGTAACTCCTCTAGCTCAGGGGACAAGCCACTGCGACCCAGACATTATGACCACAAAATTCTTGTCATCTTTCATGTGTCATACTTTCAATTTTCACTTTTCAATAAATTAAGCTAGAATTTTAATAAGCAGAGCTAGATCTTTAAAAGGATACTTACATAGAAACAAAACATGTTTCCATTTGTGGGATAGGTACCCTTCCTGTTGAGACTCTAAAATAAGTACAGTCACTCAATTTTATTAAACTCTTAGTTGGTACCCCTCCCTCATTTATACTTTTAATCAATCAAATGTAGTGCTAAAATATAACCATGCCTTAGTACAAAATTTGGCAGTTTTAAGAGTTGAAGGAGTTTTCAGCTGTCCAAGAAGGAGAATAATTATTCAAACTGCTGAGTAAACAGTCTCTGACATTGTCACCCAAGGGCCAGACTTCCCACTTGCCTAGAATAGACACTGAAAACCCCATTAGGCCTGTACAGCTCCCACTTTGGAATTCTCATGTACACTTTGATCAAGTTTTGCTTAATGAAATCACTTTTCTTGATTTCTGCTTTCATCCTTTTTTGATTGTCTCAAATGGCTCTTCTCTATCCTCAAGTCTGACACATCTCTGCTCAACGAGAACTCTTACTAAAGCAACAGCTTCCATATGGGTATTCTTCTTACTGGCTGTGACATTTGCATTGCAAGACAAGCCCATTCATGTTTGCATATCTTAACCAACCTTTTCAAAAAAAATCTCATCAGAAAAATTTTTAAATAAATCAGAGAAAGTGAGAAGATAGAGAACATATTTATATATTTGACACAATTCTTTTACCAATGAACCATTCCTGAACAACTCAAAATTGTTTCACTGAGTCAACACTATTTCTTTAAAAAGTTCAGATTTTCATTTGTTGAATGAACTGCATAGAAAATACAATCTCTTGATAACAGGCCTCTTCAACACACCGAAGAGACCAAGTTTCAGTGCTCAGTGCCGGCCATCCACGCTATCAGGATCTCATCCACGGGTTAAGATGGAGTTCTGAGGTGCTGTGGAGGTTTGGGGTACCGTGTTCTGGACATTCATACACAGTAATCAAAACAATTTCTGATTTTGAAACTTTCTCTGGCACACAAATGATCCAAGTACAATTGTTAGGCAGAGTGTGTTCCACCTTCAAATGTGTGAGTGCTTTCTATTACACAATTTATGTTTTTATTCTCTATTCTTAGAAGAATTAACATTACACTTTCTAAGTTAGATTTCTGTAATTCTGCAGATATTGACAAAAAAGGAACTTCAGCATTTTGGGTTTGTCCGTTATTCTCAACTGAATTTTCATAACTGTTAGTATTAGCAGGGCTTCTTCCTTCTGGGAACAACATTCTTGTCATCTTACACCACTGCTCCAAGATGAAAGGAATGGAGTGAGACTGTGCTTAAGCTTTAAGAGGAACGATCAATGGATATTTATAACAAACACAAAATGCTTCGTCTTCAAAATACACTTTTTTCAATAACATTATCAAGTAATTATGTTATTAAATAACATAATTTAATAATATCCTTGTGCATCTAATATTGTCATGTTTCATCTATATATGTATAGCTTATACCACTAGACTCAAGTAGAGCTTGGCTTCATAACCGTCATATTTGTTCCAGGGAACATGTACACAACTTCTATGGAACCTGTCCTTTGAAAAGCTGAAGTATTGAAGGAAAAATGGATCCACACCGTGCTTTCAGAATTTTGGTGATTTAAGCAATCGATGTTATTGACTATAATTTAATCAGTAATGTTACTTTGATGTATCATTAAGTACAAGAACATTCTATGAAGTATATTTGTTTATTTTACTAATAATAAATGGACTGATAAGTAAAGAAATGAATAATTGGTTTGTTTTGCAACTCAATAAAGCCCATGAATAAATCACAAATTTTCTTGAGCTAGCAAGAAAATATGTTTTAATATGAAGCAAATCATTGTTGACATTCATTTGTAACTCTAACACATGAAAGGAAATAGCCATATCATCCTTACAAAAGTGTGTAGCACAAGGAAAATTAAATAAATGTTTATATATATTTAGAGTGCTACTACAGCACCTGATGGCCATTATTTCGCCATACAGTGATGCCAGAAAGAAGTTAACCTGGGGCCACAGTGGAGTGAGATTTCCATATCCTAAAAAGGCATCCCATATAGGCAATATCCCATCTATGACACCCCATACAGGTAGTCATAGTGTTATCTGTGTTTTCATAATGTTCATCGCTAACAGCTAACATCAACAATTTAAACACCCTCTTACATCTCAATTTTATCTTTTTTTTTTTGGCTTGTATTTACAGAGATATCTTAAGATAGAACTGAAATCACAAAATATCCTCAAAACCTTTGCTTGGAGCTTATACTCACAGCTATAAGGAGAAGTTTAAACTGGACTTAGTTTTGCCAACATAAACAGAATGTTCCCAACCCAATAAAAGATAAGTTCTGTGTTCACTGTATTTTCTTCCCACTTAAGATCATTTGTAAGATGACGATATAGCTCAGTAGTAGGGCACTTGCCTGGTATGACAAGCTCCACCTCAGCAATTGGTTATCCTACTCATGAGATAGGAAAGCTAGTCATCAAGTGACACCCAATACCTTCGGCAGCCTCTCTAAGCAGGGAGAAGGGTCCGGAGCATCCAGGTAAAGAATGAGGGGCAAAAACATCGGGTGACATAGAACTGTGTAAAAGGATGGCTACTATTTCATTTGTCATTTCCCTTTTGTGATTTCTCAGCTTGGTATGCCTGTGGGATACTCTTACATTTGTTAAGGAGATTAAAGGAATTACCAAAATTAACAGTCCTACAAAGCAAATTTTAAGTCAAGTTAGCTTTACAATTAAAATATTTGTCCCTGGGCTGCTTTCACAATGCTACACCTTTGTCTTTGAAGAACAATGAATTGACTTTGTAGAACTGTTAGTGTGATGTGTGGCATGTGAGCATGAATGGTACTTTGTAGGAGGAAACAGATGCTATCATGCCATGCCTTGTGAGCCTGGCACCTCCCATAAGCTTGTTGACAGAGCCAGATCCTTGGCTCAAGAGGCTGATCCATGGAAAGAGTCAAATAATGAAGAGAACAATGTAAAAGTAACAAAATATGCCTTCAGATACAACCCTTCATACGGAGACAGGGGAAATCCATGGTTCAGTAAGTGGTGGGGGCATATAAACAAATATAGAAGACTATAATAGACAGGCATGTTCTGTCTCTCAACTACTTGAATTACAAAATCCTTTCAGTAAGGAATGAAAAAACCTGTTAGAGCCTCACTCATGACGTTGTGAGATATGAAGACAGATGGGATCAGACTGTCTGTGGAAGCAGAAAAACGGAGTAGTATAAATACTCATTCACCTTGAGAGAAAGGTGAATATTTCTTACATAACTGGAAGAAATATGAGGAAATTCAGCTTTTGGTGGTCTGGCTCATAAAAACCATTCGTGATTTGGTTATCACCAGCTGTGGGTAAAATAAATATCAGAGACTGGAAAATGACAGAGAAAAGTCTAGCATTACAGAAATTAGTTATGGGAAGGGCAATGTTTGTTGTATAGCTTATCAGGCCAAATGGGACTGTGTTTACAGGAAACTCAAAGCCTGTATAAGCAAGCACCTAGTGGATGACATAAGACTGTGATGGTTTTACTGAGTCCTGTGGTGGTTTATCACTCATTATGAATTAGGAGAGGCTGTGAAAAATGTGAATGATAGAAATCAAAATATAAATTGAGTTTGTAAGGTGCTAAAAAGCATCACAGAAGCTGGGGCTAAAAGAAAGAAAATGAAGACCAGAATATCTATTTTGGTCACTCAACAACAAACCTGTCAAGATTTTTGTCACACCAGAATATCCAGAGGGGGAAAACAAACAAACAAACAAACAAACAACAACAGAAAAAAACCCTAACAGTTGTGCTGGTAAGTTGCTAGAAGGCTTTAAAGCCTGAACAACCATTTACAAGAGACATAAGCAGTAAAATACTACATATACAAAAGATTTAGCTTGACTTAGGAGGAGGCAATTATCCCCAGAGTATGTTGTATGGAAATGGTTTCCCACAGAACTGTTGAAAAGGCATGGGCCACAGTGCTGGCCAGCAGCCTCTTGAGCCAAGGTTCTGGCTCTGTCAACAAGCCTAGCAGCCTAGAGTGACTCTCTTGAGGCTGAACCAGGCCTATAAATGGAGACTATCTGCAGTGAGACCATCAGGGTTAGGATGTGAAGTGGTCTCACTGAAATAGTAATGTGCCAGATGGAAGAGGCTGGGTAGCTCAAGGAAAGGTTCTGTGGCTCAGACGGGTGTACATGGGGTGCTGTTTCCCATGTGTACTATTGTATTTGGTGTAAGAACTGACAAAAGTGGCAACGTCTTATGCGCTATATTAGACCCTGTTAATGTTTTCTCTCAGTACCCCCTCTGCTGCAGCAGAGCTTCACACTTCCCATACACACTACGTAGAAATGTCTTCTTACTCAATGCCCACCCTTAGTTGTTCCACAAATTTGTAAAAAGCATGTGGAAAAGCTGTTGACCGGCAGCTAAATTAAAGAAAAGCAACCTTCATGGATAAGAAGGGGCTTTCCTAGGACACATTAGGCTGTTAGGGAAAATCTCAGTACCAAGGATGAGTTATGTCTACAGTATCACAGATGGCTAGATCCGTGAAGGACAAGCATCACACATCACTTGAAGGTGAATAAGGACTAAAATCTGAAAAGTAAGTGAATAACCTGTAGAGCCAGGAGGAGAGATAGAAAGCAAGCTGCGAACAGGTGGAGGCTGCTTCTACTGTTAAAGATATCCAGAGATGTGTCTAAACAGGAAGCAGATTTTAGAGGCTGGGTGATACATCTGTGATTTGAAAGACACCACATGTTTTTGAGCATTTCAAGTGGTTTGCTTTTTAAAGTTCAGAAAAATAGGAGATAGATTTTAGAAAAGACCAATCAGTCATGCATTCATCCAGTGTGCATCTTGGGAGCTAGGAAGACATAGTTCTAAAGTAGAGTTCTGTTTGCATTTATAAAGAGAAGAGTTCAATATGCCACACTAAAAAAATAAATAAATAAATAAATTGTGGGAAACTTTATATAAAGGATTTTTAGCTTATATTATTTACTTATTTATTTATTATTTGTTACAATTTGTTCATTTTGTATCCTGGATGTAGCATCTCCTCTAATCCCACCCACCCTATGCCTCTTGCCTACCTCACTGAGAAGTAGTGGAAGAAGTAGCAGAAATGCATAGGTCAAGAATTCTGAAAGGGCAGTAAGTCATAAGAAAGATGGAATGCAGGCCCTGGGAGGGAAACTGAAGTATCTTCAGGTCAGAGGAGACTTACAGGGAACTACAGTTTATCAATACCTGGGATAAAGGAGAGGAAGGACATCAAACTTTGCATAAATTAGGAGGCACAGGCGTTTTCTAGTCATGAGGCTATAAGATCCCAGAGAACACTTGAAAGAGATGACAGGACAAAAAAGATGATGTAAAGGTTAGGGCTGATAATTTGACACAACTGAGAAAAAGTGTAGTGAGCAGTTTTCTAGATGTACACCAGGGAATGTCTGTGGGAGATGCTTCTCCGAGCAGAGGATCACGGTTCCTAAGAGCAGAGAAAGCAAACTGAGCACCTTTACCAACCCAGTCCTGTCTGCTCTTGAAATTACATGACACGTTACCAGTTGCTTCAAGTCCCTGCACCTCAACTTTCCTGCAACAAACCATAGCCTGAGATTATGAATAGGATAAGTCTTTTCTCTCTTAAGTACCGTTGTTCAAAGTATATCATCACAGCAACAAGAAAGCATTCTAAAACAGGTGACATCAATAGAATAGGAAGAAATATCAAATTATCATATGATGCTAAATGCCCATGCACACTAGAGCTGAAAAACAGTAAAGAAGCCAGAAACTTAAAAAAGTGAAAGATACTATAGATGCTGATGCAAGCTAAGTGGGTGATACAGGTGAGAAGAAACCCTGTTTCAAAGACTTTGACCTTGACTGGGTAGAACTTTGTGAGCATATGCATTGCACAGTATGTGGAGTGTCTAAACTGTAGTTTGAGGACGCAGGCTGACATGCACTACTTTAAAACAAGTTAGGTAAAGACAGGTAAATATAAATAACGGCTCATACTGTGCCCTCAAATGCCATGCTCCGGAGATTATTGTGATGGCACAAAGGAAAAGGAGAGGCAGTAGAAATGTTCCCAGGTGGAGGAACTATGAGGAGACCCTGTGGGAAGACATGATTATATATTCTGGAAGTGTTGGAGACATTGTCCCTGATAGTTCCCAGTTGTAGCTCTCTGTCCAGGACAAGTTCAGCCTGGACCAACGAAGAAGAGAAGAAGCAGGGAATTGTCTCTGACCCTCCCAGGACAGTGTGTCTAATGCTCAATCTGTAAGAACTGGAAAGATTTAAATATGTTAGGACAAATTAGCCCTGACTCATAAGTGCTTCCCCCCACCCCAAATAATCTGTCCTTACCCAAACTGAATGCAGGTTACTGCAACTATAGAACCTACGTGGAACACAAAACAAATAATACTATCTGTCTTCCACCCACATCCCACAGTAAAGGAAAAATAAAAAACAAGATGTCAAATGTTAGTTCCCTTTGAAAAGGCTCTACATGCTTGTACTGTCAGACATCAGAGGACAACATTCATTCTCCCTCCAGAAAGGCAATTTTGAATTCATTTCAGTCATTGCCTATAATTGAATTTAACTGCTGAAAATCCTTCTGTTGACCTCCACTTGATCTTCTACTGTTCTCTTCAATATAGTTCCTTAGAAAGCAAACTACAAACTAGTCCTTCTGACTTGCTGGAGTGAAAGTAAAGCTCTAAAAAAAAAAAAAAAAAAAAAAAAACCTGAAACATGAACAACCTGTAAAAAAAAAAAAAAGAGTCAAAGCCATCTGTTTAGGGAATATCAGATCAGATGCAGGTAAATAATTAAAAGAGTTCAAGTGAACTTTCTTTTTCATACAAAAAGAAAATTTCAGAACCACATGGTATAAAAAGTATCACATATGGAAACTAATTAAAACCTTGTCAAAGGAAGCTTGTCATCTCTTATACTTTGGTAAGTGAACAAGAAAATAGGATGAGATTGCTACAGAAATGGGCAAAGTAATTTACTTTGAAATTTGTCATTATTTATGAAAAAAAAAAATCTCCAGAAACCAAGTGGCATGTTCTGGGGATATTCCTATTGTTGTTTTTATCATTTTTAATTATTATTTATTACAATTAATTTACTTTGTATCCCAGTTATAGCTCCCTCCATTATCTCCTCCTGGTCCCACCCTTCTTCCCTCTTCCCTCCCAATGCTCCTCCCATAGTCCACTGATAAGGGAGGTCTTCCTCCCCTAATACCTGACCCTAGCCTATCAGGTTTCATCAGGACTCTCTGGATCCTCCTCCTCTGTAGCCTAGTAAGTGCACTCGGCCAGGGTGAAGTGACCATTGAGCAGGCAATGGAGTTCATGCCAGAAACAGCCCCTGCTCCCCTTACTAGGGACCCACATGGAGACTGAGATGCCATGGGCTACATCTGAGCAAGGGGTCTTCTTCTCTATGCATAGTCTTTGGTTGATTCATCAGTCTCTGCGGGTCCCCCTGGGTCCAGATATTTTTGGCTCTGTTGGTCTCCTTGTGATGCTCCTGTCCCTTCCAGGTCTGTCTATCCGCCCTCCCCCCCCGCCTTCTTCCATACTAAGCTAACTCATAGAAATTTGTAATCACAGAAAAAGAATTAAACTAAATTTGTAGTTATATGGCATCTCACCAATGACTTTGGCAAATTTCAAAGTCACAGATAATGAAATCATTGTATTAACTTAAAAAGGAAGACACATGAGCAAACAATTGAAAACCAAAGGCCCTTGTTTCATAATTATATACAAAAAAGATGCAATTACTCTGAATTCATAATTTAAAAACCTGAGTTACATGTATGACTCATTTAGTGTTTTATTAGAAGTAATTTATGCTCAAATACAAGTTGCCACTTGCTGCCATCATAACCATGAGCCTCTGTGACTATTTTACTTATAATTTCCATTCTGTTTTCACATTCCAATGATGGTTTGCTACACAGAGTTGAATACAGTTCACTGAACTTATTTTAGGAATATGGAGATTCCTCATTACCCATCTCTTCAGATCATACAAACTACACAGTGTGCTCTCTCACCCTCTTTGACATTATTAAATTTAGATCCAGATGAGCCTTTGAGTCATTGATGTACCTTTCTACTTGGGCATTCCCTCTAGAATCAGACTGAAGCAGAATGTCACTGACCCCTCCTGGGTGCTCTGTATGCAAGATCACATTGGATGCTCTCATCACAATTTGATTGATAAGAGTGGTGATGCTGAGGACACACCTGACTTCCAAGAAGTGCTGTATCTGGAATGGAAGACTGACATGCCTTTCACACATGGGTAGGTAGATAAAATGATATCCTCCCTTCTCACTCAACAGAAACAACCTGGCATAAAGGGGTTCTCATTTGCAGAAGTAACCTTGACTAGTAGAGAAGACTGAAACAACCTACACAGAACCTAGACCTAGGGATCCTTTTCCAAATGCCATGTTTGACCCCAAAGTAGGCATACCTTTTATGAAATAAAGGCTTGTTTTTAAAATGGGGAGGGGAAGAGTATGTATAGCTAATGAAAGCACCAAATAAAAACAAATTCAGCCCCCAAGTTTGTCCACTAGACTACTAAAAAAGCTACCAAGTAAGAATTACAGTGCCACTTTCTTCTTCAGAAAATAAAAAGGTATTTTAAATGCTGTACTAGTACAAAAGCAATTCTTACTTTCTTAACTCATAACACAATAGGAAATCATCACATGTATGTATGTCCACAAGTGTCAAATTCATACTATCACCATAAAAAACTCATCTTCACATTCTACTTAGTAAAATAACTCATTTAGAAATTAGTCAAAGAATAATTTGTTTTTAGCTTTTTTTTTCTAAATATAAATCTACGAAGATCAATAAAAACCCTTTAAATCTTGTTTACTCTAATTATGGCATTTATTTAGCTTTAACAGAGGGTTTTTTTCCTTTTAATTTACAAGCTCTAACTCTATGAAGCTATCGTCTTCTTTCTTGCAATCTATACTTGGGGTATCTTTCCTCAGAGGACATAGATAGCAAAATGTCACAGCAGAACAACTGGATGCTATTGTGTGATTTTCCTCAGACCCTAGTGAAGGGGCCAAACACATGCGTGAGCTCAGCTTAGCTGTTATGATTCAGTGGTAACCTTTTTGACCAGGCGCCCAGTGATTCTAAGCTTCGGGGCACAAAGTCTGCGGCTTGCCTTGATTTTGATCTCCTAAAACCTTATCTTATTTTTCTACCCATTCATGAAATATTTATTGTTGTGATGAATATGGCTTCATGCTCTCTAGGAGAGCTGAGAGTTTTGCAAGCAGCAATAAGTTTTTTCTACTTGGATGAGAGCTCACTGCACTAAAAGAATGCCCACACCCTTTTAAAGAAAACATTTCATCAAAGACCCCCAGGAGGCATCTCCATCTATTGAACTCTAATGGAAATTTCCAGTGCATTCTGAATGTAAAAGGGATAGTAAAACACAATCATCTCTTTGCCTTTTATCCAGACTTAGTATCCTTCACTGGCAGTAGGCTGGACTTGTTAAAAGGACATTTTTTGGTAGGCTAATAAGAGGCAGAAGGGCTCAGTGTTCAACAAAGGCACCAAGTAAAGAATGCCATGGAAAATCACAAATCTGGCTAACCAAAAAGGCAAGACCATAGTAGCCAAGATAATGGCAATTATAAACAATGTGAGGCACATGACAAAAGGAAGGAGATGAGTTTGAGGATGAAGCTCATTCAGTTAGGCCTCAAGATAAGATGTGTGCACCTATTTTGCACAGAAAGTGAACTGCACCCAATAGGTAGTGTTGGATGCCTTTGCTTCCACTACTGGCTTTTTGATTTAGATTTTAATAGTCTATTATTCAGCCAGTTTCCTAAATACACAAATCTCCAGAATGATTTTTAAGGTGTCACTTTTTGTTATTGTTGTTTTAATTTTTTATTAATTACACTTTATTCATTTTGTATCTCCCCATAAACCCCTCCCTCCTTCCCTCTGGATCCTACCCTCCCTCCCCTTTCTGCATTCATGCCCCTCCCCAAGTCCACTGATAGGGGAGGTTCTCCTCTCCTTTCTGATCTTAGTCTATCAGTTCTCATCAAAAGTGGCTGCATTGTCCTCTACTGTGGCCTGGTAAGGCTGCTCCCCCTCAGGGGGAGGTGATCAAAGAGCAGACCAATCAGATTATGTCAGAGGCAGTCCCTCTTCCCTTTACTATGTAACCCACTTGGACACTGAACTGCCATGGGCTACTTTTTGAATAATTTTCCCGCAAAGGAAGTACAAAACTCACTCTATTTCTGGTTGAAAAGACCCTTTAAGTCTCTTGCTCATGTTATTAAACACTCACCTATAAGCTTCTTTATCACTGCTATGTCTTGAACTTGGGCATGACAATCTTGCTCTTGATCTTTTTTTTTTTTTTCTGAGTTTTGAAACTTAACATATTAGCTTAAATAAATGAATAGGTCATGTTTCTATCTTATTTTCCTTAACTATTGAAATGCTAGACATCCAATAGATTCCCCCTTTCAATTTCTACATTACACTGAAAAGAGGACCACAAGGCAGAACTATTTTTAAATGGAATTTGATGTCTTGAGTATTCAGGGCCCAAGCACAGCTGACATTGGAGAAGATTACAGAGTGAAGAGCACAGATGAAGGTCTGTAATAACAATGTGGTTTTATCAGAGAGGACATTCTGCTTACCTTGCTTCCTTTATCTGACATCTAATCAAACTGGGATCAGATTATACCAGGAAAATTATATTTGTAACCCTGGACTCCATCCATTTCTACAGCCTAAAAAGTGGTCATGGTCCTTAGTCTACCACATCCGCTCCTTCACAGGGTGAATTAGCCTAGTATAACATATCTCCTAGGAAATTAATGCCATAAATAATACTTGCTCATATGAGTTTTGTCCAAGTAATGATGAAGAACTACAATTTTCCATTGCCTCGAAGATTATATAAAGGTCAAGAAAAGAAAACAGCTTTCCTCTGTCGATGCTGCTTCATTTTTCCAGAGCTATGTGAGGTCTTACTACTTCTGTTCTCAGTAGTAACAGTGCTAATGTTTTATATTTGTGTTTTATATTTAATTTGCAGAAACTCCTCTAAGCATCACACAAAACTTTGTGAAATGGCCTACATTTTCATGAAAGGAAAAAAAAATTCCTGTAGATCGTTTGAAAGCTTACTTTTTGTCTGCATAGTTTTGATGCCTGTGTATATATTAAAACAATACCTAAAATGATTTAAAATATTCAAATTGTTCTCTTTTATGCTTTTTCTTCTTTACACATATAAATTTATGTGGCTTTTTCTTTTGTTGTTGTTGTCATCATCAATTTTGCATTCCTACCATGGCATCTTCAAGAGACCAACGATTGTTTTTTAGTCTATTGCTATTCTATTAGTGAGTAAAACAGTGTCTGGGATAAATTAGAAACTTAAGGGCTAAAATGCTCTCACATATAAAAATAGAGTACCAGATACATTCTGGATTATTTCTTCTGAATAATTTTGATCTAATGAAAATAAGTATCAGTTCAGTGCTGACAAAGCATATAGTGGGGCTTGCTAGGGCAGAATGCTTTTCTGGCAGGTGGGAGGCGGGTGTGAGGCCCTGGACTTACTTTCTTTCACTGGAGATGGTAGGGGCTAGGTGGCAAGAATCAAAATGATGCAGTGATTGATATGGAAACATGTACCAAGTGGGCAGAATTTGAACAAAGATGGGTAGGAGAGTTCCTCTTGAGTACAGGCTGAAGGGTGATGAGACAAGAAGCTCCAGGGATGCAGAATGGCTCACGAGAGGCTCTTCAATGTGGAGTCAGAACACTCATTTGAAAAAGATAACTTTAAATGGAAAATTTACAGTAGTTCACACAAATAGAATGTTTCAGAAAAGAAATTAATGACTTGCTTAATAGTTTAATCTTTTTCCCAAGTACAATGAGCTCTTGAGTGTCTAGATCAATGATTCTCAACCTGTGGGTCTAACCATACAACATTTCAGTTATGAAGTAGCAACAAAATCATTTTTTTATGGTTTGGGGTCACTACAACATGAGGAACTATATTAAAGTATTGCAGCATTAGAAAGGTTAAAAAACACTGGTCTAGACTTTGTCCTGATGCAGTGTAGGGCAGGGAATGAAGAGAGTCAACAGCCCAAGACTTAGACAGCCCCTACTGTTCACAATCCTATGACTATGAACCTGGCTTTTGGAAGTTCAAGGGACCCACAAAGGCAAGCAGGATTGGTGCAGAGACATATCTGGAATGTCAAAGTATGACAAATGGATTATAATGGAAGACATTAGTTGGAAAATGACACTAGGAAATCAAAAGCAGTAAAATAATGTAGGTGCAATCTACATGGAAAAAACAGCTAATTCTAAAAACACATATGCTTGATTAAAACAAGACCTTCTAGCCTAAACAAGTTCAATGATATAGCACTTACGTGCACTGAATGAGTGCTGATCCTCAGCACTGAGCAAACCAAGGCTACAAAGACAGAGAGAGCAATAGAGTGATAGAGAGAGAGAGAGAGAGAGAGAAAGAGGGAGAGAGAGAGAGAGAGAGAGAGAGAATGCCGCCCTCCATGTTGATAATGAAAATATTTCAAGGCCGGAATTTATGTGTGGACGCACAGCAGTGTTTGCTTCAGTCTTCTTTGATAAGCTATGAGGCAGTGGATAGAAATTTGATTTGCTGTGTGTTGGAAACCTTTCCTGATTTATAACTTATTGTTACAGTATTCTTAAGTTTTTTTTTTCATTGTTACTGTTTGTGTGTGCACATGATGGGGACACAGGTGCCACAGATACCCTGCAGATACCCTGCAGAAGGAGGACAGCTTTCTGGAGCCAGTTCTCACCCTCTACTGTCACATGGGTTCTGAGGACTGAACCTTGAGCAAGCCGTTAACATTTAAGCCATCTTACTAGCCCCAGAAATGAATTTTGTATTAAGCATTATTTTTATTCTTTATAAAATTAACTTATATCTTGTGTCCTAGTTAGGTACTGTCTCCTTTATTTATTTATCTATTTCATATTATAGATGAAGAAAATCAAATATAAACATAGGAAAAACCCTACATAAAATATTAAATAAACTCTTAGCTTGAGTCATTGTCGGACATAGATGATGATTTGTGGCAGATGACGGAAGCCACAGCTGTCTGTGCTATGCCTGGCTTTGCAAATTAAGAAATTTGCAGAGTCTGAATTGACTGTCTTTCTGTGTTGAAGGCTACAGATTAAGTTCAGAGCTAGCTGCTTCCAATGAAGGTGAGGCACAAGTTCCTGCCTTGACTTCCCTCAGTGGTGGACCTTTACCTGGAAATGTAATTGACCCATAGTCCTCTTCTGGTTTCTCTCAGTCAATGTGGTATCCCAGCAACAGAGAAGTAAAATAGACACTCAGAATAATTAAAGTTAGAATTCTATTTTGGTTTGCTGTCATTGCATTTTCACTTTCTGCTGACTTCAAAAAAAAAACCAAGCGAACAAATAAACAAATGAACAGAAACATAGTCTTTTAATGGAATTGTTCGTGTTTCATTCCCAACCTGGTTGAACTGGAGGACTGAGGAGCTGGCCTGACAAAGTAAAACACCCCTGAGAAGACATATTATAGAATGAGTATGATAACACAAGACCCGTATTTATTAACCTTGTCACACACAGTGGAACAAAGTCACTGTGCAACTAACTCCTCTAATGTCTTTCAGAAGGTTGCGGTATGTTCTGTAGTGCAGGCTCTTGCCCGGTCATCTGTCAAGGACAAAAAGGCCGGAACATGAACGAGAATTACTTCTGGCAGCATTCTCAACAGATTTGCAAACAGTTTTGTGTCGTCTGTTCCAGGGCAGTGAGCCAAGGAACATTTCTTCAACCATAAGGTTGCAAAAGGAAATGGGCAGGTAGAAGAAAACACCTTTCTTGTCAGTCAAAGGAGGAAAACCAGATGCAGCTATAGATAGGCCAACGTGCTATTAGGTTGTACCTGGAGCATGATCCTTCTCAGGTGAAAATACCAGTACCTCAGATGGAGACAATAATGTTAAATTCCAGAGAAAGTTTTAGAGGATGCTACAGGAGGAAGACTGGAGATAAGCTGTGAGAGATCAGGATGACGCGCAGACCATTCTGTTTGGCTCTGTGCCTTGCCTAGTGAACACTCCCTGCTGACTAAATCAGAGGGCCACCCTGGCAAAGGACAAGACTTATCCTTGGAATAAATCATAGCAAATCCGCCTGTGCTTGTATTGAACTGCAACAGAACACTCACCAATCTTCTCAACCACATGCTGAGAGCCCAGGTTTTACTCACTTATGTATCCCCATACCTAGAATCATGTTTGAGTCTATAAAAATTCTCAACTGTGCTTGTCACCTGTGTGAAATAGTAAATTAAATTAATGAATAAATGAAAGGATGGATGGAAGAATTCTGCTTTGTCATTTCTGAGCTACATTTTAAGCAAATCTAATACCAAAATTTATTTTTACTCATTAAGCTTCTCAGTACAAACTGTCTGGTACTCTAGGGTATTCAAATTGAAAAATGCAAACATTCCATTCTCCAATCAGAGAGCTTACTAATACCATAGAGGCTTCACTGCTATGATGAAGAGACTTTTCAATTTGCATAATAAAATTGAAAAACTAATAGTTTTTATTTCTGCCACCTTTCCTGAACTCTCTCAAGTTAAAGATATTTTGCAAAAGTATATTTACTGAAGTTTATGGCAGGATCTGAAAATCTGATTAGTCAGAAGCCTATGAAAGTCGCTGGTTAGAAACATACTGACATGGTAATTGTCTTTTGTTTATTTGCGTGTTTGCTTTTAACCTGCAGCATTATATGTACCTTACAAATAAAGAACTGCAAATGAGCTGTTCATTTCCAAAATGTTAGGGAAACATGAAGCCACTCTTTTTATTGCCTCATTATGATCATTCTACTCTAAATATGCAAAGTGCTAGTGTTTCTACATCCAGTCTGTCTAAATACTGTTCTATGGTCACAAATTATGTTTACCTGCGCAGGCATTTTAATACAATGATATCATTTATGTTGTTTAAATTTCCTTTTACTTCCCTTAATGTTGATGTATTTCTTTTATTCAGAAACTAGGAATAGTATATTGTTTATTATTATTATTACTATTATCATCATCATCACCATCATCATCATCATCATCATCATCATCATTGTACCACATCAGAGAACATAATCAGAATAGAGTACTGGCTGCTTTTATGTCAACTTAGTAAAAAGTAGAGTCATCAGAGAGAAAGAAGCCTCAGTGGAGCCTCCATGAGATTCATCTGTAAGAGATTTTCTCAATTAGTGATCAGTGGGGTAGGGCTCAGCCCTTCATGAGTGGTGCCGTCCTTGGACTTGACTAGTGGTGCTGGGTCCTATAAAATGCGGGCTGAGAAAGCCATGTGAAAGAAACCAGCAAGTAGCATCCATCAGTGCTTCTGTATCAGCTCTGGCCTCTGGGTTTCTGCCCTGTCTGTTTTCCTGTCCTGACTTCCTTCAGTGATGGACTCTGATGTGGAAGTATAAGCAAAATAAACCCTTTCTCACCAACTTGCTTTCGGGCATGGTGTCTCATTGCAATATCTGTTGTTATGAAATGTGAAACCCACAATGTGCACTTACAATGAAGATTCATGCTATAGAAAGTAATCTATGTCTCTGAGCATTTACATCATGTGTGGTCTATTGCAATAGAAACCTTAACTAAGACAAATAATAAGAGTTCAGTACATCCATATCCCATTAATGATCCTGCATCTGTTCTTAATGTTCCTTACATTGATAAACATTTGAAAGATGGCTATTTCAAAAACAAATGCATCAAAGATAACACTTTCTCTGTATTCCAAAATCACAATAGCCTGTAACTACAGTGTCCTACTTTCTCTCTTGCTGTGATAGAATTTAAATTTAATTTAATTAAGTTTGATTAAGAATTAAACTTAATTTAAAAGGGGAGCAGTGTTATTTCAGATGAGAAGTTGTAGTCTATCACATTGTTGAAAGAATAAAGCAGAGACCATAAGGCCTGCTGCCTGTAGGCTTTTCTCTGACCTGGTCACCTATTTACACAGCTCAGGCCTACCAGCTCAGGTGCGGCTCTAGCCCACAATGGGTTTAGTTCTCTTGTATCAATTAGAAGTTAAGGAAATACCTCACAGACATGACCATAGCCAAATCCAATAGTGGCAACTCCCCAGCTGAGGATCCCTTTCCAAGGTGTGTCAGGTTGAAAGACAAGGTTGGCCATTACATATGGACCAAGGAATCATTAGCTTCCCTGTGTTTGGAACTACTTTTAGTATTTTAATATTGTGTTTAATCTTGGTTGTTGCTTTGACTGTATTTATAAGGAGGTAGATTTTGAAAGTGTCTCTCTGGATGTGTCTACCAAGCTATACCCAGAATGAATTAAACAAGGGGAAAGGCCCCTTCTGAAATGAGAGCCTGGGCAGAATAAAAATAAAAACAGGAGAAAGCTCATCAATAAAGATTCTCTCTTTCTCCCTTATCTCCCTGTGTTCCTATCTCTATCCTCACCTCTCTCTTGCTATTTCCCTCTCTTCCAGTTTTCCATTAGTTAAGCATCTCAGATCCACTTTGTCCTTCATACAATTACTGAAAAAATACTCTGGAACTATGAGTTAAATCAAAACTTTTCTCCCTCAAATTGTTTTGCTCATAATTTTTGTCACAGTAAAAAAAAAAAAAAAATCTCACAATATTCTTACTTTGGAATGAAAGTCTAGTAAAAATCATGTTCATATTTCATCTTTCTATGGGATAAATGACACATATGAAGTCAGTGGTCTATTTGTAGTATGTTTTAAAGTATTAATTGTCCTTTCATTTGAATATCATTAGGTAATCCTGTTAGCATTCATCCAGAAGCCAAATCTGCACCTTTTTGATGTCAGCTGAATAACTCAAAAGAACACTTGAAAATAGTCTGAAAAATTGGGAGTAGTTATAAATACATGGCAAGGGTAGGAGTGAGAGAGGCACTAATTTTATATACATAGGCCACCCTCTTCTGCTCTCCTAACAAAGCAATGTCCTCAGTGGTTGTGAAACATAGCACATACTATTTAAATTTCATTTTACTATTTAACAAGATAAAAAGTTAATTTAATTTGCTATTAAAATTTAGATTGTGTCTACTTCCTTTTACTAATGTTATTTCCAGAACCATCATTCCAGGAGGAATTATAGGAACACAGCTTATGTGTTGAAGAAAAAATCAGAATTATATAGGATAGTAATTATCAGCAATTGATGTTGCTTTAAACATTTCTCATACAAAAATATTACATGATGATAAACAGTTCCAGATAAGGGGACAGTTCTAAACATCTACCAAACATTCTCCACGTGTACTCTGCTGAACCAAATCTGAAAGTATGCATCATAGAACAAAGTAACACACCTAACTCCAAATATAAACTGAAGATGATATACAATCTCTGAAAGAAGTAGGACAACATTTTGGTATACACACACACAAACACACATACACACACATGCAAACAATTACACAACATACAGAAGTTTGAGTCCTGTATTTCACCGGGGCAGGTTTTTTTCTAGATTTTACTCAGTCTTTTGTGAACACTAATGTGTTATAAAACAGAGGATCTAAAACATCTGGCAGCTAGGATGATGGGCTCAGCAAATAAACCTGTATTGGGCAGTTCTCCCAAACTGAACTACGTACAGCAAGAGCAAAGCCAGCTAGCCCGATGTCAGTGTGCTGCAGAATTCAGGGGCCGTCGGATATTGTGGAGGGAACAATTTTGAGTTCATAGACTTCTAATAAGGTGATAACCTTCAGGCAGCATTAGAGTAAAATCTGTTTCTCACTGGAAACAATTTATCACTTTCTAGAATATATGCAGTCACACATGAAAGAGACAGAGAGAGATTTTATTAGAAGCATTCAGTGAAATAGATGTGTTGGCTACTTCAGAGAGAAAAGAAAAATACCAAGTTTGAACTCATAATAGTATCCCCCAGGTCGGGTGTTTCCCATCAGTTAATGAACACTGTCCTGGAGGACACCAAGTCTAAGCTTACTGCTTACACATTAGCATGTATGGATAATAAGGAGTTTCATACTGACATTTTCTGTGCTTTCCCACTAGTCTCTTCCTAAAGCCATGAGCCCTATCCAGTCCCAGCCCTCCATTCCCTCTTAAATACTCCTCTTGAGAGGTGTGCTTTCAGAGATTAGCACATGTGTGCACAAAGAGGAAAGCATGGCCTTGGGAAAATGCCATGTAACAACAGCACTGGATATTCATAAGGCACTGCTGTTGCCTGGAACATGAGGGCTGTAAGTGGCGAGCCATAACAACAAAAAAAGAATGTTTGCATCACAACGATGGCATTCTTGAATCTTTGTTATTATCATTTCTTTAATTATTTGGGTTAAATTGATGTAGATTTAGGTACTGTGCCAGCTCTTCTCTTTACCAAAGCTCCATGTTTTTACTTACCTTCATGGTTACAACTGAACTTTCTGGAATATCTGGGGGGGAAATTGCCATGGTCACTGTTTTAGTTATGGTGTCTACTGCTGTGAAGAGACACCATGACCACAATAACACTTATACAGGAATATATTTAGTTGGGGCTCACTTACATTTCAGAGGTTCAGTCCATTATCATCATGACCGGAGACATGGCAGCCTGCAGGCAAACATAGTGCTGGAGAAGGAGCCCAGAGTTCTACATCTTGATCCCCAGGCACTATAGACCACACTGGGCATAGCTTAAGCATATGGGACCTCAAAGCCCACTCCACAGTGACACACTTCCTGCTACAAGGCCACACCTACTCCAAGAAGTCCACACCTCCTAACAGTGCCACTCCCTACATGCCAAGCTTTCAAACACAATAGTCGATGGGGGCCATTCCAATTCAAACCACCACAGTGGCTAAGTTTATTGGTAGCAAAACCACGAAATCAGTGGCTACTCCAGTTTTATAATTTTTCAACCTGGTAGTGAACTATGAAAGCGACATAGGTATAAATGGAAGCTTTCAGCATGTCTAACTCAGACTCTCATTTTCAGAGGGAGACGCCGAGTTCAAAGTTACTATTGTTAACGTCAAAAATACAAAATTTCTCCACATCAGAATTAGTAGAAAAACTTCTTTTTATTGTTGAAATTTCAAATCATTTTTAAAGACTCAAATATGGAACCTGGTTGGAAGGCAGGAATCAGGTATCCTGAAGCAAAAATAAGAAGCAAACAAGGATTTGACACCTCCAGTAATGGCTCCAAGGAACTGAGGGACTAAGCTATCTGGTTATTTCTTGCATATGAACTGCTACCAGAATGCTTCCCAGTCCTGTGTCTTTAGCCTCAGTGTCATGGTCTGCTGCTCTGCAGAATACTAAAATGTGTAAAAATATACTATGAGGAGACAAGTCCGGAAAATAGCTATACCATTTGACTCAATGAGGGTACAAACTTCAGGGAGAAAGGAGCCAAAGCTCACAAGGAATTTTAAGAATCCAACAAGCAGGGGTTCTAGGTTATCTCCATGCCTGGTACTTGGTTGGAGTATTAGTCTCTGGGAAGACCCCTGTGTTCAAATTTTCTGGTTCTCTGTTGCTCTTCTTGTGGGGTTCCTGTCCTCTCCAGATCTTACTATTTCCTACTTCTTACATAAGATTCCATGCACTCTGCCCAACAGTTGGCCATAAGTCTCAGCGTCTGCTTTGATAGTCTGCAGGGCAGAGCCTTTCAGAGGCCCTCTGTGGCAGGTTTCTGATTGGCCTGCTCTTTGATCACCTCCCCCTGAAGGGGGAGCAGCCTTACCAGGCCACAGAAGATGACAATGCAGCCACTCCTGATGTGATCTGATAGACTAAGATCAGAAGGAAGGAGAGAGGGACCTCCTGTATCAGTGGACTTGGGAAGGGGCATGCGTGAAGAAGGGGGAGGGAGGGTGGGACCGGTAGGGAAGGATAGAGGGGCTTATGGGGGGATACAAAGTGAATAAACTATAATTAATAAAATTAAATTAAATTAAAAAAGAATCCAACAAGCAGGCTTAAGAATAATTGCCTATGTTTCGGAGTCTGTCCTTTGACTGTTCTGATTTTATGACTGTATCTGAATTTTCCACAGAAGATGAGCTGTGTTTACAGCTAAGTTGTTTTACCAGCCTACTTCCTGCCTGATGAATTTTGGGAGATCTACCAAGTTACTTTCATTTGCTAACTTTTTGTTGTATGTTTCCTTTGTTCTAGGCAGGTAGATGTCTCCAGGACTGTCGGGAGCCGTGACTCAGCAGCCTGCTTTGTTATTTAAATCTCGGCGGAGAGATGGTTTTTAGCAGGCCTTGCTAGGAGAACTTGCAAGTCCATCTCCTTTTGTTTGTGACAACAGGTGAGATAGCTTGTGAGGGTTACACCTCTTCCTCAGGCTCCTTGTGCAAATTAACCTATTGTTCTGAGATGTTTTACTGGCTAAAGTAACTCCTCAATAAATAAAGTGGTCAGAAGGCTGGAGGCAGAGGATGAGGCAGCACTTGAGACTTGCTGCTTGCTGCAGCAGTCTGCCTTTTGCAAAAGCTGTCGAGTCTGGACCTTTAAAAAGTTTCCTGTGTGCTGTGTGTTTATTTTATTAATTTTAATCCTCACACCCAACTCAAGAACCGTTCGACTCTGCCCGGCTGGCTCCGGCACATGACACAGAATTCTCAAAAGTATTTCGTCTCCCACATATATCACGAGTATCTGAGCGTTAGCTCTTCCTACATAGTTCCCTCTCTAGTTCTTTTATGAGAATGCTGAAATCTGTGATTGCAGTGTTCTCTCTTCAAAGAGCCAGGCACATGATTTAGTGCTCTGATCTTTTGTATTGATGCACAAATTTCTTAAGAGCACTCTTGCCCACACGCTTGCCCACTACTGATTTTTTTTTTTTTAATTTATCTTGTTTTGCCGACAAGATGGGCTGTAAGAGACCCAAATCTTCAAAGTTTAATTTCATTTTAATTTTTCTTCCCCCATGTGTCATTTTTTTGTTTTGTGTTTTATTGTGAAGAATGAAAAAGATTTATTTCAAGCCTTTGTTTGAAAATCTCAACAGCAGTGATTAGTTTTCTTTGTCAGCTTGACTAGAGTCTGACATGGTCAGATTTCTGGATATGCATTATTTCATTTTTGTGCCTGGTGGGGTTTCCAGAAGAGATTCTGTGAAATGAACAAAGTAGATGGGCTTTTGCAGTATTAGTAGCCAGTCTTTAATCCATCGATGCCTAAATATGCCAAGAATACAGAGGAACCACTCTCTGATTCTTTTAAGTGGTACACTGATTTTTTTTTTTCTCCTCTTGTACCTCCTGGTTTTCAGGCCCTCAAAGTTAAACTGACTCTCAGAGTTTCAGGCCTTGCAACTCCACAGCAACTTTCCCTCCCTGGACTCCTGCTTTCATGGTGATACTTACCAGCTATAGTAAGCAATCACTTGCAAGCCTTCTATGTTGGTTTCATTGCTATTATATGGTCCAACTAAAGCATCAGCTAAACAACCAAAAGAATCAGTTAACAGCTTTTAAGGGCAGTTCATGAAAATGTAGTCTTCTCTGTCATTATTTAAATTTTCTCTATAATGCTTCTGACTTCCTTTAGAGTCCTTGCTGGCTGTCTATAATATGTATATCTCACTGAACGTCTATGAGAGTCTATCTACATAATTTTTCCTATCATTCCTTAACATTCCTTCACTCTCTACCCTGCCCATTACAAAGCCATTTCTACACTTTGGCAATTGCCTCCACAGCATCCCTCCTTAGATACCAGCTTAGACTTTAGCCTTCTGTTACTGCCTGGGCTGGTTAGCTTATGGTGAACTCCATGAACGTTAGAGTCATCTGGGAAAGCAAACATCACTGCTCTCTCTAGATGACTGTAAGCAATTCTGTGGAGTATTTCCTTAATGGTTGATCACCTCTGGGTCGGTGGTCTGGGTTGTATAAGAAATTGTGTTGTATAACCTACACAGCAAGCCACAAAACCGCATTCCTCCATGGCTGCTGCCTTGAGTTACTGTCCTGACTTTTTGTTGTTATGGATTGTGACTGGGATGTGTAAGCCAAATAAACCCATTTCTCTCCAAGCTGCTTTTGGTCACAATGTCTTTATCACAGTGATAGACAGAAACCTAGGCCACTGCCATAGCCAATTGAACTAACTACCCACTTGAAAAGTGTCAATTTACATGTTGGCTGAAGTCTAGGATGAATTTTTTGGGCTGGGTTGTTTTCAGGAGTCTGGTGGAAAAGCCATGCTTTTGTCAATCCTAGTGTCCTAGAAATTGCCAGCTTTCCTTGGTTCCTAGCCTCTCTTCTCTCTCTTCACAGCCAGCAATGACAGGCTGGGTTCTCACCTTACATCCTCTGTCCCAGAGGGATTTACCATGCGTACGGATTTTTATGATTAAGTTCAGCTCACCCAGTTAATGAAAAATATCCTCCCTTCCCAAGGTGCACAGCCTTATTTACAAGAGCACACTCCTGTTTTTATGAAGAATTATATACATAGTGTTCTGCAGTGCCTTCAGCAGCAATATTGATAACAAGCAATTTCACTGGTATGGAATACTTAAACATAAACACATGTAGTATATGATATGAAATCATAGCATTTTGCATTAAATTTGTCCAATACGTTTGACTAGTGAAAACTAAGAAAATGCTCTTAAAGAAGTTTGCATTGACCAAAAATCTGGGAAATGTTTTCACATTAATAATCACAAAAAGATTGTAATTATGACCATTTTAAAGATCTTTTGGTTTGAATTCTCTCTCTTTCCCACTCTCTCTGTCTCTCTCTGTTTTTTGAGATAGGGTTTCTCTGTGTAGGCTGTCCTAGACACTTTCTACACCAGGCTGGCCTCACACTCACAGAGCTCCGCCTGCCTATGCCTCCCTGAGTGAGGGATTACAGGTGTGGCCACCACAGCAGGCTTAGTCTCCTTATTTCATTCTTGGTCGATGAAGTGAAATGTGTTACAAATTATCTTTCCAAGTTATAAATATGTTATATGTACACACACACATATATACATGCCTGCATGCATACACGAGGATATCAAAACACAAAAAGTCAGAAGAATTAACCAAATGGGTTGTAGAAGTAAAATATGTCTACTTATATTAAACAAATTAACTAAACCTTGTAGATCAGAAGAAAACTATCAAAACACACAAGTAGCTACTTTAAGCTTTCATCATCACATTTGGGCCCAAATGCCCTAGGTGTATTCTCAGTGATTTTTATAACACATCAAGTTAATTTAGTTATTTTTAACATACAAATTATATCTTGTAATTTTAGAAGTTATAAATAAAATAGAAGTTTCAAAAATAAAACAATGATGTTTATTGACCTGAAAGGGACAGGAGTTCCAAAAGGAGACCAACAGAGGCAAAAAAAAAAAAAAAAAAAAAAAAAAAAGAAAAAACTGGGCCCTGGGAGTCCTGCAGAAACTTATATTGCAACCAAGGACAATGTATGGAGAGAACCTAAAATCCCTGCTCAGATATAGTCCATAGACTCAGTCTCCAAGTGGGTTCACTAATAAGGGAATCAGGAGCTGTCTCTGGCATGAACTCAGTGGCAGGCTCTCTTATCACCTTCTCTGGGGGGAGGGGGTGCAGCCTTGCCATGCCCCAGAAGAAAAGAATGCAGGCATTCCTGATGAGACCTGATAGGCTAATGTCAGATAGTGGACCTCCCCTATCAGTGGACTAGGGGAGGGGAATAGGGAGAGAAGAAGGGAGGATGGGATTGGGAGGAGATGAGGGAGGGAGCCACAGCAGGGATACAAGGTGAATGAATTATAATAAACAAATAAGTAAATATTTAAATAAATAAAATTGAAAAAAAAAACCCAAAAAGCTAATTGCTAAATGTATTGCCCTTTAGAAATAATAAATAATTTAGTCTCCAACGTTTTATTTTTTACAAAGCATGCTAATATTTCAGGGTTTCCCCCACAGTTCCCTATAAGATTGCAGGTGAGACAAAAGCCTTAGGAAAAAGAGTCATGGAATTTAAAGCTTACACCAAACTTTTATTTCTTCGCTTTTATGTCCATCTTAATGTTAACTCTTCTCTTTCAAATTTTAACATTTATCAGAAAGATGGAAGAAATGCTCTTTGTACTATTTTTAAAGATAATGTAGAGTTGGAATCAGAGATGATCTTAATATAATTAATCCAACAAATATAAAAACAACAAAATGAATATTTTATTATTACTGAATTACTTGATTACACTTTTGGTAATCCATGTACAGTGGGTAAAATTAATACCAAACATATATAAATTGAGCTGAGAACATCTCTAACTAAATTCCCAAATGTTATTATTGAAACTTCCTTGACATTTTAGCCATTAGAGACTGTGATTTTTAGGTCTTAATGGAGAAGTTCAATGTTTTCCTCAGTCTTAGCTAGCAGACTATGGAGTTCTTTAAAGACAGGGTAATTACATGTATTTAGGGAATAGAGATAAAAGACAGTGTGGTTACCTCAGTTGAGTCTACCATGACATGAAACAGTCTGAAAAAATAAAATAAAATAAAAAATAATAATAATACAAAAACCCACCATGTGACAATTGCTGTTCTGGGGAGTGATCCCTTGTGACTGAGACAGATAAAGACAGGCAATATATTCTATTTTCATATCTCTGTCTCTGTCTCTTTCTCTTTCTCTCTCTCTTACATTTTTGTTACAAATTTTCATGTTAAGCAATGTGTCTGTAGAGTGATGCTTTTTGCACTTAAATATTCTGGAGGAAAACAGTTAGAGAGAATATAGCATGTCTCGGACACCACATTGGAAACTTTAGAAGGAATGATGTTGACAAATTTTTCTATTGGCACCTCTTGACCTTCCCCAGAGAGCACATGTCCTAGGATGCAGGCACTCAATTTCAGAGTAATTGTTCTCTTAAAAATCAAACAAACGGAAACAGAAATCTTTCTAGAAGTAGAAGAAGAGATGAACACGCATGTTCATGTATATTTGTTTCTGTGTGTTTGTACAATACGTATTGAGATCACTGGGAAATGATCTCAGAATTACTTAGTTTATACAGTGCTCTTTTCTACTTACACAGAAGATCACCTTACTGCATTCATTTTACTTAAAGCTTTGACCAAAGGATCAGTGGAAGTGTTTCCTTCAAATTTCCTAAAAATGCAAGTTAAGAAATTAACTAACATTTAAAAGGCAAAATATATTTAAATGTAAATTCATATTATACACTTAGTATTAGTTTTCATTATGTAGACTTCTATTGAGGATATATTAATTTTTCAAAATATATTTAGACATTACTTTAATATATTTTATCTTGGAAACTTTTGAGCAGAAAGAGTACAAGAAAATTATTTCATTATTTTTTAAAATTATTTCTATTTTTATTTTAAATGTATGATGTGTCTGTTGATATACTGTTCTTTTGGAATGTATACACTTTACCCTTGTTCATTCAAATGTAATTTCTCTCCCCCACTATCTGGTTTCAATCTGGATATTGCATTGTGATATTTATTCTAAGCATCACCTGTCTCATTTGTGTAAACATGCCACCATTTGTTCTCCAATTTGTCAATAAAAACAACCAGCTACAGTGTTTAGCAATGGAGAGGATAGGGTGGGACATCCTGGTTCAGAGTGGGAGGAGAGGAAGGAGTAGAAGGGAGAGGAGGAGCAGAAGCTGGGAGAGAGAGGTCTTAGAACAATGTGGAGAAATGAACCAGACCTAAGATATCACTAAAAACAAGTATAATGGGTGAATCTTAATGGTAGGAAACTATGCGGGCTTGGAGGTTTAGGATGGAGTAACTATTGCCCAGCATTATGTTCTAGGTTAACTAAATAAATTCTAGTCTCTGTGTGGTGATTTGCTTATACAGCTGTTTAGGATTAACTGTAGCTTTACTAAAAGATATATCAATAGTAAATATTAATAACCAAATACAACATGTGTCTAACAGTGAAGTAATGTTAATAATATTCAATATTTAAGGTACTAGGGCTGGAAAAGATGATGGCTCAGTAGTTGGGAGTATTTGCTGCTTTTGCAGAGAACTAGAGTTTGATTCCTAGCACCTATGTCAGGAGGCTCAGAAACACCTAAAACTCCAGCTCACTGTGTTCCAAAACACAAGTGTGGTCTCCAAGGTCACTCACATGAACAACTGTAAAGATAAATCTTAAAAATAAAATATAATTCATTGTCAATATAAAAAAAGAAAAAGAAAACCTATCTCCCAAGCGCACAGAATTTGCATGATTACATTATTGTGTCTTAAATGTTGAAATGGTTTCTTTATTAATGGTTCCATGCAGATTGATGTATATTCTATGTTTGAAGCATCAATACTTAAAGTATTTATTGACACTCTGTTAAGACAAGAATACCATTTATTCTATATAACTCAATTCTATGAAGTTATAAATAAGGCACTTTTTTTCAAACAAGGTAGATGGTACTATCAGTTCCCAGGCAAGAAGCCCTTCAGTCTGCTTTCAGACCTGAGGCATCGCTCTTTTAACTAATACACGGACAAATGTCTCCATCACCTAACCAACTTACACTATCTCCATACTTCACTCAAGTCAACAGAAAAATGATCCACTGGGTTTATCTGATGGTTGTGTTCTATCATACGGTTCTATCTGGAGAGTCCAACTCAGAGACAGAACCATATGTAAAATGTCAGGGCCCAACATAAACAAATAGAAAAGGTCCACCTGGCAGGCTGATAGGTGCAGACACCCAACAAGGCAGCTTTTGCACACAGTTGCAGCCAGGGATCCAGTTCTTCTGCCTGTTATGCTCAGGGTAGTATGTTCACTCCCAGGCTCAGGGGCCATGTGTTCCTAGGTGTTTCAGAGGATTCTTCCTAAGCAGCTTCTTTTTCTTTTTAAGCTTTTAAAAGAATCTTTCATTTCTTTTAAATATGCATATTACAGGAAAAAAAAAAAACAACACAAGAATCCAAGAGCTAAGTCACCCAATCACAAGCAGCTCAGCTCGGTGTGTCCTTCTAGATCTGGCAAGCGTACATACTCTTAGGTAATTGAGGTAATAAGGAAGTACCATGCTTTCCTCCACATCGTGAACATTCACTAATAAAAACCCCACACTACATGAGCATTTTGATAACCAAGAATACACCACACCATCTCAATCTGTCAGACAAAATTGTAATCCTGGCATCCTTGATTACAAAAAAGTCATAGGCAACAAAAAATGGCAGCAGGCCTTTAGGTAGATGTCCTGGCGAAGTTACAATTAAATTCTGCTTTCCCTCAGGGCCCAGCTTACAAGGAAACACAAGCAACAGACCACACTAAGTCCAGCATTCCTAAATTCATCATCAGATCTATATAGTAACATACAAGGAAGGGATGTGCCTGCTCAATAATGTATTCCTATGGAGCATCTGGAAGACACAGCTATGGCAGGGGTTCTCGGGAGGCCATTCTCAACACAGCATTGCAGATCTCGGGAGCCTCCCTCTGTCCCTCAACAGTCATCCTGGCAACATGAATTAACTCACACTGCCTGCCTTGTTAGCTTAGTAGGTTAAAGGACCAAGCAGGAGGAGGAAGAGGTTTGAAGCCAGATTGGTTCCGTGAAGACTTTTTTTTTTAATTCTAACTATTGTACTGTATATGCATTTTATTCTTCCTTTCTTAGCCACACTCTGTGTTTGTGTGTTTGAAGTGCCTAAGCAGCTTCTTATGTAGCATTTTTGTTACAGTCTGGATTTGGGAGAAGCCATGTTAACCAGAGTTATCTCTATCTCTACACAGAGTCAAGACTTCATTTACACTTCCAGCTCTTTTCTTCCTACCCTGTCCTCTGCAGTCTTCTACTTTCTTACTGAGACAACTTCACAGACCACTTGTTTAGAATTCTCAGCATTACATGAACCCTAATCTGGGCTGATTCCTGAGACCATTAACTCATAGAACACTTCTATGAGGGAAAATGAGGGTGTGGTTATAAACCTTCTTTCTCTGCTTTGCCTTTTCCCACACTAGCACAGTAAATGACTCCATGTTTGCTTATTGCTTGGTTCAGTGACTCCCACACCTGCCTTTTCAACCCTGCACAGCTCATCTGAGACGCCAGGATTTAGAGCATGCGCCTGTTGGTACTGGAGAGTCTACCTTCAATCTTTCCTGCTTGCAGCAAATCAATAGACTGTAAGATTTTTTCAACACACAGGAGCATACTATAAGGTTTTTAGATGCTTAATAATGAAAGAAAGCCTTCAGAGAAGTTGAATTTAGCAGTGTTTGTTTGAGGAAAGATGAAGCCTTACACCAATATCAAAGACAGGACTCATATGGTCTAGACCAGGGATCAGAGAAATCTCCAAACTGACTCAAGCTAGACATTTCATAGGCTTGTCACATTATAGTGTGATAAGTTGCTCCTCTATGATTGGATAAGAACAGCTTCTTGTAGTTTGAATAAAAATCCACTATTAATTACATTATTTAGGTAGTTTTAGCTCACTTGTATACAAGCCAGATCGTAAGTTTTTTTCATAGTGATTAAAAAGTATGGAGACAAGTCTTAGCTAATGACTTCATGTTTTGTTTTTTATTTTTTAAATTTTATTTATTTTTATTCATGACAATTTTTAAAACTTATTTATATTTTATTAATTACAGTTTGTTCATTTTGTATCCCAACTGTAGCCCCCTCTCTTATCCCCTCCCAATCCCACCACTCCTCCCTCTTCTCCTCCCATGCCCCTTTCCCAGTCCACTGATAGTGGAGGTCTTCCTCCCCTTCCATCTGATCCTAGTCTATCAGGTCTCATCAGAAGTGGATGCATTGTCTTCCTCAGTGGCCTGGTAAGGCTGTGCTCCCTTCAGGGAAAGGTGATCAAAAAGCCAGCCACTGAGTTCATGTCAGAGACAGCCCCTGTTCCCCATACTAGGACCCACTTGGACACTGTGCAGCACAGGCTACATCTGTGCAGGGGTTCTAGGTTATCTCCATGATGGTCCTTGATTGGAGTATCAGTCTCAGAAAAGACTCCTGTGTCCAGATTTTTTTTCGCTCCTTGTGGAGCTTCTGTCCCCTCCAGGTTTTGACTGTTCACAGGTCACCTTAATGTTTTTCTCAATGTCATTACCATTATAGCAGAGCAAACTGAATTTGGAGAAGCTAAGTACCAAAATATTAAAGTTGCTGTCACAATTACCATTTGATTAAATTTGTTACTCAAAGCCCAGCGCTCTTTTTTGTCTATGTCCTTACAGCCTTCTAATAGATCGATAAACCAACAGTGTTTATTGACTGAAATTGAAACATTCATATTTCTTGATAATAGAAGCTAACCATTACTAGCTGATCTACATTTCTTAAAGCTAATTAGAATATTTTGCCCGGAAATTTCAGCAATTTGTTCTTATGACCTGATATTACAGTGTTTTATGTTTAATTATAGACTATTTTGTTGGTACAGGATTTGAAACTAAGAAGACAGGTTTTAAGGTGTTAGAGATGTCTTAATTTTGAATCATTGAGTCAGTAATCGAGTTATTTCTTTTTAAATAACACAGTCGAAAATAGGAGAGAAAAGGTCAGAAGCACTTTTTCTTCACAAGTGTATTTATTTCTGCAAATGGTTTCAATGAATCATTTCAAAACTGAACAAGAAACAGATGTCTGTTAATTAGAGATTTGAATTTAATGACATGGTTGCATAGGTATGGCACACGGAACATCTGTGTTCCAGTACCTAACATTAATTTAATTTCTTTCTAGGAGTCATTTACATTTTTCTTCATTTTAAACAAATTGTTTTTCCCTGCTCAAAATAGCATTGTTGTTGTGGAGTTGATGACACCAAGGCCTTCTCCTTGGGAGCGCTGCACTCTCCCTAGTGAGGCAGATGCAGGAACCATAGGAATAAAGCATTAATTCTGAATTATGTAGCATTCCCTTCCTTGTGGCATATGAGGAGATCTAAGAATTAGGGGATTAATAGGTCATGTATTATACAGTGAGAAAATGTTCCTTTCGAAAGAAAGCTTTTTCAGATTTTTATTATACTATTTCTTGACACCATTCTTGTTGTACAATGGAAGAATCAGTCATATTCCTGCTGCCTAAAAGTTTGTTTGGCTAAATAATCACAATTCTTGCTCTCATTTAAATTCTAACTTCAATGTACTGTCTTAGTTACTTTTCTTTTGCTGTGAAGATATACCATAGCCATGACAATTTATAAAAGGAAGCATTTAATTGGGGGCTTACTTTCAGTTTCAAGACATTACTCCACGATCATGCTAGCCAGATCGACATGGAGTTGGAGTGATACCTGAGAGCTTATTTCTTATTGGCAAGATGGAGGGAGAGGAAGAGAGGGAGAGATAACCCACAGTGAGACACCTCCTCCAACAAAGCCACAGCTTCTAATCCTTCCTAAAAGGAATACCAACTGGGAACCATTATTAAAGTTTATGAGCCTAAGGGGGCCATTCCCATTCTCACTGTAACATAAATGTACACCTTTCTTGGCTGTGTAGCCTATGTCAGGAGTTGGGTAAAGCAGCTTCATCATCGATGTATCATTTGGTTTCATCTTTGAGCAATCTAATAAGGACATTTTGACCCCCCCTTAATTTATGCTTTTATACTTTTTAACATATATTTTTGATACATAAAACAAAGTGGCAGAGGCCTAAGTAGAACAGAACAGATTAATTTCTTGTGTGTGAATTAGAAAGGGGTAAGGTTACATACATACACAGGGACTCAGTGTGTTTTCTGCTGTTAGTCTCAGCATCCTTGAGACCTTAGCATCCCCACAGCCATGATATAGATGAAGATAACCCCTGCTCTTTCCCCACAGACACATTGATAAAACCAAAAATTAGGTGACATAGGTGAGGGGAAGATGTCCCCCTTACCGTTTGCCACCTACAACAGGCAGGAGAGCTGGCTCCTAGGACATCAGAGTGGGAAAACTGGCCTTGTCCTTCACCTGCTACAGCAGAATAGAGCAGGCCCTGTATGTGGTGGCTATGGCTGAGCTGGGCCTAAGGGCTTGAGTGTGGGAGAGTCGCCCTGCCTCTTGTCTGCTGTGTAGTGGCATCAGGAGGGAGATACCCTCTCCTCCCTTTTGTCCTCCCCATTGGTGTCAGGTGGGAAAGTTGTCCTGATGGGGTCATGAAAGCAGCAGAGATGGCTCTGCCCCCTCGTGCTTCAGCACTGGCGAGATCAGGCCCTGCACCTCACCTGGGAAGCACAGTAGAGCTAACCTCACAGTGGGGACATGGGTGAGCCAGCCCTGAGCATGTGAGTTTGAGAAAGCTGTCTCTGAAACTTGTCTGCCATGACCAATGACTTGTTGCAATGAATATTTGCAAGCAAAAAGGGGAGGCTAGAAGGGTATACTGCAGGACACTCTGTGACACACAGAGCTCCCACAATGAGATTTATTTTTCTCCTTTTGGGGAAAGGTTGCAAGGGTGGAGGGTGGGTACAAGGGGAAGGGTGATGAATGTGATTGTGGTGAATAATGTGAAATTCACAAAGAATTAATAAAAAGCTTTTAAAAAGTAGAAATATCAGCTGTAAGCAGCTCTAATCATTGAAAAGAGACCATAGGCATTCTACTTTCTGTTTTGAAGAATAATTTAGATATAGTAAATGCTGGATAATGCAAATTATTAGCATAAAAAGTAAAATTTGCATATATTTCTAGTTAAATGTTTAATATTTAATTTCTTTTGTCATGAATAACTTAATTCTTTACTTAGATTTTCTAAATGACTGTAACAAGGATAACAGAATAAGTCAATTAAATAAGGTCACAATCAGAAGATCAAATTATTAGTGGAAAAACTTCTGATCTGTAGTTACACACATAAGGCATAAACACATCATGGTAAATCTAATAAGATGTGTGCAAAACATTTTCAAGGAAATCTACAAATACTTCAAGCAAAACATTTAAAACAAGATAAACAGGACAGCACAAAGTATTTATTAATTAGAAGATCGAATATTGTTAATACGGGATGTGTGCCTGTACTGATCAAAAGATTTGGTATTAGTTAGAGTTTCTATCACTCTGATGAAGCATCATGACCAAAAGTAATTTGGGGAGGAAATGATTTATTTGGATTACACTTCCATATCACTGTTCATAATTGAAGAAAGTAAGGACAGGAACTCAAGCAGGGCAGGAGCCTGGAGGCAGGAGCTGACACAGAGGTCATAGAGGGGTGCTGCTAACTGACTTGCTCCTTGTTGTTTGCTCAAACTGTTTTCTTTTAGAACCTAGAATAAGGGATGGGACCACCCACAGTGGTCTGGACCCACCTCCGTTGATCACTAATTAAGAAAATGTCCCACATGCTTGCTTACAGCCCATCTTCTGGAGGCATTTTCTTTATTGAAGTTCCCTGCTTTCAGATAGTTTAGCTTGGGTCTGGTTGACATAACGCTATCCAGCACACATCTGATGCAATCTCAATCAAATACAGCAGATAGTTTTCATAGTATTCTATTCTAAAATTCATCTGGAAATGCAAAGTAGCCATTATAGCCAAACAACCCTTAAACCAAACAATAATTTCAGTAATTTAGGCACTCAATTTTCAGACTTGCCATAAAAACACAGAAATCAAGGACTTGCCGCCCACAAACGAATAGATACATAAGTCAATAAAACTAACCTCAGTCCAGATATCCACCCACTTATATGAAAGTCACTCAAATGACTGTCGGCAAAGAGCCAAAGCATTACAATAGAAAAATTAACTCTCCTATCCAGTGAATGGTGCTGCATGGTCCCCACAAAGGTGACCAGTTTGTACCTCAGGAAATATTTTAATATATAACTAAAAATGGATAATATCTAAACATAGCAGCTAAACTAATGTAATTCTTTGTTGAGAAACCTTGAACTGTTGAAGTGTAAGTCAGCCATAGAAGTCAAAGGAAATCACTTACAACAATCGGATCAAACACCTCCTCGTAAACACAGTGAGAAAGTGTTCAGACTGAAATTCCATCTGAGGATATACCTGATAGACCAATAAGAATACAGGTAAACTATAAGCTGTGATGCCAGACCCTGGTGGGGCCAGAGCGGAAGATCTTGAGCTCAAGGCTCTCTGGGGAGAGCACAGAGTTGGTAACTTACTGAGATCATGTCATTAGGGATGGGGGCACAAGGAGAGTGGTTCTATTCAAACAGGGAAAACATGAAAAGAATCGTATCAACACATACTGTGCCATCTCACATTATTTGGCAATTTCATGAGTAAATCTCAGAGTATGTAAGCTTTTAAAATTCAAAAATAAACAGACAAAAAAAGAACAGCTAAATCCTCGCCCACTAGCTCTTGTTGTCAGGTCCTTTGTTGAGGGGACATGCTAAAAAGGTAGAAATAACTCAGTAATTATATGACAATACACAAAAGAGAGCCCACTAACAACACAGCAGTATTGTGTCTCTTTTTCTTCTTTAACTACCCCCTTCCTTTTGCATATCAGTTTTGTCTTGAATTCTTTGATTAGATCTGAATCTTGCTGGATACTCTTTATTTCTTAGTAGCCCAAGAGAGCTCCATAAATATCTTTTTCTTCAATGAAATAGGTTTTTTTTTTTCTGCCTCACATTTTAGCATTATTGAACCAGAAACTCTGAGAATTTGGTTGGTTATACAACATTATCTTTATTCAGTTAATCTGAGATTCAAAAGTTGCACAAGAGCTATAGAGATGGTTCAGTGGTTGAGTACTTACAGCTTCCAGAGGATTTAAGTTTGGTTCCCAGTGCCCACTTCTGGTAGCTCAAAAACATCCTTAACTCCAGCTTTAGAAAATCTGACCCCCCCCCCCCTTGCCTCCACAGGCACCCATATACAAGTGCAGATACAGGCACACAAATTCATACACAGAAAGACTCATACTTTTTAAAGAAAATATAAGAAAACAAAAGCTTCAAGACTTTCCACCTGGAAAAGAACAGGGAAGGTTAGGGGCTCCTTCCTATAAAAAGGCTCCTCCTCCAGTCCTGTTAGGCCACAGAGGAGGGCTTTGTAGCCAGTCCTGAAGGTACCTGATAAAACAAGATCAGATGAATGGGGAGGAGGTCCCCCCCATCAGTGGACTTGGAAAGGGGCACGGTGGAGATGAGGGAGGGAGGGAGGGACTGGGAGGGAATGAGGGATCGGAACACGGCTGGGATACAGAGTTAATAAAATGTAACTGATAAGAAAAAAATAAAATAAAATTAAAAAAATTTATTAAAAAAAAAAAGGCTTCTCCTCTGACCACACTTCTGCACAACTTCCCTGCCCTTGGGCTGCCTAAGGCTGATAGTTAACATGGCCTTCCCTTTTGGAATGAATTTTTTTTTCTTATGAGAGCTTTACCAACTATAGACAAATATACATATATGTATATATATGTATACGTATATATGTACATATATTATAGATATGTATAGTATACACATATATGTACATATATTATAATATGTATAATATGTATAATATTATAATATGTATAATATATGTGCATATATTATACATATATACATATTTGTATATGTATATATATGTATATTTATATATGTATAAAATATATATATATTTCCATCTATAGTACCATTACTCTGGAATATATTTCCCAAAGATTTGTATTTAAACTATGGATCTGAGTGAAAATCTATGGGAGAACACATACCTCAGATTCATAGTTGGTGATTTACTGACCATGGGAACACATTAGTATCCCAATAGTATGTTCTAGTCAGATTACAAAAACAAACATACAAACAAATAACAACAAACAGAAGTGCAGCATTAACAAGGGAATGGAATTGTAATCACCATTCTATACATTCAGAATACTGAAACCAAACAGTGCTCCTTACTGATTGCTCTCTTTTACACTCAATTTGACTTGTCAGCTTTCTCCCTCTCTGGAGAAAGGTGGGTGAAACTGTGATAGCCCTGGTAGCAACTTTTGGCAACCCAGTGAGCACGGAATGGCGTTGGGCTGAATTAAGTGTGATGGTTCTGCAATTGGGAGTGCCGTTTGCGAAGGACATTTGTGACACTGTGTATTATGTGTGGACTATCAACTCAGTTCCCAGGATACTGTAAAATTAATACTATTTTCACAAAGCCACCTGGACACCAAAGCCAATTTGTTTGAGTGCCGCATTTTTTCTTCCATTACTTTGCTATGCTGTTTTTCATGTCACTATAAATAGTATCACTAATGAATGGCAGTTTCACAGTTTTAAAGGAAAATTTTTAAAAATCTTATGCATTACCATAAAGGGCTTTCATGTATCAGAAAATTACAATATAATTATATATCTTGTTTTACATAAAATGTAAAGATAATTCCCTTATTACTTCAACTTTCTGTATACAAATCTTTAGTCATCATCAATGGATGAACAAAGGCAAGAATAAAGTAACATGTAATTAGTGTAAGGAAGACATTAAGGAAACTATTTGAGAAAGACCAAAAATACTTTCTGAAGTGAATTGCAGTATGTATGTTTTATAAAGGCAAAAAAAAAAATCTTCAAAAGTAGTTTGCAATTAAGATAAATGTTATTTAACAAGATTGTCCTCTTTTCCAAAGGTCTCTAGGTCCATGTGCAACATTCTCTGTAACTTCCAGAATCACTGACTTCATATTGTATTTAGGTTTCTGGGGAGTCCCATCTTCCCAAGTTTTGCTCTGGTGTGGCCGGCTCTATTATTACTAAAGCTTCTCTCTGTCATTATGGTAACCTCTACACTGGATCAGAACACAAGCTTCCAGTGACTACTGAAACCCTCTAAACTTTGAGTTGTAGGAGTATTCTAGAAGTGCAAATAATTGCACATCAGGACACAGTGCTCTCTTCACATGCAGAAGAGACAGGTGCTTCCTACACAGCCATCTGGGTGAAAACTGCACGTATTTGGCATGGAGAAATACAACGAAGTATACTCAGGACATTCACATATCCTTTATCAATGCACAAACCATTTTTAGCCCAGGCAAACAGAATCCATGAAACCCATTTAAATTCCAGTGGTCTCTCCGTTATTCTCAGCATCCTTGGAGATAGATAGATTAATCTAAACCATTTGAAGTGTAATTTGTGGTTATTTTGAAACAAGAGCCAAATTCAGAAAGCCACACCTGAGAGCAGTTTGACTTAACACATACGGATCTAACACCTGCTATTTGCTGCATCCTCCCTGATACATAGGCTATGCTGGATTAGTGCAGTTCTTCAGATATTAAAACATAAAAGTGTATGTCAGATTCAGATCCTGGACAGATTCGGGATAGGTTAGTTCTGGTAGGAGTATCTTAGATAGGGTTTCATTCATTACTATGGAAAGATACAGTGACCATGACAACTCTTATAAAAGAAAACATTAAATTAGGGCTAGCTTATGGTTTCAGAGGTTCAGTTCGTTATTATCATGGCAGAAAACATGGTGGCATGAAGGTAAACACCGTGCTGGAGAAGAAGCTGAGAGTTCTGCATCTTGATCCATAGGCAACAGGAGACTGTGTGGCACTTTTGGCATGGCTTGAGCTCGTCCCCACAGTGACACACTTCCTCCTACAAGGCCACACCTATAGTAATAAGGCCACACCTCCCAATAGGCCACTTTCAATAGCCTCCACTTTCTGCAGGGGCCAATCCTATTCAAACCAGCATAAGGAGTGAGTGACTCGAGATTTCCAATTATGTTTTTCCTCTATACAGCTTTTGTCCTAAAAGCTGGAAGCACACATGAGGATGCACACTTTTTCTAGGCATGGTGGACATGTGGCATGCCTGCAAAGGCCTAACTGTGTCTTTTCACACTTCATTTAAGTCACATAGCTATACCTGAAATCACTAGTGTAATAGATTACACCAATGGGAAAGTTGGGTAGAAAGGAGAGGGCTGTGATAAAACTGTACCTATTAGCCCTTAATGTAACCCCATCAGAGCTCTGAGAAACACACTTGAATAATCATCCATCACGGTCCCAGGGACTATAAGATATAAATTAATATAGATGCCCTCAGGACCTGGCTCAGCAGGTTAAGTTTGAATCTCCAGAACCAAAGACACACAAAGAAGCCTGCAATCAGGTGGAATGAGCCCTGTGACGGAGAGACCACAGCACATGGGAAGGCAAGCTTGATTATTACCTACATTGGAACAGAGAGGCAGGGATTGGAAATGTAGATCACACAGAGGGAGGGTTATCATATACAGCTGAACAAGGAGGAATGGTTATTATAAAGAGCTGACAAAGGAGGTAGGGTTGTTTTGTATAAATAAACAAGGAGGTGGGGTTGTTATGTAGAGATAAATAAGCAGGTGGGATTGTTATATATAGATGAACAAGGGGACAGGGTTATTTTATAAAGCTGAATAAGGAGGTAAGGTTGTTATGTTTAGGTAAACAGGGAGGCACTGTTAAGTAATCTGAGTAGCTGCGCTTTCTGGAGGAATGTAGAAGTCAGGCCATAAATATCTGGGAAGAGAAATCTATGGTGGGCATTTTCTGCATGCACTATTAGAAGTAGCTTTTGCCATGCCTTTGAGCCTCACCCTAGTGGGAAGGCTTTGGTATTTTCTCACAAATCTGAGGCCACAGTCCTTGGCATGGCCATGACTCTGTCACCAACACACCTCGGCTCAGGACATCCTTCATTCATGGATTCCTCTGCTCCCCACATGTGCTTGCTATTGTGGTATACTCATGAGAAAACAGGGGAGACCCTGCTCAAGCAAGACACACTATGAAGACAGACACCTGAGGCTGTCCTCTGACTTTGATGTGTGATATGGCACATGCACCTTTTTACTCACAGAAATGAACACACACACACACACGAACATAAGTTAAAATACATTTTCAGTGTTGAAATTACCAGAGAAATTTTCTTTTGTTTGTTTTTATGCCAAGTCTCAAGTTTATTCCAAAAACTTGCAGGTAATTAGGGTGGGGAACAAGAACCAAGTTTTGTTTGTTTGTTTGTTTGGTTGGTTGGTTTTGTGTTGTTTATAAATCTCCCCAGACAATTTCAGAGTGTTTCTAGTTTATGAGAATCATCACAATATCTTCTCAGTGTGTGCCTATGTTAATATTATCTTCCTGTCTCAGAGACTTAGACGTCAGCTCAATCAGACAAAGGCAGTTTTGGGAAAATCAGCTATCACAGGCCTTACAGACAATATACACTTTTCATTCTGGGTACTAACATGACTGATGAACTCTGTTCCCTGGTGGTTAAGTAGACACAGACTATGCAAACAGTCCTCTTCTTCCGGACATCTGAGAAAATGGATCCCATAGGCTCATATACTTGAATACTTGGTTCCCAGTTGATTGAACTCTTTGGAAAGGATTAAGAGGTATGGCTTTGTTGGAGGAGTATGTCACTGGTAGTTCGTTTTGAGGTTTTCAAAGCCCATGCTCGCCTCTCCTGCCACGTGCTTATGGTTCAAACGCCATCTTTTAGGTGCCTCTCCAGTGTCATGCCTGCCTGCTTGACTGCTGCCATGATTCCCACACCATGACAGCAATGGACTTTAACCTTCTAGAACCATTAGCCTACAAATTAATTTTTTTTTCATTAGTTACTGTTACCATAGTGTTTTGTCAGAGCAATAGAAAAGTAACTAAAACAAGTAATTTATTATCAGTGATTAGACAAAGTTACAGGGAAGGAATGCTCTGTCCTTATTTTTTACTTTCTATTTTCAATGCTTCAATCCACCTGACACACTCAGTTTATTGAGCTGTAGTATTATCACTTCCCATGACCTGCAGGCAATCAAGCCATGACCCTCTTTGTTATCCAGTGACTTCCTATTGGCTTTTATTCCTTTACACTTACTCCTTAATGCAATTGCAGAATTCCTTTGTGTACAACTGCATAACACCCAAATAGTCAGACTAAATGGAAAAAAGAAAAATTATGCCTTGACTTATTTCTCAAGCTTGAATTCTGTGCCTCCTGCTTATAATCTGTTAAATAAAATACTTTTTAAAAAAGTTGCTGGGTTTTTTTCTCAAAACAGATTTAACTTGTTTCTTTTCCAACCAAAGTACAATGGAGATTTCAGCTATTCCTCTCTCCTTATAAGATAGATCCCTTTATTTAACCAACTTACATTCAGCTGATAATTAAATACACACACATTTCAATAAATGACATCAATAGTGTTATTTTGAACAATGGGGGAATCTCTGATACCATAACATAAGTGTTTTATGATCCCAAAAGAAGGAATAGTCATACTGCAGCATATATGTTATAGTCCAGTGGAATATTGTGTACAATACCTGTTGGTGAGAGACAGATTTGATGTGGCCTACATTTAATTGCAAGAAATGTAGACTGGAAAGGAGACATGGGAAGGGTAATCAGTTTGGAGCTCTGGGCTGAGCCCTTCACACTTCTTAATTCATGCTAAAGTTTTAATTAGAATCTCATCCCAAACAACTGCAGTCACTATCACATGCTGCTTATGACAACCAATCCAGAACCATCAACTGCTTCTACTTAGAGGTAACTTTTCTACTCCAAAACTCACCCTGTTTCACATCATCTTACCCTTCTTATAACGAGCCAACGTGGATTCAACATGACCAGCTCACAGCTTTCATCAGCCAAATTTTCAATCTGAATTCCCCGCCTCTGTACTGGATCTGTAGTCTGCTTGGCAGAGAACTTGATAAACATACACAAGACCCTGAGTTTCATTCCTAGTATCACACCAAGTCACCACTGTGACACATGTCTATCATGCCAGGGCTCTAGAAGTTGAGGCAAAGGTTATGTTCAACTACAATGCAATTTCAATGTTGTCCTAGACCCTGTTACAAGACAGATGAGACCCTGTCTTGTAACATGAATATTTACCACAGCTCCCTGCCCTGCCCTCTAAAACTTCATCTCTTTGAATTCTAATCTGCAACCAGGTAGTACTAAGACTTGAAGGTCTTTGGTATAGGTCATGATAATAGAACCCTCATAGTTGGTATTAGCATCCTGACAAAAAAGACCCAGAAAGCCATCTGGTCAACTCCAGCAGACAAAAGACACAATGTATGAACACAGCAGACACCTTCTCCATACTCCAACTACTCACAATAGGATCTTGGACTTTTGAGTATCCAGAAACATGAGAAATTAATGTCTCTTTCCTTTACTTCCAACTTTATGTTAAAGGTAAATTTTTAAAAAGTTTATCCATAGCTGAATTTGAGTGACTTTGGCCTGGAAACCCAATTCAAATTACCTCGAGTGACATTCTCCATCATGGAAGAGGTTTCATAAACATATCACAGAACAAGAGAATAATTTATTAATTTATCAGTTGTATTGATGGGAGCATCAGGTAGGCATGTTTTAGCAAAGAAGGGAATTCTGTAGATTTTATATATTTCAACATTTCAGACTTTCAAGTTACCGGAAGCTAAATATCTGCCTATTTAGCAACACATTTCAATATATTTTTATCTATTGTTACCTAATATTATAAGGAGTTTAGGTCAGAAACAGAGTCAGGATAACTTTGGTCTGGAGGTGGAATAATTTGTTACTCTACTCCAATTTTCTGTTCTACCAAGTTCAGTCTAGGGACTATTGGATATAGTTATGGATTCTTCAGAGAACTGTGGAGGACATAGGCCACCTTATTGTAATGCCCTGTTACTAGCAGTAAAACATGCTGAAAAAATAAGTAATATCATTAATTGCCTGGGTTACTACATGCTCAGGTGAACAGGAAACTCCAAAGTTCTGTCAGATTATTTCTCATTCTGCAAACAGATGAAATCAATATGTGAAGAGCCAGTCCTTGCTATGCTCAGCTAGACCTGCAGAACAAGCCCACCCAATGTAGACTACCTCTCCTCTGCACTGAAATGTGTGCAGTCTGCTTTCTGCTGTTCTTGCAAGTATATGTGGCTAAGCAATCATTTTCTCAGCTATTGATGCTGTTTTCCAGACAATCCATCTCCTGTGTTACACTTGGCCAAGGATTTAATGTAAGCTTTACCAAGGGTTATAGCTTATTGCATTACACATTCTGCCTTGGCTCTTGTTCCTGAGGGATACTTGCTGTTCTGGCCTTGCCAGGATTTGAGAAGTTGAAGTCTCAATCACAGGCTTTCCTTTTAGTGGCTCTTCTTTGTTTTCTGAGTAAGGATCTTTAGTTATATCTCAAAAGAGAAGTGGACGGGTTTTAATTCTTTGCTTCCCAAAAGACAAGGTGTCTACTTGTATGGTATTTGTCCCTCTTCCCAGTTGATTTTCTCTGTGTATTGGGGAGCTTAGAAGCACTAGCCCCAGGACCATCTTTATTTGCTTTTCTTTTAATTATATAGTTAAGTTTAACATTCTACTTCCATGATTTTTTTTGGTTTTCTTTTGAGTAGATGGTTACAGGGTGACCCACCGTGCCCAGCTCCCAGATCCCTATTTGAATCCCAGAAGTGAGAGAGGATCAGGAGTAAGTACCATATTATCCAGAGAATAAAGGAGCCCTGAAAATACAGAGAACAAGCTAGACATGCAAATAGCTTTGACCACTGTGGCACAATTATATCATATCATGTGGTATAAGAAGGCTAACGCCTTAACCGTAGATTAAGGACTATAAACTCATTTGAGAAGGATCAGAGATGCCCCAAAAATATAGCCTTAAACTTTATCTCAATCCCTAAGAGAGATTTCCTGGATGTGTCTGAAGCCCACAGACTTTTCTGTAAAATCAGTTCATACTTGCATACTTAATGTATGGCTTTATCTACACCTGAGATCATAAAAAGAACTACACTGTACATAAACTAGAAAATGAAGGAATAGATGTTATCCTGGTGGAAAGATCTGGGATATCTGCTCATAGCTCGAACGCCCAGGTCTTTGAGATTGTTTCTAGAGAGCATTCAGTGAACAATCTTCCTATGTATGTCACCCAGGAACAAAGTATCAGCTATCACATATAGGGATACCCATGTGTCCAACTGAGCATTTTTTCTAGGAAGAGCACAAAGAGACTTCAATAATGCTGACAAATATGTTGTTATAGCCTGAAGGCACAATTCAAACTTAGAAATACAGAGTTGGGATGTTTTTTCAGTCTTGTCAAAAGAGCCAACTCTAGGGCCCGGGGTCAGTCGAAGAGCAAATTAAGAAGCTCCTAGTGCCCAAAAGAAAAATTGACAGAGAAAAGCTCTAAACTCCAGATTGACAAAATCCTGTGACCTTATGAAGATATAGAAGCCATAATGGAGACTGAGCTAAGTCTCATAAGAGCAGGGACACAACAGAGACCTGGGATAGTACTGTCATGTAGGGAAAAGCACTTTGTGCTGTTTTACAAAGTGTGGGAAGAAAAGAGGTTAGTAGGAAATTAAGAGATTAAAGTGAGGAAGCAGGAAATGGTAAGAATGAAACCCTAGGGAAGTCCTTAAATTCAGAAGTAATGTGGAATAGCAAAAATTGTTCAATGAAATGGCTGCTGTAATTGTAAGGTATTTTAAATTAAAAAACAACAACAGAAAAAGCAAGGGCTTCCGCTTGATCTGGGCAGTCTACAGAAAATATAACAGCAGCAGTGAGGTAGCAGTGAAAAAAATGTAGCAAATTGAATGAAGTAGGTTTTGATGCAGAGGCTGAAGGTTGTTCTGGTATGAATCATGTAGAGAATTCAATTCTTAAAAGCTTCACTTGTAGGAGAGAACAGGACATTAAGTCTCGGCCATTCAGAATGTCACGGAATATCAAAGATTACAGACCAGTGGAATCATATATCCAACTTGTATATTGCCCCTTTTGTCCTGATCATGTGAGTAAGAACATGTAAGAAAATGCTGTGGGAAGGAAAGGGGCTTCGTCTACTTCTCTTTGTTCATACTTCCCTCCTTGCTAGAATAAGAATGCAATATTTTAACAACTTTGCAGATAATGGACATATTTTGAACATATTTTTAGTTTCTCAAAAATTGCAGCATTCATACATGCTTTTCTGTACCTTGTGTGCACATGTAGTGAGACACCTTGTGACCCTTCCACGGGTACACTTGCAACGTTGCCTCCTTATTTTTAAAGGGTGGATGGGTTTGCAGAAATTGCTGTCACTTGGTTCATTTTACAAATCATCTGTTGATAGAAGTTTGGACATATAATTTCTCACGCCCTATACTTGTAAAATAAAATCACAGACAAGAGATTTCTACCCCACTGATAGACATCACTAAAGCATATATCACAGACATTGTGATGGGTTGGATTATTATACAGCAAATATCGAATCCTTTTTGTGAATTCATATGGTCACAAATTCTACCTCATCCTCTGACTCTTGTCTTCATTGTGTGAATGGCTTGAACTAATGTGATGAGAGTAGAAGTTACACTGCTGTTCTGAGGTAAGGGACAATAGCATTGTTTTCTTTACATTTGTCAAAGAGAAGAGGTCTCTGATACACCAGCCAGAATCTAAAGCCACATGGAATAGATATGGAAATAACCTAAATTATGAGTTACTCTATGTCTGTCGAGTTTCCCAAGATCAGTCAACTTTAGCCAAGCAGTTTCCCTTCAGATTCATAAGCAAGGAAAAAAAAAAAACAAAAAACTTTACAGTAAAATGCCTAGTAACATTCTTTCCTTGAGAATAAATGAACACTTACCAGATTCTTTCTTCCACTAGCTTAATATTTTTCCCATGTAGAGTTAATTTACTGTAGTTACTGGTCACAGATATTTGGTCCTGAGTTTTCACAATAGCGTTATCAAGAAGAAAGTCTCAAAACAAAACCAAAAATTAAAAACATATTGGCTGAGTTGAACGTATTAGGTGGTAACTTGGTTGGGTGAATCAGAACCCACACAGATCCAGTTGCCATGGTGCTGACTAGAAGAAGGAGCAAGTGCATAAAGGAAGATCTGAAGAAGTGTTTAATAGGTGTTGGATTCGGTCCACACCCAGATCATTCAGACGACCTATGTTCGCAACCACTGCGCTGTTCAGTTTTTAGTCGCTATGACTGAAATACCCTAGAAAAACAACTCAAGGTAGGAAGTGCCTATTCTCCTGCCCTGTTCCAGGGATTTCAGAGTGTGGTCACTTGGCCTTGTCAGGGTAGGCCTGAGATGAAACCAAATATAATGCTCGGAAATGTGCATGCTGGAGCAATGCCACCCAGCTTACTGTGGCCAGAATATACACAGCATGTAAAAGGAAGGTCTGTGGATGAGCTGCACCTTTCAGTGTCAGATCAATAGTGACCTGCTTCCTGGAAATAGATCCCACCTACCAATAGTTCATTTAGGAGCTTATCAACGGACTAATTCACGAAGAAACTCAGTTTTCCGAGGATCCAAACACTTCTCAATTTGAGGACCATGCCTTATACACATGAGGCTTTGGGGGGAGACTACATGTCAAGCTATAACAATTATGTATCTCTTACTAATTCCTTGTTTGTGTGAGAAACAAAGCAAGGCCGATTGCAAGCCTGATTAATCATAAAACTAGCAGAGTTCACTACCAGTAAAACTACCAGTTCACTGGTACCCAGTGCAATCTATTAAACACTCAGAATAAGACAGCTTAGAGCATAAACTACCACCCTGGGTGCTGCGACAGGTCTCCAGGCTATAAATGACAGCTACATTTGTTCTACCATACAAGTTCTCGAATGCCATATCCTCAGAAGAGAAAGTTTGCTGCCCTCCTGGCCTCGTAGGAGGATACAGACACTCGTTCTGGTGAGTATGGGTCCATGCTCTAAACTTATCCTTGCTGGTTTTGGCTATAGCAACTGTATAGTGAAATTCCCACTGGACAAAAATGTTCAAACCAAACGTATATGAAAAGTATCCCTGGGTGCAGGCCTGTCTTTCTGTGTCTGCATAGTGGAGCAGTAACCCCAAATTCCTCCTGGAGATCAAGGCTTACTGCTGTGTTCATTAAAGACAATGTGTTGCTTGTCTATTGGTATCATGGTGAGAAGAGTGATCCCTCTTCCAGGACTTCAAACCTCCTTTGAGAAAAGTTTGGATCCATATTTTTGTGTCTATGAGGATGGAGAAGTTAAATCTACAATTGCTTCTCTGAAAGAGATGGTGAGTACAGTAGTACTAATTTATCCTTTTAATTTCAAGAGCTTTATTTTTCAGTTTTACAGAAATCAAATCAGCATAATTTGCATAAAATGACATTTTAGCTGAGCAATTGACAAACACTGTATTCTTTCTCATTTTAGCTCTTCCTAACAGATAATAATGAGATAATAATGGTGGGTCCCATACACATCCTATGTTGAACATTCTTCCTCCATGAACTTTAATCCCACTTTCTAGCATGTATATTTTATTGAGATATGTAGGGTACACATTCCTTCCTTATCACAGGCTTTGTTAGTATGCCATTATTAATACAGTAATCTGGTGAGTTACATGTTCAAATAATTGATATTTCTGTGAAATACTATGACAGAGAAGAGAATTAGTAGCCTATAGGCAAGATGGGGGATAATGATAATCATCTTTATGCCCAGATAAAATACTTTTTATTTTTATAAGCTGAGAAAGAACAAGAAGAAAATATATGCCAGGTTGGTGACCACATATGAGATGCCAAGATCCTCAAGAATTTTCTCAAATAAAAATCCAACATGGCAGCAGAAATGAAGCCATAAACTGGTAAAAAATTATGGCCATCAATCTTCATCAACCATTTTCTATCTCATTTTTAAAAGAACTATAAAGGTTGGTTAAATAATGACACAGAAATCCCCAGCATTTCTTCCCACAAGACATTACCACATATGATATATATCTTGGCAGGAGCATCATAGTCTCCAGGAGTTTGTGAGACTTCCAGTTGGCATTTCAGGCTATAATATTTCTTATTTCTCTAGTCAGGAATCCAATGTAGTTATTCTGACAGCTGCTAGTTCTATCAATTCCAAGTATCTGTCATGGGACTGGAGTATTAATCCTAAAATGTGTTCATGGTTATTCTATAAGAGACAGACTTGCTCAATGCTCTATTTCTACCTGTTTCTATGAATTCTTGCTCTAAATAGTAATCTTATTTTAATTATTATCCTGTAACTCTCATGATGCTGTTTTGTTTTTCAGGTACTGATGTCAAGCCAACTTGACAAGTGTAACAGGTGTAATGAAGAAAAGATTAACAATTTTTTAAAAAGTGCTTTTTATGTGTATGGGTATTTTACCCGTATACATGCTATGTGTGTGTGGTGTGAGAGGATGAAAGAGAAGGTGCTGAATCCCCTAGAGCTAGAGTCATGGGCTGTTGCGAGCTGCCACATAGATGCGGAGAATCTAACCTGGGTATTTTGTAAGTGCAGCCAGTGCTCCTAACTGCAGAGCCAGTTTCTCAACCCCAAAGCAGATAACTTTTATCATACATAATTTCTATAATGTTTCAGGGTCTTTTTTCCAAGTCCACAAAAGCTTGTTCACCAGAGCAGCCATGACTTTGTGAGTTTAATTCATACTGACACAAACAAGAAACCACAGTTTTCTATCTGAGTAACTTACATACTTGTTTCAATGGTTCTGATTTATTATGACCTGACAATGCCTTTATTAGTGATCCATGCTTCTCAACACAAAGAACACATTTTATTATTCAGCACCAAAACCCCAAATGACTTCTGATTGTTCAAAATGACTTTTGATTGGCCGTGATGCCAATTAAATTATTGCTTGCAGTTTGCCACCCACATTTAAGTGTAGCACCCTGATCTCAGAAATCCTGAGATCCTATCTCTCCATTGATAGTAGATACTCCACACAAATTGCACCCCAAAACTCCAGCTTACAAAAAAATAAAACATCAGTAACTGTGGTCGTTTGAATAGGAATGGCCCCCATAAACTCAATGCTTCGTCATCAGGGAGTAACACTGCTTGAAATTACTAGAATCATTCAGGGGTGTGGCCTTGTTGGAGGAAGTGTGTCCCTGAGGGGTCAGCTTTGAAGATTCACAAAGCATATGCCAGGCCACCCAGAATCACTCTTTTTGTTCATGATTGAGGAAGTAGTTCCCAACCATGGCCCCAGCACCTGCCTGCAGGCCTCCATGCTTCCTGCCATGGTGATAATGGACTAAACCTTTGCAAGTATGGACAAATCTCCAGTTATTGCTTTCTCTTACAATAGTTGCCTTGGTCATGGTGTCTCCTCACAGCAATAAAACAGTGACTAAGGTGATAACCAAAAACAGTCTTAAGTTTTTCAATAGTCTGATGCCATTCTTTACCATTGTACTTCTTCAGGCCTTAGAAGGAAACATTCTTTGTGCATTTGGGAGCACAGAAAGGGGCCATTTTCAGACCTTACCTTCATCAAGTAGTTCTTTCCTCTCCATGTTGATTAATACTGTCCACTGGATAGTGTTTAGAACCACTAAACAAAAAAGCCCTGGGCATGTCTGTAAGAGATTATGTTGAGTACAGTAAGTTGAAAAGACCCATAATAATTGTGGGCAGCACCTTTCCAAGGACTGTGGTCTCAGACTATTCAAACAGAGAGATCTAACTAGAGAGCTAACTAAACAGAACATTTGTCTCTGTGCCCTGTCTGTGGATTCAATGTGATCTGTTGCCTCAAGTTCCTGCCGTGATTTCTCTGTCTTTATGAACTGTACACTTGAACTTTGATTGAAAGTAAATCTTTCCTTCCTGAAGTGTCTTTTGTCCATTACTGTGTCACAGAAAAATGAAAGGTTATTGCTGGAATGTAGGTTGGTATTTATCTGATACTATATCAATAGTATTCTAGCATTTCTAGTAAAACTTGGAGTTTTTGTATACGTGACAATACACTCCAGCCAGGTATCCCAGCCAGAACCCTGAACATCAAATGTGACATGATTTACCTATCACAACAGACCCCACCATCCAGTACCACGTTCCACCTCCAGTTTCAAATTCTTGAGGATCCTTTGTAGTTTCTGATACATTTTTTCCCATGAAATGTGTTAACCATGTCTTGTAGGTAATTTGGCTTCACCTTCTTTTCTTCTGGATGGTCTCAGCCCATGTCTATAGCCTAGATTTGATCGTCTCCCTGGATTCCATGAAGCTTTTTAGGGGTAGTTCCAAAGAAGGATAAATGCCATGTTACAAGTCACCTAGGACCTGGAATGGATAACATGTTCTCTTTATATAAAAGGACCCTTGTGACATCCCAGTTAATTCGAGCTTCCATCAAAGGCAGTGATGTTTCTCTGGCTTATCTTCATCTGTGACTTTAATTTTGCTGTTTATCTTTCAGGCCTGACTTTGACTTTGGTAGTGACTGACACTGGGCATTCGATCTCTTTGGAAATCTTGCTAACCTTTGCAATTACATCTTTAGTCTGATTTTCAGGCTTTCCCCTGGGACTAACAGAGCTTGGTATTTTCTCAGGAGCACTGGCAGAGCCTTTACTTCTTGACTGACTCAGCAGTGCTGACTTTTTTCTTATTGTCTACTGGTAACATTTTAAAACCTTTCAAAAATAATTTAATTAGTCTAAAATTTAAAACAGAGACAAAAACAAAACCCTTTATGTGCCTAAATCAGGTAAACACCACAGAAATCACAAATTTGGTTATTTTGCTGGACCCAGTTGATGCATTTAGTGCACTTGCCATCACGTCGCCATCTATATTGGAGCAGCTATGACAGAATGCCTAAGACTACATAATTAACAAATGACAGAAAATTATTGCTTAGGTGTTAGAAGTCAGGAGGTTCCAGATTAAGCCATCAGTAGATTGAACATGGCTGCTCCCAACACCATTTGGTCCTGCAATCATAACTGAAGCAAGAAGGGAATAAAAAAATGGACAGGCACTCATTGAGATTAGGTGTGATGTACTCACTTGGATGGAGTAGCAAAAACTATGCAACACCAACCTGGAAACTCAGCACTTTCTCAGCTCATATTGCTAAGGGAGGGGCTGCCTACTCTAGCTTGGAGGTCTCTGTAGTGGAACCATCTCAGGTTGCAGTTCTCTGTGAGGAGGAAGTTGAGGTTAATAGTTTCTGCAAACATTGCAACAGGTTCACTTGGACCAAAGGAAGGCTTTGTCATTCCCAGGAATCTGAGGCATTGGGGTTCTGGACATGGCAGTGCTTATATCAAACAATAAGTATTTATACAGGACATCATCTGCTCTTGACACGTTCATTCAAGGCTTGCTCAGCACCTTCCCCTACCGTTTCTCTAGATAGCACTATCTGCCCATACATGGCAGAAGGGGCGATGAAGGTTGATGTGCTTTGAATTAGAAATGTTCCCCATGAGAGCCTGCAGAGACTGATGCACGAACCAAGAACCATGCAAGGACCTAGAACCCATGCTCAGATGTAGCAGATAGGCAGCTAAGTGGTCATGTGGGTTTCCTAGTAAGGGGAGCAAGGGCTGTCTCTCACCTGAACTCTGTTGCCTGGTATTTGATCCCTTTCCTCTGGTGGTGGGGGCATTGCCAGGACACAGAGGAAGAGGAGCAAGAAATCCTAGTGAGCCTTGATAGGCTGGGGTCAGATGGTAGGGAAGATGGGATCCCACTTTCTGAGAAATAGGGGAGGAGAAGAAAGAGGAAGAGGAGGGAGGGTGGGACTGGAAGGAGATGAGAGTGGGAGCTACAATGGGGATGTAAAGTGAATAAATTATAAAAAATATAATTTAAAAAACCCAAACCATCCACAGAAAATAAAAATATATTTTAAAATATCAAAAAAGAAAGAAAGAATTGTTTCTCACAGACTTCACCCCTGTCAATGCTTGGTCTCTGTGTCAAGGAAAGGTTATGTGGAATTGCAGTGTTCAGGAGGAATTATACCACTAGAGGTGACCTTTGAAAATGGAAAGCTTCTGAAGAGATGGCACAGCAGTTAAGAGCACTGACTGTTTTTCCAGAGGACCTGGGTTCATTTCCAGCATCCACATGGCAGCTCACAACTGTCTGTAACTCCAAGATCTGACACCCTCATACAGACATAGATGCAGGCCAAACATCAATAAGCATAAAATTAAAAAAAATAAATTAAAAAAATGAAAATGGAAAGCCTGTCGCCACTTCCACTCTTTCTCTGATTTATCACTGTGGTTGAAGTCAGGATCTCTCACCCTCCTGCTCTGCCTGCCTCATCTGCTATTACCGACTCTCTGGAAGATAAGCTCAAATAAACTTTTCCTCTTGTAAGTTGCCTTGGTGCTTCTGTTTAAACACAGTAACAGAAAGGTAACTAATACAGAGCTTCCTCATGGTTGGCTGTATGTTACTAACCACCATCCTGATTGTGGAACCATCATGCCCTACTCACCTCCAAGAGATCCCATCAATTGGCAACTGCTCAACTGGAGGTGGCATTTCAACGTGTAATTTTCAGAGAAGAAAAGCATTCATACTATGTGGCATTTTGTTGTTTGTTTTGTTTTGTTTTGTTATGTTATGCTTTGCTTTCATGAGTCATAGATCCATTGTCCAGCAGAGCCTTTTCTCTCACTAGTCTTCACTGTGCAGAATGTCTTTGGCTATTGCTACTTTTCAGTTATAGAAATCTTTGAATCAGCTTAGCTATTTCCAAGATGTTTGTCTGACCTTTCTATGTTTTAACCAGACACACATAAAATTTAGAGGGTGATAAAGAAAACCCCTACTTTACAATGCTTATTATCACTATCATTTGACATGCAACCTTTCCCTACTTTAAAAATTCACTGCCAGGGGCTAGTGATACAGCTCAGTTTGCAGGGGCTTGCTGAGCATCTACAGAGCCCTTGACTGAACAGGCAATACTGCATAAACATATCATGGCAGTGCATAGACATGTAATCATAGAACCCAAAAGAGGAAGGAAGAATGCTCAAAAGTTCCAGGTCATCCTTGCTGACATAGTGAGCTCAAGGGCACCTTGGGTTACATGAGACATTGTCTCAACAACAACAACACTATTCTGCAACAAAACAAAACAACCTAAATTCCAAGTATTTTCATGATGGCCATGGAAGGTATATGTTGAATTACTACTGCAAAGAAAAAGTTTCTTTTATTCTTATTTGGTTCATACATCTTTATCTTGCATTCAGTTGCCTCACCTTTTAATTTGCAATGCTTCTTTCAGAAGCACAAGTGGAAACTTCATATGCAGTAGTAATAATGTTGTTTAAGTTCTAAAATTTTCTTTTCTTATCATATCTGGTAAGTTCCAACACAGAGTAAAATGATATCTAGAGCAGTCATTTCTGGATTCTACCAAGAACCTTTCTGTGTTTATTTATGAAACATGGTCTAAGTTTTTAAGAACTTATCAGAGGTGTGTATGTTATTCTGGGAGAATATATCACAGAGATGTAGAGGTAATGTGATTTTCTATAGCAGTTTTCTGTTCCTTTATATGAAATTACCAAGTTGGATAGCCACTCAACTGTCAGTTTTTTATTTTTTTATTTTTAATGCTTTTCTTTTACATGAGTCATCATGAAGAGAAAGAGATACCAAATGCCATCTTGAAAAGGGTTAGGTTTAGGATTAGGGTTAGGGTTAGGGTTAGGGTTAGGGTTAGGGTTAGGGTTAGGGAAAGGAGAAGATTACACAGCTGTAATCTCACAACTTGTGAGAGTAAAGGGTGATAATTGTAGGTCTAAGACTAGTAGTAAGAGTGTGTCTTAGGAAAAGAGAACTAAAAGAACAATTGTTGGAAATATAAAACTGTAGTTTGTGTGCATGTGTGCGTGTGCATGTTTGGGTGTCAGTCATGTGTGAGACAACAATTGGTGTCATTCAGTCACAGTCCATTTTTTTTTTTAAATAAAGGGCCTCTCGCTGACAAGGAACTTGCCAAGTACTCTAGGCTGTCCCATGGCTCTATATGTTTCCATCTGTCTTGCAGAGAGATTGCAACTGGGTACCACAGTATGTGGCATTTTCACATGAATTTTAGGGGCTGAATTTACATCCTTGTGCTTTGAGGCAATAATATGTTACCAACTGAGTTATCTCCACACCCCCTAAGATATCTTAAATGAAAATCATGATGGTGTGAATAAAGTAAAGGATAAAAAAGATCTATAAATGCGGAGAATATTAACATATAAATAGCAGAAGTCCTTTATCATTATTTACCTTAGCAATGACAATAATACTTATAGCTAATCTACATATAGGCATTATAAATGAAGAATACTTAATTTTCAAGAAAAGTGCACATGTGTGAAAAATTACCAGAACTGTGTTTGAATTCATGCACTTCTCCATTAGCCTCAGTTCACATTCTTAATTTACTATCAAAAACAAACCTTAAGCATTCTATGTGGTTGCAATCAGTCTCTAAACGTTGATCGTTCTAGTGGTGCTTCATATGGCAATTACATTTCAATAATAAAAGTTACAAGACATAATGAATATCACTGTAATATTAACAAGAAGAATGCATACATACTTGTAATAAACATACACACGAATAATATAAGTGTACATTGAGAGATGGGGAGCAAAACAGGGAAGGACGGACGAGCTAAGTTTATGCCACTTAAACTTCAGTGAAAGGCTGGGTTATAGGTATGTGCCACCATGTTTTCCTTATAGTTTCATAGCACAAAGGGTAAGTAAGAGCTACAACAGAAAGATGCTGTGTTTGCTACTTGTGAAGGCAGGTAGCATTTCACTGTGACGTGTTTGCACTGCGTACAGCGTGCTTCGCATACCGTCTTTCAGATAACGCCCGTTCATTCTTTTCCTTTCTTTCTTGTCCTTCCTATCCTCCACCATTTTCTAGTTTCATGACTTTTTTCAAAGTCCAGACTCAGAATAAGAGGAAAAAAAGAACAGTACTTCTCTACCTGACTCTGTCATATTTCACTTGTGTGTAATCTATAAATCCCATGAAAAGGTTTCTGATTAGGAAGAACCAATACTTCTATTGAAGCTAATTTCTAAAGTTTTTCTATTACTTTACTTCGTGTCATTTATGAATGTCAACCTATTCATATTATTAGAAGATTCAATCTCATGAAGTTTGTTGTACTCAGTTTAAATTATTTGTAAGCTGTGGTTGGAAAATAGAGTTGGTAATATTAGCAGACATATTGCTTTAGTTACAAGGTGTCAGAATTGAATAATTTCTTCAATTGCCACTGTAAGCATGATTTGTAAACATTGAGAGCTAAACAGATGGAGAAAACACCTAGACTATGATTATGAATCTCATGTTTCATCAAAATGAACAACCCTAACAGAATTTGATGACATTAGAGAGATTACAGCATCTCATAAAGAAATATGATATATATACACACACTAAAATATGGTAATACTTTACAATGAGAAGTGAGTAAAGAAAAAGATACTCATACTATTTAAAACACCGAGAATATAATTTAAAAAGGCAAATTATGTAGATATACTTAAAAGCGGGTAGTGTCTATTGTTTTATAGGACATGTGGTTTACAATCCAGGCAATTCAAGAATAATCATTATATTCATTTCAAATTTAGTTAATATCATGTGTAAAAAGCAGAAGTCTAAAATAATACAGAGGCTGAAGAGAAGGATCAGCCCATTAATGCCTGCCATGAAAGAAGGACAACATAGGCTCATGTCCTCAGCACCCACGAGAAAGACGGTCATGGCAGCACGTGCTAAAACCAAGCACTCAGGAAGGTTTTAGAGGAGACTGTCGGCTCCCAGGTACCCGTCAGCCAGCCAGCCTAGTCATTCAGAGAGATTCCAGACTGAACTTGAGATTCCAGAGAACCTGTCTGCTAAGATGTGGTAGTGAACACCAGAGGAGGACACCCAGCACCGACCTGTGGCCCCATAGGCACCTACACTCAGGCACGGACACAGGCAGGGACAGTAATGTACATTTCAAACAGCCTTTCCTTGGAAATCTTAGTAACAGATATTTATATATTTAGAAATAAAATCTTAGCTTCAGATACTGTTTTACATAATTTACAGTTCTGAGATTCATTTACCCTATAAAAGTCTTTTTTTCTTTCTCTACAAAATTCTTATGAAAGGACTATTACAAATTTCTCCATTAACAACAAGAAAATAGAAAGATTACAAAAACTGTACCAGCACTCCAATAAGGACAAGGGGAAAAAGTTGTAAAACAAGATTTAAATGTAAATTTTATGGTTTTCTTAATTATGCCATTACACTGGCCCCAATACAGCTCCAACCAAATACGCAAAGGCACAAAGAATCGTTTGCTGTGTATACACTGTGTATTCTTCAGTTTGCTAAGCATTCTTATCAGCTTTGCAAACTAATACAAGTGAGAAACCGGAGGCTCAAGCATCTTAGGTAATTTCAGCAAAATGTCAGAGCTGGGAACCAGCAAATCCTCAGCCTACATCCTTGGTCTGGATGATTTTGAGTAAGAAGGAAAGTGGAAGGGACATGAGAGTTCTTGGGCAGCAGATGTGTAAAACTGGATAGTTGCTGTGTGTGTGTGTGGGGGGGTGCTGATCGCTGGAGTTCTTGCTTCCAGAAGCATGCTTGTGTGCAAAGAAACTGCACACGAGAGCAGTCAGCTTTATTGTTATTGTGACAAATCCCTAACAGAAATGACACTAGGAAAAGGGATTTATTTCGGCCATTTGTTTAACAGATTTCAGTGTATAGTCCTTGGTTTTGTTGATTTTTGAGGTCATGGTGAAGCAGAAAAATCATGGTGCAAGGATTAAGTGGAGGGAGAAAGATGCTGTTCACAGCAGGGTAAAAAGAAGTAAGATGAAGACAAGAAAAGAGAACAAAGTCTCTCCTCAAGAAATTTCCTCTAATGACAGACTCCGGCTATATCCTCCACTGAGGCCAAACTCTCTGCCTTTCCCTGCATCTCCGCACCATCCTAAAATGAATCCATAAACAGCTGGATATATTTTGGGGCTTAGATTCTTGTGATCCAACCATTCCTAGAAATCCCAGCCTTAACACAGGGTTGTGCTTTTCTAATCTTGTGGGCCTTTGTAAGTCTGAAAATTAAGTTAATAACCACCACACACATTTAAAAAGAAAGACAAACACGGTATATACTCTCTTATATAGACCTATAAGATATGATAAACATAATGAAATCTATACACCTAAAAAAGATAATCAAGAGAGCGGACATGGGGTAAGATGATCAATCCTCGTTTAGAAAGACAGATGGGATGTGCATTGAACGTATGACAGGAGTCTACTGAGCGCATCTGAAAGACTCTAACTAGCAGTGTTTTCAAAGCAGATACAAAGACTCATAACCAAACCTTCGGCAGAGTATAGGGAATCATATGAAAGAAGGGGAGTTAGTATGATGGGGAAAGGATAGGAGCTCCACAAGGACCAAATATATCTGGGCACAGGGTCTTTTCTGAGACTGACATTCAACCAAGGACCATGTATGGATATAACCTAGAACCTCTGCTCCGATATAGCCTGTGGTAGCTCAGTAACCAGTTGGTTTCCCAAAGTGAGGGGAACAAGAACTATTTCTAATAAGAACTCAATGGCAGGCTCTTTGACCTCCCCAACCCCCAAAGGAGGAGCAGTCCTGTTAGGCCACAGAGGAGGAATTTGCAGTCAGTCCTGAAGATACCTGATAAAACAGGATCAGATGAATGGGGAGGAGCCCCCTCCCCCATCAGTGGACTTGGATAGGGGCAGGGTGGAGATGAGGGAGGAAGGGTGGGATTGGGAGGGAATGAGGGAGCAGGATACAGAGTTAATAAAATGTAACTGATAAAAAAAATAAAATTAAAAAAAGAACTTTCAAAGTAGTTTATATTGTGAAGCGTGTAAGAAATTAAGTAGCTACTTAGCAGAAAAGTATATGACTACTGAAGAATTTTGTTTGGTTGTTCAATCAGGTCACTATAGCAGGTAGTCACTCCACAAGGATACCCAGAAGTGTAGAACTAGCAAACTCCCCTGCTTGTCACTGATGGAATGGCACAAACTGAGAAGCTCATGGAGTCCAGAGGAAGCAGACAGTAAGGTGACCTTACATAGTAACTCAAGATTTAATTAAGGTCTTATCCTCAAGAATTTTGTGTATATGCGCAGGTGCGTGTATCTGTGTGCACATGAGCGTGTGTGTGTGTGTGTCTGTGTTTGTCTGTGTGTCTGTGTGTGTGTGTGTGTGTGTTGGCTAATTCATTAGGGAATGGACACAAGGATTGCAGTTCTCTAAAAAGAAATTATGAGAATATGCATATTCCTTCCATAATTGTGCAGATGATATTGATTTTGTTGCCCAGCCAGTTGACTCCCAACACCATCTGTAGTGTGGATGGAAATAAAATAGCCACATATTCTATTTGAGTGTGTAAATAGAAAAGGTTGGGGCATTAGATGTCAGAAGTAACAGTGGCTGGACAGGACAGTTTCACAATTGCTTTTTGTTAAGCGTGCAGAGATACCTTTATAGAGTTTGTGCAGCCTACCTGTAAAGTAATGGCTTGGGCAGCTCAACAACAGAACTTTGTTGTATTTAGCTAGAAATTTTCTCCCCAAACCATCTGGGCTGGCAGGTGTTCATCATCAGATCTGGGTTGCTATGAGACTGGAGCTTGCTAATGCTAATGAGGTGTAGAGACAGAAACCTAAATTTTGCTCATTTGAAGTGACTTTATGTGTGTTTCTGTTGGAAGTACCAGCAATGCCTTACGACTTTCCAAAATGTAAAATTGGTAATTAAATGTTCCCAAAGAGGATGCTCTAGTGATCAAATATGGTAGAATAAATTAATGGGAATATGTGTTTATTTTCATTAAACATTATATGAATATTGATGCCATTTCTTTGGTAAAGAACAAGTCTGTGGTCTGTAAGTGATTTCAAAAGTGAAAGGAGAGGGGAAGGGGAATATGGCTTTCTTTTACATAATGCTGGTATCTTTATGCTAATAGGGAGAAGAGCCTCGGATCCAGAGAACACAGTTTTTCTTAGTGACATTTAACATGTAATAAAGTGCAGGAAAGGCACCTATAGGATGAAAAGGATCAACTTGGTGACCTCTTTTCATGCTAATGGCCACTGGTATCTCATCAAATTCAAATTCAGCCAACTGGTCAGAAAAAGGCAGACATTCGCTGGGCAGTGGCAAGTAAATTCAGAATTGATACTCAAATTACCGTAAGAGAAACATATTTACAGAAATAATTTAACGATGAGCAATGGAAGCTGGTATTGTACATTTGGATTCCTTAGTCCATCAGATCTCAACCTTCGGATTGTGGCCACTTTGGGGGTTGAACAACCCTTTCACAGGGATCACCTAGGACCATCAGAAAACAGATATTTCCATTACCATTCATAACAGTAGCAAAATTATATGAAGTAGCAATGAAAATAATTTGATGGTTGGGGTCACCACAACAGGTCAACCCTGTAAGAAAAGGTCACAGCATTAGGAAGGTTGAGAACCACCTTCTTAGATGAACACCTACCTCAACAAGAAGGTACCTGGAACACCCAGACACAGTGAGGAGCATGAACAGATAATGCTGATGTGTGCTAACACAGTCTCATCATGAAGCACAGTTTGTGTTCCTAAATAAACTTCTGTGTAGGTGGAGGACTCAAAATGAGTTCATGAATTGCTCGTTTTCAAACTATTTTTTTATTGTTACTAGCTTTTGCTTAATTGGGGATATCTGGCCACCAGCCTGCTAGTAAGCATGAGGAGAAAGGGAATAAGAAAGTTTATCATTTAAGCCTAACTAAAATAAAAGTTACATCAATCTTATAAGTTGAGTTTCTGTGTGATATTTTGCTTGTGAAGGGCAGGGGAAGGTCATCACCACTGAAATGTAGCAAACTTTGAAGCCACCATCACAAAGCATAGAAAAAAGGTGAAAAGGAATTACCTTAAAGTCAATGTTATTAAAGATGACAATAAAGGGTCACAGATACTGTCCACTATGGACAGCAATAAAATGTTGTTTTGTACTTTATAGAACATACTCAAAATTTTTCTAAAACCAAGCTATGCAAAAAGAAATTTCCACAAAGTTTCCAAAGATAGAACTATTCAATGATAGAAAATAAAATCCAAAAGAAAGTGCATTTTAATAAGGTAATTAATTATTTTGCTTCCTCATTTATTATAATATTTTATTATGTTTTATATTATAATAAAATGTACATTATTTACAAGGTTATTTTTAAATTCACTACTCCGGAAGTTTTGCATATTTATCTCAATTTTTAAAATTAAAATTGCATTCATTTATGTGCGTGTTGTCATACACTTTTAGGAGTCAGTTCTCTTCTTCCACCATGTGGGTTCAAAGGAATGTCAAGCTTGAACTCAAGAAGCTTTACCTGCTAAGCCATCCTCCTGGCCTTATCTCAATTACTCTTAAAAGTTGTCTATTTCAGGTGCTTAATTACCATTTCAGAAATGTACATAGCAAGACATATGCTGCTTTATTGATTATCTTTTAACTATATAAGCAGTAAAGGATAGCTAGAAGGCTACAAATTTCATACCTCATAACCTGCTATGAACTGTGAACACAGCCATAAACATTTAAAATGTCATGTGTGATGTTTCTAGAAATAGAAAAAATACATAATGAAAGAGAGGGAAGGTGAGTGGTTTACATAGGAATGGCCCCCATGGACTCATGTGTTTGAATGCCTGGCCATAGGGAATGACACTATAGGGAAAGTAGCCTTTTTGGAGTAGGAGTGACTTTATTGGAGGAAGTGTACCACTGTGGAGGCAGGCTTTGAGGTTGTATATTATCAAACTATCCTCAGTGTGAGACACATTCTCCAGCTGCCTTCAGACCCACATCTTCAACATGTAGACCTCTCCTCTCCTCCAGCACCATGTCTTCCTGAAGACTGCCATGCTTCTTGCCATGCCTGTCATGACAGCAATGGACTGAACCTCTGAAACCGTAAGCCTGCCCCACTTAAATGTTTTGCTTTATAAGTGTAACTTTGGTCATGGTATCTCTTCACAGCAATAAAACCCTAATACACAAAGTATGGTGGCAAATGCCTGCACTCACAGTGCTCTGCAGGATGGGGCAGGAGGATCAAGAATCAGAGGCCAAAGGGCCCATGTCCTGAGACTAGAGAGAAAAACAGAGACAGACAGAGAAGACAAAGACAAAAGAGACAGAGAAGACAGAACACAGACAGAGACACAGTCTGACAGAGACAGACACCGATAGGAGAAAGACAGAGACAGAAAAGATGTGTTTTGTTTGTTTTCTACATAGCAAGCAAAATCCAATCAGTATGTTATAAATCAAGGCAACACTGCATTTTTCAGTAGCTAATTCAATCCCATAAAGAGAATTGTTTCAATTTATATTTTAAAAGCCCTCTTGAAAGTTGACTCTCTGAAGCAGCAGAAATATTATTAAGATAATTCCATACTGAGTAGAGGAATTAGTTAAATTCTGGTACAATTCTACTTTCTACTATGAATTAAACTATGTGCCAATGCCAGGGATTCCTGTGGATTCCTGCAAATATTGGAGTAGACTGATTTCTGTGAGGTCAAGCTGGTTAAGAAGCTGTACGTGATTTATTTATTTTATTTTCTAGGTAATATGATGTGTTCATTGGAAAGCTGCTGACTATCCCATCTCTGTTAAGCCATGCCTGGTTCTCCCAGAGAATCAAAGAAATCCCGCCGATTTCTTGAGTATTCTCTGTTGTGCAAGAATTCCCTAATTGATCATTAGATCCATAGGAGCTCAAGGTTGGCTATAGAGTGCAGTAGACTGTTTTTAATCTTTTTTTCTCTTTTGTAATTGATAGTGATAGTGAAACTCTATAAATGAACCAGCTCTGAGTGAATCAACAGCACATGTCCACCAGCTAAAACACCTGGGCAATCCTTGTATCTGTTTTCATGAGAATTTATTTTAATGAGCTCCTGAAGCAATCCTAAAACCATGTTTTCTATTCTGAGCTCACGACTCTTTCAATCCTTCTGTGTTCCACACTTACTCACAGCAGAACATTATGTCAACCTTGGATTGGCAAACTCTCATTGCCCATGTTGATGGCTAATCCCTCCACCTTGAGCTTATGACAGAGACTTCTGATTGACACCCATAAGTGATATGTTCCATGTCAAGAACTATAGTCTGAAAATTTCCACCTCATCCCATAATTGTTGGTTCTTCTTTCACATCATTTTTCTAAGTAGGTTCATGTTTTCAGAGCACAAAAGAAACTTTCAGCAAAATAGTTGACTGTGGCCTTATTCCCAAATACTTACTCAAGACAGATCTTTAATTAATCTATATATCTGGGTAGTAAAATTTAGTATAGGCATCATAATCAGGTCTTTTGGAATGTGGACTATTCTACAAGTTAAAATTGAATATTAAAGAAATAGGAAACAGTGGGTGAGACAGCTTAGCAGGTAAAGTCACTCACTTATCTCCAAACCTGACAAGCTGAGTTTGATTCCCAAGACCTGCACGGTGGAGAAGAGAACCAGTTCTAGCAAGTCATCCTTTGACCCCAATACACTCATCATAATATGCAACCCAACACCTCCCCACTCACAAATAAAGCATACCAGAGAGAAGTAAGTAAAAAGTGGAAGGGGAGAGATGACTTAACAGCTGAGAACACAGGCTGTTCTTAGAGAGACTTGGGTTCCCAGGACTCATGTCAGGTTGACAAGGCCCAGATAATCTTAAACTTTCTTCTCAATGCTGTGAAAACCTGCACTCGTGTACACACACACACACACACACACACACACACACACACCACAATTTAAAAAGCAATCTTTTTAACAAAGGAAATAAATAAAATGATTAAAATAAATCAGCTGGTTGAATACTATTGCATATTTTCTTATTCCACAAAGCAAATGAATAAATAAATCCAAAGTAAGCAATCTGATCAACTAAGTGAACAAGAAAAATATAAAGTCCTTCTTTGAGAAAAGGGAATTCAGAGACTGGAAGGATGACTCAGTGGTGAATAGCAATTGCTGCTCTTTCAGAGGACCTGGGTTTGGTTCCCAGAATACACATAAATGCTCACAACCATCTACTACATCAGTTTAGGAGTCACAACCCCCTCCTCAGCCCTCCACGTGGGCACACGGTACACATACATCCATGCAGGCAAACACTCACACACATAAAATAAATTGTCTTAAAAATAGAATCTTTAACAATATTTTAGAGTGAAGAGAAAAACATCCTTAGGTCATTGAAAGGGACTTCTCATTGTGTGAAAGAAAGACAGGTTTCCATCTGCTCAGTGTAACTAGATTTCCAGACACTTGCATGCTTCATTCTGCAGAAGAATCAGATCCCCTGCACCATGGAACCCCACCCAAACTTCCCACCATGTTAACAGAAAGCTCTCTGCTGCTCCAGGCTCGCATCCCCCAGTTGCTGTGCTGTAGAGCCCTGTAAAGGCTTTGATGCAAAGCAAACAGGCAACTGCCCATCGTCAGTGTTGCAATGTGTCTTGCCGGTTGAAAGTTTATAAGTGAAATCACAAGATAATTCCAGCACACTTTCTAGCAAACAATTTGTCTTATTAAGCTGTGGTAGGCCCACGTGAGTAATTAGCCTACTCTCCAAATCCATGTGTGACACCGAGTTAGAGGCTGAAGCCAGGGCTTCAAGCAAAGCACTCTAATAGTGAGCTAAGGCCCCAGGCCTAGATAAACACTTTAATGTTCCTCTCCCCATCTCCCTACAGCTAAAATAAAACTCCTATTTTTCGTCTTTTAACTATAATTATTTCGCAGTGTGCTCAGTGTTTGTTCTACATGTTTTGGGCACTCCACTGAATAATAGGGAAATAAAATTCTTCCCTAATTAGCTTCGACTCTGAGAAAGAAAATATGAACAATGCAACATAATTCTTAATTAACGTAATTAAATAACGAAAATTATTAGAGGAGCACAAGAAAAATAAAGATTAGGAGGAGCATTGGAAAGATAAGTGGGAAAGGGAAGTTTTTCTATGTCCGTGATGACTTGGCTGAGCTGTGCTCAGGGTAGGGCACTTGCTCAGCGTGCAGGAGAACCTGTCTGTGCTCAGTCTCCCGCACTGTAAGAGAAAAATGTCTGTGAGTGTACGTGTGTGTGTGTGTGTGTGCGGGAGAGAGAGGCAGTGGCAGGAAAAAGAATGCACAGAAGTTGCATGCAGACAAGCTGGGTTCAGAGGCTTTGGGGTTATGCTAACCAGGACAGTATACTAGGCCTTAGCTGAGGAAGGAGCCATTGATGAGCCGGGAGTGAAATAACCTAGTTCATAATTTTTAGAAAGATTATCCTGATGACTGTGCTGTATTGTCAGGTAAGGCCAGAGGTGATGCAGGAGAATTAACACGGATTCTGTGAAAAATCAGGATGGAGATCATTTGCATCTGACAGAAAGTGGAGGGATTGAGAAGCGGCCAGTTTCTGGAAACAATATTCTCTCTTTTTATGTGTCACATGTGTTTACATCAAAACACTTTTCAAAAACTGTTAAGAGAGGGAGTGTTGGGCTTCCCCAGAGATGAGTGCTGGATCTCAGGCACCTCAACAGGGAGTTTAAATATCCAGAAATGAGCTCAGGCTGGCCTGTGTGAGAATTTCTGAAAGGCCAGCATCCCTCAGAACTTTGTGAACCAGACTCCCTCTGCCAAAAGGAGTCATTTCCTTTATCTGAGGCAGAAGGGACAGACTGGTACCTGTGGTTACATATCAAAGCACATGCTGGCCTCCAGGCTCCCTCAGCCCCTACACACAAGTATTGGTTATACATTTCAAAGTCCATGTAACCACCAAGGTGCCCCTCTCTTCAGAAGAGCAAGAATTTCCCCACTGCCCTTACTGTTCTTTTCACAGATAGCCCTGGCCATGTTCAGTCTCCCCTCTCTCTCCTTCTCTTTCTCTCTTTGTTGTGAATTTCTCCAGTTGCTTCCAGCTGCTTTCTCTCCTTTGTTCACAATAAAACCATCCCTAGTAGTGGAGAGATCATGTTTGCACTTTCTCTATTGTACATCCTAACATACAAAGACCACCCTGAACAGCTATCCAATCCCATGTGGCTACATATATCCCATGCATATATACATATATATGTCTGGATATATATGCATATGTATGGATTCAAATGTATGTGCAAAACTAAATGGACTAATACTTTTACTCACAGTAATAACTAAAGAATAAAAGGTCATAAATTTGAAAGGAAATTAGGTGTCACATGGGGAAGGTTTGAGGGGGAGGAAGGGATAAAGTAGATTATGCAATTATATATTAACTCTTAAATTTAAGAAATAAGAGTAATCAAGAGAAAGAAAAATTCTTTTCATAGATTGATATATATTAATAATTACTCCATCCCAACTGACTGTCTTGTTATGCATGTGTTTTAGCACTTTCTCCTCATTTTATCATCAATTTGGTAATTAATGAAGAAGAGAGATGGAATCCAATGATGGCTCAGGCAACTGTGTATCAATACTCCAAAGTTAACCTGAATTATTTCTTCAAAACACAGCCATAGTAATGTCTACCAGGAATTGTTTTTCTCTGTCATATAGCTACTTATTTAAAAAAACAAACACAAAACAAAACTAGAATTAAGTACAGTGTGGGTTTTCCTAGAGAGACATGAACACACATCTATTGAAGTATGGCGTCAAACAAAGGAACATAGGTGACTGGGTCTAAGTATCACCAAGAAGCCCAACCTAGCATGAGTGATAACTGACAAAGGTTGCCCCTGCAACTCCAGTATAGCTTTCACAGAGCTCTACCAAAGCCTCCTCTACCCCAGCAATCACTCACCTCTTTTATCAACCGTGGGCCAGTTGTGACTTGGAATATTCTGAGCCTTCTGCATCTCATGACTTACATGGATGCCCTGAGCCAAGAAAGAAGAAGGTGGCTGCTGCTCCCTGATCCTGGTTGCTGTTGATGCAGTTTGATGAAGTTAGAGAAATGCTGAAATGAAGATTGGACTTGCTCCAAGGAACCCAACGACCGTAGCCAGCAGCAAATAGCTGAAGAGAACCACACCTCCTCTCCCCACTAACCTTTCTTCCCAACCTGGTGTTGGAGTGATGGAAGGATTTGGGGTGGAAAAGGGAGAAAAAGATATAATAAACCCAATAAAATAAGACAGATATTTAAAATTGCATTCCTACAAGTTGCACTTCATATACTTGGCTGAAGAAATTATTTCTAGTAATGTTTTAAACATGTCCAGTATCTGCTAAAAATCTCCCGATTTCAGCCCCAAGCCACAGTCTTCAATAGAACCACATAGATTAGGCACATTTGGTGTCAGAAGAATTCTAAAGTCACAGAAATCAAAATCCAACATATTTACCATGGCTAAAGAAAAGAGAAAGCCTATTGTTTGGGGGAATTTTGCCACCTTGGATTCTGTCTTGAACTCTTTGGTGCCTATGTGAGGTGAAACATAGAACATTCATTGTTTTTGGTTGTTCTCATAGGGTCTGCTGCATTCATTTCAAAGGCATTTAAAACTTTTTTTTCTCTATTATAAAAAGACAATCTCAAAATAAATTGGATTACCAGGATAAGAGAAAAGCAATTGAATTTTAGTTATTTTGAAAGGGCAACTGGAAAACATTGTATGTATTTGGTTCTTTGTTCTGAGTGAGGATGAGCCCTTCTCTAAAGGATGATGAGGCCCTGTAAGAATTTATATTATTGGACTGAGGTACAAACTTTTCATTTTACTCTATTCCAGCATATTATCTCTAAACCCACAGACCCTGGTCTTTTTTTTTTTTTTTTTTTTTTTTTTGCAAATTACAACTTCTTCTGAAGATAGTATAAGTCTGTGAAAAGGTCTAAATTGAAACTGGGAGAAAAACAAAAGCAACAATTGTTTGGCTGCAGTGTTCTCTTGCTGCTTTAGGAAGGTCTCAGTCTAACCACAGTAAATCCAATTGCTGCACCCTGGGTCTCAATGGGGGTTGTGTCAAGGTTCTCTAGAAAATACTTCTTAAATTCCTTTCTGTCAAATACACGGCAAAACCTGGGGGAAAAAATCTATCTTTAGAATATTGGTAGACCCTAGTTTAAAGGATGGAAGGCTCTCCATTTGTCGTCAAGTTTCCTTTGGAAAGACATAAGGAAGAGATCACATATTTCAGGTCAGATCTCTGATGCACTGTGCACAGGCTCTGAGGCTTCAAACAGGGGCCCTTTATTGTGTATTTCAGTGTCCTCATGTACGAAGCCACAGTACTCAGAGCAGTGATTAAGACTAGTAAAGATAAGTGTGCTAAACAAGTGAATCATTGTTCAGGAAAGAGATCAAAGGAATAGGGAATTATAGTAATATGATAAAATAGTCTAATATCTACTAATTTAATGTTTATGAAACAAAAGCCAAACGGCAGCTATTTAAAGGACAGGCATACTCAGTGTTCACAGAATCTGGAGGGAGAAGCTACTTGGAAACTTGAATAAAATGCTCCATTCTGAGCCGTCCTAAGCGCAGCTTCTTCTGTCACTCCACTCCTTTGTTGAGACAACTGAAGAAACGGGACTCATTGCTCCAGGTCCTTGCCCTGATTTCATTTAGGACATGAAATTGTAACTCATTTTGACTTTTGATGTTATTCTTGTTTTTGTTTGGTTTTAATTTGGCCCTAAAAATTGAACCAGGAACAACATATATGTTAAGTATGTTAATTGGAAGTTTCCCTTTTAGTCTGAGTGAGTGTTCACCCCAACACCAAAGCAAATATCATTTTGTGGGATAAAAGTATTGACAGGAGCATGTTACATAACTGTGTTTGTTGGTCATGTTTGCTAGACACACAAAGTAGAGTTATCAGAAAGGAAGAAACCACAGTTGAGGAAATGCCTCCATGAGATCCAGCTGTAAGGCATTTTCTCTATTAGGGATCAAAGGGAGGGCCCAGACATTGTGGGTGGGACCATTCCTGGGCTGGTGGTCCTGGATTGTTTATGAAAGCAGGCTGAGCAAGCCATGAGGAGCAAACCAGTAAGCAGCACCCCTACATGGCCTCAGCATCAGCTCCTGTCTCCAGGGTCCTGCCTGGTTGGAGTTCCTGCCCTGACTTCCTTTGGTGAGGAACAGCCATGTGGAAGTGTAAGCCAAATAAACCCTTTCCTCCACAACTTGTTTTTGATTATGGTGTTTTGTCACAGTAATAGAAACCCTGACTAAGACAATTACCAGTTCTCATCAATGAAATTGTGGAGCCTTTTTAAGGATAGGGCCTACTCTTTTTCTCTTCAGGATTCTTTTGTTGAAAAAATGACATCAAAAGCTAGAATGTTATATTATAAAGTTATTTCCCATGATTTGCCACATAAGTTTATGTCTATATTCATGACATAGGAGGTCGAAGTAGGAGGTTGCTAAGTTCAAGGTCAGCATCAGTTACACAGTGAAGACAAAGCCCCTTAAGGTTACTTAAAACTATTGCTAGAAAACATTTAAAATGAGAAGTTAAGAAATAAAAAGAGATAAGAAAGAAAGAAAAAAATTAAAAATATCTCCAGCATCCCTTTGTGTATGAATAGTATCTTAATGATGATGGTTCCCGACTTGCTCCTTTGTGGTTTGTTCTGACCACACCCTCAAAGCACATGGCAGTGGCTTGCTTGTTCTCGCTTCAAAACAAACCCTCCCTATTTCTTCTGAGTTTCCTGTATAATAATAATAATATACTTATTAAGAATTTGGGCTTTGGGTTTTTTTGTTTTGTTTTGTTTTGTGGATTTTTTTTCTCATCATTGACTGTCTTTAACTGTGAATAAAGAAAAAACTTATTCCTAGTAATTCCTCGAAGCCAGGTGAATTCCAAGTAATTTCATCATGCCTTTCAGGGTTGAATAGGAGGCAGTGAACGGCTCTGTGTATACAGACATGATTCTGAACATGTGCTTTGCCTCAAAAGCAGTTCTACAGAGGGTTGAGGCAGCTGGCCTCACAGCCACAGGAATAATAATCAGATGCTGCAGTCCCTATGGTACTGCTGGTGTACCTGATTAACCTTGGGAGGTTTCTGGAATTCTTTCTAGAATAATAAAACAAAAGCACATTAGCCAGACACATACCAAACTTGCATACTGAACCCAAGGAACAGCTCATTTTTTCTTAAACCAGGAATGAAACACCCAGGGGAGGGATTTGGGAAAGCTGGTTTCTACTTCCTGTCAGTAACAACCAAAGGTTAGGGCTGGTGAGATGGTTCATTATGGAGCTTACTGCCAAACCTGGCAATTTGAGTTTGATCTCCGTGAGCAGGAGAAAACCAACTTCTGCAACTTGTTCTCTGACCTCTACAAGCATATGCGCGCGCACACACACACACACACACACACACACACACATACACACACACACACCACAAACACACTTGGACTGTGATGGCTTTCCTCATGGAAGAGTTTGACTGACAAACACTCTTAAAAATACTATGGGTCGGGAGCGACAAGATGGCGGCACCGGGAGGACACTGTGTCTGAGGCACATTACAGCAGTGTTGGCACAGCGACCAGGAGACTGAATTCAGGGACCTAAAACACCAGTGTTTGTAATTGCCAGGTGAGATGAAAGCCTACAGTGTGGAAATTAATTGGGACCAACCTCAGGTCACCCAGTCAATACCTGGTAAAGGTCCTAGGGACTGGCGGGTGTACCCGCTGCTTGAGATCAGTGCACACAGCCTCCTGCAGCGCCCCCAGCCACCATCCAGGACTGGGACACACAGCCTCTGTCGCAGAATAAGGTGCTCAGCCTCCGGACCAGAGTGGAGACCTCAATTGCTGGCCCAGAGCAGAGTGCACAGCCTCTGGCCCAGATCAGCCACCCCAACCACCATCTCAGACCGGAGGGGGGGGGGCACAGCCTCTAGCCCAGAGTGAGGCGCCAAACCTCCGACCCAGAGCAGAGCCCTTAGTTGCCAGCCCAGAGAGGCATGCACAGCCTGTGGCCCAGAAGGGGACATGCACTGTCAGCCCAGATCAGAGCACAGAGCCTCTGGACCAGAGCAGCACCCGCAGCTGCCGTTCCAGATCAGGGTGCACAGCCTCTGGACCAGAGCTGTGCCCCCAGCCACCGACCCAGCATGCACAGCCTCCAGACCAGAGCTGTGCCCCCAGGCGCCATCCCAGACAGGGACACACAGCTTCCGGCCCAGAGTGAGGCGCCCAGCCTCCAGACCAGAGAGGAGCCCTCAGTTGCCAGCCTAGAGAGGAGTGCATAGCCTCCAGACCAGAGAGTCGCCCCCACCTACCAATCCAGACCGGGGTACACAGCCTCCAGACCAGAGAGGTGCCCCCAGGTGCCATCTCAAACTTGGGCGCACAATCTCCTGGCCCAGAGCAGAGCACTCAGCCTCTGGCACAGAGACTTGCTGGGCACTCCTCTCATCTTCCCAGACAGGGCTGTGTGCCCCAGGGTACCAGAGTGAGTTTCCATGTTGAATAAAAACCCCACAACTAGGGAATCAGCAGGTTCTTCAAGAGGGCTGTACCTGGAAAACTGTAACAACAGCAGCAGCTCACTAAATTTATAACGAGAAACCCAGCAGCAGGGCAGCAGTCTCCAGGACTTCTACAGGTGAGAGGAGAGCCCCCCTGCCTAACAAAGACCACAGCTACTACTCAGGTCTATACACCTGAGGTGAGCAGTGGCAATTCCTGAGAAACACTGGCCATACAGTGACCTTACCCAAAAAGCAGAGGAGGCCTCCTTCAGGAAAAATCATCTTCTGGCCAAAGGGATTCTCCGACTACCTCAGGACTCCAGGAAGCACCAGAAACTAACAGCCAACACCTAAAACAGCCCAATGGGTAGAGGTCAGCATAAAAGCTCAACCAACAAAAGACAGAGCAATATGGTATCTCCAGAAACCAGGAATCCAGGGGCGAGCAGCCCTGGACACCCCAGCATAATAGAAAATCAAGAACATGACTTTACATCTATGCTGATGAAGAGGATAATAGAGGAAACAAATGAAATACGTAAAGAATTAGAGGAAGATAAAATCAAACAGATCATGGCTATCCATAAAGAAATGGAGGAAGTTAAAGACAAGCAGATTATGGCCATCCATGTAGAAATATGGGAAGATGCAGCCAAACAGTTTGTGGCCTTCAGAGAAGAAATAATTAAATCACTGAAAGAAATAAAAGAAATAGCATTGAAGGAACTAAAAGAAAAACAGGAAAATACAATCAGACAGGTGAAGGAAATCAAGAAAACAACTCAATATCTGAAGATAGAATTGAAAAAATAAAGAAAACACAAATGGAGGAAATAATGGAGAGGAAGAAGATAGGAAAGAAAACAGGAACTACAGAGGTAAGCATAACCAACAGACTACAAGAGATGGAAAAAAGAATCTCAGGTGTAGAAGATGCAATGGAAGAAATCGATGTATCCGTCAAAGAAAACGTTAAATCCACAAAATTCCTGACACAGTCCATCCAAGAAATCCAAGACAATATGAAAAGACAAAACCTAAGAATAATAGGAATAGAGGGAAAAAAAGATTCCCTCCTCCAAGGCCCAGAAAATAGTTTCAACAAAATCATTGAAGAAAATTTCCCCAACTTAAAGGAGAGGCCAATAAGAATACAGGAGACAAACAGAACACCCAATAAATTTGACCAGAAAAGAAAGTCCTCCTGCCACATAATAATCAAAACAGTAAGTATACAGAACAAAGAAAAAATACCAAAAGCTGCAAGGGAAAAAGGCCAAGTAACATATAATGGCAAACCCATTAGAATCACACCTGACTTTTCAACAGAGACTATGAAAGTCAGAAGGGCCTGGACAGTTATCATGCAGACCCCAAGAGAACACAGATGTCAGCCCAGGGTACTATACCCAGCAAAACTCTCAGTCCTCATAGACAGAGAAAACAAGATATTCAATGACAAAAACAAATTTCAACAATACCTATACACAAATCCAGCATTACAAAAGACACTAGAAGGGAAAATACAACCCAAGAAAACTAGCTACTTTCAAGAAAACACAGGAAATAATTAACCCCACTACAGTAAAACAAAAAGCAACCAAGCACACAACCTTATGACCACAGCCAATATCAAAATCAAAGGATCTAACAGCCACAGGTCATTAACCTCTCTCAACATCAATGGACTTAATTCTCCAATAAAAAGACACAGACTAACACAATGGACACGTAAACAAAACCCAGCAAACTGTTGCATACAAGAAACATACCTAAGACACAAAGATAGACATTACCTGAGGGTAAAGGGTGGGAAGACGGCTTTCCAAGCAAATGGACTCAAGAAGCAAACAGGAGTAGCCATTCTAATATCTGATAAAATAGACTTTCAACCAAAAATTAATAAAAAGAGATGGTGAAGGACACTTCATATTCATCAAGAAAAAATTCTACCAGGAAGACATCACAATCCCGAACATCTACGCCCCAAATACAAGGGCATCCACATTTGTAAAAGAAACATTGATAAAACTTAAACCACATATAGATCCCACACATTAATAGTGGGAGACTTCAACAGCCCACTCTCAGCAAAGAACAGGTCAACAAAACAGAAATTAAACAAAGAAACAATGTCTCTAACAGAGGTCATGAATCAAATGGACCTAATAGACATTTACAGAACTTTACACCCAAACAAAAAAAATTTACCTTCTTCTCAGCACCTCATGGAACCTTCTCCAAAATAGACCATATAGTTGGTCACGAAGCGAGCCTAAACAAATACAAGAAGATTGAAATAATCCCTTGTATCCTGTCTGATTACCATGGACTAAAGCTGGACCTCAACAACAACAGAAATAGCAAAAAGCCTACACACAAATGGAAACTGAACAACTTGCTACTAAATGGCAGCTGGGTCAGGGAAGAAATAAAGAAAGAAATTAAAGTCTTCCTAGAACTCAATGAAAATGAAGACACAACATACCCAAACTTGTGGGACATAATGAAAGCAGGGTTAAGAGGAAAGCTCATAGCACTAAGTGCCTTCAAGAAGAAATTCCATACCGAATGGCAGAGAAGCACTTAAAGAAATGCTCAACCTCACTAGCCATTAGGGAAATGCAAATCAAAACAACCCTGAGATTTCACCTTACACCCATGAGAATGGCCAAGATCAAAAACTCAAGTGACAACACATGCTGGAGAGGTTGTGGAGAAAGGGGAACCCTTCTCCACTGCTGGTGGGAATGTAAACTTGTACAACCACTCTGGAAATCAATCTGGCGCTTTCTCAGACAACTAGGAATAGCGCTTCCTCAAGATCCAGCCATACCACTACTGGGCATATATCCAAAAGAGGCTCAAGTACACAAAAAGGACATTTGCTCAACCATGTTTGTAGCAGCTTTATTTGCAATAGCCAGAAGCTGGAAACAACCCAGATGCCCCTCAACTGAAGAATGGATGCAGAAATTGTGGTACATCTACACAATGGAATATTACTCAGCAATGAAAAATAAGGAAATCATGAAATTTGCAGGTAAATGGTGGGATCTGGAAAGGATCATCCTGAGTGAGTTGTCCCAGAAGCAAAAAGACACACATGGTATATACTCAATCATATATACATACAACATAGGACAAACCCACTAAAACCTGTGCATCTAAAGAAACTAAGCAAGAGAGAGGACCCTAACTAAAATGTCCAATCCCCATCCGGAAAGGCAAAGAGGATGGACATCAGAAGAAGAAGAAAACAGGAAACAACCTAGGAACCTACCACAGAGGGCCTCTGAAAGCCTCTGCCCTTCAGACTATCAAAGAAGATGCTGAGCCTGATCTGATGGGCAACTGTTGGGCAGGTGAACGGAATTTTAGGTAAGAACTGGGAAATAGTAAGAGCTGGAGAGGACAGGGTCTCCACAAGGAGAGCAACAGAACAAGAAAACTTGAACACAGGGAACTTCCCAGAGACTCATACTCCAACCAAGGACTATTCATGGAGGTAACCCAGAACCCCTGCACAGATGTAGCCCAGGGCAGTTCAGAGTCCAATTGGGTTACATAGTAATGTGAAGAGGGACTGCCTCTGCCATAATCTGATTGGCTTGCTCTTTGATCACCTCCCTCTGGGGGGGAGCAGCCTTACCAGGCCATAGTAGAGGACAATGCAGCCACTTTTGATGTGAACTGACAGACTAAGATCAGAAAGGAGAGGAGAACCTCCCCTATTAGTGGACTTGGGGAGTGGCATGCAAGCAGAAGGAGGAGGGAGGGTGGGACTGGGAGGGGAGGATGGAGGGGCTTATGGGGGGATGCAGAATGAATAAAGTGTAATTGATGAAAAATTTTAAAAAAAGGGAAAAAAATAATTTAAGAACCTTAAAAGACTTTCAAAAGTGGAGGAAAACATGGAGTTAGTCAATTGGCATGGAGCACGTCTCACCCCTGGGGGCAATGGTCTCCTGAACCTACTCAGACCTCGGACACCACCACTGCTAGTTCTAGAACTGACGCAGGATGTTTCAATGAGGGGGTTAAGGCTTCTCATAATATTTCCTATAAGCCCACACCTGTTTGTCTATATCCCCCATTTTTATTCATTATTAGCCAGATAGAGCCAAGTAATTGTGGTAATGATACTTGCTTTTTTGCCCAATGCTGGAATGCTAGTAAATTTAGGTATGCCCTGGTTACTCGCATGCCTCACTGGGTGCCTGTGCCCGTTGATGCACCTCACGCTATGACTCTCTTCAGACAAAAAAGGGATCTTGGAAATACAGCCACCATTGTTACTACCATCTCATTGGCGGCTGTTGGAGCTACCACCAGGGCATTAGCCATGAGTCATACTGGGCAGACTGCTCAGACCCTGAATGATCATTTAGCCAATGTAGCTCATGCCTTAGTTGTACATAAAGGAATTAATGCTCATCTAAAAGGAAGCTTGATGGTGTTCAATCAGAGGATTGACCTCTTCAGGAGCAAATTGATACCCTATGGCAAATCGCTCAACTTGGCTGTCAATGAAAATATGCTGGACTTTGAGTCACTAGCATATAACATGAGAATTTTCCCTGTGCTGCAAATCTGTCTAAACAATTGTCGAGCTATATTTTAGGTAATTGGACTGGAGAATTCGATACTACGATGGAGCAGCTGAGAGTGGCCATTGTCACAGTAAATTCTACCAGAGTGGACACAGGACTAGCCACAGGATTATCATCATGGATTGCTGCAGCCATGAATCATCTGAAGGAATGGGCAGGCATGGGAGCGTTAGCAGGCCTTCTGGTGTTGGTCTCCTTGGTTTGCCTGTGGTATATATGCAAGATTAGAGTCTCACAACAGTGTGATGCAGCCATGATCATTCAGGCCTTTACAGCCATTGAAGCAGGACATTCTCCCCAAGCATGGTTGGATACCATAAAAAGCTAAAATGTTACGCTCAGGATGCGAGGCTAAGCACTGCACTCAGGGTCAGCCACTTTGGACCCAGAGAAGAGCAAGTCTGATTGCATGCAGGTTGATACCCCAGGTCCCGCCTCTGAGAAAAAAGTATCGGACTGGTCTGATGCTCTTTGGGTGGATGACACCTAAATGAACATCGGTACAAAGTCCCAATTTATTTCTAATATCAGAGATCAGACCTCTACTCTTGCCTGATGCGTCTAAAACAAAAAGGGGGAACTGTAGCGAGCTGCGGAATGCTGTGCCTTAAAGATGGAGCTGGTTTCCACCTTCCACCTTCCTGATGGTGAGTGCTCTCTGTCCCGAACAATTCCACATTTGGCTAAGGCTGAGGATCTGGCTTGCTTCCATGTATGTGGACCTATCTGCATTGCCCACATGGCATGCCTGGGTTGGCTACCCAGAGGCTATTTAAGCTGTGGGCTGGCTTTCCCCAGGGTAAGATGATTGTTCAAGGTTCCTGAATAAACTGCATTGAAAAAAAAAAGATAAAAAAATAAATAAATAAAGAAAGAAAGAAAGAAAGAAAGAAAGAAAGAAAGAAAAAGAAGAAATTCCAGACAACTCATTCAAGCAACTTAATGGCTCACTTAAAAACCCTAGAAAAAAAGAAGCAGACACACCAAAAAGGAGTAGACAGCTGGAAATAATCAAACTCAGGGCTAAAATCAATCAGTTAGAAACAAATAAAACAATTCAAAGAATCAATGAAACCAAGAGCTGGTTCTTTGAGAATATCAGCAAGATAGACAAATTCTTAGCCAAGCTAACTAAAAGGGAGAGAGACACCATCCAAATCAACAAAATCAGAAATGAAAAGAGAGACATAATCACGACACTGAGGAAATCCAAACAATCATTAGGACTTACTTCAAAAGTCTATATGCCACAAAATTTGAAAATTTAAATGAAATGGACAATTTTCTTGATCAATTTGACTTACCAAAGCTGAATCAGGACCAGGTAAATCAATTAAATAGTCCTATATACCCTAAGGAAATAGAAGAGGTAAATGAAAGTCTCCCATCCAAAAAAAGCCCAGGACCAGATGGTTTCAGCTCAGAATTCTACCAGACCTTCAAAGAAGAGCTAACTCTAGTTCTCTTCAAACTATTCCACAAAATAGAAATAGAAAGAACATTTTCAAACTCATTCTTTGAAGCCATAGTCACCTTGGTACCTAAACCTCACAAAGACCCAATAAAGAAAGAGAATTTCAGGCCAATCTCCCTTATGAACATTGATGCAAAAATACTCAACAAAATACTTGCAAATCAAATACAAGAACACATCAAAGATATCATCCACTATGTTCAAGTAGACTTCATCCAATGTATGCAGGGGTGGTTCAATATACAGAAATCCATCAATGTGATCCACCATATTAACAAACTGAAAGAGAAAAAAAACACATGATAATCTCCCTAGATACTGAAAAAGCATTTGACAAAATCCAACATCTATTCATGTTTAAAGTATTGGAGAGACCAGAGATACAAGGCACATATCTAAACATAGTAAAGGAGATATACAGCAAGCCTATAGCCAACATCAAACTGAATGGAGAGAAACTTAAAGCAATCCCACTGAAATCAGGGACAAGACAAGGCTGCCCACTCTCTCCATATCTCTTCAACATAGTTCTGGAAGTCCTTGCTAGAGCAATAAGAGAGTTGAAGGAGTTCAAGCAGATACAAATTGGAAAGGAAGAAGTCAAATTATCACTATTTGCAGATGATATGATAGTATAGGTGAGTGACCCCAAAAACTCCACCAGGGAACTCCTACAGCTGATAAACACCTTCAGCAAAGTGGCCTGATACAAAATTAACTCAAAAAATATCAGTAGCCCTCCTGCATACAAAAGACAAAAGGGCTGAGAAAGAAATTAGGGAAACAACACCCTTCATAATAGCCACAAATGACATAAAGTACCTTAGTGTAACCCTAACCAAGCAAGTCAAAGACTTTTATGAAAAAAAAAAAAATTCAAGTCTCTGAAGAAAGAATTAGAACAAGATATCAGAAGATTGGAAGATCTCCCATGCTCATGGCTTGGCAGGATTATCATAGTAAAAATGGCCATCTTACCAAAAGCAATCTACAGATTCAATGCAATTCCCATCAAATTACCAACACAATTCTTTACAGATCTGGAAAGAAAAATTCTCAACTTCATATGGAATAACAAGAAACCCAGAATTGCTAAAACAATCCTCTACAATAAAAGATCTTCTGGAGGTATCTCCATCCCTGATCTTAAAATGTACTATAGAGCAAGTTATAAAAACTGCATGGTACTGGCATAGAAACAGAATGGTGGATCAATTGAACAGAACAGAAGACCCAGAAATAAACCCACACAATTATGGACACCTGATCTTTGACAAAGAGGCCAAAAAGATGGAAAAAAGATAGCATCTTCAACAAATGGTGCTGGTCCAACTGGATGTCTACATGTAGAAAAATGAAAATAGATCCATACTTATCACCCTGCACAAAACTAAAGTCCAAGTGGATCAAAGACCTCAACATAAAACCAGACACATTAAATCGGGTAGAAGAAAAAGTGGGGAAGAACCTTGAACTCATTGGCACAGGAGACAACTTCCTGAACAGAACACCAACAGCACAGGCTCTAAGAGCAACAATCAATAAATGGGGCCTCATGAAACTGAAAAGCTTTTGCAAAGCAAAGGACACCGTCATCAAAACAAAGTGACTGCCTACAGATTGGGAAAGAATCTTTACCAAACCTTTATGTGACAGAGGGCTAATATCCAGTATATATAAAGAACCAAAGAAGCTGAAAAGCAGCAAACCGAGTCATCCAATTAAAAAAATGGGGGACAGAGCTAAAGAAAAAATTCTCTGTAGAGGAATATCAAATGACAGAGAAATACTTAAAGGAATGCTCAATGTCATTAGCCATTAGGGAAATGCAAATCAAAACGACCCTGAGATTTCACCTTACACCCATCAGAATGGCCAAGATGAAAAACTCATGTTCCAACACATGTTGGAGAGGTTGTGGAGAAAGGGGAACCCTCCTCCACTGCTGGTGGGAATGTAAACTTGTACAACCACTCTGGAAATCAATCTGGCACTTTCTCAGACAACTAGGAATAGTGCTTCCTCAAGATCCAGCCATACCACTCCTAGGCCTATATCCAAAAGAGGCTCAAGTACACAATAAGGACATTTGTTCAATCATGTTTGTAGCAACTTTATTTGTAATAGCCAGAAGCTGGAAATAGTACCTCACCTGAAGAATGGATGCAGAAATTGTTGTACAATGGAGTATTACTCTGCAATGAAAAATAAGGAAATCATGAAATTTTCGGGTATATGGTGGGACCTGGAAAGGATCATCCTGAGTGAGCTGTCCCAGAAGTAGAAAGACACACATGGTATATACTCACTCATATAGACATATAACATAGGATAAACCTACTAAAATCTGTACATCTAAAGAAACTAATCAAGAGAGAGGACCCTGACTAAAACACTCAATCCCCATCCTGAAAGGCAAAGAGGATGGACATCAGAAGAAGAAGAAAACAGGAAACAAGTTAGGAACCTGCCACAGAGGGCCTCTGAAAGGCTCTGCCCTGCAGACTATCAAAGCAGACGCTGAGACTTATGGCCAACTGTTGGGAAGAGTGCATGGAATCTTATGTAAGAAGTGGGAAATAGTAAGGTCTGGAGGGGACAGCAACCCCACAAGGAGAGCAACAGAACCAGAAAATTTGAACACAAGGGTCTTCCCAGTGACTCATACTTCAACCAAGTAGCATGCATGGAGATAACCTAGAACCCCTGCACAGATGTAGTCCATGGCATTTTAGTGTCCAAATGGGTCACATAGTATTGGGAAGAGGGACTGTCTCTGACATAATCTGATTGGCCTGCTCTTTGATCACCTCCCCCTGAGGGGGGAGCAGCCTTACCAGGCCACAGAAGATGACAATGCAGCCACTCTTGATGTGATCTCATCGACTAAAATCAGAAGGAAGGAGAAGAGGACCTCCCTTATCAGTGGACTTGGGGAGGGGCATGTGTGAAGGGGGAGGGAGGACGGGACCAAGAGGGGAGGAGGGAGAGGTTTATGGGGGGATACAAAGTGAATAAAGTGTAATTAAAAAAAAATACTATGGGTCACCAGACCTTAACTTTATTGAAAAAAAAAATACAACTCTATATATTTACCTTTTTTTTTTCTTTGATGTTGTCCTGCTAAACTTTAGTGACTGAAAGACACACTCATCACCCTTGCCACTTGTAGTGCTTTGAATAAAAATGGCCTCCAGAGGCTCATAGACTTGAATGCTTTATCACTTTATTAGAAGGTGCAGTATTTTGGGAGGAAGTCTGTCTCTGGAGGTGGGCTTTGAGAGTCTCAGTCCCAGTGCCCAGTGTTACACTCTTCCTGCTTCCTGCACATCCAGAGGTACAACTCTCATTTCCTCTTCAGCACCGTGTCTGACTGCATCCTGCCATGTTTCCTACCATCTGACAATGGACTAAACCTCTGAATGTAAGACAGCCCCAATTAAATGTTTCCTTTATAAGAGTTTTCATGGCCATGGTGTCACCGACTAAAACACCATTTTATACTGCTAGCTAGGTAGGTGGTCAATAGGTTGGTAGACTGACATAGTTTCATTTGTTTGTGTACATGTATGCCACATGGATGCTGGTGTTCAAAGACTCCAAAGGAGCCTCAGATCCCCTGGAGCTGGAACTGTGAACCACTCAGTGTGGGTGCTGGCAACCAAACATGGGGCCTTTTCAAGAGCAGCAAGCAATCCTAACCACAGAGCCGTCACTCCAGCCCTCTTCCTTATCTTTCTATCATAGCACCATTTATACTTCATAATGAAAGTCCAATAAATAGCTCTTCAATGAAATATGAACTTAAAATATTGAACATTTTAATATATAATATTTATATGGTTGAATATGGGAAATTTTAAATTAGTATATAAGTAAGAGTCAACATGTTGACCCTATAGTAGGAAATGGATAGAATGAGTAAGGACAAAAAGAGCAAAAGACAAATTCAAACTTCAGCTTCCAAGCCTGTGAAGTAGCACAATAACAAAGAAAGGTGACCTACCTTAAAGGCACAGCTCGCCTGACAGCAAAAGGCAGAGGGGGATGACAGGTGCGTCCAATGACATAAGGGCTGAAGAGTTCCTGAGGCATTGAGTGAGCATCTAAAATGAATGTGATGCTTGATGGGCTTGATATTCTTTGGAAACCTTTGGGAAAACATTTCAAATAGTTTGCTTTCCAGGCCTTTTTCTTGGTAAAGTAAAGAGCGGGAACATGTCACCAGAAGTCCAAGCAGCTACCTCCCTCGGCAGCTAATTCAATCTCTATTCATAGAATGGGCATGTTCCTGAGCCTTACCAATTTATGTTTCTTTTATTCTCAGAACACATATCAGCCCTGCTAGTCTCAGTTCGTGTGCTTGACATATTTCAGTGTGATATTGTGAAATAAAGGAGCCTTTCTCTCCCTGTGCACTCAAGTTTGCTCATGGGAGTTCTTACATTGCAAACTTATGCATCCAATCCAAAGGTTGTGTCCACAGACCCTGGGTTTTTGTGTGCACTCACTACCCATTTACAATAATGAGGAATGACAGCTCCCCCTGCTAATATCGCTCGTTCTAAAGAATTCATAAAAAATAACTAAGGGCTATCACATCCTTTTGAATATTTTATCCCCCCGTGTAAATTTCCTAATATATGGCAAGACCTGGGTGGGTTATCACCATTTTGTAATTTCTTAAGTATAACTTTGGCTTAATGAAAATAATTCAAGTCTTTATCATCTGCCAGCTTGAAATGAAAGATGTTAAAAATAAAAACATTCTTACTAAGTACATGGTATAAGTTATCATTGCAACGTTCTTTTTAAATTTATGAATGATAAAACAAGAAGTACAATAGGATTCCAAAATTCTTTAAATGGCTTTAAACACAATATTTTGTCTTCTTTGTTTTTAAATAAGAAATCTGAAACCAGTGTCTACCCTAGGCATATCTGATAAGATTTCTCTTAGCTGTATCAAATAAATTTCTGCATATTTCTTCAGACACGGCTTGTGTTACTTTTCATATACCTCAATTCGTGTTTACATTAACTTTTAAATATATGAACATCATGTAGTCTAATGACACTGAAGTACAGTACATGGCTTTGTCCTTATAACCCTCTTGGTTCTCTTATCTGGGCCTTGATTTCTGGAATCTTAATTCTCTACTGTAGAGAACCTTTATGATCAGTTCCTGTGCTAAGAATGGATGGTGAATTTACAGTAGAACGGGAAAAAGTATGTGTTTTACTCTGGAATTTCATGGTTCTTAGCACTGATCATCATCTTCACTGAGATAATTATTCTCTAAAGATGCAAGAAATTTGTGACCCATTCTTCCCATTTCTTTTTTTTTTCAAATCAAGTTAATTTATTGCTTGTTTTTCAACAGGTTTTGCAATACATTTGACGTAGCCATGCAAGACTGTATAGGCATTTCCTTTTTGTAAGTTGTTCACATCCAATTTTTAAAAACAAACATTTATTGCAACTGGAAAAAAAAACAAAAGAAAAAAAAACATACCATAGACAGGAAAATACAGATACACTCAATGCTTCTGCTTAAAGGAAAACTATTAGTGACTCTTTTGAATACATCACAAAACGAGTAATATTATCACATTTCTACAGGTATTGGAGGAGCAGAGCTGCTGCCCTCACCTGGATTTCATCTGGATGCTCAGAAAGCTACCAATCTTCCCATTTCTTAATCTGTAAACACAATGGTCTGTGACTCCTAGGCCAAATCAGAGGAAATCAGTAAGTAAGCCTGTCATCCCACTGCAGGAGACAAAACATTGTTTTACATAAATAAGATTTGAGGATGCAATGTCATCTAGCAGTATATAAGGAATGCTAATACCACATTAAACTCTGTTCTTAATTGACTATACTTAGATCTCTCTCTCTCTCTCTCTCTCTCTCTCTCTCTCTCACTCTCTGTGGGTGTGTGTAATAATAATCAATGAAAAGTAAGAAGCCATGAATTTAAAAGAGAACAAGGAGAGGGTACATGGAAAAAATTTTAAAGGAATAAGGTAAGGGAGACATTTTATATGATAATCTCAAAAAATAAAAATTACAAAACACTATCCTTTTATGTATTTATCTACTTTCTTTATTTTTCACTCATGGCATGTTGCATGTGTTGATAAAAAGAGATTGTCCTGGCTAATAAATATCCTGTATAAAGACACCAAAGAGTCTAACTTCAAATCTTTATTTTATACATTGGTTGGCTTTCTTATGGCTTTCAAAATGTCACTGTGAACTTTTTCCAAATTTCATAAGTTTCATGTAATTTCTGCAAAATTTGTCTCATTGGAGTCCTTAATGTCCAGATTCAACAACAAATTGGGAAGTGAAAGCATCAGCAAACACCTGCAAACCCACACTGAATCCAGCTTTTCTTGATGAGCTTTCTGCTCCATCTCAGTATGTTTTCATGATCTGCTCAATACTCATAAAGCTCACAACTCTATCAGTCATCTCGTCATTAAAAAATAGTAAGAAATATACGACCTTATGTTTATCTCAAATGTTAATGTCACATTTAATTAAATAGATAAGAAATTATATCTGATTCTATGTTTTATATTAAAAATTCTTATCTAAGTCATGGTGATAAAAGAAAATAACATGTTTTTTTCTGGTTACTGCACCATGCTCATTTAATTGAGACTGACTCTAAGTACTGTGTTCCCATGCTCACCCTTAGAGAAATAGAGGTAAAGTTCATTTGACATTACAGAAAATGGCCAATTATATCATTTAAAAAATGATCAAATAAACAAAACTAGTACCCAGAAGAGACCAGCACAAGAAGCAAGATGTTGGCACTAAAGTGAAGTCATAGATGGTGTTTGTTCATTTTGGTCCTAGTTTGCAAGGGTTTTAAGATTCATCTTCATTTGTCATTATCACTTTCTTGAACACATAACAAAAGCATTTAGACCTCAAAATATAGACCTAACTCTTGATAATGATGCAAAAATAGGTTTGAATTTTTGAAATTACAATCAAAAGGATGGGATGATAATATTTGTGATAGATTTTAAAATTTGAAAGTCAGACCCTGGTCCCAAAGAAAGAGACACCTTAGGCTCCTTTTAGTCATATAGGCCGAGCATCCTTCTAGCATCATATGATCCAAATGTTGCTGAAAACAGTGGTTTTGCCAACTCACTCTAGAGGACCATATCAGGACTCGCTCCAATTGCAGAGACAAATCTAGCCCACTTTCTTCTTATTTTATACCAAGCCTGCATTTGGGGCACTGCTGGGATGGCTCTTCCTGCTTCCTACCTGCCATGACCAGAGGGATGGGTGGTGATGCCAATACTGAGACATATGTGCTCACCCTGAAGGAATGCAGTCCTTATCACTAGTCTCCATTAAAATAAAATAATCTAAAACATTTCTTACTAAGTGACTGATTAAGCTTTCCACAAGCCACAGTATATAATAAGCATTCAAAGAAATCAACTTCTTCTTGTGGGATATAATCAAGTATAGAAATTCAAATTTTCTCAAATTCAAATTTAATACAATGAGAGAAACCCACTTGCCTATCCTGAATAGGTCTTCCTCACTGCCATCATATCCTTAAGACTAAAGTATAGTGTGTAGGTTAGACAGCTACTGGATGAGAGAAACATTGTGGAGCATGTTATGACCATATGATATAAATATTTCATTAATTTTTGACATTTGGAAAGTAAAATGAAGTGAATGTGACTTGATATTTTAAAAAAATAAGGCATGAAATTGGATACAACAGGTTTTTCCATGATTGTTTTGGAAAGGAAGAAGTATGCCTGAGGTGCAGACTCTGTGTGTGTGTGTGTGTGTGTGTGTGTGTGTGTATGTGTGTTTATATAACATTTCTATTTTTAACTTTTTAATGTAGGTTAAAACTGCATATTTTCTCACTTATTCATGCTTGTTAAATGCATATGCTCTCGAATACCAATGATATGTTTATGCAGTTTAAGAAGAGATGTGTTCAGACTTACAAATAGGTAGAGAGCAAGGAAAAATGTTCCTGTAACTCATTCTAGTTTGTTAAACTTAAGTTTAAAAAAAGGAATAAATGTTCATACTTTATAACCAAAACAATTCAGTTTGATAAAATCTTATTTCCTGAGCTGACCTTGAGTGATTATTGTTTTTCTTGAAAATAAAAATAAAAATAATAATAGTCACTTGATATATCTGAGAATCATCAAGTGTTTGCAGACTCTTTGAACATGTAATATAAATATGTGAACTGGGAAACAGCAGATGTATGTGTCATACAGAGTTCATTATAAAAAAAAACAGTCCTGAAGAAGGGAGGGAGAAAGAAAAGGAGAGAGGAAGAGAAAGAGAGAGAAAGAATTGTATATCATTAACTCACATAAAAATGTAAAAATATATATTTTTTCTGAGCTGGAAATGTAGTTTGGTGGAAAAGCACTTGACTAAGATGTATAAGGGCCTTGATTTCAATCTCCACCACCACCACACACAACAAAAATATTTTTTGACTTATTTATGTGATCCCATATCATTTAATCTACACACACAAACATACATATGCAAAACTCGTATAATTTCAATGTGATTAAATATTTAAAGCATTTATTGAATAGATACAGAATTCACAAGAATCTGTATCTATTCAGAATTATTGAACTAGAATTTCAGGAACCTTCAAAATAAAAATATTTACAATAGATGCAGGTTCTTGTGACTCTCTAAGTATGGTGCCATCTACTTCAGAATGAACGGAGGTAAAGCGACGCTGTCGTGTGCAGTGAACTAAAGGTCCTCATCCTTGGAAGCGTTCCCAGCTTACTCTGTCACAGTTGACTAACAGTGGGGAACGTTGCCTACCATGCTATTTGCTGAACACTGTCCGTGATTTAATATTGAAATAAATGTATGGATCGTGATTTCTGCACGAGCTGAGAGGCAAGAAGAAATGTCTGTTTACCCCAGATAGAGGAAAGACTACAGATGAAAGTAACAAATTCACTACTTGATAAAAATTCCAACTTGGTAAAACAAATGTTTATTGGGAAAAGTTACTGAGCGTAGGTGAGAGGTAACTCAGAGGTGTAAGGATGACACAAATGTACTACTTCACTAAAAATCCTATGCCAGCATGATCAACATCTCACAAAACCTGTGTCCTCCATCTCCCTACATGACTTGCCTGCTCTCTAAGTCTACTCTCCCCAGGGATGAGTACTGCTCATATAACCTTGGATGGGGACCCTTAAGTTTTAGAAACTTCTTGAGATATGTGAGGTTTTTGCCTTTTGATTCTTATAAGCTTTGTATACTTTCTGAATTTTAATGAGTCTCCATACAGGATAAAAATTGTTATAAAACAGAAGACATCTCTGAGTCCCATGGAATCATAAAAAACTCTTCACCTGTATTTATCACAAGTTCTAATCTATAAAATTAGATCATGAATAAGAAAAGAAAACAAAACAAAACAACCCCCCCCAAAAAAATGCTAACTTCTGTTGAACTTTTTGAGTTTCTAGAGTCACTCCTTTCTGCAAAATACTGAAAATTTGTGTTACAACCAAATTCCTTTTGAACTCTAACCCCACAGGGTGATGGTGTCATCTCTGAAAGCTTATTAGGTCACAATGGTATAACTCTTGTGAATTACATTGATGCTCTTGTAAAAGGGCATTTAGAAGCTAACTGTTTCCTTCTACCATATAAGAACACAAGGGTAAAATATGCAACAGCAAGCCAGAAAGCGGACCCTTATCAAACATTGCGTAGACTAGGTCTTAATATTGGACCTCTCACATGCCAAGAATTTTGATATGTATATTTCTGTAGTTTATGAACTACTTACTCTCTCATGTTTGTTAGAACGAACAAACTAAAAATGTATTCTCTCATTTTTCTCCTGTTACTCTGAGTATTGTAAATACTCAATGAACACTTATGCAAATACTCAGTCGGTTTATCTGCACATACAGCAGATCTTGTATGAAAATGACTGAGGAAAGATAGTGAAATCTCATCATATGGAGACTGATTCTTCTTACTGAGTTGAAGGGGGTGAAAAGCTAAATAAAGTCATCATTAAATTTAACATGTGTATTGAGGGAGACTTGGAGTATCACTGTGATTCAGAAATTATGGATTGACATTGGTCAGGAAGTTGAACCATAACAATAGGAGTGCAAAGAGCACTACGCTCTCTTTAGGGATCATTTATAGCACTGAAGATTGTAAAAGGCAAACTAGCAGAAATAGGTGGCTTTATCAAGAGCTGCATCCGTCGTGGAATGCAGATAAGAAGTATACAGTGAATACAGCAGTACTCCATTAGTGCAATTCCTTTTAAATAGATGTGTAGGAATGAGAGGGCTTTTCTTTTTCACCTTTATTTGACTTTTTTATTGTTACTGAGCCAATGATAAAAGTCAAAAACTTCAGTAGTAGGGTAATACATACATGTATACATACATACATACATACATACATACATGTACAACAACCAAAGATTTCACAGACAAAAATGTTAATGGTCCAGGAAACTAGCAAAGGAAAACCTCAAAATGCTGTGCTGCCAGCATTCTAAACTGGCTATAGGTGGTTGAAAGGACATGGGGTATGTTTGTTTTGAGCCTGCACAGCTGGAATTATCCTACACAGAAACTCTGCCAACAACCTCAACAAAGAGATTTAAGAGTGGGCCAGTTCATGGGTAACCTTAGTACATTCCAAAAGGTCCTAAGATTATTTTTAATAAGGAAATCAGAAGAAGGAAACAGTCCAAGCTCTGGAGATGAACCACACACAAAAAAACATCAAAGATAAAACAAAAGATCACAGGTTTATGGTGTGGGGTGCAAGGGGCATGGGTTAAAGGCATATGAGTGCTGTTGCCCTCATAGTCTAGAAAAGAGCTCTGAATCCCAGGGCTAGAATTACACATGGTTGTGAGTTGCCCAGCTTAAGATCTTGGAATCGAACTTGTGTCCTCTATAAGATCAGAGCAATCTCTCCAGAGCTGTGTTCATAAGTCTTTCAGACTCTAAACCCACCAATATCATAGGTAATCCTAGATACAACAACCCAGGTGAAATATGGCAAAGGGTGTTAGTGAAAATTGGAATAATCTTAAAAGAACAAAAAGTAGGAAAGAGCTGGGGATAAGAACAACTTAAGAACAAATGTCCCTGTTGTGTACTTGAGCATATTTTGGATATAGGCCTAGGAGTGATATAGCTGGATCGTGAGGAAGCACCATTCCTAATTGTCTGAGAAAGCTCCAGATTGACTTCCAAAGTAGTTGCACAAGTACACATTCCCACCAGCAGTGGAGGAGGGCTCCCCTTTCTCCACAACCTCTCCAACACGTGTTGTCACTTGAGTTTTTGATCTAAGCCATTCTGATGGGTGTGAGGTGATATTTCAGGGTCATTTTGATTTGCATTTCCCTGATGGCTAAGAATGTTGATCATTTCTTTAAGCATTTGATATTCCTCTACAGAGAATTCTCTGTTTAGCTACGTATCCCCATTTGTTAATTGGATTGCTTGATTTGGTGCTTTATTTTAATATTAATTTTATTCCTTTTTTGCTTTCTTTTTTATTTTTTATTAATTACAGTTTATTCACTTTGTATCCCAGCTGTAGTGCCCTTCACCATCCCCTCCCAAACCCATCCTCCCTCCCTCTTCTTCTACTATGCCCCTCCCCCAGTCCAATGATAGGGGAGGTCCTCCTCCCCTTCCATCTGACCATGGTCTAGCAGGTCTCATCAGGACTGGCTTCATTGTCTTCCTCTGTTCACTGGTAAAGCTGCTCCCCCATCATGTGGAGTTGATCCAAGAGCCAGAGACGGTCCCTGGATCTATTATTGGGGAACCCTCTTGGATACATACATATATATATATATATGTATGTATATATATATATATATATATATACATATATATATATATATAACTGAACAACAACAACAAAAGAACAACTTAAGAAAGAAGATTTCATTTTGTTGTTTGTCTGGAGTCCTCTAGATTTAATAAACATGACAGGCGAAGAGGGGTGCTAGAGAGGAAACCCTGTGAACAGCAAACAATAAACTCCGAGGTAATTACTCTGTTTTTAAAATGAAGAAAAAATTTAATCCAAATTTGCAACACAAAGCCCTCCACAGACATGAGCTGGAACCTTGGAGTATTAGAACCTTACAATAGGTCTCTAAGTAGAATATACTGAGGACAAAACCTCAGCTGGACATACTGTTTGGAGTAGAACTCCAAGGGTATCAGCTGATGCAAGTTAATCTTGTTAAAAGCACATGGGAAGAAAAAATGTCCCTATGTCTGCAGAGCTGGAAGTCAGGACCGTGTCAGCAAAGTGCTCAAGGCATGAGGAAAGTTCCAGAGTTTTTGACAAGAGGGTAAAAGGGCAGCATTTATAATGAAAAATGCAAAAAATGATGTTGTAGTTTTCAATAGTTTTTGCACAAATCTAGATCTGGTAGGAGGCTTGCATGCTTGCGGAGAATCACATCTGATATCTCAAATAGAGGAGTGAAATGAAAACTGAACTAATGGGCTTTAAATATTAATAGGAGGGTGATGAAACCTGAACCCGTCTTCTTAAATCCTTCAGCTAACTTTCCAAATGCTACATATTAGATGAAGTGAAGAGTATTATAGATGACACTTCTGTTTTTCCCTTTGTTGAGATATATATTTTAATTTCAAGTGAATAAACAGTAATACACCATAAATTCTTATATTAACATTTACCAAAGTAGTCACCCAGAAAACCCACTTTTTGTGACAAGGTACAGAAGGCATGGTCACATTTAAATCAATGAGAACTAAAGAGAAATTATCTCTATGAATAATAATAGACATTATTACATCCTGGTCTTAGTATTTATATTATATTTTCCTGATATTTATTGCAGTATTGCACATTACAATTACTACGTGGTGAACTGTTATAGCACAGACATGAAAGCAAAACCAATTCAAAGAAAGCAAACTACAAGAGTAAAACTGTTCGACAGTTAACAGTTCAAGCAAAGTCATCAAAGGGATAGTTTTCTTATATTTTATGATATAAAGAAAATAAGATTTACTAAAATCTATTGGTGGTTTATTTTCAGGAGATTTCCAAATTTGCAAGTTATTTGGTCAACTTTCACTTGGAATGTCATCAAATGTGGCTCCAAGCTAGATTGGTATCTTTAGCTACTCTCATCATTTGTCAGTATCTCCTCCAACTTGTGGTCTCTCACCCATGGAGCCTCAAACTCCTTGTCCATATAACCACAGTTTAAGACAAACAGACACAGTAGGGGACTGTACAGGAGAATTCTTCTGAGAAAGCTACGAACTGGCACACGCCTCCCGTTAACTTGTTGCATCTATTCCATCATCACTCAATCTGAGTCAGACACAGGGATTTAAGCAGTTGTTAGCAGAACACCTTTGTCCTGAATCATTTCTTCATTGCGGAAGTGGGGACACATGTGTTTCCAGTGCACATAATTATCCCTATTTACAACTGCTAGGAGTTGACTCTCAGGTTGGGCATGCTAAAATTGAGATTTCAATTATTTTCTGTTTCCTTGGTCAGTCCTTCCTTCTGATGCAGGAACCTATGGGTACAAATGAGTAACAATAATGTCAGTCTAAAATTCTAGTCATGTCCAACTCGTGGTCCAGAGGCTCTGCACCCCACCTATTCCTCAAACCCCGGCTGTCTCTCAATATCTCCTTATTCGCTAGCATTATTATAACAATCTCAATGTACACAGGTGCTTAAAACACAACACCTGCTGTTATTCGGATACCAGCAGCCCGTTCCATATGTGTGCATTCTTATCCAGGCTGCCTGCATATTTCCATAGCTATTGTGATTATATTCAACTTGCCAACTGCCTTTGTTCCCTATTTTTAAATCCTGTTTTCTGTCCAAGTGTTCCTTACAACATGAGGAGCTACCTCACTACCTTAATGCATTAAGGACTGCACCGCCAAAGAAAGTTCTTACATTGACAGATGCACTAGTTTTACTATTTAAGAGATCTAGGTAGCAGCAAGTTACCCCAAGCATAATCATCTGTCATGACTTTGCATGAGGAGCTACCTCACTACCTTAATGCATTAGTCTGAAGTGGAAGTTTCAAGTTTGTTTGAAGACTTGCTTTTGTCATGTGGTGTTTTGCTGCAAGCTGAACAGGTGATGTTTTGCTGGAGGCTGGCTTGTGGGAGGACATGTGATGTTTTGCTGTGAGCTCTCTCATGTGAGGGGCGTGGTTTTGGCCAGCTGAGGATATCCGTGGGTGGACTTAAAGGAGAGGAGATATATAAAAGCCCATGCACAGGGAGACATCCCTTTTTGTTGGTTCATTGCTTAGTTTTAGTTGTTTGCAAAGCCTTCAAACTATTTTCCAAACAAAATATAATAATTTGCATAATCACCAACAGCTATACAAGGACTCCTGTCCCTCAATCAGCATGTTTTATTCATTGATAGTTGCCATTCTCACAGGTTGAATGAACCATGGTGGTGATTTAAGTTTCTGTGATGAATAATGATATTGGTCACATTTCAGTGACCTTATTTTCATATACCAGTTGACCATTAATGTAGTATCTTTGGATAAATGGTAACTTTGTTTCTTTGCTCATCTTTCTATGAAGCTATTTAGTATTTTACTGTTGAATTGCAGATCTACGCTTGTACCACCTGGCTGCATTTCCCCTTATTCAATCACTTTTCTCTTCACTGTGATCATCACATCAATGGCCTTCCCAAACCTTTCTGTTTGATATATTACAATGTGGCTAAATTTTGCTTGTTTCCTATGCTTTCTTCTAGTAGTTTTATAGTTTCATAACTTACATTACCTTCTTTATGTCAAGTGGATTATGGTTTAAGTTATGAGAAAAGGTTCACTTACTTCTTCTTTAGACATCCAGGTGTCACAACCTCCCTTACCAAAAGAGCATGTCTTTTCTTCTTTGTACCTTCTTCACACTGTTAAAGAAATTTATTTGGCTATAATTGGATTTATTTTTGGATCGACATTGCTGTGCTGATCTTCATGCTTTGACACTTGACTTCACAGAGAAAACCATTCCAAAGAACTTCTCAGGGCAATCCAACTGAGTCTTGCTGCTTTTGATGACTTGTCTTGCTGATTCACCTTGCTGCTTGATTTTGGCCTTTGGACTGGACTGGTGGTATCCAGGTGACTGAGTGTGGTAATCCCCTAAACATCCATGGACCCTAATAAGCAGGAAGTAGATAAAATAGGTCTACAGCCCTTTTCCCTACTAATTTCCTAACTTAGGTCAGGGGTTGTAAAGGAGTTAAAGTTCTTTAAAAACCCCTAAATAAAGTAGGTTTGGTGGGAAATCTAAGCCTACAACAGTCTTACAAGATTTAGACACATGGTGTCATGGACCTGCTACATGGTGTTCCTGGAGCACTCAGAATGCTTTCTTTCTATGCCAAGAGCTTTTTATAATTTTTCTGACTATTTTATTTCAAACAACTATTTTATTTCTTAAGTGTATTTTAAGCAGGTATTTGTTCATCTGTTTAGTGTGTATTTGTGGTGTGTGGTGTTTGGGGGTGGGGGATACTGAATGTACCATGATTTGCAGTTGGAGGTCAGAGGACAACTTGTGGGAGTTAGTTCTTTCCTTCTACCATGTGGGTCAGAGGTTCAAACTCAAGTTGTCACACTTCTCAGCAAGTGTCCTTACCCAATGACCCATCTTACCAGCTCCCATCTGAGAACATTACGTAATAAACTATTTTATGTTTTTATACATTGAAAATACCAAACTGAAACACTGGCAATAAATTTCAGCTGTTTTGTTACATAATTCATGGCTACATTTTTGTAACCTGGTTTTCACTATGTCTATGTCATTGGGCATTGTTTAGTTTTTTTTAATCGAATATGTTGGACTTGCATCAGGGTTTTAGATTGCATTATTATTACTATTATTATTAGGATTCTTTTTAGTTTCTAACATACCCTATATGAATCTATCAAATAAGATCTCTGCTAAAACTTTTTATTCCCTTCTCCTCCATCCTTGCAATTCTAATGACCTTAACACCAAAATTAGCTACTGTGAGCCCCCTCCCCTCCCCCATTATAAGATTGTATCTATGACAGAGTGTGCACAACAGGTCGAGTCCCAGAGCAATGCTGTCAAATAGGAAGTGTTCCTTTAATGTGTGTAGACAGGTTTGCCAACAGCTCACTGTTGTGAAGTTCATATAATAACGACTGTACCCCAACAGCCTGGGCGTGTGCAGAAGGTTGGCACACATGAAACTATACAATTACATACTTTGACTCTGAGACTTCTTGGCATTCCATGCAGTCAAAAAAATGTAATGATTTGAGGATTTCAAACTCTGGGATCCCTGTAGTGAGTTTATTTCACAATATTAGCTCTTCTGATGAACTGTTTTCAATTTCCCATTCCGGTGTCTCAAAAGTATATAAGCTACTGTTAAAAAAAAAAAAAAAAGGAAAACATAAAATAAAAATTAAACTTTCATTATTCAAAAACACACTGTGGAGGTTTATATCAAAAGCTCCCTTTTAATTTTGTCTTTCACTGACGTTAGCCTGATTTATGCGAGCAACTGAGTTCTTTGAAGTCTGTATTCTGTTTGCATAATTGTCATAATGGAATAAATAAAATGATGTTTCCAAATTGTCAAAGATGTCCCAAATGTAAATCTTAGATATATCTGATAAACTCTCCTAGCAGGAATATCTCAGGAATGCTTACTCCACGTGTCGGGAGTGGGTCCTGTGAATGGATGATATCCTTCGTAGTCATAAAGCATTAGTGGTTCTTTTTATTCACAGCCTTAAAAACAGATATGCTGTAACTATACAGTTACATGTCTAACACTGACATGTACTGTGGAAAATTCATCTGTTTGTCCAGCTGCTGAGTTGAAAAGATTCTGAGAAACTTCCAGATATATGAAGTGAAACATAACTGAGACAGATGTTCTTATATCTATATAACACATACGTGAACATACGTGTACAAAGTTGTGCATATTATATACATAGTCCCAACAGCTAGGAACAAACTGTGGCTCAATTTCCAAAGTGTAACAGCCAATAAGATCCATAGCCCAATTAGGGTGTGAGGAATAAAGAGACAGCAGATCAGTTGGGATAGATATGAAAGAGTTCTTTTTTAAAGAACTTTTTATAGCCAGCAAAATATCACAATGAGTGACAGTGCTTAGGAAACAACCCTAATGACAATCACTAGGAGAAGAAGGGATGTTAAACATGCAGGGCAGAAATGTTTACCTGTTTTCTGTCAAGAAGGGTAAAAGCGGATGTAGTCAATAGCCTGATCATTGTGCTGCTCTTGGGGCCAGACCACACCCATTCTTAGGTGAGATGTCAATGTGGACTTTGTAGCTTAGTGACCTCTATAACCTAAATCACACCAGATTCTCCCCCCAGGCCCTTATGCTACAGAAGCTATTTTATGGAAGAAGTCACATTACTTTGGAAAAAAAGCTTCAATGAAATCGCACCTTAAGCTTTATTGTGATAATTATCACCTGGAAACTTTTTGTTCCCCAATTGCAGTAACTTAAATACACCTAAAATCAGTTGTCCAGGGTCAGATTCTAGAAATTTGAACCAACACTGGCCCCTAAGTTGTGTTGAACTGGATGTCCTTCTTGCCTCATTCAAATCATTACAATGCTGGCCTGAGTTTGCAAACTCCCACACACAATCTTTCTTTGAAACCTGCACCCACACACACACACACACACACACACACACACACAATCTGGTGTTGATCTGCAATCTCAACACTTCTCTGGTTGGTGAGATTTGAGGAAGACATATATATATATATATATATATATATATATATATATATATATATGAACAAGGCCAAAATCTCAGAAACACAGTTAAACTACAGCAAAAACAGGAGAGACCCTGCTACACCAAGGCAGAGTTGGTTCACCAAGCGCTGGTTCCCTAAGGTATCTTTTTTTTAATTGAATTTTATTTTATTAATTACACTTTATTCACTTTGTATCCCCCCATAATCCCCTCCCAGTTCGACCCTCCCTCTCCCTTCTTCACGCATGCCCCTCCCCAAGTCCACTGATAAGGGAAATCCTCCTCTCCTTCCTTCTGATCTTAGTCTATCAGATCTCATCAGGAGTGGCTGCAGTGTCTTCTTCTGTGGCCTGGGAAGGCTGCTCCCCCCTTAGGGGGAGGTGATCAAAGAGCAGGCCAATCAGATAATGTCAGAGGCAGTCCCTCTTCCCATTACTATGTAACCCACTTGGACACTAAACTGCCTTGTGCTACATCTGTGCAGGGGTTCTAGGTTATCTCCATGCATGGTACTTGATTGGAGTATGAGTCTCTGGAAAGACCCCTGTGTTCAAATTTTCTGGTTCTGTTGCTTTCCTTGTGGGATTCCTGTCCTCTCCAGTTCTTACTATTTCCCACTTTTTACATAAGATTCCGTGCACTCTTGACTAACAAGGACCACAGTTACCCCTCAGGTCTCTATGCCCTAAGGTATCTTTTGAGCTGAGAATAAAAGGTGTGATACATACACACTAACAGTAAATAAATAAATAAATAAATAAAACAAAGACAAAACCCTTTCAAATATCTTCAAAATATTTACAAAGGTAAACACCAAGTAGTTGCCTTCACAACTGTTCTTTGTTATATATAATTACTTTTATTTGCTTTCAAAAACTGAAAAGTAAAGCTTGATAGTACGGTGGTTGCTTGGCAGGCAGAAGCACTTGGATTTGATCCCCTACACTGCCTGGAGCATTTAATTAATTAATAATAAATTATTCAGAGAGCAGAGGTGACTTCTAAGATCATAAAGTAAATGGTGTGATCCTTAGACTCAAAACACATTGCTGTGTTTATTACAGCGTCTACTATGATGATTATCCTTATGTCTTGAAAATGTTGAATCAGAACACTTAACATGAAATTATACATTCAATACAACTAATAGCTCCATAAAATGTTTTCTAAGAAGTCTAACATCTTAATCCCTTAAGGTCTCTAAGCCTGAATATAAGATAGAGAGCTCTTTAATTCATTTTCAGTCATTAAACACACTAATTGTAAGCTTTGTATGTGTCAAACACCCAGCAGGATTCTGAAGATTAATTTATTTCAAAGACTTTACAGCCTTCCTGCTGTAAGGCAGAGTTAATGGCCTATGAAGTCATCCATTCCAAAAGGGTTCTGTATTCCTACTGTGTGTTGGATACTATGGTAGAAATGGTGAAAAGAATAAGTATTAATTCTTAGTCAATAGAACTCATTATCTAGATTATAGTGGGGAAAGTTGGATTTAAAAAGTAGTAACAGTCTAATTAGCATGAAATTATAGCATAAGAGAATAGTCTTGAAAGGACTAACCAGGTCTTGAGCAAGCATCAGAGTACTATAAAGGTAATGTACAGTGTTCTGTGACATTTCTATCCAGTGAAAATAAAACGTTCTCGTGGAAAGATCACTGCAGGCAGACAGGGTATCCATTGAGGTCTACCCTGTGCTGGATGGGGTGGTGAAGAATCCAGTTTTCTTTATACAGAAGAGTCCCTAGTAAGCAACTTACAAAGCCTTGGGATTTGCTTGGGGAACGTCATTGCTAACCACAGTGGATACACAGGTCACACCTCAGTTTACACTAATGCAGCAACTCATGAGGTGCCTCACGAGGAGGCTGCTGATGAACTGTATCACCGAAGTGACAGGAGGTGAGGTCCATGTATTCCTGAATTCCAGGTGTTGGGTAATGGGCTCTGAAAGCTAAACTCATTTGTCTAGAATCAGCTAGGCCTTAACAATGAGCTTTCAAAGAGGGGAGCACGCCCCCTTTTCCCTGCTTCTCTAAGCCAGGCAAGTGATTGGCAGATCCAGTAATGGCCTGGGCCTGGGCCTTGGGGGACTATTGTTATCAGCCCTAGCACTACTGTGAGCTCAGTCTTGGGCACCCTTGAAATACCCTGTTCCAAGAACAGTGTGCCTTGATTAGCTTCATGTTGAGTTCACACACACACACACACACACACACACACACACACACACACCCCAACAGTATACAACAGCTTCTTAATAACCTTGCTTGGCATAAGACACAGGGAATGCAAGCCTTCCTGAGCCTACCTGTTGTGTCTTTACTGTCTCTGATCCCCCGGAACTTCCTGCTCAGGACCCTGCCTCTGAAGAACGACCTGCTGGCCCAGATCTCTGAAGCTCTTACAAATTTCCCTGGTTGGCAGTTTCTGTGAGCGTTCCGGATATCAATAATCAGGCTCACATCTGATGGCAATAAAGTTCTACTTGAAACCCTCTCTGGCATCGAACTAGGCATGATCCTGTGACTGATTCTAAGTTATATACATTTCCTGAAGCAAACCATAATGTTGGGAAAATAGCTTTCAATAGAGTCATGAGAAATAGTCGTCTCGAGTAAAGAGCACAGCAATTGCTCATCTAATGCCTAATGCTCAGCCCTGAAAACATTCATATAAGTAACATTATATAGGTTGAGAAAGTTATACTTAGGAAAATATATGTATATACATATGTACATTGTATACATATATGCATGCAAGAAAAAGTAATGGAAAAAGAGATCATGAAGAAAAATGGAAAAATGCAATTATATTGTAGTCTCAATAGTTAAATTATACTAAATAATTTTTATAACTCAGAAATGTTTTGAACATTTTATTACTCAAATTAATTAAGAAAAAGTTTTTGAGTATCTTATTACTAAAAAATAATGTATCACTGAAAGGTAAAATTATATTATAATATCAAAGAAAAAGGTAAAATGTAATTATATTATCAAATGTAAGAATGAATGAATGAATGAATCAATCAATCAATCAATAAATAAATGGATAAATAATGGAATGATGGTGATTTGTGGAACTGCACACTCAAAACTGAAATTGTTTGCTAAAGTCTCATTTTCCTCTACCTTTTTACTGGTGTATTAATCGTAGTTGGTATCAAACATCTAGACATTTTTTGCCCACCTCCAAAGATAAACACTACAGCAAAAGGTATTGAGTGTGGGTGAAATTTAGATGTGGTTTATAAGTAGTTTTAACAAAAAAAAAAAAAAAGATGATCATGAGTGTAGAAATTATGATGATGAAATGGAGACTCTTGTGTCTTCTTTAACCAAACATAGAGAGGCTCTAAAGGGATCTCACATGATCACTTGATATTGTCACAAAAGACTGCCAGAACAACAAACATGTAGGAAATATACCCCCCACCCCCCCCACCCCGCACCCGATGACTGACTGCGGCCAGTGGTTACTGTGTGAAAATACTCGACATAGCCTTCCTCACTTCCACCTTTCCCAGGCTTTTTGAAATACACATGTAGTTCACTGCATTATGTGTGTTTTTCCTGAGTCTCTCCTAATCTCATATAAATACTGTTCTTTGAAGAATATCTGCCTAATTTCTAAGATTTAGGTTGATACAAGAAGAAGCAAAGGAGAAAGACCAAGTTTGCATAGCAATCACTCAAATATAAAACTTATGCATGGATGATCATGCATTTATATTCAGTTCGGGGTGAGCATGAACTGCTGTTATGACAACTGCTGTAACTTCTCCCTCGCAAGATTTGATTCTTCAGACCCTACAATGAACTACTTGTTCAGATGTAATTTAAGCTTTGAGTTGGAGCCGGTATAAAGAGTAGAGACAAAGGGAAGCAGAAAATATGGAATCAGAAAGGGAAAAGAGATCATGATTTTGTGGTCTATCATCACTTTGAGGGGGGAAAAAATTAAAGGAGGAAATTCAGTCTGCCATTACTCAAAAGGTGGCAAATATCTATCAAGTCACATGCTTAACTTTGACAGCCCCTGTACTATGATAGACACAATTTACTTCACACATTGAGTTTAATTGTTACCACAGAGTTACAAGTAAGTTAAACTCTGTCTACTGGCTAAGTGATAATAGTCAGCTTTCCAACTACTTAAATCAAAGCTCAGGGATTGCGTGAGAGTAAATAAGCATTTAGAAAAAGCATAACAATTTTTCTGGTTCCTATTTAAAAAAAATAGGCACAAATTTAAAATTCTGATATTTAAATTTGTACTGAAATGCTTAATAATCAGGATAAATAATGCTATAAATATGTGTAATTTTCAAAGTGAGCAGTGTTTGTGATAAATGGCTAGAAATTTTATAAAAGCGAGCCAATTCTTTGATGAATCACATCTAAAAATCTGATGAATTCAGAACCCTGCCATTCACAAAGTAACTTTGTAAATCTAGCCATATTGTCTTCACAATTATTCTTTAGAAAATTCTATAAACAGAATGCTACTGCCTTCACATTTTGTAGGGAAATTATGCGACATGTCTGAGTGCCCAAAAGAACAGAGCAGAGACGACACTGTGAGGAATAGCAGTGTATACAATTCAAGCTGCCTATGTGCCTGAGTGTATTACACACGTGCAGGCATGTCCCATTCAGGAATGAGAATGTTAATAACAGACTCCACATACAGCGGTGGTTTTGTGAGTTATAAAGGAGGGAAAAATTTCCCATTGCCTGGAAACACTATGGTGACCATAAAATCTCAACACAGGATATTCCTCATGTTTTTGCAGTAAATCTGCTGTAAATTAATCTCCTCTGTGGCCAGTTGTATAAAAGTACGGCCTAAAAGGGGCAGACAGCAGCACACACATACGTGGGGAGGAGAATAAGCACTAAACACTGTAGGCAGTAGTGCAGCAAGGGTAACAAACAACTATGTCACTGGTCAATATATTTTCACGGCTCGCTTTCTGTCGCTGTGACGCACACCAGCTTAGGGGACGAGGCGTTTATTCCAGTTACAGTCCAGCTTCAGCAGAAGCCAGGGTCAGAGCTCAAGGCAGAAAGCTGGAGACAGGAACTGAAGCAAAGGCCACAGAGGAATGCTGCTTACTTCCTCACTCCCCTGCCTGGTTCAGCCTACACACGGAGACCACTTGTCTGAGAACGGCATCTCCTGTAGTGGGCTGTGCCCTCCCACATCAATCAGCAGTTAAGAAAACATGGTTCTAGGCCAGACACATGCGTACAACTAATGTGTTGAGGTTTTCCAGTTGACTCCAGTTTCCTATCGGGTTGACAACTGAAGTTATCGACGATATATAACTAGTACAATTTTATCACTCTTACTCAGTGCACTCCCTTTCCATAAAAAAAAAAAAGGGATGTTGTTCACTGTAAAGAAACGTGTTAGTTTCACACCTGTAGTTGCTTGTACATTCATTTACTGTTTGTGACTATCTTGATTATACCAAAATGTCATAAACCATTCTTCACATAGCAGTTCATTCTCTGCAGCTTATACCATAGCACAACCATTCCCACCAACGTCACATTTAGATGTTGCTCACATTAGCTAGTGTAGATTTTAAGCAGAAGTATTTGGCGTCCAGTGTCTGTCATTGCACCTCGCATTCAGAATGTGCTGGATTATATTCTTGCCATGTATCTGTGCATGTGCTTCCATTTCACACATTTAGTTAGCTACATCTAGAGACTTAATTCAATTCTACTTTTGTGGATATCTGGAATGAATTATTTTTCTGAATTAGCTATTATATCAGAAGACACATAACACTGTTTCCACCTTTTAATAATGTTAACTGTGATGTGAATTATGTTAATTAGGAATAAATTTTTTCCTTTAAATCTTCCATTAAAGAGTTCCATATAGACATCTCTCCTAATGTTTCAGCATCCACTGACTGTCATATGCTAGCTCCATTATTTCATTAAGTAAAGACTCCATTATTTCCATTATTTCAATAAGGCTGTGCTTATTATTTGCAAGTAACCATTTAACATTGGCTTACTTCAAGAAAAAAAAAAAAAAACTAGGTTGGTTCCTGAGGACTGTGTACATGGTAAACACTATAATTTTAATTACTAGCAGACTGCACAGCCCTACATTAGTGGAATTTTTCGCTTTTGTTAATGTAATGGAGTTTGAGTTACTTTTTAATGACCTTACGCAATCAGCTCTTCCCGTTAGAGAACAGGAGCCTTTGTTGTAGTTTTTGTGCATTCATAATGCAATCTGAGCTTTGAAAGTAATTTATATTTTGCCTTTCATTATCTAGTTATGCTATTGTAAGTCTTTCACACAGGGAAAAAAATGAAATTAGATAAGCCAACAAATCAGAGAGTAGCTTACATTTCAGTTGAGGCACATACAAAAATTAAAATGAAAGCAACATTGAAGATTAACTTCCAATTGGTGATAATTTGCAAAGAAAATAATGCATATTTATGTGATTGAAGTTAAGTAAGGGTAGATAAGAGAATTTCAGAAGTTCTCTTAGAGCGGAACACAATGGAAGGAAGATCTGAGTGGCGAACTTAGTCATTCAAAGCAGAAATTTGAGGCAGAAAAAACAGGTGCCAAGAGCTAAGGCAGAAGGGAGTTTGAGTTTTAAAAACTTGAGCGAAGGCTACTGCCGTTAGAGAACATTCTGAAGAATAAAATCACATATCATACAAAAAAACAATGTCCTAATCATACCAGTTTTACAGTGGAGGTAATGATCAAGAATCTAAGTTTGACTTGATTTGTCTTCGAGAGTATTTGTGTAGTGTGAGTCATGGTGGCATGCTTCTAAGAGTGGGATTAAATCTTCAAGGCCAGGTTGGGCATAGAGCTCAGTGGTTGGGAATATGTCTAGCATCTACAAGGCCCAGTGCTCTGTATAAATGGAACTGAGAAAGGTGAAGAGTAGTAGTAGAATTTTAATGACCAACTAAGAAGCCAATTGCAGTTGACCCATTGTCAGTCTGGTTGAGGGTGGAAGGAGTATATGTGGAAGACTTAAGGACATCCACAAAGACTATATTGGAAGTAAGGTTGGTAGAATGTCTAAGGAGAAATTTGTGCTAATATTTCTGTCTATAGTTTGATTACTTTTGCTGTGATAAAACACTGACCAGTAGCAACTTGGGAGAGGAAAGGCTTTATTTGACTTAGAGGATATGGTTTATTGTCTAGATATAGTCTGTTATCTAGATAAGCAAAAGTAGGGACACAAGGTAAGAACCTAGAGAAAAAGAATGAAGCAGAGGCCATGAACAAACAGTACTTAGAGCTCACCTCCCCTGGTTTACTCTGCTAGTATTCTTATATAGCCCATGCCCACCTGACTGGGGAAGGCACAGCGCATGGTGGGCTGAGACCACCTTGATCACTTAGCAGTTAAGAAATTAGCTCAGAAATCCCACAGGCCCATCTGATTCAGTCAATTGCTCAATTGAGCTGCCCTGTGCACAAGTGTCTAGTTTGAGTAAAGCTGCAACCAGGGCAAATACTTATCTAATCAAGTGAATGAGGCTTGTGATATTAACAAACAAAAATTAAACTAGTTCAATCGACCTCGTAGAGACTCAGTTTGGCCTGATAACATCGTTTTTCACATTGTACTAAAAACTTGTGCTCTCACTAGGTCATTAGATACTTCCACGGGAATCCTGAAATTTACGGGAGAGGTCATGACTTTAAGACAAATTTTAGGTTCATGGAAGGGGAGTTGAATAGAAAAAAAATGTCTAGAAAAAGATTGCAAAATGGCAAGCAATAAATTTTCAAGCCTGAAGAAATCCAATGTTGAAGGTAATACCGAGGGACCTTTGGAAGAAGCTGTTGGTAAAACCACAAATTGAGAGCTGAGTTCATAAAATTGGAGGAGAAGCTGACAGTGAGAGCAAAATTGGAGACTGTTGGCTATGCTAATGACTTTGACAAGGGATGCTTCATTGTGGAAATCTTGATAAAACATGATTTAAGGCCATTAACAAAATTTTCTGAGGAAAGTGATGCAGTAGTAGAGGCAATAGAAAGACTGGTGAGCAATGTGGTTAGGGGATGTGAGATGAAAGGCTGCATTTGCTTCTTTCATCACACTACGCAAGGGCTTGGTCTTTTGAGTATTTCATCTGTGCTGCACTTAGATAATGATGTAAATTGACACACATGTGGGAAGCGGTAGGTCCAAAGATTAATGTCTCCATACTGTAGTGTTATCATCTGCAAAGTGGGCATAATAAGTGGATGGGATGCTTTACCATTAACTGCAAGATTGGTGTGTGTGTGTGTGTGTGTGTGTGTATGTGTGTGCTGTCATGTGCCACCATTCATATTTTATTCATGACAGATGAGAAGTATAGTGTTGGCCGCGTGATACTGTATCAACTAGTAACCTTGTTTCTTGCAAGTACTTTCTGCAATGTTCATGCAATACAAAACTGCCTGCTTAGGAGTTTTTCCACCTAAGCTTTACAATAAACGGACCTGGAACAACATGAGCCTCTGTTTATGCAAAAGTTTAGATTAGCTAGCCCAGGTCAGGAAGCCACTATCAAGTTCGCACAGCCAGTCCACCTCAAAGGACACAACTGCCTTTCTAAGACATGAAGTTGCACGTAGCATATCATCTAAAAATCAATCAATCAATCAATCAATCAATCAATAAAAATTAAAAAAAAATACCATGAACCATCTCAGAAATGCTAGGGAAGAAGAAGGCAAGGTAAAGCACGCCTTCTGATTAAAAATGGGTGCTCAAGACAGAGGGGTAATAGCAAGACCCCAAGTGTTGACCACTGCTACAAGATGTGCAGCAGAGCAGGTGGTGCGCACAGACACGCTGTGCGGCTGGGGCATTTGCAGGGTGATTCCCTCAGTTCTAGACACTTTCCAGGTCTGCTACCAGCATGACATGGAAATGTGTTTAAAGAAACATCTGGAGTAAGTGCAAACTCTGAGAGTGGTAGTGAGGTCAGCGGTCTGCGTTTCAGTGGGATCTCCAGGTGGCTCTCACAAACTCGTTTTGTTACTGAGCACTCTGGATTTATCCACAGTATTCCAATTTACAGGGCAATGGGATACCCTCTTAGACAATCCTGTACTTTTTCATGTACTCAATACATGTAGGACAACAACATCCTCCTGTAGGAAAAATGAAAAGAGAAAATCCACAATCGGCAAATAGAAAAGGCATTCGGTGCCAGTTTCTGAGCTGTCACACGTGGAAGCTTCGGCAGGCAAAGATGGTCCTGTAGCAGATGTCGCCACCACGCACAGCTGCGGGGTCGCTCGGATCATCCTCCCTGGCAAAAAGCCGGCCAAATAATTCCTTCATTGTAATTCCTGCTGCCCACCTAAAGAGAACCAGCCTTAAGTATTTAACTCGTCATTTTGAGTATGGAACGCTGGACAAGTAGAAGCCAGAGGTTGGGCTAATTTTCATGAAAGAACGGTATTAGGACACTCTGGGAGACTGGATGCTTGCAAAGGAGTAGTGCAGGAGGACTTTCTGAGAAAGGCTGATGTTTCCAAAATTCAGGCCCATGACACAGTACTTGCTTAGTGGCCTTTGGTTCTCTGCGAGGGATGTACTGAAGAACAGCAGCCAAAACGACCAATTCACGCAAAATATTCCAGCTTAGAGTCCCTGAAATGTTTATCCCACTCCCAAACATTGCCTACTATCAGCTTTGGCTGCAGCCCCACTCCCCTTGCCCATCCTCATCGCATGGCTGTGTTCCTGGACTCAGCTTAGGCCAAGAGCAGGCAGAGCCAGGTTTGCCCCAACCAATCAGCAGCTGTCTGCTTATCTGACCAGAACAGCTCCCTGGGGCAAAGTTCCTCTCCCTGAGATAAGCAATCCTTTCCATTCCGGGAAACAAATCAGTGTGTGCAGAGGAAGATTACAAGGGAAATAGAAAAAGAAGCCAGGGTACAACAAGGGAAAACAAAAGCAATGAAGGTAGGATGATCCCTTAGAGAAGACAAAGCAGAGAGCCTGAAGGAAGACAAACTATTAATAGCAAAAGTCCAAGAGATTACCCACCTTCAGGACCTGGCAAACAATAACCCGAGGGCCGTCTGTGTAACAGCTCCACAAGTGTGAGAAAAGAACTCTTCCCCTAACCAATGCTGCAGAAGTGGCCCCTTCACATCAATCAGCCTTCAAGTTCTTCCTGTGACAACTGAAGTGAGGTCAGTGGAAAGAAGGCAGCCAGTGTCCCCACCTGTAGGTAAGCCTCGCACCACTTTGAGACTCAATAGAGGGTGCCTGCTAATTGTAGGCTGCAGAGAAGGGAACTCAGCAAAATTCACAGGGACACAGTTGGAAGAAAAATACATCTGTGCTTAAGGAATCATTCCCAAATTGCCACTTGATATTTGGCAGATCTGACAAAACCTTCAGGGATGACTTAAAAGCATACAATTTGTGTAAGCTATTTTAAATACCAACTCATATTATTTATCATTTTTTCTAATTCATGCAAGTTAGTCTCACAAAGAAGAATATGAGTGGCATATCTTTTAATTTCATAGAAATATTAGTGCCAATGGGTAACCCTTCATAACCTCATTTTTATCGCAAGTACTTAAGATATCTGAATCCACACTCAGAGTTGATTATTGACATTTAAGAGATGAAGTTTGATATTTTCTACATATTTAATGTATATAACTTGCATTTATTTTGTTACTCCTCAGTGTACTTTATCATTAAATGAGCCTTTGTTACATGCTCACAGTAACATTTCAAAAGAAGCCAAGCAATTTCTTTAAAAAAGTACAGAATGCTTGAATATAACATTAAATTAAAATTAATATTCAGAATTGTAGCATGCACACATAGTAGTTACCTTTACCTGTCACCTCACTTATATAACATCCACAAAGAAGTTAAACAATCTGAATTGTTTTTGTAACAGAAGTGATCTGGCAAGGTAAAACAGTTATGCTGGTCTACTAATACTTTTACTATCTGAGATAAAAATAATAACTCATCTTATTTAGAAAACATTCAAAACCAATTGTTTACTGACCAGCAGTTAAAAGGCTGAGTAGACAGTCTGGTGTCAAAAACTCCAAAAGTCTTATCTACAACAAAAACATGTAAAGCACATAAGCCTGCCTGCCAATTTATAAAACACTCTCAAAAACTTGGAATGGTTATTATATGTCAGCAGTCCTGAGAAAAATATTCATGCCGATTGACTCTTTGGAGTAGTTTCGGTTTTTGTTTTTAAGAATCGGGGTGGTGATAGGACTGAGCAGGTGCGAACACCTGCTTCTCCTTCAGAGGACCCAGATTTGATTCCCAGCACTGACCTGGCCACTCATGACCAACTGTGACTTAGTTTCAGAGGAGCTCTTTGGACTCTGAGGGACCAGGCCCACACATGGTGCAGACATGTGTGCAGGATTAACACCATAGGCCTGAAACAATCTAGAAAAGAACAGACGTTGCTCTGTAGCCCAGGCTGTCAAACTCAGAAACATATGTCCCCTGCACGGCAGTTTCAAACAGGGCGAGCAAGCAGCACATCTGGAATGGATGGCATCCGTGTTTAATTCCTGATGCCAGGGAGAGCTTGGCTCCCTAGTGGCTGATGTTCAAAATGTACTCTGAATTAGCCATTTTAAACGGGAGCACAAAGAAAACAGAAAAGGTGAAAAGATTGGCTGCTTTGGTCTACCACGCTCCAGGAACACACTGGACTTTTGAGCAAGCAAAGGTTTTCCAGATCTGGGAGATTTATGGAATATTAGTTCTTGTTAGGCTAAGCCACCTCTGATAGAACAAACCAAACCAAACAAAATTCTCACAAACTCACAGCAATCCTCCGGTCTCTGCTTCCTGCCTGCTGATATTCATGGACATGACCCATCATTTCCTGTCCTTCTAATTCTTTTTCTTTTTCTTTTTCTTTTTTCTTTCTTTTTTTTTGGTGGTACTGCTTTCTTTTTTAATTAAATTTTTATTTTTTATATTGATTACAGGTTATTCACTTTGTATCCCAGCTGTAGCCCTCTCCCTCATTCTCTCCCTCATCTCCTCCCTGCCACTCTCTAAGTCCACTGATAATATAAATTTGTTTCTCTATCTTTTGCACCAAGAATAATTAATTGTCATCCTATATCTCTTTATTCAGAGTTCATGCACATTGCCTTAAGAAGTCACAAGCTGCAACTCAGAAACTCTCACCTTAAGCAATATAATAGGAGAAGCAGTCAATAAAATAAGGTTTTCATCAGAACATAATCATGGAAGCTAAACTAAATATTTAAACTAAATATCCGTGCCAAGCCTTCTCAGGGCAAGTGATCTTCTGCTGAGCAATGAACAAAACTTTTGAAGAATCAATGGAAGAGCTTAATAGTATATAACTGTGTGTGTTGAAGTTTGAAGGTTTAAAACCTGTCAAGTATTAGGGGAGGACTTATATTTGTTTGGTGCTGGACTTTTCTTGAAAAGAAATACTTCTGCCAGTGAATGTTCCTGGAGCCAACAGGAGACAGGCATCAGACCACATGGCATGGGGGATAAGGAGACTCAATGTTTTCTTGACTGTAATAGAGGGGCATTAGAAGACATGATTTAAATTGCTTTTAAAAAACACTGATCTAGCACCACAGTGAAAATAAAAATTGGCCAGATAAAAGACTGTAGCAGTAATAGAGACAGTGTGTGATTAAGCCTGAATAAGGCAGCTGGGGTAAGAAAGAAGATGGATGGCAGGGAATGAGAGATGGAAGGGGGTGGAATCTACTGGAGTTAGGATCTGACAAAGTGTCTGTGTTTGTAGGATGCACTGTGGCAAAATGCATTGCACTACTGCGTTAAGTAGTGGGGTCAATAACATAGACATCTAAGATGGTCAGAAAAACAGCAGAAGGAGAGGAAAGAGCAAATTACTACTAAAATTTCATAGCTGTGAACAAATGTTTCACAATAGTGACACGTGTGGTTTTCCAGGACCCTACCCTCAGCGCAGAGCCCACAGTTCAGCGCACTCCTTTTAGCTTGGAGTGTCAGGAAAGACAAACGGCCAGAATACCTGGAATAAGACTTTTCTGTCTACATGAAGCTTGTCAAAGAGATTCTTAAACGACAAGTAGCCTGACACCCAATATGAGAGCAAGGGACGGGGCTTAGGAAGAGATATTTTCAATACATCTGCGATAGGACCTCATCTCTCCTCAGGGTGCAGGCAATATGATGGAGGAGGGGGCAGGAAGATTGTAAGAGCCTGAGGTCAGGGAGGACTGCTGGGAGGCAGTGTCTTCCAGGGCATTTACGTGTGATCTCACAGCAGCTGTGGTTGTTGGCGCAAAGCCAGCCAACTCTGCAGCAGAGGTAGGGGGAGGCTTAGGAGACCCCACTGCTGTCTGAAGCACTATTGGTAAGTGACCCCTGGCAGGTTGCTCATGCTCTAATACACAGACACGTATACAGGCACAAAGGTTGGGCTCCCTGTGTTAAAGAGGAAGAGACTAGAGAGATGAGTCACTGGTTAGCTGGCCTGAGTTTGACCTCTGCTGTTGTCAACACTCACACCAGAGAGCTCACACCTACCTGTAATTCCATCTCCAGGGGGATGCAATGCCTCTATACCTCTATACTCTACAAGTACACACACATGTGGTACACACACACACACACACACAAATACCTTTAAAATAAGATGACGACATGAAGTTGGGAGGGGGACCTGGTGGGGGAGGGGTCTAGGTGAAGTTTGGGAGGTCCTAGTGGGACCATATATCTTCAAAAACACTGTATACATGTATGAAAAATTTAACTAACACATTCAAAAAGATATATATACTTCATAAACGAATGGGGGATTGTGCAACAGTTGTATGCAAGTCAGCAAACATCCATAAGTTCTGCATTTTGACAAAGAGTAGAGTTTACAGCAATATTGATAATATGAATAAAGTGTCAAAATCCAGGAAACCCCGAGATGTTTGAATTATTAAAATATGAATTAAGAGTATGGCTCATGGAACTGAGACATAGCTCAGCAGTAGAGTGCTTGCTTATCATGCCTGTGTTCAGCCTTTATTTGTGAAGGAACACACATGGACATTTCCATTTGTTAGATAAGGAACTTAAAGTGTTGTTTTACAAGATGACAGTTATAGGAGGTCTGGTGCATCACTATATAATGTGAACATACTCAAAGCTATTTTTCTGTTTGCTTATAAAATGCTGCAGATCTTAAGTTTTCTCATTGCACAGATGCCCCAAATGGTAACACTCTGTTAGTTAATATACCAGTTATCAAAATTGCAGCAATGATTTCACAATGTAAATGAATATTAAACCATCAAAGTATATATTTTTTTACCAGACATCAGTTTTCTAATGCATTCACATACCCGGGGCAGCCTTGCACTTGCTATGTAGCAGAGAGTAGATTTGAACTTCTGATCCCTATCCTCCTATTTCCTGACTTTACAAGCACACACAAGCAGAGATAGTTAGACTTCATCTTTTTTTTAAAAAAAGATTTTCTTTTATTTTAAATTATGTGTGCATGTGCATGAAAGTTACAAAACAAAGGAAAGAAGCTACGGGTGGATTTCAGATGTTACAATGTTTGATTATTCTGCGCCATAGCTTGAGTTTGAAACTCATAGCCACAGGAAACTGGCTGGAGGTCCATGTCTCCCCCTTCACATGGGAGATGGAATCAGCAGTTTAGAAGTTCTAGGTAATCTTTGGCAACAGAGTCACACCCAGCTTGAGATACTTGAGAACCTGTTCCAAAGCAAGCAGAAAATTCACACACACACACACACACAAATTATTTTCTAATAATGTCTGATAAAGTGATCAGAACATCTATAGAACTCTTACAATATAATAGTAAAAAGATAAATGATCCAAATAGGAAATGGCCATATTTATATATGATTTTTTTCCAAAGAAGATATACAAATGAGCAGTACTGACATACAACAATGAAATGCCTCTTCTTAGTCACTAGGGTAGGTGTTACAGGAAATAAACTTCATTTTAGCTTAAAAAGAAAGAAAATGGGAAATGAGAGCGAAAGCACCCATGAGGGACAGACAGCAGTAGCAGCACTCCAAACTGCACACTTTGATGGCTGAATTGCATGGTCTCTGGGTCATATCTCGATACAGTCACACAAGGAAACCTGCAGGCTGGAGGCGTAATGAATGAACTAGTAAACTGTCTTAAATGTCCATGACTTACTTAGATAAGTTTTCTGTCCTTTAGGGAACTGTGTGGGAACTTAAGCTCTAATTGAAGGCTGCTTGATACGCACAAATGTTGAGCAGAGAACTTTAGTGACCAAACTAGCCTGGCTATTATTTTTGACTAAGGAAACAGATTTGCCTTCAAGGCTTGAGTCTGGGCCCTTTGGTCCAGTCATGCTTTCCCAACATCTCAAAATAGATGTCCTTTCTTTCTTTCTCCATCTTTTTCTAGAGACACAACTATTTCCAGGGAAGTCCCTTTATTTAAGGGCTGTGCTAACACCACAGTCAGTTAATATCTTCCTACAAGCTGTATTTAGCCTGATGCTGATCATGAACTTCTTGTTGGTGTTTCTTCTGTTTCCGTTTTTGCTTGTGAGCCTCACCTTCAATGGCTGAGCCATCTGCTCCAGCCTTGTTTCTTAATCAACAGAATGCAATTTAGATCTTATTTTCTGCCTTCACTGACCATAACTTACTATGCTTGTCATAGTCTTCTATGCATTATTTTTATGTAATAGCATCCAAGGCACTCTTCAGCATCACCCTCCTTTGTTAGAGTTTGGATGAATGACGGCTGTAGAACACAGAGCTGATGAGCAGACTCTGGCAGATGAACAGTCTTTCCCCAGCCCCGTGCCCCTTCACTGAAATGTAGTGTTCTCAGTTTTGAGGATGGGCATGGAGCCTGGTGTGCTTAACATGCACAGAATCCTGGGGTACTCCCCAGAAAAAAAAATGTAGTAATGGTGGTAAGAACTGGGAGGTTGGATGGGTGTCCTCCTGAAAACATTCGCTAGTGTGATGAGGGCTGACCCATCCATCCTCCAGGAAGTTTTGCTCCATCCATACCTGCTCTGTATGCCTGCCCCATCCAGCTCACTGAAGCCCGTGCTGTGCCTTTCACTCTCTCTTAACAGGAACAGTCAGATTCCTTAACATTGAACGGATATGGCAAGCACATCTCCCTTCTATGAGAGAAGACCTTGGCATAAAGCTGGGGCTTCTTTCAAACCTTCTGATAAAGCTCATTCTCAGACGAGACGTATTCCCGAAACTGTGTTGGCATTTCCAAAACTGACCTAGAAATTGCATTCCAAGAACACAAGGAAATCCTCACTTCTGCCCGGAGTATGCCAGTGACAGGAAAATGAAGGATTTAGAAATAACCTGGCTAGAATAGCCAGCATGAGTTATAAACAAGCTGTGTTTGCCTTCTGAGTACTGGTAAGTGCATTGCACTGTTTTAAATGAATTATCTGTAGCCACAGTCAATAATTCAGGGAAGGTCTAATTGACACAGAGAGATACATTCTCATCTCTGGAAACCACAGGTTTTAGTTTTCCCCTCAGGTACTTGCCTGCAGGAGATGAAGGTAACTGGTCTCTATTATTCTCCATAATAGCTTTATGATTCTGAAGACCTTACTTCTAAGACTAAAATACAGTTGCTGTAGCTGTGTTATGTAGTTGCTTGCCTCTGTTGCCTCATTCTTGAAATTACTGAAAAGGCTTGTTGTTCCTCATTTTTAATGTAAGTGTTCCTTCTGAAGGCTGAAGGTGGTAAATAAGAAACCTAAAAATTCAAGGGAGGGAAGAATAGAGAATATTCACAAGAATCTTATGTTGGGCAGGGACTCTAACTGAAAGAGAAGAAGACCACAAATTTGGTTTTTGCATTTAGAAAGAAACATGCACATAGAAGTAAATTCAAGACAAGGTGGAAGGCTAGGCTAACTAATCCAGTAAGAACCAAGTCTTACAAACCATTGGGTCCAACAAAAAGCCAAAGTAGGGATTCTGCTAAACATCTGTAGGATACCAAATGTTGAGGCTCTATATGTGAGCTTTGTGGGATTTAGAGGAACTGGCTTGAGGATAATAGGAATTCCAGGTCTCAGAAACTGGCGAAAGGAAGCTGAAAACCAAGAATTGGTTAAAAAAAAAATTCCAAGCTATATAGCAGATTGCTCTTTAAACTTCTTTCTCATTTCTCATGATAGCTAACAGGTCAGTAAGTTCCATGCATCAGGACTTGGAAGTTCTGCATGTGCTACCTGTCCTCATCAATTGCCACAATTTTATCTCCTGTTTTACATTCTAATCTGAAATTTGAAAGTTCTTTCTACACCAAAATTACATTGTCCAAAATCCATCAACAACTTCCCCTACCCTTTGAAATAAAATGCCAAATTTTATTTCAAAATGTTATTTCAAATCATAACCATAACAATTTATAACCATAATCATTACCATTTATAACCATAACAAAGTTTTCCAAATTATAACCATGACAAAGTTACCTCTATTCCTTTTGTAAGTGGAAATAGTCTATAAAATGGCTATCTGAAGTTTTCACTACTTCAGTAAGATGGCCTTAGCTTGACTTGTAATTTTCATTTGTAAACACCTCTCCAGGAAGGGTTAATTCTAATCTTTAGGCATATAATTTTTCAAGCACATATTTCCTGTCTAAAAGTTTGCATCTTACTATGATTAGTAAACTCTTTAAAAGAAACACACACACACACACCACACACACACCACACACACACACCACACACACACCACACACACCACACACACATACACATACCACACACACCACACACACACACCACACACACCACACACACACACCACACACACACACACACACCACACACACACACCACACACACACACCACACACACATACACACACACACCACACACACACACCACACACACACACACACACACCACACACACACACCACACACACACACATCACACACACACACACACACACACACACACACACACTCACACGCACACACTTGGCAGAATGAAATAGATTGGTGTTTATTGTTTCCCTGTCATTCCAGTCCTATTTCTGTTTTTGTGATAAGAAACCCAGTGAGATTAAAAAAACAACAACAAAAACAACAAAAAACCATAATATGTGGTAGAAGCAAAAGTTGAGTGTTTTTCTCTCTATATAAGAAGTTTTAAAGATTGATAATATGTGTCCAATTTAACTGATCTACTTTCAATATAGACTGAGTTTATATTTCTATACAATAACTGCAGTGACATACTGATTGACAAGTTGGAGATACTTTGGAGACAAGTCTCCAGCCATGCCAGGGAAGGCTATTGGACTGACATGAGAAAACATGCTCCTAACATAGGTGGTGCATTTTCCTGGGCCAGTTGTCCTGACCGTGTAAAGGGGAAAGCTGGAGCTGAGTACCAGCCTTCACCACTTTCAGTTTCCCAGCTTGGATGCTGTGTGGCCAGCTGCCTCTGGGAAGATGTTCAGGCAGGCAAAGCAGAAAGCAAATCTCTTTGCAGTTAGTTCCTCCCTCATACCTTCTGAGATCTAGTCCTCAGGCATACACACAAGCAACTTCTCCACTGAGTCATATCACCAGACCACGGATGACCAGTTTTTAATGACTCTGTTCTTCTTAACCCTCTAGGATCTCATGAGTCACTTGCCTGACTAACTATATGACATAATTGCCTCATGGATATTACTCATCAAGATTTGAACAGTTATTACTGAGTCACAAAGTTTTCCTAAGTTCCCAGGTTACATAAAATTTTAACAAAGCATAATACATATGAGGTCAATTAAAAATGCATGCTAAAGAATGGCTTTGTACATTTATTAACTCAGCTCAAAACAACAACGACAAAACCTCAGGGCACTGACAAGTATATGATGGAAAGGCGTGGTGAGCTTCAACTGAAGAGTTGAATGGCCTGACCATTAAGCGCATAGACTTATCTTTTTAAAATTTAAAAATATATATTTTTTTAGAAAAAGACTACTCCTCGGGACCTTAAATTTCTTTTTGTGTTGGATGGAAGAGACAGAGGCCACCTCAGATGACCGAATCTGAGACTGCTTGGTAGTGCCTTTGCTTTAACAGTCACTTTCACAATGCAGAAACACGTGGACATCAGTCTGGAGGTCAGTGCACATGTCCTCAAGGGCACAGGAAAGAGCTGCTGGGGAGGATGTTGTATGCATAACAGAGGGTCCAGGGGCCCAGCTCCTTAGGCCATGGTGTCATTCGGTATACCCCAACCTCAACTGGCTTGATGCATTTGACTCTTGTTACTGAAGATTTTTATTTTTGTCTCATTACAGTGAAAGGTCAAAATAATCAGTGGCCTTTCAATAAATTTCTTTCACCCTACTAATAGGTAACACTAGTGTCTATTGCATGTACTTAAAATTCCAGGGCAGCCCAAGTACAGGTGTGCACATACATCTTAGTTTCAATTATACACAAATAACAAACTTCAGCTTTACTTTTGTTGGTCTTGATGTTAACAAGTCTTCAGTGTCAGTAGACTGACAAGAGAAGATGAGGGTGTTAGAGTTTATCTGTGTTGATGTAAGGGTATGCGCTGTGTCCTGGCCAGTGGGGGCTGCTGGGTGTCTGGCCTTCGGTGAGTACATTAACTTCTCAGGTATCAAAAGTCCCTCTCCCTGTTTAAAAAATATTCTGAATACATTTCCCCTCAAACAAAACCTCCCAGACTCTCCTGCCTCCCCAACCACATAAGTCCACACATGTTTCGATTTCATTAAAAACAATCAGGCATCTAAAAGAAGGTGGGAGAGAGGAAGGAGGAGGAAAGAAAGACAGTAAAAAAACAAACAAACAAAAAAACTTGAATAGGACAAAACAAATGAACAGAAAAATAAGAGCCAAAGTAAACACACACACACACACACACAAAACACATACAGACACAGACACACACACTCACACACACACACACACAGAGAGAAACTGGAAACAACTTAGATGTCACTCAACAGAATAATGGATAAAGAGAATGTAGTACATTTACACAATGGAGTATTACTCAACTGTTTAAAAAAAACCAAAATCATAACATTTCAAGGTAAATGGTTGGAACTAGAAAAAATTATCCCGAGGGAGGTAGCCCAGATCCTAAAAGACAAATGTGGTATATATTTGTTTATATGTGGATGTTAGTTTTTAACTCTTCAATAAGCAGGCTACAGACCACAGAACTACAGAGGTTAAGGAAAGGAGAAAAGGATTTCCATAAGAAGGGAAAAATAAATAGAAAGTTATGTATAAATGTTTGGAGGAACTGAAATAAAAGTATTAAACTGGAAGGGGAAGTATGGAGGGGATGGAGGGAGAGACAGCTAAAGCTAAGGGTCACCTGAGGGGTCACGTAAAGCCTACTGCAGTAGAAGTGTCCTACAACATAAACATAAATGAAGTAAATATAAACAGAATCACCAAACTGAAGGAGAGGCAAAGCTCAATTAGATGCCTCTTACCACCACCTGACATCCAGTGTCAGGAATGGGTTATAGCTGATTGAGCTGTTGGCCAAAGGGGTCCCGTGGAAGCTTCAGACAATCCAGGAAAGTCAAGCTGATGCCCACTCCTACTGTGTAGTGTTTGTGGTACTGGAAAGTACTCTACCTGCTACCACAGGAGTAAGGTAAACACCAACTGAGCTACTAACCATTTGGTCTACAATGGTGACATGATTGCAAGATACACTGGTATAATATTGGCATAAAAATTGTGGGAGTAACCCCAAATTAGATTTAAGGGCCATTCCATGAGATAAGACCTGTGGCCTAGAACTTGAGATTTGAGAAAAACCAAACACAACTGCTTTGTTAAAGAAATATAGCAGTAAAATAACTTCTAATGACCTTTACCTATACTCATAAATCCATGTCTTCCTCAGCCTTCAGCAGAGAAGCTTCCTCCTACAGAACCTAGGAACAAATACAGAGACCCACAACTCAGCATGGCACAGTGAGTGTCTCTGTAGTAGGATGAAACATACTTTGGGTATATTCCAAAGGGAGGTATAGCTGGATCTTGAAGCAGATAAATTTCCATCAACCTAAGGAACCACCACATGATTACCACAGTGGCTGTAGAAGTTTGCAGGCACAGCAGCAATGGCTGAGTGTTCCCCTTCCTCTACTTCCTGGCCAGCATATGCTGTCACTTGTGTTATTGATCTTGGCCATTGTTAGGGATATGATAACAGATCTCAGTGTAGTTTTGATTTGTATTTCCCTGGTGACTAAGGATATTGAAGATTTCTTTGTTTCTCAGTCTTTTGGTTTCCTCTTCTGAGAATTCTCTTTTAAGATATGTAACCCACTTTTTAGATTGGATTACTTTCTTAATACCTACATTTTTTAATTCTTTATACATGATAGATATTAGCCCTTTGTTGGATGTGAAGTTGGTAAAAATATTTTTCTGCTTTGTAGGCTGCTACTTCATATAAATGATGATGTCCTTTGCCATACAAGAAACTTTCCAGTTTCATAAGGACCACTTTATTAGTTGTGATCTTAGTGCCTGTGCTAATGGTGTTCTGTTCAAAAATTCTTCTCCTATGCCAACGAGTTCAGAGCTACCGTCCACTTTCTCTTATATCAGGTTCAGTGTATCTGCTTTATGTTGAGGTCTTTGATGCATTTTGAGCTGATGTTTATGCAGTGTGACTCTGTTTGTATTTTTCCACATTCAGCCACACAGTTTGAACAGCACATTTGTTGAACATTTATCAATTTTCTGTCTTTATTTATTTATTTTTAATTTCAGTTTATTTACATCTCAAGGATGCTCCCTCCCTCCTCTCTTCCCAGTCACTTTCCCTGTCCCTCCCGTTCCTCCTTCCCTTTCTTTCCCAGGAAAGGGAAGCCCCCCCCCCCCCATACCAAACCTTCCCAACACATCACATCACATCAGGACTGAGCATGCCCTCAGGCCAGGCCAGGCAGCCCTGCCAGAAGGAAGTTATCCAAAAGCAGGCAATAGAGTCCATATCTAAAACAGCTCCCCTTCACTTGACAGGCAATCTCTATGAAGACCAAGCCTCCCATTGGCTACATATGTACAGGACACCTAGGTTCAGATCATGCCTGCTCCTTAGTTGATGTCTCAGTCTCTGAAAGCTCCCATTAGACTGAGTTAGTTGTCTCTGTTGGTCTTCTTGTGAGGTTCTTTTCCCCACCAGGTCCTTCCATCTTTCCCACAACACTTCCACAGGACCCCCGGAGCTCTACCCTATGCTTGGCTGAAAGTCCCAGCATCTGTATTAATCCTCTTCTGGCTGGAACCTCCAAGAGGACAGCCAGGTTAGACTCTTGTCTGTAAGCATAGCAGAGCATCATTATTAGTGTCAGGGGTTGGCTCTCTACCATTATCCCTGTGCTTCTTGTAGGCAGGGTACTTTTTGGATCACAGCTTTTGTTGGTGGGTTGTTGCTATTCCCCTAATTCCACTAGTCCTAAATGGTTAGGAGGTGGTCACTTCAGTCTTCACGTCATCCCCGTTAGGAGTCTCAGCTACAGTCACATCCATATCCTCCCAGGAGCCTACCCTGATGCAGGCCTCCAGCTTGCAAAGAGATGTCCCCCTTCAGTTTCCCTTCTTGTTCCCAGCCTTCTCACCTCCCACCCCCGTTCTCCCCACATCTGACTCAGCTCCTATCTATGACTCCAAAGGCTCTGCTACTTGTTTTTTCATAAACCATGAGTGAGGCTCATGGTGAGCATTTAGCATATTTCATTTCTGTTTTCTCCAGAATTTAAAAGTACACATTTATTTTTAATAGCAGGCAAAACATCTCGATAATTAAATTATGACAAATAACAAAGAGTTGGAGATAAGATAATTGTTTATCCTTTTCATTATCTGGGTCCAAGGATTAGAATAGACAACTCAGCAGCAGGTTAAGGAGGGTCACAGCCCTTCCCCACTACCTATTCTTTGTCTTTTTCAATTGAACTAACTATCAACTGTGTTTGGTTTATAAACACAGTGTCTTAATTTTTTTGTCATCTGTGAAAAATCCTTTATAGCCATAATCCTCAACAAAAATTAAACAGGACCTAATTCAGCCAGTTTTAGAGCATTGGCAAGAATTGAACACCAACGATAAGAAATAGACATCCAGGCAAGCTCTCTGCCATGTCATGTTGGATCAAAAGTCTACGCAGTTACATTTCTGCTTTTGTTTTTTTTGTTTGTTTGTTTGTTTGTTTTGTTTAATTCACTGCAATTACAGAACTATCAGTTTTTCATTACCAATGTGGCATTGGATAAGGTAGCATTAGCCACCCACTGAATTCATGCCTTATCTTCAATTATGTGAGTTATTCCTGAGTATTTCTACAAAAGACAGATTTTTTTTTACCATTTCAGTTTGTTCACAAAGAAAAGTCTTCTCTTTGTCTGTTTTCTCTTATTTTTGAGTCAAAAGAAAATAAAGACTGCTTTGGAATTGTGTCCTACTCATAAAGGGACATGGGATTGTTTTGTTTTATCTTAGTACTGCACATTTAGAAATAAACCAAGTATAGACTGCTTAAAAGGGATTTGTTTAAAATATATGGCCTCTTCATTTTCTTCTTAGCTACTGAAACAATATATCTTACATTTACCTTTGACTTATCATCTCCCAAATTCTTGAAAACACTGATTCCTGCAGATTTCAGCTGCTCCAGATTTTCTGGTCAAATCCTTTCTCTCCCAGCTTTCCAATTCAGTCTGATTTCCAGGTCTTAATCAGTCTTTCATAATTACATTTCCATATATCTAATCTTGAATTTCTCAAATCAAGTCTAGGCACAGTTCATGGACTGATCTATTGAAATGTAAGGCTGTCCAGGTCTTACTAGACTTATAACTATCTCCTTGTAGCTCAGAGACTGAAGCAAAACGCTGTTAAAAGAATACAATATGCAGTCATATATGCACACATGCATTCCTCCCCAGGAACTTCCCCTGTTTACCGGGTAAAGCTTATTAATGCTGTTTCACCATACATTTCATCCTCAAGCAACACAGTAACACTTACAAATCTGTAGACACACTATGCCCATTTTTCCCACATCTTTTTGTTTATATTGTTTCCATAACCATAATGCTGGTATATTTCCATAACTAGAATGTTGTAGCCCTTTTCTAGTCATTCTTTCTCAATCTATAAACCTTAGCCTTGGCATTACCTCTTCAAGAAACTACTGTAGATTTGATGGTTCGCCAGCATTCTTTGTGTTTCTATGTCTCTATCATTCCCTCAACAAAAACAAAACCTATCAGTTTTTGTACATCCCTAACCTAGTCAAAGAATACCTGCAGTAGAAGACATATGTATGAATGTCGCCGTTAGTTCACCACTTAGCCCAGCGGAGCCTGACACCTGAGGAGACTAAATGGGTACACATAGAATATAATCTGCCACAGAATTTCTGATGGAGGATAACTGCTTTGTTGCCTTTCATTTCATCTGTGAGCGGTTTCTCATTTTGTTTCAGGTCCACTGTGATGCTATTCCATGATGCAGCAGACAGCACACCCCCATTCCTTGGATTGCACAAACTGGCATCTGAGAGGTTATCTTCGAACAAACATCCATGGTTGTTATTTGGGTGGGAAATTTTAGTGAATCCTTTCAACTTTGAAGAATTTATAAACTAAATTTGGCTTAAATATGCTCTTTCCAAATTCTTTGGCAAAGACAATGTAATTTTGCTTACAACAAAAGAGAAGTCAGAAACTGTGCTGACTTGGACTTTAGGAGGAAAAAAAATAAAAAGATCTTTTTTCAAACAGAATAAGTAATGAGTAAAAGAATAATAATGGCTTGTTTAAAGAAAAGAGAAAGAACAAAATTCAAGAAACCATTCAAAACTCACAGACTTCACACCAAAGACATAATGGTCTATTCTCATATAAATAGATTCATTACAGTGAAAAGAATAACCTTTTTTCTTTCTGAGTTCAAGTCTCTCTAGCAATGACTGAACTCTTATTCATTAGCTGACTAATGATAAAAGCACACATTTTAGGGGCCAAAGCAGACATTGGCAAATGTAAGGACTGTGTTCAGCATTATGTGCTAAAGGAAATAAAAATCAAAGCAAATTAGTCAAGCAGAGAGAGCTTTCAAAGAATAACATTATCTTTAGAAGTTTTGGGTGTAGCACTTCTTTCTTACATCCATCTATTCAACAAATAATTACTGAGGGATTCAGATGTGAACATGAATGGCCCTTTGGTGAGATGGGTGGGCAGAGAAAATGAACAGTAATAGAGCAATGGAACACTTCACAGAATCAAGGGATGGTTCTAATCATTTTCTGTGCATGGAATCATTAATGGCCTCACAACTCTAGTAGGTAGGCACTGTGTTGCAAGCACCATGCTTTGTATGTGGGAACCAAGGCCCATTCTTGGTTAGCTTTGCCCAAGCTTCAGTGTCTAAGCTGTGAGCAAGCTGGGGGGAGAAAGAGATCACTCATAGACTGCTCTTATGGTGATAGAAACCCTACAGGTCACATATGTCTTTGTCATCTATCACCTGAGCATGGTTAGGTGTTGGGAAAATATTATCAAAATGGACTAGTTGAATGAACTCATCATTCAAGAAGGGTAAGAAAGAGAAAAGCACATGGAAGGCATGGGTAGTTGATGACAGATCTTCTCTGGGAAGGCACCATCACTTTTTATTCAATGATTGTGAGTAGACCTTACAGTTGACATCAGTCACCCTCTGGTCATGTGGGTATAGAAACAGTCTCCGTATGCTTCATGGTCCTCACCTGTAAGTCTTAAAAATTAATATGAAGATTGATACAAATTGATATACAGAAGTGAATACAACAAAGTACTTTATAACATGGTATAATCATTTGGAAGTGTATTATCATGAAATTTCATGTTTTTTATTTTTAGGAATGCTTTCAGTTAAATTTTGAAATGATCATATCTGATATCATATCCTAACTGAAAGAAAGGTCAGGGCACCTCTTCCTTGGAATAATACAGATAATACACAGCAAAGGGATGCAGAAATGCAAAGGAGGAAGAGTTTTGGAAATTGTCATGAAGAAAAAAAAATGAATGTAAATACAGTAAGCAATCCAGCTAGAATAAAGAGTTTGGAACAAGAAAGTATGAAAATCAAACAAAAAAGATTATTTTGGGAGAGATTAAATAATAAAATTTACATTAGTAGAATTCATTTTAGCAGTTAATCATTTTAATTTTATTACAGTCTATTGATATCCTGAGGGACAATCAAGCCAAAGAAAACATGCAAGTAAATCTGAAAGTGTAATACTTGTACTTACATAATTATAGGTTCATTATTTTAACCCTTATATTTCCATTTACCATTAGAGTGTTTGTGCATATATATATATATGTACATAGATATGTACATATACACATATATGTGTACATGTATGTGTGTGTGTGTGTGTGTGTGTGTGTGTGGTGCTAGGCCAGCAGCATTCTACCATAGAGCTATATTCCCAGTTATACTTTTTTTTTTTCATTAATTCTGTAGAATGTAAATTCTCTTGACAAGTGACACAGGTCTGCACTTCTGGTTTTATCTATTCAATTTAAATCTATTGAGATCAAGAGTAGATATCACAGCCATATTAAAGACTATAAATTTGGTGGCTTGCTGAGAGAACCAGGTAGTCCATGAAGCTGGGCCCAGCGAATTGGTGTATGCCTAAGAGCTGACATTGTAACTGGAAGTCCTCAGCATAGCAGCAAAGTAATCAACAGTCACCGAGAATGGACGGCCCTTTAATTCTCAGTAATGGTCCCTGTGGTCAGAGACTTAGGCATAATGGCACAACAGCACAGGGCAGCTGGCATACTGACTTTAGAGGCCTATCATGAATCTTAACACAGTTTAAGAATGGTACATTTGGCATCTTTAGCTCCCCTCAACCCTGCTGTTTTAAGTACTTTTTCCCCCCCACAGGAAAGCTCTATTGTCTTTGTCTGAAGGTGTATGATACAGTGGAGATGCTTCGCCCATACATAATTCATTCTAAGAGCAAAAGCATTCAGGTCCTAAGTTCTCAGCAGATGCATTTGTTCCATGCAGAAAATAAAATATTCTAGCACCCTACCTCCACGTGAGGTTTATTTTATCCCTGAATGAGAAAAAAGAGGCACATTAAATGATAATCATGTGCTCAATTTCAGGATGTTAGACTCTCACTGTTGACCTTTGTACAGTAGCCTGTTTATGGAAACAAATCATGGAGAATGAAGGCAGCAAATTAGGTCTCTATAAAGGAAGAAGAAAGCTTTAGACCTAAGCAAGAGGCTATGTTAAAAGAAGCTTGCTGCATAAATATATTTAGCCAGTAAGACAGTGAACTGGAAAACCAAATTAGGTTCTTTAATATAAAAATCTAAAGCTTAGTGGGAAATGCTTAAAGAGAAAATTCACTGAGCTAGGAGAGCGATTTGTTATAGGAGGCAATCCAATTGAACTGGTGGAGTTTGCTCTTTGTTTGAACGAATACAGAATAGAATTAGGAGACCAGATAAAGCTTCCACAGCTCTCAACTAAGGATACTTGTGAGACAACCAGTCTATAAGAAAAAATTTAAGTTGGAAGAGCATCAATTTTCTACTGTCGACCAAAGTGGAAAGGGGCATGTTGAGACAATGTCTAATTTTAAAAATAAAATATTAAAATGCTGAACTTATCACATGAATTTCCAATACTGAGATTAAAAAAGAAAGTCTGTCTATTGCCATCCTCTGCCTCACAATTACTTAACAGATTTATTTTTGCCAAAGTCTGATGAAGGAAAAACTTAAATTTGAGGTTGGAAATAAAGAATAATTTGTGTGCATTGTCAATCACAAATCAGTCTTAAATAATTATCATTAGAAGGTTAGCACGGGTCCTGATTCTGGGCACCACTGCAGAGACTAATGAAAAGTTCCTTTTCTGATTTTAGAATTCATTAGTGAGAAATGATATTTGGCAACTAGGGAAAGCCGCCATTTCCATAAGGTCTCAGCAGCACCCACACTTTTCAGTAAACCCAGTAGATATTATTTCAAGGTTGCAGGAAGAGATTTGCAGCAGCAATAGGCCAGAGTTAGAGAAAGAGTCTGAAACAAGGGTTTCAAGTGCAAATGAGGAAACAGATGAGCATCCACAACACAAATGAGGGCAAAGTCTAGAAAGGTCCATAACCAAAAGTGCAGGCCACAGTCACAGAGAAAAGCCACAGAGGTGTGGCGAGTGGGTATATGTGCAGAAAGAGCGTGGGGAGTACCTTCTGCAGATTCTATCCTGAGTAGATACTCAGCTACACACTCTCCATTCACAGTCCTCGTGGTAACCCAGAGGGGTGACTACTTCTCCTAAGTGCAGGTTGGGGGCCTGTGAAGAGGTCTGCTTGTGGTAGGATGCCAACATGACTGTCCGTCGTTCATTCAGATTCAGCAGAATGACAATGCAAAAGAATGAGTACAGGAAACAACATTATTTGTTTTGTCTTGAAGTATTTGTCAGTAAGAGGATCAGATACAATTCTTCCTTAGCTAGCAGCATTGCAGTTATCCAAAATAGCTATTGTTTCTGTGTTTTACCTGTGCATATGTGTTCGGTGTGTGCACGGAACATGTTTGCACTTGAGGATATACTTACATGTTTATGTATTTAGAGGCCACAGTTTGACATCAGGTGTCTTTCTCTATTTACTGGTGCAGGATCTCTCACTGGACCTGGATACCATTTTATTTAGTCTAGTGATTTAGCTGGATCTAGAGTCTCTTGTCTCCGCCTTCTAGGGGTTGGGACTGTAAGGGCTCTGCCTTGTTTGCCCAGCTTTTATGAAGGTCTTGGGGATCTAAAATCTGGTCATCATGCATTCACAGCAAGTGCAGTACCCACTGAGCCACCTTCCCAATATATTCACACATATTCACTATCCAATTCTGGTCCCAGATAGACAGCAGCCATCCTGACACTCATTTTTTTTCAATCACATAGTGCCTAACATGACATACAGCACATCACTTTTTGACTTTCATAAACTGGTTACAGAGTAAAGAATTTAATGATAGAATGATAAAATTGTAATAACAATTGTTACACAATTGTACACAAAATTGTATACACAATCGTTAAAACTCAGGTGTTGGCCAATCAACTACAGTTGGTGTTCAAATGTTTTATGAGTAACAGTACATTTGTATTGTTTGTGTATTAACACCAAGCTGTATCTTTAGATAGCAGAAGTGAAGTCAACTTGGGATGTAGCCTAGAACAAAAGACCCCTACCAAACATAAAACCATATAACAATGAAAGGATGAAAGCATCACAACCTATAAAACAAACAAATGAATAAACAGTTGGAGGAAACAAGAGAGACATAGACCGAATAGGAGACTCCAACTTCCTGTTGGAGGTGTGCTAAAGTTAGCTGTTAGGAGTGACCTGAGAAGTAAGAACTGTGTTGTCTCCACAGCTCTTGGACAACTTGCCAAGCTGACCACATTTATCCTTAGTCCTACAGGGATTCACAGAGGTTGTTTTCCAACACTGAATGCTGATAATAAATTATGCATCTAAAAAGGATCCCCTTATTGCGAGACAACAGTTAAGTTTAGGAAACAAGGAAAGTATGTTGTCTGTAACATTAATGAATAAAAACTCTCTTGAGGGAAAGAGTAGACTATGGCATCAGGTGGATAATATAACAACTATTTCAGTATGGCAACAAGGAGGTTGTGATGTCAGAAAGAATGGATTCGGGGAGACCCAGGGATAGCTAATAAATCAAAACCTGAGGGAATGGAGAAGGACTAATGGAGATTAAAGAGAGACTATTCTCTGAGGGTGCTCTTTGTATGTTGATTCGCTTTACTTGAGACAAAGTCTTAAAATGTTGCCCAGGTTGGAGTACTGGTCTCCAACACATTCAGCTGAAGGGGTTTTTCAGAAGGGTTGGAAAGTGGTAACCAGACCCGGAAGGAAATACTTGAGAATGCTCTTTACTTTTAAATAGAAAATGCTTACAAATACTTACAAGCAAAGGTAAGAATTTGGTGGAGAGGGTAAGCAGGAAACTGGCTTCCATTTACACACACTGAACATTTCATTCTGGCCCACTCTGCAGTCACAGACTGAAACTACCATAATCTGCCCACACACATCAGGGGGCCTTGGTGTCTAGTTTGTTTTTAAAATCAAACTAGGACTAATTAATGGCCACTAATTCTCAGACCATTAGAACATAAACTAGTTGATTTGCCAACACCTTAGTGGGAAAAGTTTGTCACTCAGTGACTTGATTGCTCCATCAACCCAGAATAAGAACAGAAAACCACTTAATGTGCACAGTTGTAGAGGGCAGATGTCTAGCCAATGATAGGAATACCTCCTGTAAGTATAGAGCCATAGCTGTGGGGAGGTACCCACTTTGGAAAAATACTTTACCGGTTAGGGTGAAGGTCTTAGAATGTAGATTACTGGTAGGTTTGCCATTTCATGTGAAGAGGGCAGTCGGGATTGGCCGCTGTGTAGTTTGAGAGGCAGCAGGAGCCACTGTGCAATTTTATCTTATTCAAACATGAAAACAACAGTCAGTCAAATATGACCATGCAAATAATGGCCCTCAGAGTTCAGTTCTGGTCAAATTGGGCACAGGGTCAGTGTTCTGTGAGGTCAGGTTACAGCCCTCCCCAGACTGCAGTTTGTCTGCAGGCTTTACTATTTGGGATTTCGGGACCACGCTTGTGAAAATAACTTCATTTTCTGGCATCTTGGCAAAAGTCTCTCCACACCTACTTTCCTACTCTAGACTATAGACAGAAAATGTGAGGCCTCTACACGTGTGAGAACCAGTGTTCCACATGCGACCACACACATAGCACACTGGTTCTGTTTTACTGGAGAATTCTTTTTGCGGTTGTGAGGGCTTAAAAACACTGGCACCCCATTATCAACATAAACTCACATTTTGTGTTTTAACTAAGTTAGCCAATGAAAAGACAAAAGGATTACTTGAAGAAATGGCTGATTCTCAGATCTGGGCAATTAAACATACAGGCTGAACCTGGGTTGTAGCTCCAGGAATCAACTGGAAGTGCTGTAGGTGGCAAAAGTTGAATGACTTGAACCTCAAATCATTTGTTTCATATTTGGTTTATAACCCAAAGAGTTAATAGACAAATTTCTGGCAATAAGGAGTTGATATATATATATATACGAACAGCCATAATTAACGACTTCACATAAACGACAGGTTAAGAGTTGCTCTTATCTAATAACTTCCTACAAAGAATAGAAAGTTCATAATGGAGAAACTTAACAAATACCTTGGCAACTAGATGATCAAGGCCAAGGGACAAATGGCATTGGAAGCAAATACCTTTGTTAGGAAGTGATGAAGATGGCCTATTGCCCGGTATCCTTCCTTGCAGAATGCATTGTTTGGGGCTTAGTCTCAAGGAACATGTCAGACCAGTTCTGATAGAATTGCATTCTACAAAACATCTCAAAACTGTTAAGGTTTGTATGATAACCACAGAAAATGTGTGATTACATCAAAGAGAAGCTTGAAGAGATGTAATGAGTCAAAGCAATAAGGAGTCTTTTATGGAATAGCAGGTACAGACAGGAACAATAGGTAAAAACTAAGGAAATCCAAACAGATTTCATTAATAAGAATGTATCTAAGTTGCCTCATTAATCCTAATGAACTCACAGTAATATAAGAAGTGAGGATGAGAAACTGCAGGCTGTCTGTGTTCACACTGGGAGACACGTGTTTCTGCAGAACTATAGCTCTGAGATCCCAGGCCACACAGAATGCAGAACAATTAAATTCCAGTAACCAGCACTGCTTTCCTAACTTCAGGGCATTCTGCTAAGCTCCAGCCACACTGGGGAGAAATGCAACCCTTTTAACAATGCCTTGCAGGCATCAGTGGTTCTGTAAAAGTCTGGGAACCAGCGGTGCTTCCCAGGCACCACAGCACCCCACTGGTATCTAGACTGCAGGTTTTGTTTTGGACTCCTCTTTTCTCAGAAGGGTACACCCAACTTCCCACTCCAACAGAAGAACCTGAGATCAACACCCAGATCAGAGAAGGGGGTGGGGGTGTCCTTAAAGTGCTTTCGGCTACCCCAAAGAAAGGGAGTCCTGGCAGGGAATAAAGGCATTCTTGCTATCAGGCAGGGTAGGAGGTTTTGTTACCACGGGGGTTTTGTTTGTTTGTTTTTCAGTCCAAACTAATGGCAGCAGCTGTAAAATATAAATTTCACTGTAGGCCTTCTATTTGTATGTGAATTCCACAGTAAAGAAACTGCCAAAATAAAATGGCTACTCCTTTAGGGAAAAGCTTTTATTGTGAATACGAGAGATAACATCCAGAAACATCTGGAACAGTCGAGTAAAAAGAAAAATTAGACTGGGCGTGGCCAGGGAAGCAAGCGAGAGCGAAGGGCAAAGAATAGCAGGCGCGAGCATAGTGGAGACAGTAGAGGACTAGTGAGAGCAGCAGGTTGTCAGGAGGATGAATAGCTTGGGTGAGGGAAGTTCAGGAGCTGGAGCAGGCCTGGATGTTTGGGGTAAGGAGGGATTGGAGCCTGGAGAAGTGAAAGGGGCCAATGTGCTAGTGTGAGGGCTTCGAATGCAGAATGGTTGCTTGTGAATAGGAACTGTAGGATTCTGGAGGCCAGCATGGACGTTCAGAGGCAACCACAGGTATATGGCAATGGAGAGCAAACAATGTGCCAGTTCTGTCATGGGGGAGAAAAAACGGGGGGATAGAAAACCTGTTTCACAACTTTCTGAGCAATGTTGGCTTTTATGAAACTCCCCAAATCTTTCCATGGTTCAGCGTGAGCTTGTTTCTAGGCCTAAGAACCTCCTGCGACCAAACACTATTCATACAGACCAGTGGTCCTCAACCTGTTGTGATCCCTTCGGTCCAATAGCTTGCATATCAGATATGTACATTCCCATTCATAATGGTAGCAAAATTACAGCTATGAAGTAATAATAAATTGTTTGGTTAGGAGTCACCACAAAACGAGAAACCGTATTAAAGGGTCACAGCATTAGGAAGATTGAGAACCACTGATACAGACACTTTCTACAAACAAACAAACAAAAAGCCAATGCAAAACAAAACAGCAAAACTGCTTCCATTACCGCTGGTCCCCAGACTATTTCTTAAAGTTACAAAGCCAGTAAAGAATGGATATATGCAATGAGAGGGTTTCACTAAAAAGAGTTTTTTCTTTGTGCCCATGTGTTTCAACGAAGATTCTATAGGAGAGTCTTTGTTTACAGGAAAACTTCCTTTGTGTAATTCTCTTATTATATGTAACACTTTTTCAGTGCATCCAGAATTATAGTGCTGAAAAAAAACTATATTGGGAGTTGAAGAGAATGTATATAGGTGGATGAGGACATAGACAGGTACTCGTAGATGTGTGTGTTTATATATTTGCCTTCTATTCATTTTAAAATAATATATTTTTTTATTTTCTATATGCATATTTACCTGCATACATGTATATAACTTGTGTGAGCCCATGGAGGTCACAAGAGAGTATCAGATGCCATGAACCTTAAGTTATGGGTGGTTTTTGGCAGCCATGTGGGTGCTGGGAACCAGCCCTATGTCTAATGTGAGAGCAACAAGTGATCTTCAATACTCCAGTCAGTCTGCTATGTTTTTAAGTGGAACAAGTATGCTTTTGGAATTTATAAGATGCTCAAGGAATTAAAATTTCTAGATTGTCCTGAGCCTCAGGAGTTTGTGCAGGTAATATTTTTATTTTCTGTTTTGTATGTAACTTGCAGGAAGTAATATAAAGTATAGAGGGGATAAAGAATCAATACCATTATTATCAACACCAATAAAGGCAATGAAATTGTATTTCTTTGAAGCAATTTTGCATGTAGATATCCTTTCAGATATGTAATCAGGTAACTTATTCCATATTAAAAATATTCTACTTCCATAGCAGGATGAATTAGGCAATTGGGAGAGAGACTTTATTACAAGAACAACTGGACAAACCACTGTTGGTAATCAATCAAAGGAGAATGTGTTAAAAGGAAGTTGAAAGCTGCCCTTTCTCCAGTGCTGGGTCAAGGAGGAGGAATTGTAAACACGTTTGTCACAGCTGGCTTCTTTGTGAGCCCATAACAAGGCATTCTTTGCAGGCAACAGAGCAGAGAGCGGGCACATGGATTTGTTAATGAATGCAGAAAAGATTTCAGCGTGTGTGCCCATGAGTTGCTAGAGACCCACTGCTGAGCTAGTTTTCAGTACTCCTGGTTAAAGAATCAAACATTAGCCTCTGTACAACCATGTCATCGTGTTTCTCTCTATCCTTAGAAACTGAAACTCAGCTTAGCTCAAAGAAAGAAGTAATAGGAACTTCTAAGATTTTAGAAAAATGACAATTAATATTAAAGTCTACAATAGAGAAGACATGATACAGTGCAAGGAGACTCCAAGCAGTCAATGATATATTGACCTTTCTCTCTATGGAACTGAGCTACTTGGAGCAGTAAAGGTGATTGCACGCTCTATACACAAGGCAGTGAGCTGACTGGTTGGATTCATGAACCACCTAATGAGAGGGCTATGGAATTGCTCCTGCAGAGGCGACACTGACACTGAGATGTGAGAACCCTCATTGAACCAGGAGGAAGGAGGTAGCGCTGTAATCAAATACAGCCCACCTGGCAAGGATGTTCTTTCTTGCCAGCCTATATGGTAAAAACATCTTTTCTGCAGAGACTGATGCACCAATGGACGACCATACATGGAGAGGACTAGACCCCCTGCTCAGATGTGGTCGATTGGCAGCTCAGTCTCCATGTGGACCTCTGAGTGAGGGAATCAGGGGTTGCCTCTGTCATGAACTCAGTTGCCTGGTCTTCGATCACTTGCCCCTGGTGATGCAACCTTGTCAGGCCACAGAGGAAGAAGATTCAAGCGGTCCTGATAAGACTTAACAAGCTATGGGCAGATGACAGTACTGGAGAATTACCCCTTTCAGTGGGCTATGGGAATGGAATGAGGGAAAGAGGGAAGGAGGGCAGGACCATAGGAGTTGATGGAGGAGGATTCAATCGGGACATAATGAATAAATTGTGGAGAAAGAAAAAACTTAAAAATAAAAGCAAACATCTTTTACTAGCCTTCTCAATCCTTAGCTTACATTATGAAGATTATTGATACTAATTTTATTATACTTTTGAATGGAAGTTCCACATATGATTAGGTAAATTAGTATCACAACACAAATAACACTACATTTATTATTTTATTGTTTTATCTCTGTGGAGCAACTGTTAATGAAGTTGATGGAAATATCATCCAAGTTTAACTATTAAAATCTTAGTTCTTAAAGCAAGATACTCTTTGAGAGCTAGAGAGACATATGTGGATGACATTCCAACTTTTATTCATGTCAAAGATTATAAATCATGTAGTGTTTTTAAAGGGTGAAGCTGAAGACATCCACACTGCAGAAGTAAGTTTATAGCATGGAGCCAAACTTTAAAGATCCCACGTATTTAATTCTCTACCAGGGGAGAATTAAAAGTGATCAGTAGTTATTTGGTTTTTTTTTGTATCATAGTTTACCAAAAAAAAAAAAAAATACCCTTCAAGTGGGATGCAATTATTTTTAACTCCCGTTCGTACACAGCACTGTTTATAATGGCATCACTGAGCATCGGAGCAGCAATAGCTCACCTTCTGTTGTGTGAAGAGAGAGAGAACTGCTTGTTTTGCTTCCCATCAACAACCAAGTGTGAGGGAGTGAAACAGATGCTGCCTGTGTGGTTCTGGGGTGTGAGGTATTGCAAGAGGATGAAGCCACAACTGCAGTTTCCTAAACAAGCATGCTGAGCACCATGGGAAGGCATCGTCCAGGTTGATTTTCTTATATACATTCTCCCAATGTAGATATAGAAAAGCTGGAATCTGAGGCAGAAAGGTTAGGGGGAGGAAGTAACGTAAAGTACTTTATCTGTCTTAGTAATTCCTGTAAATTGGTCCAGTATTTTAGCTCAGACCTTTCCTGTGCATCCCAGGCACCCCTGCACAGATACCCACCCATATTCAGAAGGAAATGCCTCCTCACCTGCAAGGAACAAAGTCAGCACGGCATCAGGTAAGATTTTCTCAAACTCTGAGTTTATGACAAGGGAAGAGTTTGCTCTCTTTAATACATTCAAGCATCCTCTTGAGACCAATTATAAAATCCCAGAACCTGATATTCTTTTATCACTTTACCCTCTAGATCTATAAACTGCAGAACTAAAACCACAGATAACAGGGGAACCAATATTGGGATCCACGTGCTGTGCCTTTTCAAGTAGCATTTTTGTGCCTTTCCAAGAGGGCTTTTTGTACATTCCAGTTCCATCTTGCGTACAACCGTACAAACAAGAAATAAATGCTGGCATCAGCCTGCTGTAGACTTCTTAAGTAGTGCATAGAACTCTCTGCATTTTCTTTACAAGATTTCTGTCTTTATCCCTTATATTCATGAATACTACAGGGCCCACAGGCACTTATATATAATTTTACATAAGGAACACATGGGAGAGAGGGGATTTTCTGGGCAGAGATCTGAAGGAAAACTAAAGAAGGAACTGTTCGATCTCATGATTTTGTTGCTTTGCCTCCTCCCCTGATCCTCCTCTTCTTCCACTGCTCTGCTATTATGTCCAATATTATAAAACTTTGGTAATCTAAGTTGACAGCATTTTTCTGAAGTTCTGTATGCTTTAGAATCTTTGGCCTAATTATTTAATTTATATTTAATCATTATTTCTGTTTTAAGAACACCAATATGAGGTTCACTGTGTCAGTTTTCTAAGTCCAGAGAGGTGAATTTTCTAAGACTAAGCCCCTGAAATTTTTTATATGGGGCAGGGACCTGAAGGAAACAGGACAGTAGCAAGGGCTGAGGAGCGAATAGTCTGTGTGCTTTGTTGTGAATAGTCTATACAATTGTCAATGGCTAACATCGATTAACAAAGAGGACATAATTCTGTCACTGGTAGTATCATGGATGGAACTGGATGCCATTATGTTAAATAAAACCTCAGGCTTTGAAGGACAACTAGCCAGATGTTTTCATGTGCAGAAGATAGAGTCAATTGCTAAGAACCTGAGAACCAGGCAGCTGTGATGAGAGCAAGAGAGAGTGTGGGCTGGGAGACACGAAAGGTAGGTGGTGATGTTTCAGAGGAGAGACTTCTGATGGCGTGTAGTGGGATGCCTCATTGACATGAATTAAATATTTCTAAATACTTAGAGTATGTCAGTATGCCTAACACATGGAAATTATTTCTGTCTGAGACAGATGCCACTAACTCAAATCTGATTACTTAATGAACATTGTATTGAATTGTTGTACTGCACAACATAAATATGTGTAATTACTCTGTGGTAATTTAAAATAAACTATACTTTAATTTTTAAAAAAAAATTGAATCTTTGCATCATTTCACTACAATACAGCAGGGGACAGAAATCTCCTTTGGAATGGTATGTATTTATCAATGTGTTTTCACATGGCTTGTTAATTCAAATCCATGACAAACAATTTGTAAATACATCAGCTTCTCAGACCTTTAATAAAGGTGTTAGTGTTTTCAACAATCATTACAGTCCCAGAACAAATGACAATAAATTCTAGTTTTGAGAGGAAAGAGAATTCATTTATTTAGCAGAGAAACTTCTTGCTCACAAAAATAAAACCAATAATGCCAGCAGGTAAATTGCAGCAAGATGCTCCAACCAGTGCAGCGGAAGGAATGAAAAGGTCCTGCTTTCGCTCAGTAAATGAGATGAGTCATTGATGGAGCATCTCTTCACACAAAAAGGCTGTGAATAAGGAGCTGGACAACCAAAGGGTCTTTCTCCAGGCTAGCAAGTCAACAGACTTCACCAATAAACGTCACCACGATGAGGATGGAAGATTTGTGAATTGCGCTGAAATTTAAGAAAACTTTCTGTGGCAGCAGAGTGCACACCTTGGACAGAAAACAGCCCAGTGTGAAGTTTTGTAAATACATGTTTTTGTCTTGTGTAACAGGTTTGGCTTTGCTCTCTTTAGTGTCCCTTCAACAGCTGTCTAGGTAAGAGGTCTTTTCTCCTTATATGGTGGTATCTTAAAAAGGAAATATGCTGGCAGCCCCCAATTCCACAAAATGAAATTTGGAAAAAACATAATTCTACATGATGTTTCAAAGGGGATTGACCTAACTTAATCACACAATGCCTGGTTACTCAGAAATGTTTGGTTAAAAGCCTTCTTGAAAACATGGAAGGGTCAGAGAGATCTCTTGATGCATTCAGAAATCTCATGGGCCAACAGAGGACAAAGTGCTAGTGGTTTGTGCTGGCAGAAAGTAAATTGCATCATTTGTGGAGTTGAATAATGGCTATAGAAACACTGTTTACTGTTCAATGCGGTCACAGCAATGAGCTGCATACCCCTCCCTAAAGCCTGCAAGGAAATGTTCAGACGTCAAAGGACAGAGTCTCGGAATACGAAGCATGTGAGGTTTACAAACAGGTGCTGAAGCAGAGAACCTTCTATGTGTCCTCTGCCTGGGTCTTGGGATTGCAGATACTGTCCCACCTCAAGTCTTACTGTTAGAAGAGCCACCATTCAGGGCTGAACACTCCCCCCCACACACACACACCTCACAGTTTGAGAGCAAATACTGCAGATTAATGATCCTTTCTTAGGATCTCCTCCCTCTATGACCTAGACTTGGACAAAAGTGGAAGAACATTGAGAATTAGCAAACCAAATGCCTGATGTGAGATACCAGACATTTTTTCAAATGCAATCTTCTCTATTGGTGTGAAAGGAATTCTTTGCCACTCATAGATAAGCACTTTACAGTTTTCTGTGGTTTTCAAATCTTCTGTACTTTTTGTATTCATCAGGGCAACTACAAACTTGAAAATAAACATAGCCTCATTTCAAAAATAAAACATAGGTTAGGTGTATGTGTGTGTGTGTGTGTGTGTGTGTGTGTGTAAGAGAGAGAGAGAGAGAGAGAGAGAGAGAGAGAGAGAGAGAGAAGAGCAAGGGAGAGAGATGCTTCAGCATGTGAGGGTGCTTGGTGTCAAGACTGACAACATGAATTCGGTTGCCAAGACCTATGTGGTAGTTGAAGGGAATCTACACCAGCAAGTCCTCTTTTGATCTCCATACTTGCACCTTGGAATGATCCTCAATAGTCTTATAAATGGATGGATGGCTATCAAGAAAGAAATAAAAATATCAATTTTTTTTGTTGAAAATAAAATCTGTCTTCCAACAGTTCAAGTTAATTCTATGAAGCAAAACAGGGATACATTTCCTAGAAAATTCATTATTTTTGGTTCCAAACGTAACTGTATGTGTATATGGGAATGTATTCTGGTGTGTGCGTTTCTGGAGCTAGAACTCACATATGTGAATACTGAATCTACAGACCTTTATTATTGAAATTCAGTTTCACTATGCAGGCCTTAAACTCCCTGTGTATCCCAGACCATCTTTGAATTTGCCATTCTTCTGCCTAGGCACTGAGAGCTCTGGATCTTTCCGGCATATATCACCATCTAACTTGATTTTAGTGTCGGAATGTAACTGCCTACATTTGAACTGAATCATGTCACTATGAAGAAAAACTTTTTTGGAGTGTTGGTCTATTATCCGGGTTTTATTCGTATTGTCCTAGAAAGGGACTTGAATGGGTTTAGTTGGACATTGTCAATAAATTTTCATGAAGTAAATAATATAAACTGAAATTATTTAAAGACTTGATTTAATTAGAAGCTGCTGTTAAAACTAGGATACCCTATTGGACAAGACAGTTATTAGAAGAAAGCCATACCATATTTGTCTTGTGAAAGTGAAAAGAGCAGCTTCCTCGGGTGAGCTACACAGCAGCATATCCTTCTAAGGAAGGAAGAAGTAACACTCATTTTGGTTTTAAACAGGGAGGAACCAACTTCTCCACATTCCTCGTGCCGGATCTCATCAGCATTTCATGCATGAAGGTTTGTGATAGGATTGGAAGGCTTAGGTAGATGAGGTGGGGAATCCAAAACAAAGCAGGACTGGCCATGTCTACCTATGTTCCTGGCAACATGCAAACTGATGTCCTCCAAAGGGAGGGGAAGCACAAGAATGGGAGATACAAGGTAACCCATGGGGAGAAAAATAACAGAAAGTTACTCTTCTCCAGTTACACCAGGAACTTTGAGTTAGGTTGTTCTGGTTCCTCAAAGGCTGGCAAAATGGGCTCTGGACAATGCGATGTGCAGTGTCTGCTTCAAGCAGTACACATTTCAGAAGAATCAGGAGTGACTGGTTCAGCATTACAGCATTCAGTAATGCTGCACTGCTTGTTTGATGCAAGCTTAGGAGTACTCTCATCTGCCCTACGATGCCAAAGTCAAGATGAGTCCCACTCCCTTGTCCTTGAGTTATTTTGACAGCCATTAATTAATGAGTGTGGGTGACAGTAAGCTTAGGACCTAAAATATAAGAGACACACTCTTTTCTAATCTATTTTATATCTTCACCTGGCCTTGCGATTTGCAGTACACACATCTTTTTTCAACCTCAACTGAAAAGTTTTTAAATGATGGTGCACCTAAAACATGCACTTTCACTCTTCCAGCAAGTGTCATCAAACTAACACAGTTTATCAGAGTGTAGTTCTGAATACAGCCACGGTTCATCACATTTTTCCTATAGTACTGGTAGGGGATGAAGGCCTTAATCCTTTACGACATGGCAGCAAAAGCCAGACAAAAATGATATAAAAGACTATGGAGTACATGGACATATTCTCAAACCAGTCTGGCCTGCCTTTCAAAATGGATGCCAATAAATAAGTGAGCGATCTGAAGAACATGAAATAATTTAATTACTTATAAAAAATAAAGCTAGCAGTATTAATACATTTATAGACTCTCTAGTGAACACAAACCATAAAAGCAATTTCCTCTGGATGAACTTAAAATTTAATTATTTTAAATAGAAACAAAGAGAAGAAAGAAATGGATAAAGGAAGGAAGACTTGAGACAGATTAATAAGAGAGAGAAACAGACACACAGAGAGAGACAGAGAGAGGGAGAGAAGAAAAACGAGGAAGAGGGAAAGGAGTCAGAAGAGAAGAGTGAGACCCTGTGAGCCTCTTTAGCAGGAGTCATGGAGGCTAAAGAGGTGGTGCTCTGGGCTTGACAGTACGGATTACTTTTTCTATTAAAGTCTTATCTCCTATCTATTCTTGCCAGAAAAACTTGATACTGTTTAAATAAAAATAATCCTCTAACAGTTAAAGACTCTAGGAAGAACTATTTGAATTCGTGTAAACAAGTCCTCTGCTGAAGCTATGTGGACTCCAATGTGGGTTCCGAGGATAGCTGCCCTTCGTCCCTGCCACGAGGTTTCAGCTTAGAAGAGAGTTTGCGGATTAACATCAATCACGAAGTGCTTTTTGCTCAAGTTGTCTATAGGCGATGCACTTAGGGGAGTTAGAAAGAGAGTGGCATCATTTCTAAGTAAACTTCCAACTTACAGTTAGAGTCAATTTATTCATTTTGTTTCAAAGGTCAGTTTTGAGATGGGCTCTCAGCTCAGGCTTCTTTCCAGGACCACAGATCACGGGGAATTCATTAGTTGATCTATTGACACAAGAAACTAAGTTTCTTACACAACCCAAATAATTCAAAATTTAAGAATTCTATATGTGTATTGGGAATAGGCAACATTCACTCTCCCAGGTTAGTCATGAAGTAATCTTGGTTAATTTCTGGCTTTCTAGTATTCACTGCATCAGCCAGTCTTGCGGGTTTTGTTTCTAAATCATGCTATTGATATTATTTGCCCTCCCATTTTTCTGCTCGCTCTGTCCCTCAAGCTAGTGTCATGTGTCATTGTTGTAAATGACCTCCAGTATTCTCAACAATCTATTGAGAATTCTTTGAGAACAATCTCTTGAAATTCTTTGTTTAAAAGACAAATTTGACAACATTCCTGTGATTGTCCAGTTTTAGTATCTGTCCTTATTGGATTCTATGTGTGGATCACTGATAGAACATCCTGCCACTAAGTGGGAGACCATAACATGGCCAGCCAATATTAGGTAACCAGACAACTATTCTGTATTATAAACAGTGTTTTTCATAACACAATATAATTCTTATTATATAAGATATATATATGTATATGTATATATATATTCATGTCCTTGTTGCTGATTAGAACTATTACAGAAAATCTTGTGAGAATTCAAAAAAGCCATGGATAGCTTAGAATAAGAGTTGAATAAACTTGAAGAGTAAATGGTGTTTGGCAAAGCTTTGGCTACTAACAAGGATAAGTATATAGAATCCCATGGCTTGGATACGAAGTATTCCCCCAAACAATTGTAGGGTGGGGACTTGGTCTACATCTAGTGCCACTCTCTGGGAATCCTTGTCAAAAAAGTAGGTCACTCGGTGTGGACCCATGAAATGGTGTTGGCCTTGAATGCTCCTAACTCTTTGTCTCCCGTCTACCATTAACTTCAGTTAACTGTACATCCCCACCGCCTTGATATGAGTGACACCACGCAACCACAACCTGAACCCCCTAAAACCATGAATTAAAATACTACAAACATCTGAAATAAAATAAAGGTACTGGGAACTGACTCATATTTGCGCAAATATAAGGCTTACGTAGAACAATAAAAGAATATGACATAGATGACTGAAATGAGCTTGAATGATAGGGCAAGGGAGTTATTAATTAATATTATTAATAGATGACAGTAAAGAGATCTGGACATATTTTTGCCCTTGTAAGGCGATGACCTACGATTTGGAGACATGAAAGGCTCAAACACACACACACACACAGCAATCTCTGGCAATGGACCCGTAATACACTCGATTTGACTAGGGAGTTATAGAATGGAGAGGAGTGTTGTGCCTTCAGCCTCAGTGCTATAACTTTTGGGGCAAAGACTTTCAATAAATATTCCTGGAGCTCGAAGTCCTTATTGGTCTTCCTCGAGTACAATTTTGTAAATCTGATGAGTAAGTGAGGCAAGTTTCATAAAGTTGATAAGAACTCATTAACTTCATCATGAAGGTGTAAAAAGCCATGATCTTACTTTTTCTAGCCAAGTGTGTTGTCTATAATAAAACACCTATCACTTGAGGGATTTTAAATTAGCAAGCCATCTGGTAGGAAAAAAAGCAATAATGAGGACAGCATTACACATGAGAAAAGGACCGAGTTTGACTCAAGGGACTAAACAGAATTGTGATCAGTTTTCTTTTTTTAAGTCTTAGTTTATATTAAATTATCACACCTCTGAGGAGTACATTTTAAAATAATAAATTTCTATATTCTAAACCCAAAATAAATACTTGAAGAAATAGACATGTAACTATTAATTAAATGCAGAACCTAATGTTTAACTCAGGGCTACATAGGTCATGGAAACACTCTCAGCAGGGTTCACTGTCATAATTTACCAGGGACCAGAATGCTCTATTAAAATAGCTGCACACAATATGTTTTTTTGACATAAGACTGCTGGAAATCTAGAACTATTACCTTTATTAAGAATGAATAAGTAATATAACTAGTGTGAGCATGTGGTAGAGAGCAGGTCATTTCAAGTTGTAGAAAAAAAAATTGGCATTATTCTAAAAATCCCCTTCACAATAATTAACTGATATAGCCTTTAAAACACTGTCTAAGATTAGGTCAGTAAATCTATAGTATATTTACAGGCAATTATGTGGTCATGCTTATGAAAGCTGAGGAGCTCCTGCAAGTCTTTATACAGTAAATGATGAGGGAGGAGACAGGTTTATTGGAGCTTCAAGTAGAGTCTGGAGTCTAGGTTTCATTCTTTATATATTTGTGGCATATTATAGTCATATTTGTATTAACAGAATAAAACAAACTATGTCTGGTGCATTTTAAAACAGATACTATGTTGTCTGGTGGTAATGGTGGATTTACAGTAATATGTCTATATGCTCTTGTAATACCTGCATTTTCTATGATGAATATATATTACTTTATAAATGGGAAGCAAGCAGTAAATGCTTTCTTTTACAAATACTGAGGAGATGAATTACTAATATGGTTGTTTTGCTCAATTCATTTCAATTTAGTTTACAAAGCACAGCAATAGGGGATGCTATAAGAAACATCACAACACAAATTACAGATGGACTTTTATTCAGCATTAAAGTTCTTCCTGAGTAAAAATTTTAACTGCTGCTGAATTACTAGACTTAGTTATTCTTTGTCTTATTTGACTCCCAAGACATTCAAGTTAGTTTTCAAATTCAATTTGTGAGGTGATCCCTAAGGCTTCCTCCAAGATCCTAAAAATCTACTAATGCTAGGCAATTTGTGATTGGGTTAGAGACCCTAATGAAGCCTTGAGAATCTGCTGCACCATGCTGGGAAAGCAAAGCAAAGCTGTAGGAGAGACTGTTGGATGTTGGGGAGGCCAGACCATGGAAACCAGGAGTGTACACTTGAGAAAAGGCAACCAGACCGTGGAAACCTGGAGTACACACTTGAGAAAAGGCAACCAGACCGTGGAAACCAGGAGTGTACACTTGAGAAAAGGCAACCAGACCATGGAAACCTGGAGTGTACACTTGAGAAAAGGCAACCATAACATGGAAACCTGGAGTGTACACTTGAGAAAAGGCAAAGTTGAGGTCGAGCTGGCCAACAACAAGACCTATGTGAGTTCTAGGTCATAAAGCTGGAGAAGCAGGACTCTGTTGAGTCCTTGAATCCCATATTCAGCTACGGAGAAGAAATATGGGTTTTTTGTTTGTTTGATTGATTGCTTTGCTGGGGGTTGTTTTTGTGTTTCCTTGTCATTCTCCTATTTTCCCCCCTTTTTTTTTTTTTGAATAAAAATGACTATTTGGTATCAGTGCATATTGGAAGTATATAACCTTTAAAATTTTATGGGTATTTCCGATTAAGAGATGATTGAGTCTCAGAAAAGACTTTGAACTTTGGAAAAGTATTGGTACTACTAAAGATGATTGGTACATTTCAAGATATAATAAATAAATTTTGCATTATGAAACTTAGGAGTCAAGGATGAAATATTTTTTTATTAAAAGTGAAGTGTTTGCATATCAAGTTGTCAAAAAATAGAGCTATGATGCTTAATTTTGATTGCCAACTATAAATAGGTTTGCAATCATCTAAGAAAACCCCCAACTCTGTGTGTGTGTTTATGTGTGAGAGAGAGAGTTTATGTATCTGTGTAAGAGAGAGATTGTGTGTGTGAGAGAGAGTGTGTGTGTATGTGAGGGTGTGTGTGTATGTGAGGGTCTGTGTGAGAGTGTGCATGTGTGTGAGAGTGTGCATGTGTGTGAGAGTGTGCATGTGTGTGAGAGTGTGTATGTGAGGGTGTGTTTGTTTATGTATTTCTCTGTGTGTATGTGAGAGTGTGTGAGTGTGTGCCTGTGTGTGTTATCTCTGAAGATGCTTAACTGAGGTGGGAAGGCTTTCCTTGAGTGTGGGTTGCCCATTTCATGGGATGGGGTCCTAGACTAAATAAATACGGAGTGTGCCAAATGCCAATATTTCTTTCTTTGTATTTCCCAGCAGTGGAAGTAGTTTGACCAGCTGCCATGATTTCTACTCATAAACCAAAGCAAAACTTTCTTCCTAAGTTGTGTTTTGCCAGGTTAAAGCAGTGGGAAAATTAACTACTGAAATTAGTGGCATTAAAACATTTGGCTGATATTTGGCTGTACATGAGAAGATCCCATGCCTATCCACTGAGTTTGGGCCACAAATTAGAAATGCTTTTCATTGTATTTCCAATAGGGGCACTCAAAATAATTCTTTGAATGGAAGTTGAAGCAAGAAACATTCACACTTACAACACTAAAAACTCCCTGGATCTTGCATGGACATTTATGATCTCTTTTGATTTATCCCTCTAATCTGAACTCTTCACTCTGAGATATCTATTAATTTAGTCTTTTTAGGAAAACCATAGTTCACTCCATTTATGCACACAGATCTCATTATTTAAAGATTCTTGATTCTCATATAATTTTGTCTATTTGAAGTCTCCTTGCCTTGAATTCTATGTGAGAAAAGACATGTTTGAAATACCTGGTGAAATGTTCTTGTTTCCAAGTATTTCCTATTTCTTTTTTTCCCAGAACACCTTTCTGCATTTTCCCACAAACCTCTCTGCATCCCACAGTTACAATATGTGTTTTCTTCCCTGAAGAGCATATAACCTTCCATCCCTATCTCTGCCATAACTTGTCAGCTCCTCTTTTGTTGTTTCTGTATTTCATTTAACATTCTGGCTTTGTGACTCTGTTTTTGACAACTGTAGGATTGAAGGAGACTTTGTTTCATGCCTCCTTCTTTCTCCTGATTTTGTACTGTGAACATCCAAACAGCAGCAGGTTGATCCTATTGGGGAATATAGATTAAAAATGGGCAAAAGCCAGACTGTTTAAAACTTGTCTCAACATGACATACAACATACTTTTCCTATCTCTTCTGTTAGGTGGTTCATCCATGAGTGACTGGATCATGCCTAGTTAATAACAATATTACTCTAATAACAATGTCCAGCATATAGGAGGGACTCATGAAATATTTAGGTGCTTTTCTATATATTTGTCTCAATAAATTGTTGAGCGAATAAAGGAACAATGAAATTTAACTTCTTGAATCAATCCTAAGAGGAAACATAGGAAATATAAAAGCCAGAGGATAAAGGTGAGTGCTTCAAGGCAATATCTTTGGATGTGACATGGTCATTACACTCATGAAATCACAGCCCTGTGAGCATCTGAACAAGACTTGTACCATAAATGGGAGTGGGCTCATGAGGTTCTACCTCTGAGGTGCTATTCACAATTAATATTTGATGATGGAAAGAAAGTAGTTTTCTTCCTCAGTGCTGTATTGTTGGTAAGTTGCCCACACTCACAGAAATACCCTTCCACTAACACTTAAGGTGGCAACCTTAGTTAAACACAGCAGTTCACACACATACACACACACAGAAATACCACAAAAGTAGGAGAGAAACTTGTTATCATGAAAAAGGGGTTCAATGGGGGAGAGTAATGAGGGATGAACATGAGTAAACTATATTTTATATGTGCATGAAACTGCTAAGAAATACTTTTTTAAGGGAATTTAATCTGTCATGGGTAAATAGCTTATTTTACTAAGGAAGGAAACAGGATTAAATGAAAACAGGATTGGTGGGAGTTGAGGTCAGGCAGAGCATCTCCTTTTCAATGTAATTTGAATATCAAAGAATCAAAAGCAACGACGCATACTAGGAGAAAGCTTTCAACAGGTAATGCAAAACTCATGGTGGTAAACATCAGCGAGGAATCCATTTGTGTACCAAGATGGTCATGAAGCAATGGCTATAACTAATACAAGTTTATATTATATTATACACCTAAAACTGTAATATTTTGTTTGAATATGCTATCTATAGATGAAGACAAATAGATGGCATCCAAAGAAGTCTTTTACACATTGTATCAGTGAGTTAATAATCAGATCTTTTGAACAATTACTGTAAGTGCTATAAATCTGAGATCCTTCTCCTTTTTTTCCAGGTTGAGTTGCACTGTTGAGTTATTCATGTTTTCCAACTCTCAAATTGATTCATCACAACTGCAGAGTTGTTAGTCACATGCTATGTGGTAGACTATAATGCTGAAGAACAATCAGCTACTGTATTTTAATTGGAATTTTCCTTGGCATTTAGAGTGTCTTTTAAGCCAGCAGAAGATGTTAAAATCAAGTATAATCGTGAGACACTGGATGCGGCTCAACACATTCTCAATCACGTGATTCTTACATTGTATGTTAGTCTCTCTTATGACCCATAATATCAGAGTAGAAATTTTTTTTACATTAAAACAGAAATGCTCTGTGTATAGAAGTTATATTTATTAATTAAATTATCACATTATTATCATGACTACCATAATCTATGCTAAGCATGGGAACAAATAATGAATACAACAATGAATACATGTACATATGAGACTCATATTGTCTTTTCCAATGTGAAACTTATATAAGGAAGAGAAAACAAAGAAGGAAACCAAACACATAGAATAGTTGTAATTTTTTTTTCTGCAAAAGAGAATTTATTGGGATGAAATAGAAAATAGCATCAGAGGATAGTGCTGGGAAATTGTTACATTTTGATATGACTGGAAATAGTGTGAGACCTTTGAAAAGTTAAAGGAAAAATATATTTATATTACGTTTCTTGAAGGACAAAGAGAACCTAGGAAGACGTGAGAGAAAAGCAGAGAAGAGATTATGTAATACCAAGATCACCTTGGGAAAGAGGCTTCGCTTCATTATGGACAAAAAGAAAACCACCCAGTTTGGAACACCATTCTGATTAGATTCATATCTAAGAAAGGCCATAATGTTTGGTCTAAATACATTGTAGAAAGAGGGGAAATAGGTGGCAAACTTTACTGTGGTTCTAGAAAGTGATAAATGAATCTTGGGGTTGGGGGAGGTGGCCATGTGTTTACATGCAAGAGAATTCTAGTCTTACTTGCAGAAGGAAGAATACACTTTCTTGTCTACAGAAGTTAGAGAAGAGCATTTGCCTTATAAAGCCTGGTTGTGTGTCCTGGGGAAAAATTATAACTGTTCAAAATTGTGTTCTTTAAAGGGTTTCACTTTTTCACCCTATATGCCACAGCTTGGGTCATTTCTGGCTTTAAATGGTGACCACTGATTACTGTAGTTTTGAACAGAAACTTCACCAGGTGCCTCATGGCTCCATCTGCTCTTTGTTTTACCAGAGCAGTGCACCTCAAATAGGGGCTCTACTCTGGACAGAAGCCCAAAATGAGGTCCGGGCCAGATACAGTAGGGCTGGTCAATAACCAGTGGCTGGTTGGAGGGGTCGTAGGCACTAGAAGAAACTTGTTAATCTAGTTCTTTTTTCTGCATGGACAGGCTCTAAACTATCTTCTAACATTCTTTTTGCACTCCAAGTTTAGTGCCACTTACAGCGCTTGTCAGAGAAGTTCCTTAGAGCCTCAGCCAGAGGCTCAAACCCTCAAAGTCTTAAGACTAAGTGGTAGTGGAATGCTGAGCCCTAAATTGGGCGTTTCTACAACCCCCTTCAAGATCAGAGAGCATTGCTGGCCTTGGGAAAGGAAGAAGTAATATGAAATCCAGACCATGAGCTGGTGTGTTACAGAAAGATGTCTTCCGGGCATGGCCATTGCGCCCATGCAGGCACCACAGCTCTGGTTGCTGGAACAAAGCCTGAGCAAGAGTGGATTGATCCCCATGAGAGGGACAGATGAGACTTCTTGTGGTGCTGTTGGCAGTTCACGAGTGGCAGTTTGTGGTTGCTGAATCCCAGGTATCATTTTCGTCAGTTGCGCCACTAAAAGTATCGGACTGTAAAAGAAGTTTAAGAATATAACATAAAACAGCCCAGACTCCAGGAACAGAGACACAGTGGATCTCAAGAGCACCAAACACGAGTGGGAAATAAACAGTTGATAACTGAGGCTTGGTTGTCACTGAAGCAAAATAAGTCCCCCAAGCCATGCATCTGTCCAGGACTCCATTTAAACATTTTGTTGCTGTGTCACTTTCAGCTGTAACTGTAAATTGATGTTTCCCTCTTTCCTGTTGCTATGTGTGTGTGTGTGTGTGTGTGTGTAGGTTTTGTGTAGCTCTCAAGAATATGGAGCATATCAGATCTATTCCTATCTTTTTTAGAGCTATTCTCACTTAAATTACTTTTAGCAATTTGTCATTATGGAGGTACCCAAATTTACTATCATTCTCACTTATTCATCTTCCTATAAACTTATCATTAACTCTAAGTTTTAACATGTGTTACAAAGTGTTCTCATTATTTTTGTCAGTTAGCTTATTTTATTGAGAGGTAAGTGCAGAGTAAGACTAAGACTGGTGGGAAATGCAATTAGGAAGTACATTCCTCTTCCGATGTTCTGACCTTTAAAAATCATTTAAAACATTCATAGAAGCTGTGTCTTGTTGCTCTCCATTACCATTTAAGATTTTAAATAGTTTTATTTATTTATTGTTGTTTATTTTGGAGAATTTCATAGAGCATACTGCATTGACATCACTCCTCCCCCTTCCAATGGCTCCTGTGCTCCTCTCTCATGTCTAGGATCTCTTCTTTATTATCCCTGTATAATAAAGGGATATTGAATATACATGCAAAGATACACTTGTATATTTAACTGTCTTAGCTAGGATTTCGATTTCTTTGATGAAATACCATGATGTGAAAGCAATCTGGGGAGGAAAAGGTTTATTCAACTTACACTTCCACATCACTGCTCATCACCAGAAGAAGTCAGGGTAGGAACTCAGACAGGGCAGAAACCTGGAGGCAGAAACTGATGCAGAGGCCATGGAGGGGTGCTGCTTGCTGGCTTGCTCCTCATAATTTACTCATCCTGCCTTTTTACAGAACCCAGGACCACCATCCCAGGGATGGCCTCGCCCACAATGGACTGTGCCCTTCTCCACTGATCACTAATTGGAAAAAAACAAAAACAAAAACAAAAAAAACCCTTCCAGCTGGATCTCATGGAGGTATTTCCTCACTGTGGCTCCTTCTGTTCCACCCACCCTAACTCATGTTAAGTTGACACAAATCAGCCATTATATACTCTACCAAGTCCATTACCTTTGAACATGCACTTGTGGCCAGGGCTGACTATTTGGAATTGGACAGCTGATTGCCCTTCTCTTGGCAGCCACTGACAGCTTGTAGTTCTTCCCCTGGGGTGGGACCATATGAAGTTTCGCTATTCACACTGACTTGTCTGTTGCTGTTGTTATGCTGGTGTGTTCCGGCAACCATACTGTTGAGAGTTCATGAGTGTACTTTCCTCTCATGTCAAGGTGACATACTCTATCAAGATGCATGCTGAGGTCTCTGATTCTAATAATTTCCCACTCATCCCTCATCTGAGATTTTCTCGGAGCATTGTGTTTAGGGATTGCATTGCAGATGTGAAAGTTGTTGTTAGGCACTGTAAAAGTAACTTTCACTCAACTGTTTCAACAGTTGACTCAAGGCTTACTGCCTCATCTGATAACTTAGGCCTGGTCCTAGAAGCGTCTAACCTCCATTCAATCTGATCTAGGCCTACATATCTTCAGCCTCTGAGAATTACTGCTTAATAGGCCCACCATTACTTGCTCTTTCTGAGATCTGGGCTGGCTGGCTCAACTCGGCTGTTCTGGTCCAAACTCCTTTCCTCTTAGCTAACTAATTCAGCCTGGCTTCTCTCCCAGCCTCTCAATTGTTCTGCTTGGCCTCAAACTAACTGCAGCAATCTGCTCTAATCTCCTGGCTTCTTCTCATTCTCTGGCTCATTTAGTCTTCACCTGAGTTCTCTCTGCAACCTGTCTCTCTATTTCTGTCCCAGTAAAAACTTATCTTTCTTTCTACATTGCCCCTTAAGTAGCTTCTCTCTCTTCTATCTTCTCCTGAAAGCTGGGTGTCTCCTATTATCCTATTAAATATTTCTCTCATTCATCACTTTTGCTGCCACTCAATTAGACATCACTTTCAAACATGGGTGCTTTCTTCTACGAACTAACTTTACCTTCATTGTTTGGGATTAAAGGCATGTACCACCATGCTTAGACCTAAGCTTTTCTTTACCTGATACTTGCTCTACACCAAACTGGCCTTGAGCCCAAATATTCTCGCCTGTTTCCTGGATCAAAGGCATGTTTGTATTCCATCTAGATCACACAGACCTGGAAGATCTTTGTATGTGATCTCTTGCCACAACATCTGTGTTCTGAATTAAATTTCCTCTACAAGGCACCCCACTTATTTTTTGCATTTTGGCCAGTTGTGAATCTTTGTAATAGTCACTATCTGTTGAAAAAAATCTTTATTGATGAGGGACAATTATGGAAGCAGAAAAGTGTGTGTGTGTGTTTATACATGTATGTATGTGTTCTGAGGTCCAAGCTCAGTACCTTGTACATGCTCAGCACAAATTCTACCACTGAGAAGTCCTTCACATTACCATCTTTGTCACACACATCATGTTTTTAGTATGTACAAGGAGACAGTCCATTTTTATATGAGCATCTGTTAAAGCACATGCTCTTCATTTATATACATGCACTGGGGCATTTTTCAGAAATAACTAGTGTTTTACATTTATTACTATGACAAATTTGAAATATTAGGGTCAATTCAATTCTAATGTGCAAAGAACTTTCAGATGTTCCTATTTTTAACACAGAATAATTGGATTTATCACTAATTTCTAATCGAGCAGGGAAGGAAGAATTATGATATTTATCTCTTTCTTCTTATTAATTTTAAGGCTGAAATTAACAAGTGGCCTTTTTGATAACATTTTCTCCTTTGCCCATAGAGAAGGGAAAATGATTGACTCTATTCATCTGACACAAAGAAAAAGGTAAGAAACAATAATAAAAAAAAAGGATGAACAAGAACAAGCATGCCACAAAAGTTTATTAGAGAAAGCCAGTGGGAAGCTGCCTCAGGGTGGCCGGAAAAGAGAGGTACTGATGAAGACAGCACCTGTGACCATCTCCTTTCAATCCACCACTGCCTCTGAGGTGACACAGACAACTGGGAATGATTAGACTTTGCCATGTTGAAAAGCTATGTTAGAAATTAATTAAATTGTTAGAGTCGGGAAGCAGCTAAAGAGAAATGGGACACCCTTTTCAATCTGTCCTGAGACAGAAATGAAGAGACAGAGCTTCAGAACTTGAAGTTTGTCTGACATTCATTCTGTGCCTTACATTATTGCGGCAGAGGACTGGAGCATGTCTTATGAAAACATCAGTCTAGCTCTTTATCAACGAAACTTTGTGAAAGTCTGGAAATATTCTATCTCAGTTTACATCAGCACAATCTTCGGTAAGCCATGAGTGGTCTGTGATTCAAGAGGCAGGATCCCGGGGGAGACTCTCCTGCAGGGCAGACCAGAGTGGCATCTCTCCAGATGTGCTGAGCAGAGCAGTGTTTTTGGTCTCTGCTTATGTCCAGGGCAACCTGGAGTTCCAGGACTGTGTCTGGTTCTCTTGAGTGAGTAGTGTCACTGGGTCCTGGTTATCACTTGCGGCTTTGGGTGTAGTGGAGTTCCTGACTAAGTTATTTTTACGTGTCTAAAAGGCATTTTTGTTTTTACTATGCTCTTTACACAACTGTCCAGGGAGAAAACTAGAAAGTAATAAAGTATTTAAAACTAAAATCATAAAATGTGTAGGTAAATGAGTGGAACTGGAAAAAGTCATCCTGAGTGCGATAATCCAGACCCAGAAAGACAAACATGGTATGTTCAGTTTTATGTGTATATTAGCTGTTAACTCAAAGATAACCAAGTTGTAATCCATAGAATCCCAGAGCATGGGTATAGAGAAAGGGACTGGGGTGCAGAAACATCTCCCTAGGAGAGGGAGATAAAACAGGATGGTTGAGGGTGGGGAAATGACTAGAACTAGGGGACCAAGTGGAAGAGCATGAAGAGGGGGATGAGGGAGAGAATACAGAGAGAAATGCATAAAATTAAGGGCCTTTTGAGAGAGTGTTATCAAAACATAGTACAATAGAAGCTTTGTAAAATATATACATAAATCAAAGCAATCTAAATGAAATCACCAAATAATGTGGAGACAGAGCCCTGTCTTGAAATCCGTTTTCACCAAATGAAACTTCCAGTAGTGGTGTTGGGTTTGGTTATTGTCGAAAGCGGTCCCACGCGAATGCCCAAACAAGCCAGGCGGTTGCCAAAACTATAGGTTACTCTCTACACATTGACAGTAAAGTACACTGTTGCTAATACCCGCACAGCTCAGTGAATATGGAGAGGAAGATCTGGTGCCTCTGAAGAGCTTTTGTCACTATTCTAGCATCTTTGATATAGGACAATCCTCTGCTTTCCACCAAAAGGAAAACAGCAACCCAGCTGTAAACCCCTTGATGTACAACTATGTCCTGTCTGCAAGATATGCTAGTGTAATGGCGGCACAAAGCTGTGGGAGCAACCAGCCATTATCTGATTTCTTAAAGCCCACTCCATGAAATGAAGCCAATACCTCACACTGCTGAAGTGATCAAGCACCTGAGACTATACAGCCCAGGGACCTAGTGTAAAACCTAGTACTATTGTTCTTAATAATAACAGTGATTTAAAAAGTAGCAATAAAATGACTCCTAATGACATTCTTCTACTCGTAGATAAGTGCCTTGCTCAGCCATTGTCACAGAAACTTCCTTCTTTAGCAGCTGGGAACAAATGCAGAGAGACCTAAACCAGACATTACGAAGAGAATGAAAGACCTTGAAACACTCAGCACAGAACAGGATGTTTCCATCAAATACCTCTGCACAGAGCTCGAAAACCGTTCAGAAGAGGAGGAAAAAAAATAGTAGGGCTGGAGGACACCGAGAAAACAAAGCCCTCTAAAGCTACAGGAAGGATGCATAAATGAACTCACAAATACTGAGGCAGCTGTACAGAGCCTGCAGGCTTTTGAAAAGTCAGTGCTAGGAACTGGAGGGAAGTATGGGCAGCTGGGATGCTGGTCAGACGTATTGGCCTGACCAGGAAACATTCAAGATCTCTCAGTTTTAGTCAGAAGATACACACAGCCTCTCAGTGAGGTGTTCAACTCTTAAGGTTTTCTTCTCTTAAGATGAAGAACAATGAGGAACCAGAACTTTCTTCTGGCAATCTTGGCAAACAATCTTGAAATGTCTATGTGAGTTCCGTGCCCTACCTGGCCCATTTGTCTACTGTTTTCACAGTTGCTGGCTTTCCCCAGCATTTAATTAATGTCTTCAGTTATTTAATTGTGCATGTGTGTGTGCTTTTAGGTGTGTGTGAATGCACGTATAAGTGTACTTATGTGTGTGTGACTGTCCATGAGTACGCTTGTGTTTGTGTTTGTGTTTGTGTTTGTGCTTGTGTATGTGTGCATATGTGTTGTGTGTGTGTGTTAGAGGAGACAGATAGGAGTGTAGTGAAAGTTTTAGTTTCTTTTATGTGTTTTTTGTTTTAGTCTCAAATGTGAGATGTGGAAATACTTTCAATTCATCATCAGTTGGAAACAAACTCATGAGAGATCAAATGATCTTGGTCAGCTGAAAAGGGACACATGAAAAAGCAGGTGATGTTTTGCTGGAAGCTGTCTCATGCAAGGAGCATGTTCTTTAATCAGCCTGTGTGGACTATAAGAAGGTATAAATAGAGGGTTATGAACAGGGAGACCTATTTTGGATTCCTTTGCTGGTCTTTGTTTTTTGACACTTCATTTCCTGACACAGAAAACGTCTCCTGGCAATCTGACTGAGTCTTGCCAATTTGCTGACTTCTGTTGGATGATGCCATTACATCTGGTAACTCCTGTTGCTGTTTAGTGTTTGCTATTTGACTGGGATGCTGGTATCTGGACAACAAAGAGTAGAATCACTTCCAAGGAACTACATCTACGAAGATCCATAACCCTCTTTTTCTAAAAACTTCCTTTCTCCCCTGCCTCTGGTCAGTGGGTTGGAAGGGAGGTAGAAGTATTTAAGAACCATAAATAAACTAGTTTTTGGGGAAATCTAAGCCTATAGCGAGGAGAGAGAGAGGCTGAAGGAGAGATAAATGGAGAGATACTTGAGTTATCATATCCTATCCCAACAGTTGCCTAAATGTTTCAGAGATGACATGATGCACTAAGTGCATTCCTCCATTTATTGTTTTCCTCTATTAAATAACATTTTCCATCATAAAAGTTATTAAGTTGGCACCAAATATCTGGGACTGAAATAATTCAATGGGTAATACTTCCAAGACATTTGAAACATAAAGTATTCTAGGAAGGCATACAAAAAGATAGTTACACCTTTCTATTATGGATTGCTCTCCTAAACTATAGCTCTGTATATTTTAAAAAGTTTTCTCTTCCTAAAGTATTACATAAAAGAAAGGTGAGAAAACAATGGTCATTTCAGAGAAATATGATTCTAAACTTTTATTGACATGAATATAAATTATATAATGTTTCCTAAAAATAATACTCATATGGCTTGCACTATAAAAGCATATTTTCAGTTTATTTTTCATTATGTAGAATTTAAAGTTTGAATAAAGTAAAAATCTAACAACTCCAGATTTTAGGTTGACATAATTTTAAAATAACAGTTGCATATGTAAGATTGAAGCTGGAAACAGCCCAGATGCCCCTCAACTGAAGAATGGATGTAGAAACTGTGGTACATCTACACAATGGAGTATTACTCAGCAATGAAAAAATAAGGAAATCATGAAATGTGAAGGTAAATGGTGGTACCTGGAAAGGATCATCCTGAGTGAGCTGTCCCAGAAGCAGAAAGACACACATGGTATATACTCACTCATATAGACATATAATATAGGATAAACCTACTAAAATCTGTACATCTAAAGAAACTAATCAAGAGAGAGGACCCTGGCTAAAACGCTCAATCCCCATTTTGAAAGGCAGAGAGGATGGACATCAGAAGAAGAAGAAAACAGGAAACAAGTTAGGAACCTGCCACAGAGGGCCTCTGAAAGGCTCTGCCCTGCAGACTATCAAAGCAGACCCTGAGACTTATGGCCAACTGTTGGGCAGAGTGCATGGAATCTTATGTAAGAAGTGGGAAATAGTAAGAGCTGGAGAGGACAGGAACTCCACAAGGAGAGCAACAGAAGCAGAAAATTTGAACACAGGGGTCTTCCCAGAGACTCATACTCCAACCAAGTACCAGGCATGGAGATAACCTAGAACCCCTGCACAGATGTAGCCCATGGCAGTTCATTGTCCAAGTGGGTTCCATAGTAATGGGAAGAGGGACTGCCTCTGACATGAACTGATTGGCCTGATCTTTGATCACCTCCCCCTGAGGGGAGAGCAGCCTTACCAAGCCACAGAAAATGACAATGCAGCCACTCCTGATGATATCTGATAGATTAAGATCAGAAGGAAGGAGAGGAGAACCTCCCCTATCAGTGGACTTGGGGAGGGGCATTCGTGAAGAAGGGAGAGGGAAGGGGTTGGGGAGGGGAGGAAGGAGGAGCTTGTGGGGGGATACAAAGTGAATAAAGTGTAATTAATAAAATAAAATAAGTTAAAAAAATCAGAGGAAAACATGAACAACTGCTTTAAATAGTTTTTCTTATAATTAAGCTTGAAAGGAAAAGATATATGAAAGCTTGGCTTGGCTTCATTACAGAAAATACTGTTATTCTTTATATTCAATTACTTTTTAAAACAAGAAGTGTCTAAATTGTTTTCAATTTAGGGTAATGGACAAATTCTGTTTTAGTGTTGTTTCTTTTACATAGGTTTTAGAAATTTGGCATGCTGATTATTTCTAAATTTTAATCTCATGAGGGACCAGTTAGCTCCATTAAAGCAAATTAGAAATGAAGAAATGTAGTCAATAGAAACGGTAGTTTAATGTTATCAATTTTAGAAAAACAGACAGAGGTGATTTTTCCCTTCTGCCTCTCTAGCATCTTCTCAGTTCTTCTCAGGCTTCCTTAGGGAAACATCATCTATCCATATGAATGTCATTCTGTTTATGCAGAGCCTGTCTTAGTCTGTACCCCAAGCAGTGGCCTGGATAGAGGCCTGATTTGTCATAGACACAAAGACTGGTTGAGACTGAGCCTTTGATCCAAGTTTTATTTGTAATAACCAGAATCTGGAAACAACCTAGATGTCCCTCACCGAAAAATGGATACAGAAATTGTGGTATAGTCAGACACCCAATGGACTACTACTCAGCTATTAAAAACAAGGAAGTCATAAAATTTGCAGTTACATGGATGGAACTAAAAATGATCATCCTGAGTGAGGTAACCCAGACCCAGAAATACACACATGGTATATACAATTAGAGGCAATCCTATAACTTGTAAAAATAGACTTGGGTTTCTAAGTATGTACCTGCAAACAACAAATAATAATGAAGAACCTGTACTTATTAACTATACCTTTGATTGTGTTATTACTTTACAAATGTTTATAAAAGTCATGCCACTAGTTAGAGACATAGTCTTACCTAATTGTATTGACAATATTCAAGATTCATCTTACATAAAGAGTTTTTGTGAACAATCAGGTGTCTACAAAGTGACTTAAGCATGAAGCTTGCTGTTAAAGATGTTGCCATATGTATTTTTAAATAAAATTAACACATATTTTTCAAGTGAATATTTTATCACTGCCCCTGCATCTTATAATTAAGTATTGTGCTTTAATACTTTGACTATAAAAAGGGCTGAAATCAAAAGACATGATTGGCTAGGATAGAGTGATTATTTGATGATGAAAAAGTTTGCCCTTTTCATCTATGATAATGGTCAGATAAGAGCTTATCAGGAGAAGGTCACTTGATGGGAAACCAATACCAAAATGTTCCTACAGCATTTTGCACATGACAACTCTATGCTTAATTTAAAATATGATTTAACTTCTAATACATGTATGTTCTTTTTCCCATTCCAACAATATATTTTTTCTCAGCCTTATTTCATTCAGAAATTAGTTTGAATGAAATTAGATGCATGCATTCCATTTCAGACTCTATCTTAATGTAGATTTAATTAGTAATTGTCTCATTGAAAAAGTTAGAAGCTGTCACACATCCAGTGGGCCTTAGTAGCAATTCATCAGGTCAAGAAATGGAAAAATGGATTATAGGTTTATGGAATAGCATGAGGCAAAAGAATTAGTAGATTTATGAAAGTAAAAGAGAACCATCTGAGTATATATTTGAAATTATAAAAGGATTTAAGGAGTAAGTCTGAGAAATTATGCAGTCATAGATAATGAAGAATTTTTAATACAGATCAGGATTTTGATATTTTCTTCACAAAACAGAGAACTCATTGGATATCTGGAAGGGATGTAGTAGTTTGATAAATCTCACTAGAATGTGAAGGTTAAGTAGCTGTGACAGGAAATGGAGTGGAAGATTAGTCATAAAATGATCTTGGCAAGGGGAAGTAAGAGACTTGGGATGATGAAAAAAATGGCAGACTATAAATATTTAAGTGAAGTAGATCAGGGGCCATGGTAGACTATTCATGGTAGAATACTGTGTTTTGGTCACGTTATTCTGTGGCTGTGTACGTGGTGGAATGCTGCGTTTTGTTCATAGATTTATCTACAATGACATTTTTCTTGTTTTATTTTTATGAAAACTAGTTACAGAAAATGCTGTATTTCTTAGCATATATACAAAAGTCCTCTATGTGACCTAGAGAATGTTATAGGCAACCCCCACCATGTGAATATGGCCAAGCAGTATAGAGAAAATCAAAAGAACACATGGAAAAAGAAAAGGTTGTTCGTTCTGATGCAGAGGTGCTACAGAGGAACACTATTTTACATGGCACTCGAAGGCTTTTCCTAAACTTTGTGTGTGTGTGTGTGTGTGTGTGTGTGTGTGTGTGTGTGTGTGTGTATGTGCTTAAATCTGGTTTTGTCATGGAATATCTTGTTTTCTCTATATATGGTGATTGAAAGTTTTGTTGGGCTGACATCTCTGTTCTCTAGGCATCTGCATTATTTCTGCCCAGGCCCTTCTGGCTTCTAGAGTATCAGTTGAGGAGTGGGGTATAATTTTAATAGGTCTGCCTTTGTATGTTACTGGGCCTTTTCCCCTTGCTTTTAATGTCCTTTCATTTTTTTTTTTTTTTTTTTTTTTTTTTTTTATGATGTGGTGGGAGGATTTTCTTTTCCAACCTATTTTGTTTTGCAGGCTTCTAAAGTAGCATGCTGGCCTTCTGAAGAGCTTGCGCTTTCCACTCCTTTTATGTGCTGCTTATGCAGAGAGACCCTGGAGGGGGAGTGCCCCCTGCCCCATCCAAGGCAATGTGCTAAGCAGTCACAGTCAGCAGGCTTCCACTATGGACACAGCTGTTCATGTAGACTGAAGTGGATGCAGTCCTGTAGGGGGACGCCCGGTGACAGCATATTCTGAAATCAAAGTCCCTCTCCACATTATCATCTCAGCCCTTTCTCTTTCCCACTGAATCCCTTCTTCCCACGTCACCACACTACTTTCATTTATTTGACGATAGCCCACTGCATTTGCGGTTGCCTTTAAGAGCTTTTACCTGACAACATACCAGAGGCTACCTTACCATTAACTGCCCATAGCTCCTCAGAGAGGGATGAAGCCTGGTAACACCCATCCCTAGCCATGATAGTGTGTGAATGGCCCCTGTCTTTAGAAGGCAGCCACGGATGATGTGAATCCCATGTCATATGACTACTGTGACTGAGTTTTGGTGTTTCTAGGTTATTCTTAATTGATGTGATAGTGAGTTTGAGACTGAAATATGTTGATATAGACTGTACTTTATAATATACCTTGTTTATTCACAATTATTCACAATATATTCCTAGCTAAATCCTTGTTGGATAGCCTTGACTTTTATTAAAGTGCTAATATATTGAGGAACTCCCTATAAAGTTTTAATTTTTGAAATGGGTTAATGTCTTCCTGAGGTAAAATGATATTCAAAAGTTAATCTTAGAAAATTAATGCTTCAAAAAAATAAAAAAAGAAATTTAATGCTTCACATATATGCATATAATGTATATTATATTTTCAGCTCATATAGTTCATAGAGCCATATAGACAGTTCATATATATATATATCTGTATATATACTCATCTTATTTTAAATTATATAGCACCCCAAGTGCTTTATGCTAAATATGCTCTTCACATTCGTGACGATGCTCTTCGTCTAAAAGAAAATACAAAGTCATAATACCTACTATGTCCTAAGCTCCTTTTTATGCAAATATTTTCCTACAGATTATTCTCCAAGTACAATAACAAAATAATTTATGCCTAATAATTGGTTATTACTAATTAACATCACTCAGGATAAGAATTCATCAACATAGTATGGTTAATAAGTGAGACTGGCACCACCTGAAGATTAATGACTCATTAATAAGAATTTTGCATGTAATTACAAAAGTCTTGATTATCATGGTCAATAACCTTCATGATAACTCCGAGAGCCACTTCCTACTGTCTCAAAATCTAGTTTAAATCACAACCTTAACAAGATCAGTATGCTAAAAATTCACAACAGTGAAAACATTAGATAAGATCCCTAAATTAAAGAAGATTACAAGATGAGAGCCAATTTAAAGATCATGCAGATGTTAAAGTGAGGGTGGATTTCCAAACAGACAGCGGCTTCAAGTCTTCATGTAAACGGAAAAAGATGAGAATCTTCTTAGATCCAAAGGAAGAGAGGTCAAGAACCAACTGCTGCTGTATCAAACGGGGAGCGGGGGGAGGTAAAAGCAGATTAGAGAACCACCATATCAGGAAGGATGCTGCACCAGTTACAGCCACTGCAGCAGCCAGGGACTGGGTGGGAAGATCCAAATTGTAATGCATCAACCATTATGGTCGTATTGAGGGTTACCTGAAAGATTAATAATCCCGGAAATCCCAGTTATCCCACCACACAGTGAGAGTTACCTCCAGGAGCTCTGTCGGAGCAAAATGTCAGGAAAAATTCTCAAGATGCTAGCACTGGGAGGAGAGACTTCATTTTAAAATACGTCAATATTCTGATCGTAACAAGGTTTGCCCACAGAACCTTGCTGGAGAAATTGTAGACTGCTGGGTTTTGCCCAGTCTAAATGATCCAGGGAAATGGAGAATACCCCATTGAGACTCACTGACATCTTGTCCCACCTAAGGGAGCGATGTGGATGAGACACAAGGTACAATGTTTATAACTCCAAAGTGCAGGCTCCTTAAAACACCGGGACTTTAATAAGAGGGCTATACAATAGTTTCCATACCTTGAGTACAGTGCCATTTACCATTTCTTTTACCTATGCATCATGCTTAGCTATCAAAACAAAAAAAAGAGGGTGAAATGTTTCAAAACAAAACACAAAACAATCTCATTCCCTAAAACAAACTAACCCAAATCAAACCAAACCAAAACCCCACAACTCTTACAATGAAATGAAATAGCAAAAACAAACAAGCAAAAACACCTAGAGCATCCATTCCTCCACCGAGGGGCATCTGGGCTGTTTCCAGCTTCTAGCTATTACAAATACGGCTGCTACAAACATGGTTGAGCAGATGTCCTTATTGTGTACTTGAGACCCTTTTGGGTATATGCTTAGGGGTGGTATAGCTGGATCTTGAGGAAGCGCTATTTCTAGTTGTCTGATTGCTTTCCAGAGTGGTTGTATAAGTTTACATTCCCACCAGCAGTGGAGGAGGGTTCACCTTTCTCCACAACCTTTCGAGCAGGAATGGATGCACAAATTGTGTTATATCTACACAATGGAATATTACTCAGCAATAAAAAACAAGAAAATCATGAAATTTGCAGGTAAATGGTGGGATCTGGAAAAGGTCCTGAGTGAGCTATCCCAGAAGCAGAAAGATGCACAGGGTATATACTTACTCATATAGAAATATAATATAGGATAAACCTACTAAAATCTGTACACCTAAAAAAACTAATCAAGAGGGAGGACTCTTGCGAAAATGTTCAATTCCTATCCAGAGAGGCAAAAAGGATGGACATCCAGAAGAAGGAGAAAAGAGGGAACAAGTCAGGAGCCTGACACAGAGGACCTCGGAAAGGCTCTGCCCTGCAGACTATCAATGCAGATGCTGAGACTTATGGGCAACCTTTGGGCAGAGTGCAGGGAATCTTAGGAAAGAAGTGGGAAACAGTAAGAAATGGAGAGGGCAGGAACTCCACAAGGAGAGCAACAGAACAAAAAAATCTGAGCACAGGTGTCTTTCCTGAGACTGATACTCCAACCAAGGACTATGCATAGAGATAACCTAAGACCCCTGCACAGATGTAGCCCATGGCAGTTCAGTATCCAAGTGGTTTTCATTTTAATAGGAACAGGAACTGTCTCTGACATGAACTGATTGGCTTGCTCTTTAGTTACCATACTCCTGTAAGAAACCTTTTACCAATGCCCCCACCAAGTACCCAGGCTCCCCTCTTTAATGTATCTAGCTAGACTCAGGCTAAATCATTTGTTTTTGGTGTCGTATCTAAGGCAAAGAGATGCCTGTTCATCTCTCCCACAAAAAGTCATGAAACAGTATGGTATCTTGTTCAACACCTTAGAATGTTTGACAATGAGGGTAGCTGTTACCCATGAGCTATTAGGTAAGAATGTTAGTGCAGTTTCCCACATTGGTGCCATTCTCTTAGGGGATGATGCCAAGGGAGGCTTCGAAAGGGTATAGGTCAGCAACATGTGGACCATCTTACTCTTTTTCTCTTAGTTTTGCTACCATTATAAAAGTGTCCAAAATATAAAGACAGTTATATAATCCAGGGAAACGAAAAGAGCTTTTATGGCTCAGGCAATAATAATCCTTTTGAAACACATGTTCACTCTGTGTGAACCCATTCAAGCAAGTCGAATGAAAAACAGACTACAAATTCTTTTTTAGCCATTAGGAGTTGGTTGTATTATTTTTGTGTTGACATTAATCTTTCCATTGTCATTATTTATATACACCCAGACAAAATGGGCCCTTACATGGGGGCTGGAGTTGGACATTAGGTTTCTATCAGCATAGAACAGCATAGCATTTAATGATTAAGAAAAAACAATTACAGATTTCATTTCAAAGATTCAACATGAACATAAATTTTAGATTAATAAACAATACAGGTTTGCCTTACATACTATAGAAATATATGTGCATGTACTTCCTAATAAACAGCACAGACCTACAATTAAATTAATGAGCAGTAATAATTAAGATACAGTAACAATAGAGTAAAAGGGACTTTCTCAAGTTGCATAATTCAGAAAAAAAGGTAATCTAATTTTATTGCACCACTCCCCACCCCTAAAAAAAGAACACATAAAATTCAGCAGAGAGGAACATTCATTATCAAGGTCAATGTTGGAAAATAAGTAGCACCTTCAGTAATTAAAATGATTGTCAATACTTCCAGGAAGCCTAAATAGAGCCTTTCTGACTTTATAAAGAAAATATAAGTAATCGCCGGGTACCATGAAGCTTACGTGCTGCATGTCTCAGCATTTGCATAGAATGGTTGACTGAGAAAATCACAATGGACCCTTCAAGTCAGAATATCAATTTTGAGTAGGGGAAAGACTCCAAAGTATTTTCTGCCTTACTGTTTGGTACTAGACAGAGAATTATCCTACTATGCCTCAGGCCATATCATAGAATATCATGGAACTCTAAACAATTTAAGTCCATTCATTCATTTCCATGAGGAAACTAGTCTATGCCTGGCCCTATGCTGGACATGAAAGTGAGTCTAGAAACATCCGTGTCCATAAGAAGTTCACAGGCTAGAAGGAAAGAAAAGATTGAAAATGTAAGCAAAACATATTCTCACAGAGGAATTGGACATTGGCTTTCAGATTTTTTAAGCAATGAAACACAGCAACTCTCGTTGGTCCATGTGATACCGTGGCAGGAGCTCACAGCTTCAGTAACTTGGGAATGTTCCTTTAAAAGGGAGCTCATTATCAAAACAATTTACTCTGGATTTCAACAAACCTACATAACATTTAACTAAAGTAAAATATGCATTTACATGAAAATACCAGCTATCTTTCATTTGGTGAAGGGGAATCATTTTTATGTGACTTATTCCCTAAATTATGAATGGCTACATAAACAAAAATTTCCAGAAATACATATCAAAATGTGCTTAAATTATAGTCACTTGCAGAAACAAGAAGAGCAGCTCATCATTTTACTACTATACTTTGATGGGCATTCACACTGAATATTTTATACTTTATTTTCAAAACCTGAGGCAGGCATAGGCATAGCTTAGACCATGGGAAAACAACTGACTGCATCATCTTAGGTGTCAAGCAGGGCTACCTCAGTCATTATTTCAGGGAATATCCATGTTCATAAAACCCTGTGGTGGTGTGGTCAGCGGTCATCAAGATACAGAAAGAACAAAACATAAAATGTTTCACTTTGAAATCTTAGAATTAGAGCTTAAAGCATAATGTATAATTAAAATAATTTTACAAATTAACTAAAATCCATTCTCTTTGGGAATTCTTTCAAAAAGGAGCTGTGGTTATACTATATGTTATATGTATCTTATTAATAACAAGATATGTTATATAACTTTTCCCCCAACAATCTTAGTTTTAATCTAAAACTATGATGAAAAATATTTATTCAAAGTATGTCCTAACAATTTTTCAAAATTTCTTTCACAAATAGAGAATTTTTCATTTTTGAAAATATTTCATAAACACATATTTTTAAAAGTTTCAAATCAAATGCCGATTGCATTGAATATTTGGGAAGATCCTGCTATTTCACCCCCAGCAATTACTGTACGACCCCTCTGATTAAATGAAATGATATCGATTGTACCATCACCAAGAAAGGTAATACCTCATTGTCCCCTGTCACAATGACAATACTGGTCATGTTGCATCAGTCTGGTTGAACATAACCAAGCTGCGTATGCTTGGAGAGGTGTAACAGTCTCTCCGATGCACAAAGTTCTCCTGAGCCATGCCAGCTGGTGAACACCTACACTACCGTGGACTCCACAGTAGATGTCCCCATAACTGCTGCAAACATTTCTGCGCAGAAGAGTGCTTTTTCTACTTTGTCAAAATGACCTCCAAAGAGCCAACAATCTTATTCCAGAGATTTATTTCATTATGAATGATTTCTGGTGTTTGTTTTTGATTTCTATAGAGATATGAAAAAGTAAAATCTAGAAATGATATCTGTGCAGCCACAGCAGAGGTAAATGTTATTCTCTGGCGTTAGCTTTTGTTTCATTGTGGTCAGCTACCTGTTAAGTGTCCAGTTTTGCCTGATAGAATCATTCTAATAACACTTTCCTTTAACATCTTTGCAGATTCTCATAGCATTGTATTAGCGATGTCCTTTATTTAAATGGTAGCAATTATATAGGAAACAAATGTCTTTAAAAATAAGGTCTAGATATAGACAAAAGGGTAATTAAAGGAACACTGACACATTTCTATCAACATAATACTGGCATTTCTTGAATAGCCTTGATCTTATCATAATATGTATTGTGCAAAATTCAGTACTGTACTCCTGTCTGTGACATATCCAAAATTATTGAGGCAATCAAATTAAGTTTATAAACCTGACTTTGCAAAGTATGATTGAAGAAATACATTTATATTGAATATGAAGAATTATTAAGTGTATTTCTAGGAAAATGTTTTACTCACTCTATGGTCACCATTACTGACACCTGGGCTTAGGTAGTGAATAGAAGTCAAAAGATGGGTTCTATCTTCAAGCCTGCGCTCACTCAGCACTGGGCTACACTTAAGCAAAGGTCAGTCTGCTCTAATACAGTACTGCAAAATGTGGACAACTAACAAAAAACAAGTACAGGGTGAGATGAGTTAATTAAACATAACTTTAGATATTTGCACATGTCAAAATAAAATACACTACAAATCAAAATACAACTACATCTAATTTTTCCAAACCAGTATTTCAATTGACTGGTCTTATATCATGAGATCCAAAGTTACTTAGACTTCTGTCAGTAGAGGTGGTAGAAAAGCAAAGCCACAGAAACCTGTGGTGACTCAGTGAACATATTGTGTATGAAGTGGGTCTAACAAAAATATTATTAGGTGAATATAAAAGAAAAAATGAAATCACAGCCAACAAAACTATACAATGAACATCATCGTCAAATGTATTTGAAATTTCATGTTTGAAATTTAGTGAGATTAAAATCTTTCTGGACAAAATACTTTTTCCTTTACAATACCCCAGTGGACATATCCATTCAGTGCCTGTTTTGCATATAAAGCTTATTTCATCAGTAGCTTATTTTGTCATTCTAATTTAAACACATACGCCAGTTTTATCATGTAAAATAGTCACTGTAATATTAATAAATTCACAATATGCTGGTCTTCTATATTACTGCTGAATGTTGCTTACCTTATTAACTGTCACTGGAGAACAAAAGACCATGCAAACAATGACAGTGTAATTGAACCACCACAACCAAGGAAATAATCTATATGAAAAATGTCCAGAAGGATAGGACCAAAATCTTAAAAACTTAATGTTTATCTAAACATTACAGAAAAAGGAAATTCAAAAAGTTAGAGAATGTTGCAGAAAATGGATTGGTAAGGAATGTTCCAGCTGAGACGGGAACAGTGATTTTATTCAGTGTGAGAGTTAATTTCAATTAGTTCAAAGAGACTTTTAGAAATGTCATTCATAATACTAACACAAGGTTTCCAAGATCTGTCCATCAGTGTATCAAAGTAAAGAAAGCACAGAGAGGACTTCTAATCTTACAATAATACTGTCTGAAGACGCAAAGTCTACGGAGTATGAGCACTCAAAGACAAAGTTTGAATGGTAAAGATGATGGCCTCAAGACACGGCTCATGGGTGACTGACCAGGCCATAAACTGTCTGTGTCATCTCTTAATTTTGGGAGCTGCTTGCCTGCACTTCCTACTTAAATTTTATCGCTTTTCAAGTCTCTGATGAGGTTGAAGACTAGATAGTTATAGTTTCCTAATTAGGTTTAAGTTGTTTAGGATTTAAGAAAACATTGTACGGTTGAGAAAGATGTTTTTTAAATTGATAAATACAAGATCATATAGTGAATGATTTAGGCACAAAACTTTAGAATAACCTAGATAGTATTTTAGAATAACCTAGATAGTATTTTCTTCAATATTGCCAAATATGTTTGGAGTTGCGAACAGTTGTGGTGGATCTTTATCAGTGGTCACACTGTATTGATAACACAGAGGTGTACCATGGTTAATTCTAATTCTTGAAGGCCAGAAGGCAATTGCCAAGGACAATTAGATTTACTTTGCTAGGTTTTGTCAAATCAGATTCAATTATGTATTTATCCTACTTACAGAAAAATCCGTATTTGAAAGAAAGCTTCTAGGCCTTTACAATCTCAGAACTCTGGAGCCTAGAATCAGAAGGGTCTTTCCTATTTGTGAAGATGTGCGGCTCTGTCTTGAAATATATATGCTTCAGGGAGGCTGTTCTTGCAAACGACAGAGGAGTAACAGCATGTGATGCCATCAGGAAACTGCAGAGAGACTGATCTCAAACAAAAAGTGATGCATAAGCTCTTCAAAATGTCTAGCAAGAGATGACAAATGCAGTAACAGTTGTGTTCTCATGGAACAAGATCATGCTCAGAGGAAGTTAATAAGTAACGATATTGGATATGTTTTTCTTAAATAATGAAAAACGTATTGTACTGATGAATTTAATTACTTTGACCTCATAAACATTTATTTCTTAGTTTCAGGGGCAATCCTATAAATTGGATGGTTAATAGAATTCAAATAATTATATTCTATAGTAAGTATAGGAATAGTATATGCATAATAAATAACATTTTCTTTTATTCTGACTTCAGAGGAAATACATTACTTTTGAGTCATATATACATGTCATCATTTATATGAGAAAAGGTTTTATGAAAGCACTTTCAGCTATTATATAATTCTAATTATTTGAGATAAACTGAACTGATAATAAGCAGGCAACTATATTTTGCTTATAGTAAATGCATATATTAATGGACATTTAATAAATCATAGTAGAGATTGAAGTTAAGTCTAATTTCCAATATAACATTTACACTTTTGTATCTATCTTTTTACTTGCTTTTCGTACTATCATCTATATTTGTAAGTTGCGTGAACACCCTAAGGACTCTTTCTGCTTTTAGATAAGCTTAAGTTTAAAATTTGGTTTGACAATATACTACTTTTAATATCAGAGAAATTTGCTGAGCTGCATGTGCGCATCTATGTGCATTCATGGGTCACATTCTGTAGTATCACATTATGACTTTGGGTATGGCTTTGGTTTAAATATTAAAAGGCAAAGTGTATGTCACAGATCTCTTAGCTCCTCTATTTTGGATAAAATGTAATTTCAAGTATTTATATCAGTTATACAAAATTACATTATACTTTTCTATATTCTTGATTGTCAGGTTGTAGGGCTAGAAGTGGGTGAGTAGACAAGTCTTTATAGTATACTTTTGAACATATGAAACAGAATTGTTTTATTTCTTTTCTAGTGTCTGGGTTGAACATGTAGCCATTTAAGTAAAGGTGGTTGAAACACAGAACAAAATGGTGAACTATATGAGTTATATGAATTCTTAAAAAGATTTTAAAATTTATTTTATGTGTATGAGTGCCCCATCTGCATGTACACTTGCATGCCAAAGAGCAAGCAGACCCCAGTATAGATGACTGTGAGGCACCATATGGTTGCTGGGAATTGAACTCAGGACCTCTGGAAGAGCAGACAGTGCTCTTAACCTCTGAGCCATCTCTCTAGCCCCAAGCCATATAAATTTATACTGAGAAAACGTCAGGTCGTGAGTATGATACTTATTACTACCCAGCCCATTACCTCTTCCAAAAGCACCAAGAAAGAAATGAAGGGCAGAACTGTCTATGGATGAGGAAGAAATAGATAAGGTGACATAGCAAAAACTATGGGATATTCAACAAGCAAACGGCAAGATATGTGAATTAGCTAGTGATCACAAATTATGGGTACTCTACTTCCTTTTGCATAATTTTGAGATGATTAATTGTACTCAGTGGGGATTTTAATGGTATCAATTTAGTATCTTATCTTCAACATTTAAAATCGGGTGTTTCTTGGTGACAAGAATGCCATGAAGTTGCAGACAACGGTGCCAGCTACATTTCCTCCTCTACTTATGTAATTAGATAGGCAAGTAGTCTTTCCTCAGTCCTTGAGAAATTTCATTAAGGCAACAAATATTTCAACACATGCCATGGACTGGAAAAAATCAAATAAGTAGATTCACTTCTATTATGGTTTTGTTACCTATGTGAGTAAGTCAGGGCTTAACTCTGAACACATCTGTTCATCTGTTATAGATACACATACTTATAAATGTCATGTTTCCAGCATGGCTTAACACATCAGGTTATAGCTCCTTAAAAAAATAAAAATACAAACCAATGCTATAACCATTAAGGCAACTGAAAAGCAGCAAAATAAAAGCAATTTCTTTGATTTGGGTCCTCAGTAAGTGACAAAACTAAACCTCTTTCTAAGGAGAAAGAAAAGCCCTGGGATTTCCCTGCAGGATCACTAGGGGACAGAGCACACGGGCATTGACTGCCTGCCCTTCCCCTGCTTAGTGTTCCTCTCCTCCTGCTGTCTCCTGTGTATAATGGCTTAAAAGATATTTTCAAAGAATGCAAGACATTTGTTTCAGAAGTATTTATGAATGACTACAATGATTCCTTCTAACAAACCAAAGTGAATACGAAAGAAGAAATCATATTAAAAAGCTGATTTAAGACTGGGTGGAATTAAGTTTAAAAAAGCCATATGGTGTCACGTTGTCCCGATTCATTTCTGTACAGTATTGGCACACCTTTTTTTAATAAAATAATTTAAAATTAGAAGTATTTTCATATTCAAAAAAGCAAATGTTAGATGAAGAAAACCCAAATCTTATCTTGCTCCCTAAATATGAATCTATGAACCACATGTTTGAAATGTACACATGTTATGAGCAGATCAAATCTTTAATGTTAATGTCATGAAAGAGTGGCATCTAGGTGGAGTCTTCTAAGGAATAAGAATAGCACCCATCTCTACTGCAATAAAAAAATAGAAAAGGACACTGTAAGAGTGACGTCACTTCAGTAATAAAGCACAATTTTTTTCTATTTATCATAAAATTAAATGAGACATAAGAATATTTAGTTTCAGTTAATACTTACACACTAGGAAATCACAGATATGCCTTAAGAATGTCAGATACCTTTACATAGGAAAATGAGAAAAAGTTAACCTGAGCAGCAACTCTCCGACATCAGTATTGTGTTATAAACTAAATGCCTGCCAGCCCCCACAGCCTATATTTCTAGAAATGTCTCCTACCCAACACACCTCAATTTCCCGGCTTTATTCTCAGGCAGCAGGTAATGTAATCGGTAGAGGGCAGCATTTTAAACTGCCTCCTCTCTCTTTTCCATAACAGGAGGAATGTTCAGAGACTGAATTCAAGGCCTGGGTTACTTGTTGCCTTTTACTCATTATAGCAAAGAGTTAGAAGACTGTGATTGGCTCTGTAGTGCCCCCTACTCTTGTCAGGTCTAAAATAACCTGGTCTAGGATTCTAGTTTATTTGGTTGGAGAGTTCAGCACAGCACAATATTGAATCGGGATCAAACCCTAGTTTTTGTCACTGTTGTTGTTTGTTTGTTTGAAGTCATCTTTAATTTGTACATTATGAGTTAAGATACTTTTAAAATCAATAGATTCAGCTGATCGTTCAGTGCCAATAAGTTGTAATTCAGTTTATGTAGTAGGTAAGAATTCCTTGGTGGTGGTGGGGGGTGGGGGTTCTATTCTCTAGCACCAGGTTCTAATTGCAGCCTCTCAAGGAAACTGTGGATGCAGATTAATCTGGCATGGCTGTAGAGACGTAGTGGTGTAAAGGATTTTATTTAAGCCAAACTTATTTTATATAGATTTTTTTTTCTTGTAGTAATAGTCGCTCACTTTTTTGAATTGACAACACTTTGATTTTCACCATATACTGCTATTTTTAATTCAAACTATAAAATTGCACACAAATTGCACACAAAGACATTCTCATTGTCTCCCTGGAAGAGTTTTTTTTTTTTTTCTTTTACTTAAAAATGACTATAATACTTTTTTTCAAATTCATTTATTTCTTTATGATCTCCAGATACTCAGTGTTTGTGTGGATAGATACGTGACTCCTTGTGTGTGAATAGAGACATGACTGTCCTCAGCTTACCTCAATATCAAAGTGAACTTTGAAGAGCGCCATCATGTGGAATTAATGATGCTTAAGTAAGTCAGGGGTTTGGGATGCAGATCTCATTATACAGCTAAAAAGTGAATGTCACCGAAAGATTTTAAAATTCTTTTTCATCACAACATCCCAAGTCACCTCTCCAAATAAGCCACTGCATGGATTTTCTTTATGCATAATCTCAAATTTTAACTACAAAACAAGTGTTAAAACTAATTTGTAATATGTCATTGAGGAAGGTATCAGTTTCATTATTATTATTATTTGTGATCATTTGTTTGAGCTAAAACCTTTTCGACAATTTGAAAAACACAAGAAACTCATAAGTAAATTCCTAAACACTGATGCGGAGTGAGACTCAGTTAAATGTTACTTTCTCTTTCTTTATCTGATGGAGATCTGTGTGCCTGTGGGACTCTGACAGCAACATCGTCCTGGTTGGACTTGCTCAAAGACTCCAGTTCTTTGGAATGACGGTTAGGTGATTTCTTCTTTCTTGCTTTCTCTCTCTTCCTTTCCTTGGCGAGAAGTCTATAGTTTATAGCATTGCCAATGAATAGCCAAATGCCTGCTAGTACCACGATTGCCCCACTGGCTACGAACAAGTATTTATGTTCTCCAGTTTCGTCGACCAATTTACCTACAAGATAGAGAACATCCTTTAAGAAGCCATGATAAAATGTTAACATAACATCTGGAAAGAAACTGTCTCAGCCAAACTGTATTCCTCTTATTTAAATTAGTATCAAATAATATTTCAATACAGAAACTATTCTAGATGATACGCCTATATATTTTCAGTAGCGGTGTGAACAGATCTCTACACATTACTTTTACCAGCTTATCACATTTATTGAAAATTATTTCAGCCAATAAAATATGTAATCAAGAAAACTTAGGCATACATCTGTTCATATATTAATACATACGAATAATGAATTATTTTTGTAAACAGGCATGTGGCTTCATACAAACTTATTAATTTATATCAGAAACTTTGAGATTACCTCATTTTCCCATGTTTCTTTACACTAATAATTTAAAATTGACATTCTTTTGGAAAGACACATTCGGTTTTTGTGTGGCTACTAATGGCTTCAGTGCACTTATCTGCGATATTCTTCTTCTTCAGGACTATGAAATGATCCAACTATGATTTCATAGCCAGTGCCCTACGGACAATGGACTCTTATTTTTAACTTTTCATTGTTATGGCTACCAAAATAAGGCGTGGTTGCTTTCTATTTTTTTAAAAGATCTATTTTGGTGTGTGTGTTCGTGAGTGCACACTTATGCACACATATTTGCGTGTGTCCTTTGAGGTCAGAAAAGGGTGAGACACCCTTTAGATTTGCTGTTACAAGCCACTGTGAGCTCCCTAATGTGGTGCTGTGAAGAAGTACTGTTGAGCCCTCTTGCCACTCCCTGACTATGAACTTTCAAATGAGGCCCATCCGAGCTCATACTTTTAAGCAGATTGCAGAAAGGTTTCATCCATCCTCTTTCATAGGTGCTGTGCCACTTTGGAGGTCAAATACCTACTTGGCTTTAGTGAATCTGTAAGCTAGACTGGAAGAATATGTTTGTTTCACTTGATTAAAACTGGCTTGATGCCACTAAAGCTTAAGGTTAGCTGACTCTAAAATATTTTTCCACTCACATTTAGTTTCTCCTTTTTCTCATGCAAGCATTAAATTCTTAATGACTCCTAAGGATAAACTTTGGTATAAGTTTTTTGTTACTTATCACTTATACCCAACATGTTGACAATATTATAGTTAGTACTAAGTTGAGATTTTTGAAATATACCCAGTTGAGGAAATTTCTCTGGTTCAATTAGGAACAATTACAATGCAGCAACAGAGTTCAGTGAGCTCATTTGAGTAAGCATCACATACGCACAGTGGAACACTGACATCAGCAGGGCTCTGAGCACTAGCGGCCAGACCAGCAACCTATGTAAATGAGCTCAGTAGTCACTGTACACACTCGTGGATGCTTAAAGGAGATGCCACCAGGGATGACCATCAGCACCATCCTTACCATCATCCAAAACAGTTAAAATGGAACACTAAAGAAGGTTTTCACTTCAATCACGCATGCACTGCACTTGCCATTTGCGTTTATATTGTAAATTTAAATAGCAGAGCCGATTATAATGACTATTTTATCCATTTCTCTCCTTCCTTTTTTCCCATCTTCTTTCTTTTTGTCCTGATTTTTCTCTTCTCTCCTCTCTCCTTGCCACCCTCTCATCTTATTTTTTTTTTTTAATGAAAAAAAAAATCAGGCCGTTTTCTCAACATCTTGATGTGATGATGCCTACAGGGACTTGATTTCCTCAGTAGGAATTTTAGAATATTTCTATAGCTATCTTTGAAACCTTATCAGATCTTGAAAGTCTACAACTCACTTTTGTTGTTTATGAATATATAGCAGCTATTATTTACTCAAAAAACTAAATGTGACTGTGTGTCCCTTCATCTCTGTATTGGTGCTAAATCTCAAAATCGACATACGTAATGTAGTATCATAAACATTCAAATTCTAACCCTTTCAGGGTATTGTATTTTTGTCCATTTTTATGTAAGAAAAACATAAATCTGTTCAGCAATAATAACCACATTTCAGTCATGTGATGTAGTCATAAAATCTTAAAAAAACTGATATACAAGAAAATCGTGAAGCATGATACAGATCATCAATCTAACTTATGACTGTAACCTTGTAAGCCCAGGGTCTTAAATTTTGGTTTAAATCATCCAATTATGAAATTTTCAAGTGTAAAATCTCCCCAGTCTTTTAGGCAACTACAGTCATTTTCATTAATCATTTAATAAGTTAATAAAGCACTTAATCACAACAAATAAAGTACTTCTTCAGAGATACTTATGTTATTCTCTCTGCTGTCCTTGATGAGAAATATTCTTACCAGCAAGAGGAGGGCCGAGAAGAACTGGGCAGCACTCCACTATCGTGACAAGTCCCACAGCACTGGAAAACCTGGCAGGTCCAACAAGGTCCATGAGAGTTTCAAAGAGGATACTGCTAACGCTTCCAAATCCATAGCCAAAAAATATGGCGTAGACCACCAAAGCCGTGTAGCTCTCTGCCAGTGGGCACAGGAGATGGCATACGCCAGTGAACACGATGGCTAAGCTGAAGAAGTACTGGATTCTTGGACGGACTAACCTGGTGTTGGCTATTAATCCTCCACAAGGCCGAGAGAACATATCCACAAAAGCCATCACAGACAGCAAGTAAGCTGCTTTATAGTCATCCACTCCTCTGTTTTTAGCATATGGAGACAAGAATATAACAGGGGCAAAAAATCCAAGAAACATAATGACATTTCCAGATAGGTAGATCAAAAACCCTCTATGTTTAAAAAGGCTGAAATCCAAAAACATATTAATCCTTTGTGCTAATGTTAACTTAGGGGCTTTCTTCGTACTGGAATCATGTCTTGAACTAACCTTACTTTTAGACTTCGGACTTTGTTGACTGGTCCCAACTGGTCTCATGAGGGACCCAGCCACACAGGAGTGCAAAAATATGCCACCCAAAATTAAGAAGCTTCCCTTCAAGCCATAACTGTTAAATAGGTACTGATTGAAGGGAGCCAATGAGCTTAAGAAAACAGGACTTCCAGTCATGGCAAGGCCACTTGCCAAGGGTCGTCTCCTATAGAAGTATTTTCCGAGTATTGTTAAGGCTGGTTGCAGGTTGAATGCTAATCCTAAACCTAAAACGCAAAAACAAAATAAAAAACAAAACACAGGGAGAAAGAAAACACAAGGATATTATGTCACTAAGGAAATTCCTCAAAATGTCTATGATAAAGGATAAGACAATCAGACATGCAGCAATAAGTTTAAATCCTTGAAAACTATAACTAGAATTCTAATCATACAAAAATATAAATTGGTTTCCATAACTAAACAGAGTAAGAATGTTTTGGAGTCCTCTGTTTTACAGCATTAAAATAAGGAACTACTGAGGTATGAAAACACATCAATGAATAGACTATAATGAGGACAAAATTATGATTTCTTAATCAGAATCATATAATCTCACAAATAAATTAATCCTTTCCTTCTCATATATACTTATATGCAAATAAACAGGCTAGATTTGTTTTTGCTGAGATTTAAAATTGAGGATACTCTGTTCTGACAGTAAAATGAATCATGAACCAATGAAAAGTCACAATTTTTAACAATCTTATACCTCTCACAGATATTTCTCTCAATAATAAAATTGAGAAGTAAGTTTATTTCATTCTTTCAATGCACATCCATCACATTCTACATTTAGTGTCTAGAGATCTACACAGGGGCTAACTAAAAATTATCTTATTTTATGAGTCTGGAATACATTTTATCTTTGGAAGTTTTAGCTGTTTCTTTGGGACCAAGTTCTCATAATGAAATCCTAGGCTGCATTGGTTCCATTTTTTGAGAGACAACTTCTTGCAGATCACCCAGACATGAACTATTCAGCAGTCTAGATGAATAATCCTTTAAAAGCATATGAATTGATTTATAAATGAGTATTAAGGTAAGAATTCTTTTTGTCTGCTCATTTGGGTATACTGAACTCAAATTTCTAAGTGGTTAACTACTCAACTTCTTGGGTCACAACACTAAGTACAAATTCTCCAACCCTTGATGACATTTTCCAAAATAAATTTTCTCTAAAAACTGTGGAGGCAATTAAAACCATACTTTAGGAAAACAGGATGTACATTTTCCAACCTTCCCTCAAGAATATCTTTGCGATATGCAGAGTGGGTGTAATTAGCTGACTCTCATCAATTTATAGGCAGGTAGCTTGTAAGAAGAAGAAGCTGAATTAAAACCTAGGTATTGGGTTCCGTTTGTTTGTATTCACTTTCTCCCTGACAAAGATGAGGAGCTTTCACTTTTAGATGGTGTGCCAAGTAAAGGGGCACACAAGTTCATTCTAAAAGCACCACACAGTGGTTCATTCCAGAAACACTAAGGCACATGACGCTGTGCTGGAATAGCAGTGATGTTGCTGACAACTCACACAGAGGAACATCAAAACTATGGCATCGTATTTCTGGAGAGAGACAACATAGTCAGGATGTCAGACATATGGACAGTCTCTCCACACAATGCTTAGATTTGATATTTCAAATATCAAAATGTTTTGCCATATAAAAAATCCGGAGTGGTTGCAAACACTAAGGTTTGTGCCTCCCTGTTTATGTTCTTCTCGGTATGTAGCCCAGGGGGATCTAAAACTCACTGTGCAGCCCAAGCTAACATTGGACTCCGAAATCTCTGGCCTTGGTTTCCCCAGTGCTGGTTTTCACAAGCGTGTCCCACAACGTCTGCTATACATCAGCCACCAAAGCTTATGTTTTGTCTTCATCAAATGATTTAGCATATAAATTTAGACTGATCTCAACTCAAAAAGGAGAAATGTTGATTTATCCTTAAGTATCCAGATGTTTAATTTTTCTTAAAATATGAAATACAGATTTGTAAAATAAAATTTATTGATAAGGAAAATAAACTTTGCACTCATCAAGCATGCAGTTTAGGTTGACTTAAGTGAAAGGGGCTCCTGGGGCACATTAATGTCACCTTCACAGTTTGTGTGCGAGCTTGCAAGCAGGTCATTTCAGGGGACAGACAGGCGGGCTAAGGCTGAAGACTCTTTCTGTCACTCCTTAAGGCAAGAATTTTATTGCTGATGTTTAAGCAGTGTTATCCTAAAATATCTATTTGACGCCATTTTAACTTATTATTAGTGGCAGGTCAGATACTTGAAACAGGAATAAAAATATGTTTTATAAACTTGTTACACCAGAAGCCATTTACACCACTTCCAGAGCTCACTCCAGAGTAAAAAGTGACCAAGTCAAAACAAAGCTGTTTCTGTTTCCATATCTATAGGATGATACACAAATAACTGTATGATAACTTTTGAAAATCATTTCTTAAAGTGAAATGTTTAGTCCTACTGAATCAGATAAAAACATCCCAAAACAGACTTGTTTTAAAAAACAAACAAACTCAAACAGAACGTTAAAAATTGCTTCTTGTTCATCTTTTCCATACAGTTTAGATGACAGGAGAACCTGGCTTACCGCTAATGAAGCCAATCGTGAGGTAAAGTTGGATCATGCTGGTGCTGAAGGAAGCCAAGATCATTCCCGTACAGCATAACAACCCTCCAATCACCACCACTGGCCGGCTGCCGTACTTATTCACCAAGACACTACTGATGGGACCTGAGGTAGGCAAATGAGTAAAAAATATATTAGTTGAGGAGTCGAAGATTTATCCTGAATATTCTCTGTTGTGCATGCTGAGAAAGTGCAGGTTAGTGATCAAGGCAGGCAAGTTTCCATATGTCTGGGGCTTTCCAGTATGTCGCTTGGAAGGATCTGCTTTTAACTTTTGCTTTGCTTCTTTTGAGATGGAGGTCTCAAATTCCTCGGTCAGGGAGATCCCATTGCAACAGCCTGATTATCTGGGACTACAGAGAAGCGTTGCCACTTCTGACTGATGAGATATTTTATTTACTTCAAAAATATTTATTTTATAAAATAAAGTAACTTTTAAATTTATTATAAGTGTGTGTGTGTGTGTGTGTGTGTGTGTGCACACACATGTGTGTGCACCTGTTGAGCATTTGTGTTAGTACACACAGGTGTGGGTTGTGCTACCCTCAGAGGTCCTGACAGATGTTAGGTTCCCTGGGCTGGAACTAACTGAGCTATCTTTCCAGTCCAGGCTTCCCTCACCTAAGATGCGGATTCTTGCTGTTCACGGGCAATCGCAACACTGCTATCACAGCTGTCATGCTACCCGCACTTGCATTTTGTATTCAGTCCCACAGTTAGCATGACTATGAATTCAGCTTTTGAATAATATGAAAATGAATCCTCATTTCACCCAAAAGTTCATCGTGTGAACCATTGCCAATAACACCCTGAAAGCAGCAGCGTCAAAACTGTAGAATGAGGGTGGCTGCGCGGATGAAGCTGCCAGCAGGATGAGGCGATCCCATCCCTGGCAAGGGCATCACTGAGCTCTGGGCCAGGGCTCAGAGGAAAGACGCTTCAGGAACAGCTTTCGCAGCTTACTTCACATTTACTTTCGCATTGCATTTGTGTAGGTGTACACGCCAGTATAAAACACTCGAAAACGCTCTTTCTGAGCCGTCACTCCGTAAGGGCAGACCCACGTTCAGCTTGAGCACCAGGAGAATCAAGCCCAGCGGCGAGAAGCCGGAGGAGTCCGGCATCTCTCAGGCGCTGCTGCAGCTGCAGCTGAGCTCAGAGCTCGAGGCGCGGCTGTGGGAAGGCAGCATCACGGGCCACGGATATTGACGCTGCTGGTGGTAGGAAAGCTACCATAACTGTTTCTTTCAAGATTTCTTCTTTCCGTTTTTACAATCTTTTCCCTTTAATTTTTTTTTCCTTTAATTTTTACTGACACATATTGTGAGTGTTTGGGTTTATGATATGTAAACATGTTTTTGTTTTAATCTCGGGTATTGGATATGGGATTGATTAAAATTATCCACAGCAGCAAACTATTTGCCTCCTGTGGGCTCTGAAAGGCTCTTTGCCACCTCCAGATCTTTTAAATCTGAGGACACTGGAGAAGGACTAAAACCCGAGCCCAGAGAGTGAAAAGCAGTCTCCAGGGAAGAAGAAGGCTGCTGGTGTTCCCCCACCTGCTGCTCCTGGTTGCTGTAAGAAGTTGAAGATACCCTGAAATGAGGACTGTACTTGCCCCAAGGAACCCAACTACCCCAAACAGCAGGAAGCAGCTGAAGTAAACTACCTCCTTTTCTCTTCTCTTTTCTTTCCTACCTGGTGTTGGGGCGTTGGAAGGGTTTGGTTTGGAGAAGGGAGGAAGAGGCATAAGAAACGCCAATAAAAGGAAACAAAAGAGTTTAAAGCATGCCAACACTAACATAAAGAACAAAACAATAAGCAAAGCACACTATAATTAGTTCCCTGGTAGACAACTGGCTGTGACCATAATCACATGGTTTCTTGGAAAACTAAGACACTTAGTGTGAGTCCATGGAAAGGGGAGTCTGTTGAGTTTGGACTTGATATTCTCGCTACTTAACCTATCTCTTTACTCTCTCTCTCTCTCTCTCTCTCTGTGTGTGTGTGTGTAATATATCAATGGCACAACAGAGAATTAGCCTGACACATTACCTGAGTCTTGTGAATCTTTTGAGTGAATCACTGAAGCAGAAAATTGTGTCATCGACTCTGTCTGCAACCATCCTTCCCATAGCAAAGTTCAAATATGATCTACATGTATAAGAACAAGTCTATTTTATATGTTGTTATGTTTTCTAAACACAGACTCAAAGCTCCTGCTCCTGTTTTTCCTCTATATAAATAAGAGTTCATGATAAATTCTATGAGAAAAATTGAAGTGCAAAACAATAAATGTTTCAAAAATATTCTTGATCAAATCTAAAGCCATGAATTGGAGCTGAGCATCCATTGGAACAATATAAGACTTTATACACACCATAAACGCTAACAGAAGAAATGATGAAATATTATTTATTTTTTATTTGCTATATTTCAAATATGAATTTGTGGTATCCTTCCTGTCAAATGAAATGAGTGAAAAAGAAACTGCAGGACTCTAAGAAGCTATTTGCAATTATAGAAATGTATCTCCGTTCACTATGGTAGTGTTTTTAAATTTAACAATAGCTTTTTTGTTTGATATTTTTTCAAAGCAATATTTGAATTAGGGAAGTATTATTATTTTTATTTAGACAGAAAACAAAATCCTCTTCTTCACCTGTTTGCCTTACATTTAGTTTGCCTTGTTATTGGGATTGAAAAGACTGAAAACCTGCCTCCTTCATCTCTCCATGGAGCCTTCCACTTACGGATAAACATGAGGGAATACAACTCTGCAAAAGCCAATGCGTTTACTTCACAATGGATGGGGATTAAAACACTGTACCAGGGAATCACCTTCAGTTACCACAGTCCCCATTTGCCTTATAGGATTGGTGCTCATTTGTGTTAGCTGAAGTCACCTGGAGTGTACTGACTTACATCCAGGGAGCATTTCAAGCCACAAGATAAGATGAAGGACGTTTTAATGAGGGTTTTACCCGACTGTAAATTCCGAGGAAAGAGATTGTCTTCACTTTCATCTATTGTAGAAGACAATATTTTTCTGTGCTTATCTCTTCCATTTCATACTCATATGTTCATCGATGTGTTCATTAAACAGTAATAACTATACAATAAAAAAGATTGACATGGTATGTGTTCCTGATACATAGTAGGGGATGGAGTAACGGAGGGCAAGATGCTTTGAAGGCATCATTTGCATTTACTCTTCTCTTTGTGCAGGCCCCTTTCTGCCTCCTGTACTCTAACAGGTATATTGATGTACACATACAAACACATGGCTTTTCTCCCCCTCAAGTGTCTGAAGAAACAGCTCTTACCATTCCCAAAGATGAGGCTCCAAATACTACCTTGAAATGAACTCAAACATCTAAGTGCTCATTTTCTGACCTGTCTGTCTTTCTATTTTCTGTTATATACAAAGATCAATCCTTATCCTTGCCACTGGCATAGTTGTGGGAAATTTTTATGACTTTGCTTAACTAAAACAATGAATATTTTTATGGCTCTTCATTTTGTCTTCTCTCAACAAAACATTTTATTGGTAAATTTATTTGACCACTACTTTTAACAATAACATCCATTTAATAAAAGATTGATCACGTTATGTGAGAAAAAAGGAAAGTGGACAAACTAACATCTTATTAAAAATATTAATTCAGACTAAAATATACTTGAAAAAAGTTAGAGAACTTTATACATGAATATAATGTGCTTCATTCAACCTACTTCAGTCCCTTCCCTCCAATCCCTCCTACCCCACTAACCCCTCACTTTCCTTTCACAATTTCATCTATTCTTTATTAAACCAACTGAGTCCAGTCAGTGCTAGCAGCACGTGTGTGGCTATAGGCTCATCACTGCGTCATGGCAGCCTGCTAGGACCATCTAAAGAAAACCACTGCTTTCCTGAAGCCATCTTCTACTGTTCTCTACACAGGAGCAGGAACACCACACACATCCCTGTGTCTAGAGGTTACATTATTTTCTGGCAGAAAATCATCTCACCTTTTGAAGGCTGCAGCATGACTTTAGATATAAACATGCATTTAATCCTTACAGCCATCCCGTGCTTTGGAAACTCTGCCCAATAATAGACTCTACCAAAGTAAACTCTACCAAAGTGGTGGCTTTGAAAGATAGCTCTAGCACACTGCTGTCACTCCTGTGAAATGACTGAAATTCTTTTACATGCATGATGCACAGTTCATAAAATATTACACTTGACATAACACTTATGTATTACATTTGCAACTCACTGAATTAATGTTTAGGGGATAAAAATGTTGCAAAAAATACTAGTTGCCAGCTCAAGAGACACGCCTGTGCCTCATTCTTAACTGAGTCCTGATTTTATTTCTTACTTATTGTCTGTGTGTCTCTACGACTAATGTGCAGTTGAATCATGAAAATTCTATGTTGCCTTGGTGGCTTAATGGCATGATCAGACACTTCTGTGAATGTGAACATTTTGTGGGCAAATCTTAGAGGAATAAGTTGTATGGGAGATTCTCTAAAATTATTTTTAAAATCAAAATGCATACCTCTGGATGTTTTCATGAGCATGTGAGGCCTGTAAATGATGCTGGTATCATAGGGTCATGAAGTGAAATAGTTAAAAGGTGAGAATATACTGACAATATTGATTAGAGGAAAGGTCAATAAATCTACACAGCCAGGGACTCCTCATATGTACATACATAAACATACATACACACATAATATCCTCTTACTGTTCTATTAATGAACTCTCTTGATTACTTCTTTCCTGAAGCCTGAAAGATCCTAAATGATAAGACAAAAACCCATTCCTAAGAATAATTTCACAAATGCTGTTCATGGTGTCTCAAACTAAAAGCAGTTAATTATTACAAAGCTCATTTATTCTAAATTTTGAAATGATAGTTTAAAAGAATTATGTCAGCATGCTCTATAGTAAGAAGGCAGTTCTCCTGAAGTTTGCTTTATTAGATTAAATGCTGTAATAATTTAATCACTATCTAAATTTCAATATGTAGATATATATGAATATATATTCCACTAGTCAATCAAAAATATAATTTGTAGTTCCAAGATCCATATATTTTAGGTAACTAATAAGCAATCTGTTTACTTCTAAGGGGTACTGAAATATGTACATGTATGCTTATGGGAATTTTTCTTCATAGATATTATGCATGGAGTACTCAATAAATTTGGATGAAATGTTGCCTTCTTTCTATGCAAAAATCTAATGTTTTCTTTTCATCTATGCTTCAAAACTAGTTTTATATGGCACTCTCATGATGCTTCTAGGAACATACAGGTCTAATCCAATCCCATGACTTCCAAATTATAAACATTTGTCCCTGTAAGTAATATTCATATTCTCTGTTATGGTATTTTTATTTTCTTGGTCTGTGGGTACCCTTTGTGGAATGTCCAGGACACAGCACAGTATGATTCCCTGTCATCTCCACTCTACAGCAGGTCTCTAACCCTTACTGTATGTAGCTGCCACTTCGTACTCTCTGAGCTGCGCCTCATTCATTCTCTGCCCTACCCACCACCTGTGACCATCATTCATTTTCCCACTTCTATTAATCTGAGTTATTAAAATGTTACCTATGTGTGATATATAATGTAGATGTATATGTGACATAAAACATTTCTTTTTTCTCTCTGTGGCTTATTAAACTCTGTCCACAAGTTTTTAAAAAGTAATAGATAAGATTCTAAGGTTACATTTTAATAGTATTCACCTTTATCTTTCATTAAATTTGATGACAAGACTAATAATAAAATCCATTAAAATACCTGTGTTTAAACTATTTTCATATACTTAATAAAATAAAATAATATTGTCTCTTATCATGTCCTCACTTGATAAGCTATAATTAGCTGCATATTACAGCAATTTCTTTTAAAAAGTATTAGGAACAGTGTCAGTTTAATCTTAGCAAACAAACATATGTTGAATACATATTTTAATTTGACTAGACTTTTATGAGATAATTACATAATTTACTTTCAGTATCTCATTTACAAATAAGTCTCGGATACATTTCAAATGTTTATTTGAACTTAAAATCAATTAAGATATTATCTAATGGAAAATAAAGCTGATAGAGCTGAAGAGTTTGCAAGTGGCTTCCCATTTTTGATAATTTAGTTAGGAGAAGCCATTTTTAAACATATTGAATGAGCTAAGGCTGCATTTCTAAGGTGATCGCTGACACATACTTGAAACTTAGGAGAAGGTAAAACTTTTAATTATGAATAATCCTTTGACAAGTGCTTGTATTTGCTTTGGCTGCCATAACAACATGTCAGACACTTCATGGCCTAAAGAATAGAAATTTATTTCTACAGACGGAAAGTCAAAGATCCACGTATAAACACAGTACATTTCATTTGGAGTCCTCTTTGCCTTTTTCATAGGTAAAATGTCCCCACACATGGGTTCATACGTACACATCAGGAATTAAAGAGCTCCCTGGTGTCTCATAAATATATGCATCCTATAGGTTTAGAACAGCCTCTCCTAGCCCTCCTTAGGAACTGTAATGGAAGTTTTGGTTTCTTTAAAAATTCAGTTATGCTATGCAAACGTGTTTTTGTTTTAATCCCAAATGTGGGATTTCCGTTCGGGCTTTGGTTTGTCCGCAGCTGATAACTGCCTCCTGAGGGGCGAGGTCTTTGCCAGCTGCTAAAGGCCTGCCTCATGAGCATGGAGAAGGGCGTGGCCTAGGACTCTGAGGACGATAAATATGAAAGCCCAGAAAGAGAAGGTTTGGCGGTTTGGAGAGACCAGAGACTGACATTGTGGTGGCTTGGAGAGACACAGGAGAGAAACATTTCAGGGCAGCGGCTTGGAGGACACTGCTGGCTGCGTTTGCTGTTGACAGAGATTGGGAAAGGCCCCTAAAAGGCCGAGAGAAGTAAAGGGGTTGTGCCCTTTCTCCCCATTAACCATCTCTCTCTTTCCTAGGGTTAAAGGGTTGGTGAAAGGGAGGTAGAGGCGTAAATACTCCAAATAAAATACTGTTTAGAAACAAGCTTAACAAGGAACCGCATTTCCAAATATAGCAATACAGAGGTGAAGGCTACAAAAAAGAAATTTTGTTGAACAAATATCCATTTGTAAAAATAAAGGTATGCGTATTGATTACACCATCTTTAAAATTATGATTTTTTAAAATTTTATGTAAATAGATGTTTTCCTGTACCATGTGTATACATGGTACCTGCAGAGACCAGAAAAGGACATCAGAACCCTCTGGATCTTCAGGGAGCTTGTGAACCTTGCTGGTGGTAGGAACTGAACTCATGTTCTCTTCAAAAGCAGCAGAACCCTTAACTAAAGAGCCCCCTTTCCAGCCCCACCTCCCTGTCTTTTATGGGTACACTGCTTTAAAACTAACTGCATCTAAATGATAAAAGTGCAGTTGTCTGTGATTTGTAAATTCTGGTAGATGTTTTTGGTAAGCTCAGAAGTAGAGAAGTTTAGTGACTAGAAACGGTACTTTAATAAAATACATGGATTACAATTGGGTATTTTCACAAACAGAATATTGGAGGAAGAGTCAGCTGGTAGAATATTACAAATCTTTGTACTGTACCATTTTTAAATTTTTGGTAAGCTAAAGATTTGTCTGATATTAGTGTTAAAATTAAATATTTTCCATCACCTTCAAAGTTTGAATAAACAATTATGTAGCAACTATCTTTATGAAAACAATACAAAAGGAAAAGCTAGTATCTGCTTTCTTATTACTAATGAATATTTACCTAGTGCTAAAAAGTAAGACACCTTAGTGTTCAATGTCTATAATTCTTTGATACTTCTCTCTTTTCATCAAATCTCCTATCATATTATTATATAATTCTACTGGGATAGAAGATGTGGGGCTTAATAGCTCACACTATTTTCAATAATAAGTTATAGGTGAAATGTTTTTTAAAAGAAAGAAAAAAGAAATTAAAAGAACAAAGGTTAAAAAATGACAAATAACAAATTCAAATAAGAATGAATGAAAGACTTGAAGTTCTTGTCATACAGGTTAGAGTTACACTAAGATATTTTATATTATTGTGAAGGGTGTTGTTTCTCTAATTTTGTTCTCATATTTATTGTTTGTATAAAGGAGGCCAACTGATATTTATGAGTTAATCTTATATCCAGCCACTTTTCTGAAGGTGTTAATCAGCTGTAGGAGTTCTCTGGTAGAATTGGGGCCACTTAGGTATACTATCATATCATCTGTGAATAGAGATACTTTGAAGTCATTCTTTCCCATTTGTATCCCCTTCATATCCTTTAGTTGTCTTCTTGTCCTAGCTAGAACTTCAAGCACTATGTTGAATAGATATGGAGAGAGCAGACAGCCTTGTCTTGTCCCTGATTTTAATGGAATTGGTTTAAGTTTCTGTCCATTTAATTTGATGTTGGCTCAGCTATACCACTCCTGGGAATTTATGCAAAAGACACCCCACCATACTATAAGGGCATCTCCTCAACTGTGTTCAAAGCACATTTATTGGTAATAGGCAGAAACTGGAAACAACCCAGATGTCCCTCAACTGAAGAATGGATAAAGAAAATGTGTTATATTTACACAATTGATTACTACTCACTATTAAAAACAAAGAAATTGTGAATTGGTGGAACTAGAAAATATCATCCAGAGTGAGGAAACTTGACACAGAAAGACAAACACAGTATATACTCTTATAAGTAGATATTAGCCATATAGTACAGGAGAACCATACTACAATCCATAGACCCAGAGAAGCTAAATAACAAGGAGGACACAAAGAAGGAAACTTGAGGACTTTAAAGTCAATGCTAATAAACGTGAGGAATTGGGAGCAATGCCCTTATCCCCTTTAGTTTGTAAATGAAGTTTTACAACTGGTTCCCAGTTGAAGGTATGTAAATCTGGAAACTTGGGAGAGGGTAGGAAAAAGATTGCAAGAATATTATGCTAATAATGGTCCTGAGAAGGTACCTGTTATAACTTTTTCTCTGTGGACTCCAATTAGAAACATGCTGGATCCTAGGCACGAGAGTGATAAAATGAAAAATTTGATCTCTCAAGCTAAAGAGTTGCTTGGAAAAATTAGAGCAGCCAAACAGGCAGAAAAAAAGTACTTCTAAGGTTATTTCAAATGTTCATAAAGGAGCTCAAATAGATTTGTGTAATTTGAGAGCAGAAAATAATTTAAGAGCTACATAGTGAGAATGAAATGGAGTCAGAGGAAGAAACTGCCAAGTCTCATAATTCAGACTGGCCTTCCACGCCCTCTGTTCCTGTGGCTTTCCCTGCCACATGTGCAGGAGATACGGGACCACTGCAGGAAGATATTACTGTTCTCCGAGAGAAAGTCCAATTAGAAAGGGAACAAGTTCAGTTATTAAGGGAAGTAGAGAAATTAAAATTTAAAAAAAACAATAATAATAGTAATAATATTAGAAATAAATAATAATAATAATAATAATAAATTGGATTGTTTGCACTGGTAAATTTTAAAGTCTGGTTTTGACTTTTAAAATTAGAAATGTGCTTTATGATTTCACTCCTAAAGAGGATGCTTTGTTTTAATATTACAAAAACAGGTTTTAAAAAATATTTAAATGTTTAAAAAGCAGGTACTGCACTGTGGTTGTTTGTTTTTTGTCTTTGTCTGTTTTTTTGTTTTTGTGTGCCGGCTATCTGTTTTGGTTTCTGGTTTTGGTTTGCTCTCAAAGTCTGGGGAAACTTGGCGAGTTTTCAATCTGGTCAAGGGACTATAGAGGGTGCTCCAATTCCCGGGGAAGGGGCTTGTAAAAGCTCTTTTGGCACCAGGAGAGAGGGTCGCTGAGACCATATTCTGTGTGATAAGAGGGCTGCTGGAGCCTGTTCTCCAGCTGGAAGCTGTGGAGAGGGCCATGGGGGCTCTGCTCCTTCTGGTATCTATGTGTGTAGAGGGGACCCATGAGGGGGTCCACTCCTTCTGGAATTTGTGGGACTTGTGTCCGGTAGGGCCTGGTCAAATCCTGGTAATTGAGTATTCTATTTACTCGAAGGTGACAATGTCGGATTTCTATGTTTCTTAGCTATGTCTCTATGTGTGTATGTGTTTATTTGTGGGCAAACTGATGATATTTTAAAATCTGACTGACGATATTGATATTTTTAGACATGAGACAGTTTGACTCAACACCTCTGAGTTTGGTCCTGGACGATCAGAGTTAAATTCTATAAAACATTTTAAAATTTATCAGGTATTTTAAAATAATAACCCAAGGACAGTCTCTGAGAAATGGAACTATGGATAAGACCCGCATCTGCCAAGGCCAGGAGGCAGAATTCCAATAACCAGACTCCTTCAGCTTAGTCCTGATTTGACTTGAAGTGCTGGGCTGGGTTGGTCTGGGGAGGGGGCTCCCATTTTTTGAGGAGTAGGGGAAGTAAAAAAGGGATAAGAGGATGGGAGGGTAGAATCAAGAGGAGGGAGGGTGTTATAATCAGATGTAAAGTGAATAAATAAATAAATTAGTGAGAAAAAAGATGAATCAAAATTATTCCCTTCGACCTCCTATGATTATCCACTATTTTTAAATCAATGGAGGTGAGCACCCAATCATTTTGACATTACAATCTATTTTTAAAAAGGTAAGTATTTGTAATGAGAAAATGTTTTAAGTACACTTGTTAGACAAGTTTTAGTACTTGGAAACTTTCGATTGTAAAGGAGTCTATAATGGAAATTTTGCAGTATCAGTGGTAAAAATGGTATATAAGTTTTAACATAGCTTACAAAGTACTACAGATTTCAAAAATCTGTAATAAATTTCATTCAGTTCATAGTGTGTAATAACGATATAACATAATAAAAGAAATACAAGTAAGAATTATCTTAATAAACTATTCACCCAAACAATCTTTTATCCTCAGAAAAGGGGAGCTCCCTCCTAACCCTCCCCAGCACATCAAGGCAAATCCAGACTAAGTATCCTCCCTTTCACTGAGCCCACACAGATCAGCCCAGCTAGGGGAAAGAGATCCAAAAGCAGGCAACATAGTCCATGTCAGAGACAGTCTTGCTTCAATTAAATTAATTTAATTTAATTTAAAACAATTAAATCAGAAAGCTTTTCCTGAAGGCTCACAACAAAGTGCCCACATATGAAGAAGAGCTTCTTTCACCTCCATAGCATTCTGGAGTGTAACATGCGAGAGGGAAATTTCTCACATATGTTTGGGGCTGGGGACATAGGTAGTTAAGTGCTTGCACAGAAGATAACAGCCTTTACGTTAATTGTCACCCCTGACTCTGAAACAAAAATAGACAAGTGAAAGAAATAAATATTAAGTAGCAGGTTAAGTACAGAAAAAACTTTGACTCAAAATACAAAGACAGTCATAAGAAGCAACACACTGGGAAAGTCCCGTTTGTTTTCCTTGAGTCAGATTATACTAAAGAAAAATTTACTGGGGCTGAAGTGTACTATGAGTCCTGTGTACATGGGGGAAGCCTTGTGATGGCACAAAGAAGGAAAAAGCCCTTAACAATATATAAGATAGATAACCAGCAAGATCACATTTGATATGTGAATATTACTTACTCCTTCTACAAATAAAAACAGTAACATTTTCATTGAGGAAATAAGACACCTGTGAATTTATTTTCAGAGTATTGATGCCAAGAAATGTCACAGACAAACATGGAGAAACCATGACGCCCTGTCACCAGTCTCTTTGGAAATTTGGCTGTGATCCCCACACAGCTCTACCCCAGCTCTAGGCATTTGCTTCTGTTTCTTAGGAAGAACATGTGTTTTCACAGGAGTTACTAGTTAATATGGAAGGAGAGATGATAGGTGTTTGTAGATGCACACACTGCTCTAGATTTGCTTTTTAAAATCACTTTTTATTTTTAATTATTTAGATTTTAATATAATTACATCATTTCACTTTTCCTTTTACCCCCTCCAAAGCCTCCCATGTATCCCCATCCTGCTCTTTCAAATATATGAAGCTGTGTATATATGAATATATTATACAGGATACATGCACACAAGTGTATGTGTGTCTGTATCCTGTATAATGTTAATTGCATAGAACTGAATATAACACAGTATCAGCACCCAAGCCTCAGGGGTCATTGTGGAAGAAGAAATAGAAAGATACACTTTTCAGAAATAAACCTATGAATCAAATTAAACTGTACTAAGGCTTGTTGTTATGTTATGATTACTAAAGAGAAAAAATTATTTTTTTTTTACCAGTTAAAAGGTAAAAGTAATAAAAGAATTCAGAAAATGCTTCAAACACCACTGAGCGTGTGAGGTGAGGTAATGTGTTCTGTGCTTGTTATAAAGTATATTGGTCGATGGGATGCCACAAGTTGGACAGAGCTCACAAGTTATACCACAAACACTGAAACACATGTAACGTGCAAGCAAAAGGTTAAAAAATGATATAGTGCAAGAATCATGAACCCATTGCCAGACACTGAAAGCACACGTTTATAACCCTAAGAAATCCCAACCAAACCCCTAGATATATAACCACACATTTAACAAGGAACAGCTCCATGCTCTATGTGATTCACTCACATTTTGCTGCATTACTTTGACTGTTGTCCCAATCAAAAATAGCTTCAAATATTCAGACTGCAAACACAAGCGTGGCACCTTTTACAGAAACCCCTTCAGTCCAACATTATACTGTCAAGACAAGTGATTGTTTTAAAATGAAAACAAAAAAAGATATCTAAATTATTGGACTAGCTCTTTAAAATCTCCTCAGTTTAATAGTTAATGAACAATCCACATTTGCAATATGAATTAATGATAATGAGGGCACTAGTTAGCCTACTGTGTATATGTTTGTGTATGTGTGTGTATGTAGGTGTGTGTGCCTGAAGGTACGTTTGTCCATGTTCCTGAATTTGTTCATGTGAAGGTCAGAAGCTGATGTCCTAAATCATTCTCTACTTTTGTGTTTGAGATATGGTCGCTCACAGAACCTGGAGCACACTGGTTCAGGAAAACTAACTAGGCATCAAACTTCAAAAATACTTTTGTGTTCAATTTCCTAACAGGCATTAACACCCTGACTGGTTTTTTACATAGGTGCTTATTGTCTAAAAGCAAATGATAAGAAAGTAGTAATCTATGAGGTAAAACCTTGAAGGAAATACTGCAGTAGCTTCTTTGTATACCTACCTACAATCAAGATCCTGCTAAGAATAGGGCCATGTATATGATTCAAATTTTATTCAGTGAACAATGGAAAGCATACTGATCTAAAGATCTACAAATGTTTCTGATAATATAGTTTGAAGAACTGAGCTTGACAGACAGAAAGTTATGGAAGTAAATATGTAGATGGGAAGATGGGGTGATTTATATAATGTCTAGATATCCCTTCATAGTTTTTTATATATACTGTAGGATGCTTGCTTAGCCAAACTTTGGGCAGAGTGCAGGGAATCTTATGAAAGGGAGAGAGAGAAAGATCTGGAGGGGACAGGAGCTCCACAAGGAGAGCAACCAAAACAAACAAACAAACAAACAAACAAACAAACAAACAAAAAAGCGGCGCCCAGGGGTCTTTTCTGAGACTGATATTCCACCAAGGACAATGCATGGAGATAACCTAGAATCTTATGTAGCCCATGGCAATTCAGTGTCCAAGTGGGTTCCATAGTAAGGGGAACAGGGACTGTGTCTGACATGAACTCAGTAACTGGCTCTTTGATCACCTCCCCCTGAGCAGTCTTACCAGGCCACAGAGGAAGACAATTCAGCCAGTCCTGATGAGACCTGATAGACTATGGTCAGATGGAAGGTGAGGAGGACCTCCCTTATCAGTGGACTAGGAGAGTGGTATAGGAGGAGAAGAGGGAGGGAGGGTGAGATTGGGAAGGAATGAGGGAGGGGCTACAGCTGGGATATGAAGAAAATAAACTGTAATAAATAAAAAATAAATAAATAAAAATTAGTCCTTAAATACGCAAAAGACAAATGTATAGACGTGTTACAGTGAAGAAAAAGTGACCCTCAAACAAGTCCCTGTCATACATAAGCTGACAGTTTTGTTGTTTTAATGGCAACAAGACTATAAAACAACAAAAATGTAGTAAATTTTATCTTATAGCTATATGAAAAATGAAGATGCTTTCATTTATTTTCCAGAAGAGGATGCCAAACAACCGAGTGTGAATTGCAGATCTCAAAATAGAGATGCACGGAGATTTGGGTATGCACTGCCAAGAGGATGGATAATTTTCACAGTTAGAGAAAGTGTTAAGTTTTGGGATATCTAGAAATGCCACTTGGGAATAGACAGCAGTTGCTATTTTTAAGATCTGTATCATGCAACTGTAAACAGAATAATCATTAGTGATTAATTCATACTCAGCTGAATGTTCTCATTCTTCCCATTCTCCCAGGTTGATTGCCTTAATTGGTATTATTGTATGCCATTAGCTATAGATTATAGTGAATTAACTGATACTTCGTAACAATTATATGGGATGAAGATTCTGTTCTTGGTGAGTATAGTCTGGTGTTGGTTTTATTTAAACAGTCATAAAATACAGAAAATAGTTCTAATCTTGCTTTGTAAAGTAGGTGGTACATAAGAACCACCAAACCACACACAGGAAACAACACTCTTTAGAAAAATCCAATCTTTAACTGTTTCTCTGCCATTCTATATTCCTCTACAGAGAATTCTCTGTTTAGCTCAGTACTCAATTTTTCAATTGGATTACTTGCTTTGTTGCTTTTTACCTTCTTTATTTCTTTATATATTCTGGATATTAGCCCTCTGTCAGATATAGGGTTGGTGAAGATCCTTTCCCAGTCTGTAGGCAGTCGTTTTGTTCTGACGACAGTGTCCTTTGCTGTACAGAAGCTTTTCAGTTTCATGAGGTCCCATTTATTGATGATCTTAGAGCCTGTGCTGTTGGTGTTCTGTTCAGGAAGTTGTCTCCTGTGCCAATGAGTTCTAGGCTCTTCCCCACTTTTTTTTCTAACAGGTTTATTGAGTCTGGTTTTATATTGAGGTCTTTGATCCAAAACTTTAGTTTTGTGCAGGGTGATAAGCATGGATCTATTTACATTGTGTTACACGTAGACATCCAGTTAGACCAGCACATTTGTTGAAGATGTTCTCTTTTTCCATTGTATGGTTTTGGTTTCTTTGTCAAAAATCAAGTATCAATAGGTATGTGGGTTTATTTCTGGGTCTTCTATTTGATTCCATTGATCCACCATTCTGTTTTTATCCCAGTGTCATACAGTTTTTATTACTATTGCCCTGTACAGCATGAGATCAGGGATGGAGATACTTCCAGAAATATCTGGGCACAGGGGCTTTTCTGAGACTGATACTCCAACCAAGGTCCATTCATGGATATTACCTAGAACCTCTGCTCAGATGTAGCTCATTGCAGCTCAGTCTTCAAGTGGGTTCCCTAGTAATGGGAACAGGGACTGTCTCTGACATGAAATCAGTGGCTGGCTCTTCGATCACCTCCCCCTGATGAGGGAGCAGCTTTGCCAAGGCCACAGAGGAGGACAATGCAGCCAGTCCTGATGAGACCTGATAGGCTAGGGTCAGATGTAAGGGGAGGAGGACCTCCCCTATCAGTGGTTTGGAAAAGGACTTGGGAAGAGGGAGGGTAGGATTGGGAGGGAATAAAGGAGGGAGCTACAGCTGGGATACAAAGTGAATAAACTGTAATTAATATAAAAAAGAAAAAAAATCCAATCTAACTTCCAATTTTCCTTCCTCTAATTTCCTACAGGCATTATTAAAAACTTCTTTTTATTGTAGTAAGGGTATGTTACATGAGATTAGCTCTTCGAATGTTACCAAGGACTTAAAGTGAATTACTCTTTTCTGTAGTCCTGTAGTTCTGTAGAATTGATTGAGAGGAAGAGCAATGAAGTCAATTAGATTTTAGACGGTCCACAACAAATAGTGAAGCACATTTATAAAATAACTAGTGTATTTATTAATGCAAATATTTCAAGACTATCACACTGAAGGAATGCTAATGTTTCTAACCTTAATGTGCTTTAAGGAAACCAAGCACTGTGCCCTCTACACCCTTTCTAGATTTTTCTCCTCCATTTAGGCAACAAGAAAGGGGCAAGATCACAATTCTAAACGTGTACTAATGTATTTTGAATGACATTAAATGATAATTTGTTTTATTTCTGAAGGTATTTAATTATTACTTTGTTCAAATGTAGACCTTATTAATTTTATTTCAGTGCAAAATAACAATTGAGTGTTTTCTGTTTAAATACTAAACATTTTAGAGCCTTTCTTTCAAATTGTTATATCCTGTTTTGTGCATCACAGAGGACAACAAACTTACTAGAGATACAAATTCCTGGAATAAAACTGGCTCATGCTCCTGTACACCAACTTCATTGAGTACATTACTGTTCTTTCAACCAAGCCCAAAACCAGACATCATCCTAGGTCCATCCTCATGTTCTACATTTTGTGTCAATAAATTAACAAATATATAAATTCTAGGTCCTAAATATACCTCAAAGACAATTCTTTCTTTTCACCCTTGCTGAAATTTTCTTACTTGTTATACATCCTATCTTTTACTGGCTATAAACTGATCACTAGAGTGATCTCTAAAAAGCATAACAATAATTGTGGTTTTGTTTGGCAAAACCCCTAATTGATGATCAGCTTCGGAATAAAGACAAATTATGTTAATATGAGACATGGGCCATTTATCAATCAACTCTTTTACTTGCATGCTTGCTTGTAATCTCCTCACTTTGTGAGCACTGTCCATGAACGCATCTCGGAAATACCGCCTACACTTTAGCCATACATTTAGGCATTAAGGATATAAAATGGACAAAATAGAAAATTCCTAGTCTCTTTTATTGTATGCTGATTTATTTGGCTAGTCGTTTTGGGGGAGTGGATGGTTATATTGTGTTTTCTTGTTTTTGGGGTGTTGTTGCTGTATTGGGCTTTTGTTTGTTTTTGAGGAGGAACTTAAAGTGAAATGGGTAGGAATGGGGAGAGGGTCTAGAAGGACTTGAAGAGGCGAACACTATGATCAAAATATATTTAAACTTAAAATTGTTATAAATAATAAAAACACAGGATAAAAAAGCAAGGTCCAACCCAGCAGAAAAAAACATTAATGAAAAATGATATGTTACGACCAATACAGTATTTTCTGAAGTATATGAAATACCAGTGCAGTAAAAATATTTCATTTCATAGGTAAACAATAAATAATTTTGCTTTTGTTCTGGTTCTTTTTTAAATTTTTTTATTAATTATACTTTATTTACTTTGTATCCCCCCTGTGGTTCCCTCCCTCCTCCCGTCCCAATCCCTCCCTTTCTCCACCCTCTGCATGCATGCCCCTCCCTAAGTCTACTGATAGGGGAGGTCTTCTTTTACTTCCTTCTGATCCTAGTCTGTTAGGTCTCATCAGGAGTGGCTGCATTGTCTTCCTCTCTGGCCTGGTAAGGCTGCTCCTCCCTCAGGGGGAGGTGATCAAAGAGCAGGCCAATCAGTTCATGTCAGAGACAGTCTCTGTTCCCATTACTATGGAACCCACTTGGAGACTGAACTGTCATGGGCTACATCTGTGCAGGGGTTCTAGGTTATCTCCATGCATGGTACTTGTTTGGAGTATCAGTCTCAAGGAAGACCCCTGTGCTCAGATTTTTTGGTTCTGTTGCTTTTCTTGTGGGGCTTCCGTCCTCTCCAGATTTGAATCTTTTATAATTTAAGTTTTTTTTTCATTTTAGTTTAAGCACCCCATTTTTCTCTTGGTACTTCATTTTTGGTAGTTATTAGTGAAAAAACACTGTGAGCCTCTTGAATAATTGGTATCTACAGGAACTATTCTTACGGATACTCAGGAATTCCTCCTTCAGTCAGATGTGGCTCCTGTATATGACAGTTTCTGTGTGCCGAATCATCTACTCACTTAGAAAATATACATACACATGACTTCGCATGCAGGGAGAGATCTATTCTGAAGCATTCATACTCTGTCACTCTAGCCACCACATAAAACTAAACCTGGGAAAGTATGAAGGCAATTAATGAGGGTATGCATTTACACAGATATGCAAGACATACTGAAAGAAAGGGGCATCCCTGCACTCTAGGAAGTAGAGGGAGGTGGATCTCTGTGAGTTTGAGGCCAGCCTGGTCTACAAAGTGAGCCTAGGGCAGCCAAGGCTACACAGAGAAAACAAAAAAAAGGGGGGGGGTGAATATAAAAATTGTACTTATTTTTTATAAAGATACTGCTGAAAGCATAGCATCAGAAATATTCATTCTTATATTTAGTATCGCTTAAAAGATCTCTAGAGAACTTTATACTGATAAATAATACTGATGGGTTTCTATAAGAATATTTGTTGTTTTGTTTCTTCTTTAACTCCTCCTCCTCTTTTTCATTTTCTCAGATCATCATAACTTTTGTTCCTGCTTGATTGTTTTAAATGTCTCCCTAGAATCTCATCAAATATCTTTAGCATATTCTTTATGACTTAATTGCTATTTCTTTATTACAAATCTGTGTTGATTCCTTCATTGTCACAGCAATTTCTCACTTCCTTCCTACAGGGGCATTTGTCCCATGAATGACTGGCCGGCAGCAATCTGAACACTAAGGCTCTTCTTTACTCTCTATCCTAAAATTAACTGCAAACCAACAAATCAATAGTGTAAAGTTACCACTCACTGCTCCTGGCTGGCCTCGGGAGCCCCCGAGGGTTCAAGTCAATGCCTTTTTGCTTCTCACAAGAACTCTAAGGCTGAATAAAAAGGAGGCTAACAAGTGAGAACTGTACTGCATTAGCATGTGAGCCTAAGGAAGGCACACCCGGCTCCTCCTTCTGCAGAAATGCAGCACCTCACTCTATATTCAGATCGAAATAAATAGTGCATGCATGTCTCCTGCCTGTGGAAGCCAGAAGAGAGCACAGGATCCCCTGTAACTGAGCATTTGTGAGCTGGTATGTGGGAGCCAGCTATCCTTGGAAGAACAGCCAGTGCTCTTAACCACTGAGAACTCACTTCTGCCCCACTTTGTTTGATTTTTAATAAACATCTACAAGAAATCATGATAACTCTCACCAAGAGCAAAGTGCTAAGAAGGAGAAGAAGGTCCAGCCTAGTTCACCTCCTCACAGCATACTCACAAACAAAAGGTTTTCAAAGTATTCTAATGCCATCCACACTGTGCAGTAGAATCTTCAGAGGTGCCCTGAACAAAGATGTATCTAACGAGCACTCAAGATCTTCAACTGATTCTTCTGTACTTAAAAAGGTCACAAATCTTAGAGATTAAGCTCAGTGTTCAGTGACTGTCCTCAGTAAGATAGAGTCAGAATGAGTGCCAAGGAAAAGGCTGAAATACCAACAAACGGTAGGCTGAATGCCAGAACCACTTATAGTTTAAGAACAAGAACAGAGGTTTGGCCTATGTCAGAGTCTGGAGTTGGTAAATACATTTTAAAACATCTGGTAAGAACTGTGTGAGACGTGGCTATAGGTTTGTGAAGAGGTGAGGAAGGGCTGGCCAGTGAGGGAATGACCCAGAGCCTTTTTATTTTATTTTTTAAGATCCGCAGGCACTACTGTCATGTTAATTAGAAAAAGGATGCTCATTTTGAGTGGTATCATCTTTCTCTGACTTTGAGAAAAAGAGATAAGTGAGCCAAGTGTCTTTCACCAGAGCCAGGAGGGCGACGATGCTTGAGAAATAAGTGAATTCCACATTTATTTGAAAAGAGCAGGGCTTCCTACTGTTGACTCTCCTCCCTTTACAACTCTGATAACAGTCCCATTTCAATGGATTCTTTGTTCTGTTGCCAGGCCCATGGGGCTCTACTGGTCTCTCTGAGAAGGCCACAAGTTACTGCCCAGAACCAGTTTCACCATCTGATGCTAATGCTTAATCTCTTTTTAAAGTTTCAGATAGAATAAAAATCAGTTATCGGATTTTATAATCTATTGTCTCCATGGAAGATCTTGTCTCCAAGCTGCTCAGGGATCCTGTGTGGTTCATAAGCAATTTGTGTCAATTCCAGGCAAAACCACTCTCTCACCCCTTTACAAACTCTTCAGATTTCCATGATCCTTTATTTCTACTCGGGCTCACTGTAGTAAATCACTTTCCCCAGACTGCTTACTTGGTGAAGACACTACCCACAATTAAAAACCACTTTAACTTGAGAGAACAAACTGTCAAGACTTCAGAGTCCCACCAATCCATGCCACATTAAGACTGAGAAGCATGCTGCAGTGCTGCACACCTCACTGTGACCACCCAGGCCATCCGACCTCCTCCTACAGCTCAGTCACAGTCTTCTGTGCGCCCTTACGGAAATTAGGTTTTTCTTAATGTGGTATACAAAATCGGTTAGAGCAGATAGCTGCTCTTGTGGTGATTTGGTCACATTTCATAAATCCAGTGTCTCTGGGAAAAGCCATAGGAAGGATGGTCAATCATGGCGGCTCTGTGAGAATATGATTTTATATTATTCTTTGAGTGGCTAAGATCAAAATCTCAACTGAGAGCCCATGTTGGCGAGTGTGTGGAAAGACGGGAACACTCCATTGCTGGTGGGAGTGTAAACTTGTACAACCACTCAGGAAATCTGGTGCATTCTCAGAAAACTGGGAATAGCTGTACCTCAAAACCCAGCTATAGCACTCCTAGGCATATACCCAAAAGATGCTCCACCACACAAGGACATCTTGTTCAACTCTGTTCATAGCAGCTTTATATGTAATAGCCAGAATCTGGAAATAACCTAGATGTTCCTCAACTGAAAAACAGGTAAAGAAACTGGCACATTTATACAACGGAATACTACTCGGCTTTAGAGTCAAAGAACTCATGAAATTTGCAAGCCAATGGATGGAACTAGAGAAGACCGTCCTGAGTGAGGTACCCCAGAAACAGAAATATACACACGGCGTGTACTCACTTATAAGTAGATTTTTAGCCACCTAGTACAGAATAAGCATTCTACCAGGCACAGACCCAAGAAAGGGTAAGTAACAAGGAGGACCTAGGGGAGGATGCATAAATCTCACTCAGGAGAGACAGAATACACAGAGGTAGTGGCTGAAGAATGGGAGCAAGGTAGGAGAAGGGGTGCAGACAGTGAAAAGGTTGGAGAGCAGACCAGGGGAGACAAGGGAGAGAGGACAGAAGACCTGTAGAGAAAAGAGAAACTGAGGGTGGGGGTATCTCTGTGACACAGCTGGAGACCTAAGTCAGGGTAGGCTCCTGGGAGGATATGAAGAGGACTCAAGCAGAGACTCCTAGTAGCAGAGGCCATGGAGACTGAAGAGGACACCTTCTAATTAGGCTAGCATCCTAGCAGAGGGAGGGCAACACCAACTGAGCCACAAGACTTTGACCCAAAATTTACCCTGCCTACAAGATGTGCAGGGGTAAAGATAGAGCAGATAGAGCAGAGGTTGAGGGAATTCCCAAACAATGCCTGGCCCAACCAAAGACCCACACTATGGGAGAGAGCCAACCCCCTGCCACTATGAGGGATACGCTGCTAGGCTTGCAGACAGGAGCCTGTCAGAGTTATCCTCTGAGAGACTCTGCCCAGCAGTGCCTAAAAACAGATGCTGAGTCTCACAGTCAAACATTGCTGCTTAGGGAGTCTTAGGGAAAAGTGGGATGAAAGAGAAAATACCTGGAGATGACAGGAGCTCCACAAGAAGATCAAAAGAGCCAACTAACTGGGGCCCAGAGCGGCTTGCTGAGACTGAAGCATCAACCAAGGACCATGCCTGAACTGGACCTAGGCCCCCTACAAAGATGTAGCAGATGGGCCTCTTAGGCTTCACACCGGCCTCTAGTAAGGGCAGTGGGGACTGCGTCAAACAGGGACTCACTTCCCAGCTTTTTAATCACTTCCCCCTGGCAGGACTGCCTTGCCAGGTGACAGGGGATAGTTGCTCGGTCCTGATGCAACTTAATGAGCTGGGAAAGAATTCCCCTTTTCTGAGGAATAGGTGAAGGGTGAGTGGGGAAGGAAGGTGGGACTGGAAAGGGAGGAGGGAGGAGGCTACAACCAGGATGTAAAGTGAATAAAAAAATAAAAAGTAAAACATAAATGAAAAGTAAAAAGAAGTACTCAGTTTCATTGTTTTGAGATTATAATATATTTCTTCATTCCCTTTCCTCTCTTGAAACTCTTTCTGATTCAAGCCCCCTTTTATTCACTACCTGTTAATGCATTTGCAAATATTCATATACATTCCTAAATGTAATCTGTTAAGTCCGTATCCGTTTCCTTGACTGCATGTCTGCAGGGCCGACCTTTTAGGCACTGCACAAACACTTGGTGGCTTCTCTGAGGAGGACCACATCTTCTGATTCCAGTTTTTCTCAGCTGCCTATCATTCTTTGTATGGCTGCAGCCTTTGGGTTTGAGAAATAATGGACTGAAATATGGGAATGGTGGCCATTATCACAGAGGGTAATGGCAAAGTGTTTCTTGTTTGTATATTCAAAAGCTCTTTGTGCCACATACACTAACATAGAGCACACACCAGAACAGGGAAATGCTAGAGGGAAAGCAACAGCACACTTTCCATGTGCATAGGAGTTCCTGAAACAGGATCCTAAAGAGCACCCACTAATTCTGCTGGGCCACCAGGCCCAGGGACTCTGGACAAAGGATGGATGAAAGGTGTGACAGGAAGCAGTCTAGAAAAATCTTGTTCCACACCCACATTGATTCAGATCCCAAGCCCTTTTTATATCACAATCATAGCACGAGGGAGCATCATATCAACCCTATTAACAACCAAATACCAAATGCCAAAGAGGGCAGTGCTAACTAAAATTATTTAAGAACATTACCAGATGAAGGAGGTTTGGGAGGCTGCATTGATTGTTTTTAAAGGCCTGTCACTAAGCAAAAATAACTTTGGAGAACTCCAATAACCTTGGAAAAAATTGTCTTCTTCCACAATGCAATTATGCAATGAGCAAAATCCTGACAATTTAATCTAATATTGGTGCTTACTGAGACTTACAGCAACCTCCAATGTATAAAATGCAACCTATATTCTTTTTGGAGAAAACTATCATGATAGGTATTGACTAAGAAACTGTTCCAGCCAGGCAGTGGTGGCACAGACCTTTAATCCCAGTGCTTGGGAGGCAGAGGCAGGAGGCTCTCTGAGTTTGAGGACAGCCTGGTCTACAGAGAGCTCCAGGACATCTGGGACTACACAGAGAAACCCTGACTCGAAGAAAAGCAACCAACCACACAAACAAACAAAAATCTTAAACCTCAAACAAATAAACAAAAGCAACTGTTCCAAAACCAGTGTAAATAAAGGCAAAGCCAGCAAAGTTTGTTTATGGTTTGGAGCCATTGCCATGGTTGCCTAGGAAGAGAAACTGCAGAGTGCATGAGGCATGAGAGGTGTTTCACAGAGCCAGGAAACGTGTAAGCTCCCCCTACATGGTGACGTGATTGCAGACTGCCGACCAGTTGTTTTTTTTTTTTTTTTCTTCCCTAAAATGGACATATTTTTCCATCAGGTATTAAAGAATAAAACCCTCCACAAACGGAACTCTTACTCCTCACAAACTGAAGTGGAAAACGGCTTACTACTAATGGATACAATGTATCACACATTCAAAATAAATTAGTGGCCATTAAGCCACAAGCTCCCTATCATTTGTGTTACAAATGATGCTGAGGCATCAAGCATTACCGGAACCACCTTTCATCGGAGGAGCGATATTGATGTTGTGCGGCTCGAGCCCATTAAAATGATTCAGTGAAGTACACCAACCTCAGAAAACATGTAATAGCTCAGACTTGTGATGAGAATAGGATTGAGCTTTCCTAGTAGCAAAAACATTTTCTCCTGACATAAAAACTATGCTCTGAAGAATAAGTTAAATACGCCTGAAATCAAACTGACTCCTTAGGAGCCCAGTAGTAGCGTGCTATTTACACCTGCGCCGTTTCCATACTGAATCACAAAGCACAAAGGCAGTGTTCAGATTATACTCATGAGCTATAAAAAACAATTTCGCCTTCATTTTCGCATCATGTTTTAAATTCTTTTGAAGATGATTTAGTTATACAAGAAGTGCAGTGGGATTTATAGTTGCTGTCATGGAAATGGAAGCTTTGCGGTGCATTGTAAAAAACCAGAGAACAGTTCAGGAATGTCTGTATATGGGGCAGTTTCTGAAGTTTTGATAAATATTTTCAGATTTTAAACTTGGCTATTCTATTTCATCATTTATTTTTAGCACATCTGAATAAGGTCTAGGTACATAAAAAGAGAAATTGCTGGTGACATAAATTAGCAAAGTCCTCAAATCTACAATGTCAACTGTAATCTTAAAGAAATTTTAGGTCTATTTCAGGCTCTCATTGGGATTCTCATCGTATTCTGTTCATTGCCTCTACTGCCAGAAAGCCAGGGTTGAGTTCAGATCAACTTTAACAGGTATACATCGAGGAAACACAATTACCACTTAAACATGCCTCAGCATTTTTCAGAGCCCTGTTTGAGCCTTCCTTAGAGTGGCAAATGCAGAGCATTTTTTCATTCTGATAATAATGAATTATCATTTCTTTTTGTGACATTGTAAAAGTCACCTCTTATGTTCACTTTTACAGAAATCAGCCCTTTTACCTAATACTTTCATTTGTAAAGTTGGTATTGGCAGGGAGAGGGCACATAGCCCAGAGTGGAGAAGTCTAGAAGCTTAAGTACACCTGCCTCGGGCACAAAATTAACTTGGTGGAGTGAGGGGGGTGATCAGTTATCCACAAAAGGCTGAGTCAGTATGGAATGTCACTACAGCTCTTATGAAGGCCCTGATACAGTGGTAGAAAAGCATGCATCCTGGGAGTTTGAGAAAATTAAGAAATGCAGGAAGAAAGGGGACAAACTGCTAGGGAAAATTTAACATATAAGGAAGGATACCATAATCCAGAGTCAGAAGTAAGGTTTTCATTGAACAAAACCTCCTTCTGTGCTATGCCCACTCTCCTGCTTGCCTGGGCTTATTATTTTCAGAGGTCATTGAGATTCAGGAGAAATTATGTTCTCCAACACATACATAAAAATATGTTAAGTACATTGCAGGCTAAAGAGGATTCTCTCTTCCTCATTTTATTCTTTATTCTTCCTCTTCCCTCTCTCCTCTCTTCTCTAGCTTTTGTCCTCTCTCCTCTCACTTTCACCTCTCTCTATTCCCTCTCTCTGGTTGTGCTATTAGAACCCATATTGAGTGGTTAAGACTTCCATGCTTCTGTTCAGTTTATTTGTAGTACATATAGCCCAATGACTTAATAATATAAATAGCACCTAAATCCCTGTTCTATAGTGAACAAAACACATTCCCAGAGTTCACTGACTTGGCTGGAATCATGTAACTCTTAGTGGTAGAGTTAACATTTGACCTTATATCTTTTTCTCCCCTGGATAATTTCTTGCTATAAAATGCCATGGTATGATGAAATGTTTATATTTTAGAAAAGCCCTCAGTCATTTCCTGAGCACCTTTCCTTTGTGGTGTGGGTCATATGACCTTTTGAAAGAGTCAAGAGTGACATAAATAAACATGTGACGGAGGAAGAAGCCAGGGTCAGAGAGTTGCGGTCACTTGCGTAAGCGTCACATGATCATCACATAAAAGAATAAAGATTAGAGTGCAGACTGCATTTCAAACACAAAGTTCTTAGGTACCCAGGGAACTCAAGTGATGTACAAAAGCAAAAGCTAATGAGTATTTATCCAAGACTCCTTCCTTCTACCCCCACACTTAGAAGCAATGACAAGCAAGGTTGCTAGACTTGCTTTTCTACAGCCAGTGCTATAATCTCTGCCAATTCTTTAACCTTTGAAATTTCAATTTCACATTTGGAAAATGTTGACCCAGACTTTCTCAAAGTCATCAGTTATTTAAAATGCAAATGAATTAATGCCTATGAATAGGTGTTACATAGATAACACACCTAAAAATGTAATGTATCATTGTTTTCTGCAACTTGGTTTGCAGAAAATTGAATGTCTTGGTGCAGGTTGTTATTCGATTCATAAATTGAATCTACATAAGGATACAATGCACAAATTTAGACCTATATGAGCATGGATTACAGTTTAGCATGAAGAACTAATTAAATAATTGATAAAGGAAATTAGAGTACCAGTGTGGATGTTCCCCAACGTACCTATTCTTGAAGAAATTTAATAAGTTAAACAACATGGGACCTCTGAGGTCTTTGGACATGTGTAGAAATGTTGGATGAATGAATGCTAGCATAGAACAAGTATCAAAAGTTGTAAAAACCTGAAACTTCTTTATATGACCAACAAAATTATAATTTAGCGGGTAAGATAACATAAAACAACCCTAATCTGAAAAATACATATTTTAGGAGAGTCACTCACCTCATGCCAATTGGAATCTAAATATCTCTCAAAATTAATTAGTAAATAAAAAATACATCAATTTTCCCACATGTATGACTGCCCACCTAATTTTCCTTAATCATTAATGTGATAACTTCATTAATATCTAACTTTTTGTCAACATTCAGATGCAGTTCCATTTAATATACACCTGTATCACAACACCTAGCCCAATATTTACAATATATTTATATAATATGATAATGAGGGGAAAGTTGAAACTCCAGCAGCTAATAATTTCAGGCTTTGTACTTCATGGTTATTTTAATTTGACACCAGAAATGAGACTATGTATGTGAATGGGAGTTACAGGAGTAAGTGTTCAGCACAGGAAGGAGGATCTGACAGTAACAAACTTAAACAATGTACTAGAGGTTGCTAGTGCCTTTACCATTAGATGTTCCACAGACTCTGACAAGACTGAGAAAGTGTGGTAGCAACAAGTGCAATGGCAGACCTCCAGTATTTCCTAAAGTACTGGCGGGAAGGCTCCTGTTTTGACATTTTAAGCCTATATTCTTAGCAAACAGCATGGTCATAATGGACCCCTATGCAGAATTGAATGAGCCATCAGCACACATGGCACCTTACTAGACATCTGCACAAAAGTACTTTACCTTACCTTGAAATCATGGTCCCCCTTCCTACAGCGCCTTCTAACTCAGACAACTGGATGGATTCATGCAGATAATCAAGTCAGGTGAACTGTCAGCAACCCTCATGGGCTATGAGAAGGCGGGCTTTATGTTTTCCTGAACTGTCAGTCTGCATTTAGGTGCCTACTTTTAAAAGTCCAATTTTAAGTGACAAATCACTTTGATCTAAGTTGCATATTAATAAAACTGCTGTGTTTACAAGGAGAGGATTCATTTCCTCTTATATAACCATTGTGAAACCACAAAAACAAGTGATTAGTAAAGCATTTTATCTTAGCAACTCTTCAACCACCCAGGAATTAAGATGCTGAGGGCTGAATTAGGTTTCATGTAGAGAAAGGTAACTCATAGAGATTTTGATTTTAATATGTGTAAAGATTTAAGGGTAACATGTAACACACTTATGTCAGAGGAATGGAATGCAAGGTGGTTGCTGATACAGGAATTTCAAGGTACTATGGATGAAGGAAGAAAGGGGACTGGGAGGAAAGCCTCACAGAGAAAGCCGACCCTGTCTTCAGACCAGTGCTCCTAGCCTTCCTCTTGTAGAAAGAAGAAGTCAAAAGAAGAGAGCATGGGATGGAGAAAGTCAAGCTTGGTATGAACATGAGAGCTTACTCCAAAGATTCTCTAGGTGTCTGGATACCAAGTATTTGTATAAAGTTTGCAGGTTTTGACAGTAAGTTTGAAAATAAAAATAAATAATTGCAGACAAGAGAGGACTATTACAGATTTATCTGGTTTATACATAGGCACACCTAATAAGAATTTGTTTGAACCTGATAAGCTAGGATGATCAGATGGAAGGGGAGGAGGACCTCGCCTATCTGTGGACTTGGAGAGGGGCATGGGAGGAGATGAGGGAGAGGGTGGGATTGGGAGGGAATGAGAGAGGGCCCACAGCTGGGATACAATGTGAATAAACTGTAATTAATATAAAAATTTAAAATTTAATTAAAAAAAGAATGTTTGGGATCTAGGCCCTTCATGACACCTTTACAAACCTAAAGCCTAAGAAGGATTTTGCAATTTTTAACTGATAGAAATGACTTTGAAGAGGGAAGCTAAGACAAGTTTTGAAAGCAGTCCCAAACAGTATCTAGGTGGAACACTGTTCCAATGTCTTCCTATTTAAGATGTTGGCATACTTTCAGAAAACTAGGACCCTCTTTTAATCTAACAGAATAAAGTGTGTCATGGTGTGCTGAAATGAGCACTACCTCATAGGAAATGCAGCTAAATTCATTCTGCATCACCCACAGGTTTCACAATTTGGCTCCATTACTGAAACAGTGCTTGATGATAGGTCTCAGTTTTTAAAGCTCAAGCCCCACTGTTGGCACTAAATTATGAGTCTACCAGCATTTATGCCAGTCATTAGCCATTCTCTTTAAAGAACCACTGCTGACCGTACATTGACTAAAGATGCTCATAACTAACAGACCCTACCCCAGTGTGTAGACAAGAAGAAAAATGGAATGAATGTCACCAAGTCACCAAAAGGAAACCTTTGTAGCACGAGAGCTAAGGCTGAGTGCTCATACACAGTGCTGAGTGTGTGTGTGCTCACAAGCATGACAACATGCATGTGGAGGTCAGAGGATAACTTTCAGGATTCAATTTTTCCCTTCTACCGGGTAGATACCAGGGATCAAATTGAGGTATGTAGGCTTCAGAGCAAAAGCCTTTACCCACAGAGCCATCTTGCTGGACCTTAGTTTTCCTATTCTTATACAGAAATCTACTTAAAAATAAATGTATAATAAATTTAATGCATTTACTCATTTACAACTGCAATTTTTAAATATTCTCTGTTTTCAAAAGATTTCAAAACACTACTTGATTGAACGCATATTCTCTGGCTACTTTATTGTTATTATTTATATTATAAAGTGTTTCATATGTCTCACTGTAAATATGTAATGAGTGCTGCTAGCATCTTTAAATTAACTCTATGGACTCATGCCCCCATTTTAGCAGAGAAAAGTATAAATGTGGTCGGGGGCGGGGATGAGACCAGAACTCAGGAACACCTTCTGAACGCTTACTGTTCGTTTTCAACCCTTCCTAAGACCCCGAGCTGGCCTGAAGAGGGTGAGCACAGAGGGAGTTCATTCTCTAGTCTCCTGAGACCACAATAAGCACAATGCAGTTCTGAGAGGGATGTTACTTTTTTAACAGTGCCATGTAAACTGGCAACACTCAAAATATAAATTACAATAATAGCCTGTGAAAGGCAGTTCAGGGAGGAACAAGTGAGATGGGGCTGATTTATGATGGCTGATAAAGAACAAACAACAACAAAAACCAACCAACCAACCAACCAACCAACCAACAAACAAACAAACAAAAAAAACCCAACTCCAACAACAACAAACAAAAGCAAAAACCGAGGGCCTTGGCAAAAGAATACTAAGGAGGGTGATATGAAAATTTCTCATATTTTTAAAACTTAAGTATGCTGAAAAGTAAAATCATGTAGTATCCACCAAGTAGGAAAATGATGATAGTTACTGTTACTTTCTAGTGCTTTCATACAACTTAAAAAAATCATCTCCCATATCTTAGAGGATAAATAAACATTTTTGAAAGCCTTTGAAAGCTATAAAATATTTTTGTGGAGAAATAAGTTTGGCTTAAGAAAGTTATTTCTAATAAAAACTGTTATTTATTTACTCATCTACCTGTTTTTCTGTTGTGCTGGGAAATAATCATGGGTGCAAGTAAAAGTTCCTCCACTAAATTATCTGCTATTCCTCTCCTGAATGTACTATTTCTATTAAGAAAAATGGATACTGACTCACCAAGAAAAAGTGAATCTGAAAGCCATGGTGTGCAGTGCTACAAATGCGGGAAGTCAGAGCAGAGGGGGTACACTCTGTCCACCCTGCCCACCCCCAGTGGCCAAAGACATCCCTCATCTGCAAAGTAAAGCAAGAAAGGAAACCTTCCTGCACTTTGTACACATTTAGCAATCACTGTAACTACAGTGTTTCTTTAAATACCATCCACATGTGTGAAGTTAAGAGAGGTTCCTAGAGAATCATATTTACAAACTAGTATTAAGAACTCACCAGCAGTTCTCTATTTAGTTACGAATCAAAGCAAAGAGCTGTTCCCTGACCTCTGACTAAACATGGACATGTTCTTCCCAGAATGAATTCATGAAATAATGTATCTGCAGATGGGCTGTTTATCAGTTCCTTGAGGCTGGAACAGTATGTCGTGATATTTTAACAATTCTTTAATAGAAACTATACTAGATTTTGCATAATTTATCTTACCTAATATTTTTCTAAGTAAAAATTCCTATTATCACTTTCTTTTTACAGTTATATAATTTATGTGGGACTGACTGTTATATGTATGAACATCATTCTTTTTTTTCATTTTAGAATATTTATTAATTTCCTTTAGATATATTCCCTAGTAATGAGATTTAAAACTCAATAGAAAAAAAGGTGGAAAGAAAAATTGTACACTTTAACAATGTATTACATACTTAAGGCATTTCTTAGAATACAGCATGCAAGGCATTTGTTGAATAGTAGGTAAAATGTCCTTTAAACATACTTTTAATTAAGATGTCTTGATTACTCTTTGGCAATGGTGTTTAATTAAACCATGTACCTAGTCTCCATTGTGTTTTAAGCTCTAGCCCTATCCCTGTAGACTGATTGTAAAACACCTGAGAATAAACCATCCAAGTACTTCTAGCAAGTTGTAATCTGTCATGTAAAAAGAGATTTATATCCTTGAGGGATAATACATTGGATTAACTAGTGCAGTTTTAATTCTTTTATTTACAATTGATAGGAGATTGTACAGGCTGTTTTCTCCTTCCTGTGCATGTAAATGTGCCCACATGATCACACATACCTGAAAACGGGTATGGAACTCTTAGAGCACACTGAGTTTTTGGAGAGACACCCAATATGTTATTTGGCAGTTGTGGAAGGTAAAAGGCTATCCTCCTTTCTCACATTACTGATCCTCCAGTTTCACGGTTACCCAATCCTCACAGAAGAACGATACCTTTGAAAGTTGCAATGGCTACTCTAGACATCCACTGTCTCCAGCTTTTTAGCTCTAAACTTTTCCTGGAAAGTATGTAGCTGCTCATGGAGCCAATGAAAAACGTGTAACATTAAAGACATGTAAGGACATATGAAAGTGTTGTGAGCAGATTTTGCTTAAGATATTTAAGGTCCTCTTTCTAGTCAGCATTGTAAGTGCTTGTAAATGCACTTTAAATGCCTGTAAATATTTTCTAAGCAGCTACTTGTTTTATTTAGTGTTTGTCACCCAAGAGGGACACAACAGCAAACAAAATGGGCATGTTCACGAGGCATATACCCCAGCGGGGAGGAAGCTTATGTTCCAGATGTGTGCTGTCCAAGATAGTAACCTGTAATTAACCAAGGCTTTAAAATTTAAGTTGCTTAAAATTAAATACAATAAAAATGCAATTACTTTCGCAAACTAGCTTCATTTCAAATGCTCCATAGCCACATGTGGCTTGTGTGTAGCATTTATTGGGTAATCAGATTTAAAGGATATTTTTATCACTGCTGAAAGCTCTACAAGACAGTTTCATTCCCAGGAACAGTAAATTAGATGGTGACATGTTGCAGGTGGAAATAGATAATGCAACAAAATGGATGAAATTGTTGGGGTATAATGTTAATATTTTAAGATAATTCTAACATATCCTTAGACAAAGATGTATTTTGTATAAATATCTGAAAGGAATGAAACAGATGATGAAACTACTTAATCTTAGAAAAAATAATTATAGACAAATAAACAAACAAAAAGCAACAAACCAGTGAAAACCTGAGATGAAAGCTGCTGACACATTCTAGGAATAGAGGGTAGGGAATGTAATTCAAATGATCCAAAATAAAGATGATAGGAGCCAAGGGCAGGGAGGAAATGGAGAAGGTGGGTCTTCATAGTGAGAGGAGAAGCCTTAAGTGGGTTTACATAAGACTGAACCTGGATTTCTGTATTCCAATTAAGGTGTTTGAGAACAGAGGTCATAGACTTCAGTAGTAACCCAGGCTACAACGATTAGAACGATGGACAAGGTAATGGTGATAGAGGTTGGGAAAGTGACTGCATACACTTAGTAGAGAGAAACAATAGATTTGCTAATTGGGGATTAGGGAACAAGCACAGCATTCGTGCTGGAGAAAAATGGTAAGAGCAGGAATCAAAACATGTCACATTAAAAATGCTCACTGGGCATTAGAAGTTGTTGGAAGAAAGCTTTATGAGTGTGGGTATGGACTCAGAAGACAAAGTTAGACATAACTATCAAACAAGTATCGATCTGCATGTTATATAAACCCATGAGAAAGTTACTGACCCTGAACCCTACACTAATTCCAGCATGTGGCAGTCTCCATTTCTTAAGACTCAAGGCCAAGGCTCACTCCAATAGACAGAGCCCTATCCCGGACCCAGAGCCATCGCCAGAGACCGACGGCCAGGCTTTCCTAACACTAGGTAAGTTCTTATCACTCTAGACTTACTTGGATACAGGACCAGGCACTCAAGTCCCCATGGATCCAGGATCCCAGCTAATCTCCAAAGACCCAGGCATCAGGTCCACTGCAGTAGATGCAAACTCTAGGAACAAATCTGCACATTAAGGTGTTAGGATGTCCGCCTGGTAACTCAGGCACTACAGGGCCTGCCTGAAGAGGCCATGAAAAAGAGCCTGGCCAGACTCTCTTTGCTGAATCACTAATGAGAGAGTTTCCCAGAGAAAGCTAGTCTGCTAAAGTTGGAATAAGTACTTACTTCTAATATTCAGATGTCAACATAAAGCAACAAGAAATTCATAAACCAAGGAAAAATATGTAATAGAAATATGTAAACCAAGGAAAATTAACCACCAAATAAGAGAGTAAAATTTTTTTCAGTACCCGGAACCAAGTGAACTTCTTGAAAAAGAGTTCAAAATCATTGTTTGAAATACAGTTGGTGAAATGCAAGAAAGTAAAAAACAACAACAACAACAACAACAACAAAAGGTAGGAAAAAATTGTCCCAAAATAGAAATTTGAAAGAAACGATTTTTTTTTTACAAATCAAACATGATGTCATCTATGAGATAAGTACAATGAGAAAAGACATCCAAAAGCCCAGCTTCCCAATGCTGAGATAACCTGAAGATTTGGAAGAACTAGAAATAAATCCTGAGATGGTGCCTAGCAGTTAAATACAAACACACTCTCTCTCTCTCTCACACACACACAAACACACACACACACACATTCACACACATACATACAGTCTTTCACTAGAAAAATGAAATAACTCATAGACTATGGGAGAAATCAGGCTAAGACAATTGAATGCAGCATTACAGAGCTACTTGAGATTACTGATCATGAACTAAAAGAGACCAGGAAATCAACCTGTCTGGTTCTGTTACTTTTAATTACAGAGATATACGGTTTAAGAAGGTACAGTGCTAAATTTAACTAGTTTTGCTCTCACTATAGATCAAAGAAAATTATCATTAGGTAAGCAAGCAAGTGATAATCAATTGTCTAGATCAGAAGGGTGTGGAGGGCAGCAATGAAAGTGACCTTATCAGAATATTAATGGTACCATAGTATTAAAAGACTTTGATACTTGTGATGATAAAAGTCATGTATTAGAAGATAGGGCACAGATATTATAAAACTGATATTTATGATTTTCAACAAATATTTGTAATTACACACAAATAGGTATTCTGGAAGTGACGAGTTTAAAAACTGAGAGGAAAGAGGACTGAAAGGCGAGGTGGTTTGGTTAAACCTTAAGACAATGATGACAATAGAAGCTATTTCCTGTATCATATCTTAAACATTATAACAGGACCAAGACTATAAGGTGACATCTTTGAATATGGTAGTCACTGTTCTATTGCTGTGAAGAGATACCATGACCAAAGAAACTCCAACAAACATTTAATTGGGGGCTGCCTACCATTTCCATGACTTACTCCGTTACTGTCATGCATGGCTGGAATATAGATGGTGTGCCAGCAGAAAGCTATATTCTGATCTACAGGCTGAGAGAGAAGACTGGGCCCGGCAGAGGCTACTGAAATTTCAAAGCCCACCTCCAATGACCAAGCATTGGAATAAATGAGCCTATGGAGCATTCACATAAAAAAACACGTAGAATAAAGAAAATATAAAATATTAAATCTCCGAGATATGTTTAAGGAGATACTACAAAGAGATCATCCCTAAATCTAGGTTACTTGAACAGTTTATAGCTTTGTTCTTTATTTTTATCTCTGGAATAAAAGAAGTTCATGTTGCCATGATGAATCCTTTTCAAAACAAAAGATTTATTACTGTTGGCATGGGAACTAATTGTGCCTTACAGAAACTACAGAAACTTACTTTAAAGGAAATGTAGGCCAAACTAATAAATGTTGTAACACGGAAAAGGTTATTTAAAAACCTAATAAGGAATTTAGTCTACTATACATATAGGTAACAATTATGTAAGAAAATATCAAATAGGCTTCTCAAAGTGACCTGTCCTCCCTAGGCTGTGCTCCTTGGTCAGTCATGCCCCATAGCGGGTACATCAGTGGAACATATTCATTGATGTAGCACAGGACATCATACTGAGACGGTCCATAAAAGAAAATGGAAGAGTACTTAACTGACAGATTAAATGCTACCATACAGAAAAGTCAACAAATACTTGAACATTACAGTCAGAAGGATTAGGCATTAAACCTGTCTTCAATATTACTTTATTTGTAGTAAACTAAGAATATAATCAGCATAAGTAAAGGATAGATGTATTGATACAGAATATATTAAATATTGCTTTCATTTGCCTGATTTCTCACTAATAAAATTTTTAATTATATTAAATTATTTTAGAAAATTTGGTTTAATTCATTCTTGATTGGCATCATAGTTTCTACAGGATATAGGTACCATATGCTATAAAATTAGTCTTTACAGGCTTCTCGGGCCCTGGATTCTCCATTTTCATTCTTGCTGAAATTCTAATATTGTACATGTTAGTGATTACATCTATTCATATAAACCACAACTTTCTGAATTTCATATTTTTTCATTATAACTCTTCTTAGACTTGAAATTTCTACTCAATAAAGGCAGAATGTGATTTGCCTGTCTTGCTCAAGGAGCAAAGGCTACCTCACAGGCAAACACCAACCTATAAATGTGTTTGTCTTCATCTCAGTGCCTCTGGTTTGAACTTCTCTGGCAGTAAGATGTGTCAGAGAGGTTTCATATGGTCACACATTGTTTTACAATCAGATACAACATAGCCATCCCCAGCCAAGGTCACAACTATAATGACATTTCTCTAATCAGTATAGAATTGGTGGTTTTTACATTTTTTACACAAGCCATGTTTTCTCAGACTAATATATATATATATATATATATATATATATTCCATTCTAAAAGGCAAAACATAAAACCTAGACTAAAGGTTGAACTATCTAATTTATATGTACTTAGAGATGTGAAAGTAATTAAGATGACGGGAACATGGTCCATTTTCATCACCAGAAAATGATCCTTTTGGGGAAAAATGAAGGCATGGAAGGCACTGCAATATGATACTTTTTCTTTATATATTCATCCACTCAAATCTCTAAATTACAGAACCAACTACCTTATTAGTAAAGTTTGAATTTTTAAAACAGGCTAAGTTCAAAGCTAAAACATTATGTTCATATAACCAGAGTTAGAAAGTAAAGTGTCTTCTGCCCAGATAAACACATGTTCATTCTCATGGAATGTGATCAGGGAAATGACAATCAGGACAGGTTAGGTATTGTATTTGTATAAATAAAGATGGACCATTATGTATACGGAGTTGACCCAGGGAAATACTCAGTGTCTTGACACAAGTACCCATAGTTCATGATGTCAACACTGGAATCCAAGCATAAAACAGCCCATCTCTAAACCAGTACTCCCCTATCCCACCATGGCAACATCTCAAAAACTAAATAAACCCGAAGGAAAAAAAGAGAAACATTGCTTACTTAGGAATTAGTTAAAAAGTAAGTTGTGTACTCTAGAAGTTTCAGTATCTGTTGTAACGAGAGGTCAACACAAAATCATTTAAAAAGTGCCAAAAGGCTCTCTTCCATGTCTAGGCTGTTGTGTGTGTGTGTGTGTGGGGGGGGTGAAGTGGAGGTAGGAATTATGTGAAATACACAAACATTCAATAAAATATTTTGTTTGAAAACAAACAAACCAACAAAGAGCATGCCAAAGTGTAAACAAAAATGACTTTCCGTGGAAAAGGAACACCTCTAGAATAAAGCACCAAACAAACTATTATACCAGCCTTCATGAATACTGCATAAGATTCATGGAGGATAAAAGTGGTATTCATGTTTCTGGCTAATTTAATTTGCCACTTATTAAACTCATTGTGTGGTAAATATTTATAAGTTCGCTAAAGCAACAAGAAAGCACCACATGAAGCCAAGAAAAATAAAAGTGCTTTATGAGACGTGCTCTCTCCATTACTCTGCCCAGAACCTTCCTTGTGAAGGGCTAAAAGTGGAGAGAGCACTTCTACTCTGATTCATATTTCCTTATGAGTAGCTTGGAAAAGGCAACATTTAATAACATTCAACATTTATCCTCTCATGCAGAGAATCTAATAGAACAAAACCAATGAAGCCAAACATAAAGTTACGTATGTGGAGCGACGAATGAAGCTGAGAGACAGCTTCCCATTGGAGAGCAGCTGCACAAATAGTGACAACTGTCCTCCAGCTTCTACTTGGCTGTGCCTGACCCAGGCTTGAGGCTGCAGCTGGCTCTGCAGAGCTGTTTCGCTGACTAGGAATCTGTCCTCCATGCTCTAAAACCTAACACATGTGATTTAATAAAAAATGACTAAGAAATACTTTTTGCTACAGCTTTAAAAGCACTCTGTGGCTGTGTGCATGTTTATACTTCATTTTACCAGGGCCATCTTGTTAAACTGCTTTAACAGAATCAGCCAAATTTACTCTTCATAGATACGTTATATACATTTAAAATCCACCATGGAATACTCCTGATGTCCAAGAGATATTTGGTAAGTGGGTGAGAATCTCTGAGTGTACAAGGACTTTGTAAATGAAGCTGTTAAAATTCGTCTCTTAGCTAAAGGACAGGGGAAAGAATCCCAGACAACACAGGTCAAAGAATGAAAAAGTGTGCCTTTAAAAGACTTCTGCTGCAAGATGGATAGGTGTCAGTGAAAGAGAGCAGAATTGAGACAGCAGTGTGCTCAGGCCAGCTCTTGTCTTAGAGACAAACCATGAGCCACAGGCTCATATAGATATTATACAGTCATCATTACACAAACACATACCAGTTCATATTTTCACCAATACCACAACAGCTTACATCAAATGTTTGACTGTTCTATTTCTCTTCTAATAAGCTCAAATGTATATCAAAACACTGTTCTGTTCCATAGATATGTCTTTTTTAAAAACAAATATTTTCCTGTGCATATATATATATATATATATGTGTGTGTGTGTGTGTTCAAATGTGTGCAGGTACATGAATGTGCACATGTGTGCACATGTGAAGGTCAGCGGTCAAGGTCAGGTTGCCCTTTCTGATGATGCTCTTGCCTAATGAGACACCTTTCACTGGAACACAGAGCCGACGACTGACCTGTCTCTCTAGCAGCTCACGAGAGCAAGCCTGTGTCTGCATCTCTCGCAGAATGGATAAATTACAGGTGAGCTTCCACACCTGCCCACCATCTTCGCAGGTGCAAGGACTACAGACTCTGGCCCTCAGGAGTAGTGTAGGTGTTCATACACCGGCTCATCCTTGTAGCCCCTGTACATGCTTTGTTTTTGTTTTTGTTTTTTTCTGTTTCCGTATCAATGTTTGCCAATGACATAAGCATTGGCTTACCTGAACAAAGAAAGAAAAACCTAAATCAGCCATTCACAACCACAACACTGCTTTTGCTCTGCTTTCTTCTGTCTACACTCCAATTCCTGTCTTATTTGTAGCTGCCTTTTACTCATCCTATAAACAGAAAAAGATGTTTGTAGTGGGTGAGGGTTTTTCTGAATGGTCTCCTTTGCTTTCAACCTTCCAGGAGTGCATACTCTGTTGTGGCTGTTTGGGTTTATGACATGGGAACATGTTTGTGTTTTGATCCCAAGTGTAGGATATGGGACTGATTCAGACTGTCCACAGCAGCAAACTATTTGTCTGGTGCAGGCTCTGAGAGGGGTTCTTTGCCAGCTGCAGCTAGTTTAAATCTGAGGAATCTGGAGATGGAATAGATGCCAGGGCCCAGAGAGCGAATAGAGCTCCCAGAAAGAACAAGACGGCTGGTGTCCACTCCTGCTGCTCCTGATTACTGTTGATGAAGTTCAAGAAGTTGGAGATAACACTAAATTCAGAATCGGCCTTTCCCTAAGGAACCCAGTGACCATAACCAGCAGGAAGTAGGCTAACATAACTATGCCACCTCTCCCCATTAACCTTTTTCTCCTACCAGGTGTAGGGGTGTTGGAAGGAACTGGGGTTGAGAAGGGAGAAAGAGGTATGAGAAACTAAAGAGCTAAAAATTAACGCCAACAATATTCATTTCTTGTTGAGCTAAGAAAATCCGCAGGTTGCTTCTATGTAGTGGAAGTCATTGATCTGTGTGAGAGGTGAAGTCACAGGAGTAGCAGAAACCTGTAGACCACTATAGTCAGCAAACATCTAAAGCAAACAGCACATTCTAGCCAGAAAAATTCAAGTCTCTAAACCATCAGTTATTTGCTCATAAGTTAATGTTTTCAAAACTCTGTCAAGATTTGACAGAACTTTGAAGAGTTTTTACGCTTAATGATGTTGTTGTGACTAGAAAAAAAAATCTAGCTGTAATTATTACTGTTTCAATAATGTGTGAAAGTTGTGTTCATTTAAAAACTTTCAAAAATCTAAGTGATATCTGATGCTGGCTGCATAAATTCTGTATAAATGAGCTTTGTTGTTGTGCAGGCTTCTCTCACTGTCCCCAAACAGTAGGCAGAGTTATTAGCATAAAATGAGTAATTAGTGATACACACAGCACCAGATATAATTCAGAGAAGTTGTAAGGCTATGGTCCATAATTATTTCAGACTGTTTCTGCAAATGTACTTACACCCTAGAACATATTTGTAATGCACATGTAACAGAGCTTTCCAAGTCTGTGGCGGTGATATGCCATGTGTTGAAAATCTAAATGGACTGACATCTATGTTCTTAATAAGAATACAAAGACAGCAATAATCAGCTCTCTTAGTCAAGTTTTCATGGTCTTGGCAATATAAAATTCCCTGCATTTTTATGCTTTCTCGTTTTGATGCTTATACAGTCCCCAGACTTGGTGGTGAAGTGATGATTATTATATGAAGCACAAAAAGTCTGTGATATGAAAATAGAGAATACATGTCAGAAAAGCCTCATCCAGGGGAAATTTACAATGCTGTCTGTGGTAAGGTTTGTGTTCATAAGTTATAGAGTACAATTAAATAAGAGGTTTTAGAATAAAACTAAAAGGAAAAAACATAGCTTTGTGGTGCTCAACTGACAAAAACACCATAAAGAGAGTCTCACATGTCCTCGGAATAGAGTTTATCATTTGTTAATTTTGTATTTGTTGTGATCAAGGATATATTGGTAATCACCTGCATTGTAACACATTCTCTATTGTGATGCTACACCGTTTTGAATGCACTGTTTTGAAAATACATTCAAAAGAAGCAAGCACTCATGGCACCTGTTCTGTGCTTTACTGCATTCCTCTAAAATCCATCTAGAAGCCATCACCATTAATAAGGCAGACTGCAAGGATATGACGTGTAAGAAGATGAACTAAGGTTAGATAAGGCTGTAAAAATATTAAGGTGGATCCCAAATTTCTATGACAAGGATCAACCTAGAAAGAGGACAGACACAGAGATGAGGTCACACAGAGAAAAGGCCACCAAGAGAAATGTCAAGAAGGTGATTACCTACAATGCGAGGACTCACCTCACCAAGAACCAACTGCACTGGCATACTGAGTTTAGACTTTCTGCCTGGAGAACCATGAAGGAAGAAGTTACTCTGCCTTCAGCTACTTCCTCTGTTTTAGTATTTTCTGGCTGTCCTGGGAGATCAGTCCTTCAACTCCTACATTTGGATTCTTGTTTCCCCTATCTATATGGACATAGAATATGAGGCTCAGTAGGTGTAAGGCTGCCCTCCTCGTCTTCCTCCAATGTTCTGTTGTATAGCAACCCTATTATTAATCTCTTCAGGCTACTGGAACCTCCTCTGATGTGCAAGGATCTCTACATTTAGACTGTGTTCTCCATATCAAATACTCCCCTTTGTTCTAGTTAATGCTGTATGCTCATCCTTCAGTTCAGAGATGCTGCTTGGCCATTTGGCTACGAACTCTGTTTTAGTCACACAACCTTTGTGATGCTGACTGTGCTTCTTCACTGATTCACAGCACAACCATGATTAAACACGGAAGACTCCTTGAAAGCATAGCATCCGATGGCTCATTAGAGCTTCAGCTGGGCTATGCCGCTTGCACCAATACAGTATGTATATCCATAGAATAAGTAAATAAACAAGTTAATTACTTAAGACCGCATCCGTGTATCATTGCCTCTGATGACAACCAACAGCTGCTTATGCAATGGGTGTGCAGGAACAGTAGTTGCCAGCAGCTTGGGGCCAAATCTATGCACAATGTACCTGCTGCATGCAAATCTAACCAGCAGAGCAAATTATTGCTCAAGGATGGCCATGCGGATCAGTCATGTAAAAACTGCTTTGAAATAATGAGGTTACTCCTCTAGTATTAGATTTAAAAAAATAAAGTATTTTACTTTGAATTCTCTGATGGTCCATCAAATTTAAAGTCACTAAAAGCATGTGAAAAGATGAAATCTAATTTCCATTTTTCAAGAACTGTTAAGGATAGTTAGTTGAAATTTGAAAGATTGGGTAGTAAAATTTCATGTTTAAAGGCAGCCTGAAATGCAGAATTAGTTAGAGGATGAACTTGGCCACACACACACACACACACACACACACACACACACACAAATTCCATTAAAGACTTGATTCATTGAAGAAAGCATTCATTGAGGTCATAGAAATAAGGTCATAGAAGTCAGGTCATAGAGATAAAAGGAAGCAGAAACTCAAGCTTGAATGGAAGTTAAATCATAACCCATGATGCTTGCTCTTATATGCGTGGCAAAGTAGAACTAAAAGTTGTGGGAGCCATGTGATGAGGGCGAGGTGGCCTAGAGCAAGAGTGAGGTTAAGGCATGTCCAAACCCCACATGTCTCATCTTGAGACTGTTCCCTTCCCTCCCTGTTCTGAGCCTGCATGTCCTCCACATATGTAGCTTTAGGGCCCCCACTTCCACTATATGGTCAGATAGCCTGGTGGTTGGATTACAGGTTAAACTTCCTCTCTCCTTATAAGGTCATGTCCAGAAAGCAGCTGGAATTCCTCTTCATGAAAAATAGGCATTGCTAGCACCTTATCCCCTGCCATTGATGTGCGTTCACCTGGAAAGCTTCTACTGAAAACCCAAAGGTTTAAATAGCCTTTGTTCTCCCCAACTAAATGAGCTGTGTCAATGGATCTGTCTTCCGAGAATTCTGTTTCCGGTGATGCCTGAGGTCTCCAACTCTCAGCTGTTCTTCTCTTGCTCCCCCTCCCAGAATCCACCAGTTATGATCACAAGTATCACACCTTTATGGTGTGGGGAAGAAGTGCCAGGAATGGTAAATAGTCACATACTAATCATCTTTTCTTTTATGCTTAATAAATTTATTTTACTTTAAAATATTTTCACTATTTCCTTGAGAATTTCATGCAAATCTTTTGATCACATTCATCTCCAATGCCTCTTTACAGCAGTGCCCAGATCCACTCCTACCCCTCTCAAGTTGTGTCACATTCATTTTTATACCATGACTCCCATTTGCCCTGCCCATGCACTCTTTGTAGGTTGAGATGCAAAGCCCTCATTCATCTGATGCTCTCCATTTTATGAGGTCCTGTTTGCAAGTTGTTGGTCTTAATGGCTTTGCTACTAAGGTCCTATTCAGAACGTTCTTTCCTATGCCTATCAGTTGAAGTACATCCCCTACTTCTTCCATTAGCAGATCCAGGGATTAGGTATTATCATGAGGTTCTCCATCACTTTAGAGTTGAGTTGTTCCCAGACAGACACAGACACACACACACACACACACACACACACACACACACACACAGAGAGAGAGAGAGAGAGAGAGAGAGAGAGAGAGAGAGAGAGAGGAGGAGGAACTAGTTCAACTCTTCCACCAACAGCTAAACAATTTTACAATAACTATTTGTTGAAGGTGTTGTCTTACTCCAATTAGAATAGTTGTGTCTAAAAATAATGACCACAAAAGCAGGTATTACCTGAATGTAGACAGAGAGGAACACTTATTCACTGTTAGTGGTAGTGTAAACTGGTGGATCCACTGTGGAAGTCAGTGTGAAGGGTCTTTGCAAAGATATAAAAACCTCTATCATGTCAGCCAACTATTCTCAAAGGACAACAGAGATACTGGCACAGCTCTGCTCATTCTTGCCCTGTTCATAATAGCAAGAAAACAGAAACAGCCTACATATCCATCAATGGATGAAATGAAAATGTGGTACATTTACACAATGGAAAATTATTTGGCTATAGAGAAAAAATAAAAATGAAATGTGCAGCTTAAATAGATAGAGCTGTAAACAATCATTCTTAGTGGGGTGCCCCAGACCCAGAAAGACAGATGCCACCTGCTCTTTCTCGTATGTGAGAGCTAGATTTGAAATTTTGGATATTTATGATTAAATTGGACTACACACATAAGTCAGGACTACTAAAAGACCTGTGTGATTTCAAAGGAAGGGGAAGGTTTGAAGGAGGAAAGGGGGAGTAATGAAATAACAGGGTGGTAAATTGGAAAGAAGTATAGATCTCTGAAATTGCTACATAAAAAGCCTACTACTGCTGAAGCTTTGTTTATTATGTACACACACATATCAAAAAAACATTAAATGATGCTACTCTGTAATGACAGGGCAATACCTTTCCCAGATATTACAATATGTCAAATATTAAAAGAATGTTTTGTGTCAGGTATAGAGTGCCTCTTTTCCATTTGTAGTGGGGTACCAAAGAACCCCAAACATTAGAGACTACTGCCACTGATCTTGGTGATAAGACCATATTTCTAAAAATACCACATGGTTGAATTATAGGGCATAGAAAAAAGAAAGCTGGTACCACCTTGAAAGCTTCATCCCTACTTAGTAGCTTTCATAATGCTGTAAGTTTCTATTTTTGCTACTAGGCAAGAAAAATATTCAACAGTCATAAGTTGCAAATTCGTTGAGCTACAGTATAGACTGTCTTAGCAGGATATGCCTGCTGGTGCAAAGCTATTAGGATTGTTATAGAAGTAACCAGCCATGTTCTGATTATATTTAAACCTCACTCCATGAGAAATAACTCATGCTTTCTATTGTGCATTGTGTTCAAAATGCATCTGTGCATCTCATGAGAAGAGCTTCTCTTTGAATCAGATGGGAATTATTACAGAGGACTGTAACTGGTTAAGTGCAGGGAATAATAGAGTATGATGTTCTCAGCTCTAAATTGAACTTCTCCATCACAGCTCCTCCTCATGAGCTGTGAAGAACTCATCATGGAAGAAGAGGAAGACAGACCATGAGAGTCAGAAGTACTGGACATCTTCCATGAAATGAAATTTGCTGGTCCTAACAGTGGTTGTTACGATATGCACAAGCTGTGCACATGATCAAGCCACCAAAATCATGAAGACAGGAGGTGCTCATGGAGTCCCACCCTAGGTGGAGAGGTTGTTGGTGACTGGGGAAATGCTAGGGTAGAAGGGGAAGTTTTCCTTGAAAAGCTAACAAGTTCCTGGAGATGGCTCTATGTCTGTACCATAAGCAGCACTGAGTTTGCTTTTAGACAGGGAAGATGTAAACATGGAAGCAAGCAGTGGTGGGGAAGATGGGGATAACCCAAAGAGGAGTGAGGGAGGATTTGATCAAAACTCATTACATGCACGCATACCAGTCTCAATAAAATATTTAAGAAAGAAAAATGGGGGGCTGTCTCTGACATGGATTCTGTTGCCCACCCTTTGATCACTTCCCCCTGATGGTGGTGGTGGGGTCATTGCCAGGCCACAGAGGAAGAGGATGCAAGAGTCCTAATGAGACTTTACAGGCTGAGGTCAGATAATAGGGGAAAAGGGCTCCGCCTTTCTTAATGAAAGGGGACTATCTTACAGTCTGGTCTCTCTATTAGGAAATACTTTGCCAAGTAATACTGTGTACCCAACAGTGCAGTATTCATGATTTGAATGGTCAGTGTATAGGTTCTTTGCATAGCAATTCTCAAAATCTTAATAGGTGTTTTATAATACCTGTTTCAAGTCTGGTTTTAGATCATGGACTCTCCTATGTCAAGGGAAAGTCAGATTGTCTTGTCCACGAGGTATCCAAGGATATCATATATCCTTCCGTTAATTTTCATTAGAAACGCCAGTAACTTAACCCTAACCTAAAAGAAGGGAACCTGGGACTAGAAGAGAACATGGTTACGTGGTGGGCTCAGTAATCATGTTTTTAGAAAATCGCTGGCAATACTCATGGAAAAAAGAAATCTAGTATGACGTAATTGTAATACGTACAGAATGGTTCCAAATGCAATTGCTAGACATTCTGGGATTGGGAAAGCTAAGGGAAAAGACCTAGCCATTTCAAATACAGAAAGAGAACTACCTTCCCTTTATTGCTGCAAAGAGTGTATGTTATAGGAATTATATTAAAGCTCTCCCCAAATATGCAAATATTATAAAGCACAAGGCAAAGTACCATAATGGCTTTATTTAAATCTTACAAAGAAGAGATGTACATTGTATAGTATGTCCACCAGTTGCCCATGCAAAAACAGTTTCTTTAAAGCTCCAAGACAATAACTTCAATGGCCTGATGCTTACACATGTTCAAAACACTCCATAATAAAACAATGTTCACTCTTTATCACATTTGGTAGTCAACTCTCTCATAAAACAGAACAAGTTTCCAGGGCGATAACGTCAACTCTGTTCACCAGAATGACTGACACACTCACACACACCCCAGACTGAATTAGAGGGAAAAATCTCAAGAAATAATCATATAGACTAGTTTTTCAAAATGTGTATCTGGAAATCCTGCATGTATCCACTATTACATTATCTCTCACCAGGGTAACAGAGGAGTGCTGAACTAAAACACTATACTATCACTGGGCATGCAATAAATTCCACATTCATCTAAAGAACACAGAAAGTTAAGATTATAATATACTTTCTACCTCTACTTAGTGCTGTATTAATGGGATGACCACTCAGCTTGACCTTTTTGCCAAAACTTGCTAGAACTTCAGGAGACCATATGGGCAGCCAGATGGGTTGCTATAATTTAGTGCCATTATTCTAAAGATGAAGTAATGTATCAGTGTAATTTGCATTCTTTTCTGCCCTTTCTGCATACCTTTTATTAGTTTCATTTTTAATTTAGACATCAGAAGGGAAGATAATACCTTGCTACCAGGGCCCAGATGCCAACTAATTACTACAAGAGGCTCCAGCCCTGACACCACAGGCCAGACCTCAGAACAACACTCCATATTTCTGGGTGACCCCACAGCAGTGATTAATAGGTGGAATGCTAGGCCCTAATGAGGGTGTCAGATCTTATATGTTCCCTAGGCAAACGCAGTTAGCATTGCATGGAATATAACCTCAGATACTTGGAAGAGACTTATTATGCTTCACACTAAACTATATCCCTCTTCACCTCATGGTATTTAAATTTATTTATAACCAAGAAAGGCCTTTATAAGTAGAGGTATTCCCAAAGGTAGAAAAAAATATCTGGATCAGATATTGACTTTGTTGTCTATAAAAAAGAAACCACGATGCTGTATATATAGTGAAGTTGTTCCAGAAATGTATGTCAGATTTCTTTACCAACAGATATCATGTTAAAACAGAGTTGAGGGTAAGGCCTATAGGACAATGTACTCTTGATAGAAGACTTAATAATGCAGAAAAGTTGTCAGTCACACTTGAAAAAAAAAAAAACCTATTGAAAGGTAAAATACTAACACCCGTGCTTTAATTATTCAAATCTATCAGGCTTTATTATAAATTATTGTCTTTTTAAAATGTTTCCTTTCATTCCTTCTTGAGTGGTCAAGAATATAGGAGAAGATAGGCCATAGGCCTAGGGGAAAATGAAATACTATTGTTTTGTACAGGAATATAGTAATAAAAAAGTAGTTCTTACAGCATTCTGATATACCCATAGATCATGTCTCTCTCAGCCATTATTAGATAAGCTTCTTCTTGGAATTGGTCAGAACTAATACAGACAGTCAGAAAGGGCAATGAGCAGAGAGATTGAGAGAGAGAGAGAGAGAGAGAGAGAGAGAGAGAGAGATTTTGGAACACTGACACCAAAAGGAGATGGCCCAACAAGGGTCAGGGAACTATGGGGAATGGGAGGCAGGAAGACTTTAAGAGCCAGAGAGGATAGAGAACAGTATTGCAATAGCATCTTCCAGACATTACATGATTGGCATGTGTATGAAATCATGAAGACCATGGCAGCATGCTCAGGACCTGCATAAGTCCAAGCCGGATGGGCTCCCAGTGCTAAGAGGGGAAGCTACACCAGAGTGCTCAACCCTAAACAAGACAATGTCTCCAGCTGATAGCCACTTAGAGAGGAAACATTACTTTTCTGTAATGGAGTGTAACTGGGTATACAAACCACACTTAAGGGCAGGCCGAACGGACAGCAGTCCATTGCTAGCACAATACAAGTTCAGTAATATTTTGTAAATGTTTTGTCTTTTTAAAAAAAAGAGAAACGAGAGAGGTCATGAGCTGCCTCAGCAAGTGAAGGTGTTTGCTGCCCTGTCTGGCAGCTTGAATTCAGTTCTCAGTACCCACACGATGGCAGAAGAACTGACCTCTGCAAGTTGTCTTGCCACCTCCACCTTACACACACACATGCACATGTGCACACGCGTGCGGGTGTGGCAGACAGAGAGTGAAAGAGGAGGGAGAGAAAGAGAAATGTAAGAAATATTTTCATAGAAAGGGGATCTGAATAAAACTCCTCCCTCCTTCAAATAGGAAATGCAAATCAGAACACAGTGACAAATTTTCTGTAAACTAAGAAGGCTATGATGGAAAACACAAGTGCTATCACAAATACGAAGAAGTTGAAGCCAGCCCATGGGAGCAGAAATTAAAAATCAGCCAGCAACATAAGAAGCCTGAGTCAGTTTTGTTGAAGCTTAACATTCCACACAAGGATGGAAATAGGTGTTCTCATAGAAACATGCACATGAACGTTTATAGAAAATTATTTGCATTCGTTTAAAAGAAGGAATAATCTAAATATTCATTGGCTAATGAAAGGCTAAACAGTATGTCATATGTCCATATAAAGGAATATCGTGTATTGAGGAGTGAAGTATAGATTCATTCTATAATATAAATTAGCATTATGCATGTGTGTGTGTATATGTGTGTGTGTGTCCACACGTGAGCTTATGGAGTTCACAGAGTATCATTTATATGTGTGTCTGTGGGACTCCCCCCTTGGTATGAGGTAATCATAATAAGTTAGGAGGCTCATTCCTGAAGAGGACTAATTTTTCCTCTCTCATCAGTCATTGACTGTAGCTTTTCATCTAGGGGCAGGGTTCCATGAGATTTCCCCACCCACACTGGAATGCCCAATGGTGTTGAAATTGCTCACATCTTGTTTATACATATTGTTGAGATTTCATTGATGCAGCATCCTTATTATCTCTAGAACACATGATCTTCCAGCAGACCTCTTTGCTCTTCCATTTGTTTGCTTATTGGTTTTTGTTTTGTTTTCTGAGACAGGGTCTCCCTACATAGTCCTGGATGTCCTGGAACTCACTACATAGAGCAGGTTGGCCTTGAACTCAGAGATCTGCCAGCCTCTGCCTCCGGGTGCTGGTACTAAACCAGAAATGTACCACTGCATCTGGCCCATTTGCTTGTTTGTTTTGGAGACAAGGTCTCAGTATGTAGCCTTGGAGCTTGAAACGTAGACCAAGCTAACCTTCTGCTTGTGGCAGTCCTCCTGCCTTTGGCTACTGAATACTGGGACTATGGATGGGCACCAGCATGCCTGTGGCAAAGTACTTTTTTATTCAAAGACAAAAGCTTGTTTTATGTCTTAAGATAAGACCTAATGCATTCATAGTATGAGGAACCATGTGAATGGATAACCTACATCCACCACAATTTGTTACAGTTGAATGGACTTTTGGTATTCCTGCTACTACCCAAAAGCCTGGGATGGATAGTACCACACGTTACATAGCCAGGAATGACATGCCAACAGTTGCAAGCCCTGATAATTGAGGATTTGGGGCAATATTCCAAGGGCTTAAACAGGATCTTGGATCCTTTATAGATCTTATCATTATTAGTTCCTACACAGTATTTTCACAAGCCTGAAGTTATTTTCTCAAAGCAATCACAAATAAAAAAAAAACCTACTGATTTTAATTTAAATATACTCTATTCTTCTATTACTCTAAATATCTTAATGATCTTTCTAATAAAATTGTAAATATAAAATTACCATTGTACTTATTAATTTCAAAAGTTTTCTTCTGAGGGCTGGAGTTGTATTCCACTTGGTTTAGAACTTATCTAGCCTTTATGTCTGTGTTCAACCCCAAACGACACAACCTGGGCATGCCAACTCAAGCTAGTATTCCACGTCTGGAGAGTAGGTCATCCTTAGATCCTCAGTGACATAATGAGGTCAAGGCCAGCCTGAATACATGAGATCCTGTCTCAAAAGAGAGTTCTCCGTCACACCTCTTCAAATCTGTACCATACTATCTTAAAAAGAAAATAAATGTATACATAATAAAATTATTTATATATGACAAGTCTAATAAACATTTTCACTATTATTTATATATAACTAGTCCAATAAAGATGTTACACTAAGTAATTTAAGAAAATTACATTCATATTTAACTAAATTAAAATGATATCATTCTTCATTCCCATATCCCTTTTTCATCTAGCAACTCAAAGTCTGTGCCATGACTATGGCACATCTATGAACCAGCTCTCCTTTGCCTGTGGACAATAACTGTTGAGTCGGAAGTTCTATACAAGACTTACTGGATCTCATCCAGTTCTCATTTATTGTGGCCTCTGCCTCAATGCAGGGCTATAATTATTTCTGACTAGTAGGATATGATCAGAAATGAAGCTCATAAATTCCAAGCCTGGACACTAAATAATGCAGCTGACTTTTGATGTGTCCTTTTTCTTTGCTCAAAAGAGCAAGTAGGTTTAGAGGACACACGAAGTCATTGGTGTAAGGCAGGTAAGACAGAAAGCACCAAGTGAGTAAGACAGGAACTTCCATGCACTGAAGCCACCAGGAATTGCAGATCATGCAAAAAAGGTTGAAAGAAGGCAACTCAGGAATTGACCTTAACCACATCAAATTCCGTGTCTTGACTTTAAGTTAGCCAACAAAACTTTTAACAACAACAACAACAAAAATATGAAAGCTATAATGAAACTTGATGTCCAAACTCAATGGACTTATATCATGTCTCTGGAGATCTCAATTTTGGTTATATGTAAGGGGCAGGGAAAAACCTGGGGCTGAGTTTAATATTTACTTGGACCTGTCAGGTCACGACAAATCTGTTGGCCCAGTAGAGCGTCATCAAAGAACACTAGAGTAGAACATGGGGCACTGCATGGTATCAACCATCTCTATGTAGACATAAGAAACAACAGCTGCAGTCCTTAAAGCAAGCACCCAAAAAGTGATTCCAAGACAGAGTTTTCAAATACATGGTCAAGTAGAATTTAAATGATACTTTTGATACTCAAAAACTCATCAGTTTAAGTATATCAAACTTATTAAGTCCCGATTAATCTAGAATCATTAAAATACAAAAAGCGGAAAATACACACTGACACCAACAAATTTATTACACACACTCACACACATATGTACACAGGAGGATTATGTATGGATCAAATGCTTGCTTTGGTAGTACATTAGAGACTCCATCTTAAAGAATAACTAGTCTGCCTGCTGGCCAGGTGAAAGTTGTGTCAGCACTGCAAGGCAAAAGCACTGCATTGCGTTTTCAGAAGAACTGGGTTGGCCTGGCTTAGCCACTTTGCAGGTATATGGGGGAAGATATGACAAAGGCTGAAAGGACACTGGCTAGATGTCCTGCAGCTCAGGTTTCTTCGGAAATGAGCCCTATGTCTTTGGAAAACTAGTTTGCCTATGTACTTAGTCCCAAAAAAGAAAAAAAGGAAATTATTTCTCAGGTTGTTAGAGGACTGGAAACATCACACAATTCAAGTATAGAGTAAGCCCTTGCCAAAAGAAAATTCTAATAAATACTGGTTATTATTTCTAATGTTCTATGTCTCTCACCATAACTTTACTTAAATAATAAAAAGTGAAAGTATATAATTTGTGTGATACCTTTACATTCTTATATTCTGAGTCTATAACTGTCCTTTCAAGTTAAATTACCAGTTGACAAATGAAAATTCTAAAGCCCATACATTTTCAGTAATGACTAAAAAGAAATCTGTAAAGTCAGGAATGCAGTTGAGAATGTTTTAAAGGCAACAGGTCACACAATGATGAGAGATTTACATTAGCTAACATTCCAATGTGAGGTGGTTTCAGGTAGTCATCTCACTTATGACTTACACTCTCCTTTTAACATAGACTCTAACAATATAATTGGAAGCAGCAGTGTAAATAAAAGAATGTTATTTTGGGAGTCCTAAAGCACTAAGAAATTATTCCACTTACAAAAACCTGAACATGTGCAGAAAGTGCATGGAAGCGGTCCTCTGGGCAGTGCAAAATGGAGAATTACCTGGGTTTATAAGCTGACAGAAACATAGATTTCCTTTTCACTCAAAAGAAAGCATGGTGGTCAGCTAGGGCAATGCTGAGACATAATTCCAATATAGCATCGTGTTCATTCCAGACCTAACAGCAAATGACTCAATAATCTCACAAACTTCACTTAAACAAATGATTCTCCATTCTTTTTGTTTTTTTTTTTTTTTTTGGAGTAATTACATTCTTTTTTTTAACATTTATTTGTTTATTATTTATACATTGTTCTGCCTCTACGTGTGCTTACACATTAGAAGAGGGCACCAGATCTATTACAGACGGATGTGAGCCCCCATGTGGTTGCTGGGAATTGAACTCAGGACCTTTGGAAGAACAGCCAGTGCTCTTAACTTCTGAGCCATCTCTCCAGCCCATGATTCCCCATTCTAAAAAAGATTCTACTAAGACTCAAAATGAAGTAAACCATCATGCTAACCCATCAAAACCCATTAAAATGATGTTCTAATTATGCTTTCAATTGATGTTCACTGATTAATACACAAGTTTTAGTATATAAACATGGTTAATGTAAAGCATACGGTGATAAGGAATTATATTCTTATTCCAGAAATCAATTTACACCAAGAACCTTACCTCCTGCATACATGACAGCCAGCATGATGGATGATATCCATGCGACTTTACTGTGTCCAGCACGAAATATTTCCTGAATATCTTTGAAGAATACTGTGACAGATTTGGGGAAGGCATATGAAAATCCAATGGAGATAAAGGATGCCCCAACTACCACCCAACCCCAACCTCCATCAGGAGGAAGGGGATGTGGAGGTGGCACAGCAGTCGGTGCTGGCATTTCTGCACTTCTGCTGGAGACTAAGGTAACCTATGGAAAAAAAAATGACAACAGTTCATGTTATATTTTGGGGTTTGTGCATTACCTTGATAGTTTTAAAAATGTCATTCTCATTGTAACTATAATATGATGTTTTATTAATATATTTGATGCTCTTATACTTGGCAGATTATTAGAAAATCAACATTAAAACTGTCAGTACACAGCCTTGATTATTAAGAGGTGAAATCTGAATGCACATAATTATGGGAAGAAAATATTTGGGCATGAAGGTAGGAATCTAGGTGTAATCTGAAACACCAAGAGGAAAGGTAAACCACTACACTTCAAAGGAAAATGCTTTCCTCTGTGCGTGTGCAGGGTGTGCGTGTGTGTGTGTGTGTGTGTGTGCAGGTTGATGTGGTATTTTCCTGAAGTGGTCTCCACGTGATTCATCTAGAAAGGGTCTTCCACGGAATCAAGATCTTGCTGACATAACTCCTCTCAGGGGGCTAACTCAACAAAGATTCTCTTCATTCTGCTTCCCTGGCACTGGGGCTATACGCACAGATTATTTATTTATTTAGTGTGGATTCTAAAGGACTCAACTCAGGTCCTCACAATTTTGTGGCAAGCACTTAAAACGGAGCCATCAGCAAATCACAAGAATATTACTCAGCTATTAAAAACAAGGAAATCATGAAATTTGCAAGCAAATGTATGGAACTAGAAAATATCATCCTGAGGTATCCCAGAAGCAGCAAGATACACATGGTATATATTCACTTATAAGTAGATAGGATAAACATACTAAAATCTATAGTCCTAAAGAAGCTAAACAGGAAGGATTACTGTAGGGACGATGCTCAATCCTCATTATGAAGGGCAAACAGGACAGACACTGGAAGCAGGAAAAGAAAGCAAACAGGACAGGAGCCTACCACAGAGGACCTCTGAAAGGTTCTGCAGATCAAGGTACCAAGGTACCAAAGGAGATACTGAGACTCATAGCCAAGTTTTGGGCATCGGGCATGGGATTTTATGAAAGAAGGGGGAGATAGAAAGATGTGGAGGGGACAGGAGCTCCACAAGCAGACCAACAAAAGGGGGGGGGGCTCAGAGGCCCTTGCAAAACCTATACCTCAAACAGGACCATGCATGGAGAGAACCTAGAACCCCTGCACAGATGTAGCACATCTGAGTCTCAGTCTCCAAGTGGGTTCCCTAGTAATGGGAACAGGGGCTGTCTCTGGCATGAACTCAGTGGCTGACTCTTTGGTCACCTCCCCTGGGGGGCATGCAGCCTTGCAAGGACACAGAGCAAGACTATTCCCTGGTGAGACCTGATAGGCTAGGGTCAGAGGGAAGGGGAGGAGGACCTCCCCTATCAGTGAACTAGGGGTGGGGGGCATGGGGGAGAAGAGGAAGGGAGGGTGGAATAGGGAGGATATAAAGGAGGGGGCTACAGCTGGGATACAAAGTAAATAAATTGTAATAAGTAACAAATAAATGGAAACAAAAACTAAAATGAATAATATCTTAATATGAAAGGTTACCCTCCCAAATTTAGGGCTTTAAATAACTTCTACCAGCTACATAGATAATGTGCTTTTTTGTTGAGTAGTGGAGAAAAGGCTCTTAATGTATACATACCTAAGAACACTTAAATTCTCTCCTGTTCAAAGAAATGATGCAGAGTTTAATATGTAAGAAACTATACAAAATGGGATCCTTGCCTCCACATCCTCTCAGAGTACAGATATTGTGTTGAAATGAAGAAGAAATAGTCACATTTCTGTGAAGAACGTATGTGTGTGTATACATATATTTATTTATATGCATACACATACACACACACACACACACACATATATATGTCAAATGTTTTCCAAAATTAGCTTCTAGGTTAGTTTATTTCCTTAAGTTATTTCTCATTTTTGTAAAAATGTTGATGATTTTAACACACACACATACATGTAAGTATATACTTCAGGTGCAAAGAATGATTTTTAAGTGTCTACATTCAATTTAGAATAACTCAACTGCCTTCAATTTAATTCAACACTCATATCATTTAGCGTCCATTACCCTGTGTGTTTGTGTGTGTGTTTGTGTGGTGTGTTGAGAATACCTAAAGTCTATTGCTGTACAGAGCTCAGAGCATACAGTCAGCGCTGTGATAGAGCTAAGTGTGCAAAAACACTGTACTCACAGATGCACAGTTGCAGCTCTGTGTCTTTGGCCAGCACCTCTTTCTGAATACCTCCTTCTTTTTGATCTCCCACCTAAGAAAACCACACTCTATGCTTGTTGTCTACGATTTCAGTTTTATTTCCTTTTTAATTATTATCATTTATTACAATTGATTCACTTTGTATCCCAGCTGTAGCCCCCTCCCTCATTTCCTCCCAATCCCTCCCTCCCTCCCTCCCTCCTATGCCCCTCCCCTAGTTCACTGATAGGGGAGGTCCTCCTCCCCTTCCATCGGACCCTCGCCTATCAGGTCTTTCCAGCACTGGCTGCATTGTCCTCCTCTGTGGCTTGCTAAGGCTGCTACCACCTCAAGGGGAGGTGATCAAAGAGCCAGCCACTGAGTTCATGCCAGAGAAAGCCCCTGTTCCCCTTACTAGAGACCCCACTTAGAGACTGAGCTATGGGCTATATCGGAGCCAGGGTTTTAGGTCCTCTCCATGCATTTTCCTTGGTTGAGGTGTCAGTCCCTGCAGGACCTCAGGGCTCAGATTTTACAGTTCTTTTGGTCTTCTTTTGAAGCTCTTGATAAAACAAAATCCTTCAGTATTTTTCTTTTGGGGGTCAGAGATATATGTTTCAGTCTAATGTTTGGCGTAACATCCTCTGTGTACTCATGCACCTCCATAAAGATGACTGCACCCCACATGCTTTTGCAAGGTAAAATAATAGTACCTTATCGGTACTAATTATAATTAATTATAAGACAAGGGTCCACAAGATTTTATTGTAAAGGACAAATTAATACTGTAAGGTTTCCTGGATACATGGTCTGTTTATCCAAATTGAATTTTAATGTCATTGACTACATTGACACAATTGTGCATGATTTTTCAACAAAGCTTTCTTTACAAACAAGTTGGATAACTGCAGTTTAATGATGACTATAATAGATATTAACGAATAAAACCCAGAAGAGAAAAACACTCAGTCTAAAAGTTATTATTAAAAATCATACATATTTATTTTCATTATTGTTCTATATGAATATTTGCCTGATTAAATGGTAATGTAATTTTATGAATCCCAGAGATACACCTGCAATTTTATGAGTTATTTTATTATTTTTATTGGTTGTCTCATAAATCTTTTGTAGCTATACTAGTTTTAGACAATATAGAAAATATATGAAGTATAAATCATAACTTAAAAAATCATAAAAACTCAATTTTTGATTGACACTATGGTTAATAGAAAATTTATTTTATTTTATATTGTATTCTTTTCTTTTTAAATGTGTGCTAAATAGATTGCTTGGTCATATGATGATAAATTTTTAAAGCAATCTGAAAATACAGTTTTAGAAGAATTTAAGAAATGAATGAAATACGTGACTTCCAATTCTATTTGAGAGAGTAGGTAGTGAGACATCAGTATAACAACATTTTAATGGTATTGAAAAGTGAAATTCCTTCAATCCTTTAATATTCCCCCAAAGGTAAAGCATAATAAGTAATTCCAAACTAACTAGAGAGAAAAGAGGGAGAGGAGGTGGGGGTTAGATCCAAAGAGAATATTGACATGCAGTTCAAATTGGAGCCAGCGAGACACCTTCCCGCAGTTAGAGGTACTCACAACCAATCCTGGAGCCTAAGTTCAGTGCCAGGAAACAACATGGTGGAAGTGGAGAAAATTCCTGAAGGCTGCCCTCCACCTTTACCCTCCACACGTGTACCACAGCAGACAGACAGCCAGCCAGACACACACACACACACATACACACACACACATACCCTCACACAGAGAGAGACAGACAGACACACACACACACCTACACACAGAGCAGAGAGAGACAGACACACACACACACACCTACACACAGAGAGAGACAGACAGATAGACACACACACCTACACACAGAGAGAGACAGACAGACACACACACCTACACACAGAGAGAGACAGACAGACACACACACACACCTACACACAGAGAGAGACAGACAGCTAGACACACACACACCTATACACAGAGACAGACAGACACACACACACACAGAGACAGACAGACAGACAGACACACCTACACACAGAGAGACAGACAGACACACACACACACCTACACACAGAGAGAGACAGACACACATACACAGAGACAGACAGACAGACATACACACACCTACACACAGAGACAGACAGACAGACACACACACACAGAGACAGACAGACAGACAGACACACCTACACACAGAGAGAGACAGACAGACACACACACACCTACACACAGAGAGAGACAGACACACACACACAGAGACAGACAGACAGACATACACACACCTACACACAGAGAGAGACACACACCTACACACAGAGACAGACAGACAGACACACACACACAGAGACAGACAGACAGACAGACACACCTACACACAGAGAGAGACAGACAGACACACACATACACACATAGAGCGACAGACAGACACATACACACACAGACACAAATGAATTTTATATTTTTGTTTGTGAGCCTAGCCTGTGTCTTTGTGTCTATATCTGTTTCTTGTGCTTTATCTTTGACTCCTCATTTTTTTTCCTGTTGGCTTCTTTGTTTTGTCCTATTCAGAGTTTTCTGCTTTTATTTTTTGTTATTTTAGTATATATGTATATATATATATATATATTCTCTTTTTTAATATATATTTGTTTTCTAGTTAGAAAGTGCAAGAAGGGATATGAATTTAAGGTGGGTAGGGAATATGTGGGAATCTGGGGGAAGGAAAACCATAATTAGAATATAATGTAAAAATTTATTTTTAATTTTAAAATAAAATAAATTAAAATTTAAAACATTTAAATTTACTCATCTTTTATGCTACTGACCGACCTAAATGTATAATATTCAAATTAATTTATAATGTAATTTTTGGTATATAAAAGTGATGTGGATAAGAGGATATACCACAGTAAATTTTGAATCCTTGTTATTGCTAAATAAGTCCTTATTATCTACAGTGAGCACTTATTAGTCAATTTAGTTTCCATAGAAATCCTTTGATACTCTTTTTTTTATAAAAGACAAATTTCAGAAATACTACGAAACTTGGCCTGATCTAACTAATAACTGCTGGAGCTAAAGTAATCTACATGGAATCAGAAGTAAGACTACTTGATTATGTCCTCAGAGAGCAAAATAAGCCAAAGAAAAACCTCTTGACATTTTTATTATATTCTGTGTCTAAATATCTGTGTGGATTGAAACAGTCAAGACCAATTGCATTTCAAAATATTAATAGCCTGAAAATTTCTTCCCATAGAAATTGGACGGCTTGATCTTAAACATTCCCCAGTGTGGCAATGATGAAGGTCACTGGCCTTTGGTGGTGTTGGGAAATGGTTAAATCTTAACTTGTGGAACTAATGGAAGGCAGGACCCTAGAGTGTGCTTTTCTGGAGAACTCTGGCACTGTAGCCATATCTTTCTTTATGGTTCCCACTGCCAGTATCTTTGGTACAAGGCATCTCATCCTCCATTGCCACATCGTTCTCACTGGAAGCAACAAGGCTTAGAACTTCTGAAACACCAGATAAAAAGAAATCTTCCCTCCGTTCATGAAGCAATTTGTCACAGTGGTAAAAATTTGACTAGCACAGGGTTGCTTTGTTATATCAAAACTATTTTGTAACAGTTACCTCTGAAACATCCCTCCAGGAGAGAGGCAAGAGATGTATGAGACTCAAGAGGTTAGCAAACTTCACAAATCAGGGAAAGCTGATACCCTTATAGGGGGCCCTAGCCAAGGATACAGAGATGGGTAAACTGCCTGTGCAAGAGCAAGACACACTGACCAATGAAGCTAAGAGGAGACTCTGAGACCTGCCAGGAAGCTCCTGGGGTGGGCTTTCAGGGGACAAAACTTCTTAGTAATCAACTTTACACCAGTAACTCACCCACAAAATCCCAATGGATCAACAGCTTGGACTCTGGTGAGATTGTTACTTTGGTCTGTAAGGGGTCTCATTTCAAAAGTGAGTAGGAGTGTGTGTGTGTGTGTGTGTGTGTGTGTGTGTGTGTGTGTGTGTGCGCGCGCCTATGATATTTCTCTAGGGGGAATGAAATCTCTCTCACAACAAAAGCCTACTAAAATGTTAAAGAAACCAGAAACAAGATAGGAGGTTGATACATAGACAAATGATGCTTGTAAAGTGGATATTGGTTTTTAGTGGAAAACACTGTATTAGGTTTATATTCTATCAAGGTTACAAATTAGCGAAAATCAAACACGTATGTTTGTCAAGAATTACTTTTAAAAGGTGTATATGTTTACAGTGTGTTACAATCTTTGTTTAAATTGTTTCTTGTTGGAAATTATTCTAATTATCTCTCCTAATACTTGATTTACTAGATCTTAAAGTATCCCAATTTCTGTATGATCATCAATTTACAATATGTGAGTACCAAAAACAGTGTCTTTAAAAATGCATAATACTTAAAGAATGCAGGAAAAGATGAATTGTGAACATTCTTTAAATAAATAGAAGACAGTGATGGGCCTTGGAAGTTGTTTTAAGAATTTGGACTTACCACGTTTTTTTAAATTAAATTGAGAACTTACCAATTTCCTTCTTGCTTGAAATTAAAAAAAAAAAAAAAAAGAAAGAAAAGAAAACCCAGACAATCACTGAGGAAATACCAAAAGGCATCTGTAGAGTAAACAGCTTTGTCTTGTGTTTGTAGCCACAGTTAAAAGGAGTAAAGACCTGGCCCTGTAATTTTCCAGCATGCAGAATGGAAACTAAACAGTCTTTCATTACTAATCCATGGTTTCAAATGATTATAGTCCTTATCCCCTCCTCTATGTCAGGACACCGGACTCACAGCCCCCACCAACTCCACCTACTACCACAACCTGCCAGAGGGACACAGGCTCCTTTTCATCATGGCTCCTTTGAGACCCACTTGTCCTTTGCTTGCATGTTCTGGCCACTTCTGGGCTAGGATATCAGACACCCCCACTCCAGTCACTTCAGCTGCTGGAGGACGAGTCCCTATAACCGGCCATAGGATCCTCAGGATTATCTACAAACATTTCCCCACTCAGCATATGTCTGTTCCACATGTCTGGGTTGAGGCGGGACCATTTCTGATATTCCATTGAAACATCATCACTGGGTTAGCACAGTACTGAACTCTGAGCCCCATTCAACTGATCTACAACCTGGCAAGTGAAGGTAATAGGAAATCAATATCTAAATACTCACTCAAAAAAAAAAAAAAAGAAAGAAAAGAAAAGAAAACACAATTTCCCTACAAATAAACACTACTAAAGACCAGATTGATATGTTTAGGTCCCAACACAAGAAACAAGCGACATTCTCAACAACACAATAGTCTCTGCTAAATATCAGTGCTCCTACTTAAATCCTACACAAAGAACTATAGCCAATTGAAGAAAGCTGGAACTGGGAGAGGTGATCTCAGGGCGGGGGTCAGGGCGGAGGGTACACCATTTGTCCAGTGCCAAAAATACAGTTGGCAGTGCCCTGAAAGCATACAGGTAGCCTTATGCAGGGAAACACTTTTATTTAGGCATCTACATCATGTGTAAGTATGCATGCAGTAACAATTAGTGAAAAGAGAGAGGCTATGAACTTGGAGAATGGAGGGCTGAATGGGAGGATTTGGAAGAAGAAAGGGAGAAATGTTTTAATTATGATCTCAGAAAATAAAATTACATTAAATAACAGAAACATAGTGGTCTCATAGTAATATTCCCTGAGAAAAACAACTTAGATGCTATACAAAACACTGAATTCAAAATATCAACAGTTAGCACAAAAAGCTCAAAGAGAGTATGAATAAATGCTATAGTGAAGACCATGAAACACAGAGTTCAATTAAATAGTGAGAAATATTTAAGACTATAACTTAATAAAGAGTAGCTATGAAAAAAGCCAAAAAAATAAAATTTGAAATGAAAAAAAAATCTGGAATTCAAACAAACAAACAACAATAACAACAACAACAAAAAAAATCAGGAAAGTATCAGTAATAGATTGGGCCAGGTGGAAAAGAGTGTATCTTAGCCATTCTGAATGGAGTGAGATGAAATCTCAAAATTATTTTAATCTGCACTTCTATAATTGCTAAGGATTATGAGTCCTTCTTTGAAGTATTATTTAGCCATTTAGAATTCTGTGTAGATTGTTAGGTATCTTTCAGTTGGATCATTTATTTCCTTAACTGATTCTTTCTCTTTCTTTCATTCCTTTCTTAATTTCTTTTTCTTTCATTCCTTTCTTAATTTCTTTTTCTTTCTTCTTTGTCTTTCTTTTCTTTCTTTCCTCTCTTTCTTTCTTTCTTCCTTTCTTTCTTTCTTTCTTTCTTTCTTTCTTTCTTTTTCTTTCTTTCTTATTTTTCTCCTCTTCCTCTCCCTCCTCCTCTTCTTTGTATATTCTGGATATTAATCCTCTGATTGATATATAGCTGGCAAAGATTCTCCTCTGCTTTTTGGTTTTTCTTTTTTTTTTTCCCTTAGCTTTAATACAATTTTAGTTTTTATGAGGTCTCAGTTGTCAGTTTGGGGCATTAACTCCTTTATTAATGGAGTTCTTTTTGCAAAGTTCTCTGCTAGACCCATGTCTCATAGGGTTTTGTCTAGCTTTGCCTTTTGTTACTGTTCTGCTACTGTTTTTAAGTGTCCTACTAGTAGTTTTAGTGTTTCAGGTTTCAGATCATTGATCCATTTGAATCTAATTTATGTGCAGGATGATAGATATAGATCTAATTTCATTATTTTTTACGTGGACATCCAGTTTCCCAGCAATATTTGTTGCAGTTAATTACTTTTCTCCTGAGTTCTTTTTGTCTCTATGTTAAAAATCAGATGGTTGTAGTTATGTGTACTTATATTTGGGTCTTCTCTTTTGTTCCATTAGTCTACATTTCTGTTTTTCTGACAGTAATGTATTGTTTTTATTACCATTGTTCTAAACTATACCTTGAAGTCTGGAATAACAATCCATCTAGTATTATTCTTTTTACTCAGGATTGCTCTTGCTGTATCTTTGGAAGAATTGAGGACATTACCGTCTCTGACATAAACTGATTGGCCAGCTCTTTGGTCACCTCCCCCTGAGGGGGGAGCAGCCTTACCAGGCCACATAGGAAGACAATACAGCCATTCCTGATGAGATCTAATAGACTAGGATCAGAAGGAAGGAGAGAAAGACTTCCCCTAACAGTGGACTAGTGGAGGGGCATGCATAGAGAAGAGGCAGGGAGGGATAGGGAAGGGAAGTGGGAGGGAGCTACAGTGGGGATACAAAGTGAATAAAGTGTAATTAATAAAAATAAAACAAACAAAAAAAAAAAAACAAAAAACAAAACCAGGGGCTGGTGAAATGGCTGGGAGGTTAAGAGCACTGGCTGCTCTTACAGAGGTCCCAAGTTCTATTCCCAGCAACCACATGGTGGCTCCCAACCATCTATAGGAAGATGTGGTGCCCTCTTCTGGTAAGCAGGCACACATGCAGGAAGAATGCTGTATAAATAATAAATAAATATATAAATCTTTAAAAAAATAAAAATTAAAAAAATATAAATAAAAATAATTATTGAAATCTGTGGGCATATTGCAATCATTTTGATGTTTTCTTTTGGTTTATACTCTTAGTCATGGTTTGTTTTCATGAAACTATGGCTTTGTTTTCTTTCTAGAGTCTACTGGCTACACTTGTTCCTATCCTCAGTTCGGAATATTGCTTCCAGTATTCCTTTAGAACTTTTGTTTGATGTTAAATTTTTTGGTTGTTTGAATCATGAAAAATTTCTCTCTCTTCTTTAACTATGACAGGTAATTTTTCTGGGTGTATTGTCTAAATTGACAGGCATAGTATTTTAGAATCGATGAGCATCTGGCGCCCTGGTTTTGGAGTTTTTATTAAAAATCATCTTTCATTCTCATTGGTTTTGCTTAATATGTGACTTGAGTATTTTTTTCTCTTTTAAGCTTTCAGTATTCTTTGTTTTGTATATTGAGTGTTTTGACTATGATATATTGTGGGGTGTTTCTTTTTGGCCTTGTCTAGGTGGGGTTCGGTGTTGTGCTTACATTTTTATGGTTATATCTTTCTTTAGTTTGGGGAAGCTTTCTTTTATGAACTTGTTAGAGACCTGGTCAAAACAACTGAGCTGGGATTCGTTCTTTTATGGCTATAGTTTTACAATTGACGATTTTATGGTGTCCTGCATTCCTGTATGCTCCCATCCTGTGCTTATTAACATCTTTTATTTTCTTTGCTTATTTCATGGAGCTCATATGCTTGATTCATTCTACTTGTAAGGCTTTCCCAGAATTTTCTAATTAGGATATTGAGCTTTAATTCTAGTGCATAGGAAGCTAACAGACGAAAAACAAATACTTTCCAGCTATATATCTGACAGAAGATTAGTATCTAGAATATATAAACACAGTAAAAGGGGCAAACATCAAGAAAAAATAACAGAGAGGCACAGAGTTAAACAGAGAACTCTCAAAAGGTGAGTGTCTAAAAAATAATTTTTTTAAATTTTACTTTTTCTTATCAGTTACATTTTATTAACTCTGTATCCAGCTGTATCCCACTCCCTCATTCCCTCCCAATCCCACCCTTCTTCCCTCATCTCCACCATGCCCCTTTCCAAGTCCACTGATGGGGGGGACCTCCTCCCCATTCATCTGATCATGTTTTATCAGGTTTCTTCAGGACTGGCTGCAAAGTCCTCCTCTGTGTCCTAACAGGACTGCTCCTCCCTTGGGGGTTGGGAGGTCAAAGGGCCAGCCATTGAGTTCCTGTTATAAATAGTCCTTGTTCTCCTCACTATGGGAAACCAATTGGTTACTGAGCTACCACAGGCTACATCCAAGCAGAGGTTCTAGGTTATATCCATACATGGTTCTTGGTGGAGTGTCAGTCTCAGAAAAGACCCTGTGCCCAGATATATTTGGTCCTTGTGGAGCTCCTATCCTTTCCCCATCATACTAACTCCCCTTCTTTCATATGATTCCCTGTACTCTGCCGAAGGTTTGGTTATGAGTCTTTGTATCTGCTTTGAAAACACTGCTAGTTAGAGTCTTTCAGATGCCTTCAGTAGACTCCTGTCATATGTTCAATGCACATCCCAAATGTCTTTCTAAATGAGGATTGATCATCTTACCCCATGTCTGCTCTCTTGATTATCATTTTTAGGTGTATAGATTTCATTATGTTTATCATATCTTATAGGTCTATATAAGCGAGTATATACCGTGATTATCTTTCTCCTTCTGGGATATTTCACTCAGAATGATCTTTTCTAGATCCCACCATTTGCCTGCAAATTTCATGATTTCCTCCTTTTTGATTGCTGAGTAGTATTCCATTGTGTAATAATACCACAATTTCTGTATCCATTCCTCCGTTGATGGACATCTGGGTTGTTTCCAGGTTCTGGCTATTACAAGTAAAGCTGCTATAAACATGGTTGAGCAAGTATCCCTTTTGTATACTTGAGCAAAGTTTGGGTATATACCTAGCAGTGGTATAGCTGGGTCTTGAGGAAGCACTATTCCTAATTGTCTGAGATAGTGCCAGATTGACTTCCAAAGTGGTTGTACCAGTTTACATTCCTACCAGCAGTGGAGGAGGGTTCCCCTTTCTCCACAACCTCTCCAGCATGTGTTGTCACTGGAGTTTTTCATCTTGGCCATTCTGATGGGTGTAAGGTGAAATCTCATGGTCATTTTGATTTGCATTTCCCTGATGGCTAATGAGGTTGAGCATTTCTTTAAGTGTTTCTCTGCCATTCGATATTCCTCTGTCGAGAATTCTCTGTTTAGCTCTGTTCCCCATTTTTTAATTGGATTACTTGGTTTGCTGCTTTTCAGCTTCTTTAGTTTTTGTATATACTGGATATTAGTCCTCTGTCAGATAAAGGGTTAGTGAAGATTCTTTCCCAATCTGAAGGCAGTCGTTTTGTTTTGATGACAATGTCCTTTGCTTTACAGAAGCTTTTCAGTTTCATGAGGTCCCATTTCTTGATGGTCGCTCTTAGAGCCTGTGTTGTTGGTGTTCTGTTCAGGAAGTTGTCTCCTGTGCCAATGAGTTCTAGGCTGTTCCCCACTTTTTCTTCTAACAGATTTAGAGTATCTGGTTTTATGTTGAGGTCTTTGATCCACTTGGACTTTGTTTTTGCAGGGTGATAAATAAGGATCTATTTTCATTTTTCTGCATGTAGACATCCAGTTGGACCAGCACCATTTGTTGAAGATGCTGTCTTTTTTCCATTGAATGGTTTTGGCTTCTTTGTAAAAAGTTGAGTATTCATAGGTGTGTGGGTTTATTTCTGGGTCTTCTATTCGGTTCCATTGATCCTCCTTTCTGTTTTTATGCCAATACCATGCAGTTTTTAAAGAAATAATTTTAAATTATCAAATCCTTATCCTAGAAAATTAAATTGAAATGCTAACTAAAATAGCTTTGAAATTTCATCTTACCCTGGTCAAAATGGCAAGAAAAAAACAACGTTGAATGCTGGTGTGGGCATGGAGGAAGAAAACACTTACTCCAGGTGAGAGGAGTCACTTTGACAATCACTGTGGAAGTATGGAGGTCCTCAAAAAGGCTAGAAATAGAGCCACCACGTGATTCAGCTGTGCCACTGTCAGCACACACACAAAGCATTCTGTCTTACTTCTGAGATACTTGCTTATCAGCTATACTGTAATCATGATAGCCAGGAAATTGAAACTGCCTAACTATTCATCAATGAATGCATAGAATATGGTACATTTATAAAGTGGAATGTTATTCACCTGTAAGAAAGAAAAAAAAATGTGAAATTTACATGACACTGTAAACAAATCATTCTGAATCGGTCAGCCCAGGTACAGAATGAAAAATAGCTCCTGTTTTCTCTCACCTAAGGATGTTAGCTTTTAGTATGTAGATGTGCAAATCTCATGTGGTATACCCACAGAGGTGAGAAAATTAGTAAAGCGTCATGGCAGGAGGGAGTTTTCAAGAAGACAGAGCACAGTGAAATAAGTGGGGAGGAGGAGCAGTGGTGTTGGCCAGTGAGGTCGTACAGACCTTCAAATATTAAAGTCTTCTGTGATTCCTCTTGGCTACTCTCTAGAACTTCATGGTAAGACTGAGACTGAAGATGTCACATACTTGAATCATAGATACAGAGAAACCAAGTTGGTATGAACCTGAGAGTTTCTTCCCTACTATCTTTCATAGCACTTGAAGGAAAGATGCATACTACCAGAGAAAAGTTATTGTCAATCTTATCTAGCTCTAAACTCTACAAGCTACAGTAACCAGCTTCCAGAAAAGAAAAGTATGCCCTCGGGTGCAGCAGAGCCACAGATAACATGAGAAAAACCAATCACTTTCTTGTTGGGTTTTGTCTTGTTGGATTCATGGCACACTCCAGAATATGCAATATACATCTACCAGTTATTGGGGCTGAGAACCTATAGACTGACAGATTGTAGGCCATGGAGGGGAACTTTCTGCTGGAACTCAACTAATGGTTCATAGAATTACAGTCCTAAACCTGTGAGCCTTGGAAATCAGCATGTCCCAAAAACCACTTCTTGCTTACTAGCAGCTGGAGTTGATCAACAATCAAGATTCCATCTGAACACACATATTCCTTCATGATGTTTTTCCTTGTGAACAATTCTGTAATATTCTATGCACTTGGAAGCTGTTACATTTTGCCCCTTTTAATTGTAAGTATGACCAAAAGGACCAGAAACAAAAGTATACACTTACCTGTCGTCAGATGACCACTTTAGCAGACTTCTTTGGGTGGTGTGCAGAATATTTAAGCCTCGTCACTTTAAGTTGACGTGCAATATTTGAAGACAATATGCTAGCAGAGGTAGTGTAGACTCCAGATTACCTAAAGAAAATTTTTAAAAAAGGAATTAAATGGGAATTAATCTACCCCAATAATTTTGCACATCTTTTATAAATAAAATAATTGAAAAATACGTGTGTATTCATAGATCAATGTAATGAAAATCCACTAATTTAGTCACTAAGGCATGGCTAAATTGATCAAATATATATTTATGAGAAGCCAAAACTTAAAAGTGCAAGGTAAAGAAGAGTCAATTTCTTTAAAAAACTGACAATGGATCATAGGACCAGGAGAGGTAGTTCAGTGGATAAAGCATGAGGAACTGAACCCAACTCCCAGCATAAGTGTACACAGGCCAGCATACAGTATTCTCTTATGATTCTCAGACGTGGAGCCAGGAAGATCCCTCAGGCTTGCAAGGAAGCCAGTCTAGATGGACAGATGATCCTAGTGAGAGGCTCTGTATCAAAACCAATACGGGCAGCACCCGAAAATGACACTAGGCATTCGCCTCTAGCCTCCAGCTACACGACACACAAATCAACCTGGACATCCACAGACACGCCAATAATAGATCATACAAAGAATGTCATAACAAACAAAATTGAAAGCTACCACTCTTTATATCCATTTAAATAATTTGATGCTAAATTGTGTGTGTGTGTGCAAATAAGATTTAACAAAATAATCCTAGAAAAATATTCTCAATAATACAGGTTTAACCACATGACACAATAGAAGGCAATAATAAATACTTTAGAAATCTGTTTCAGAATTCAAATTTCCTAATTGGGTATGTATATCTAATAAATTAAATATCTTTAATCAAGATATAAACCTCAATATGGTACTGAATATATAAACTTTGGTATGACAGATAATCTTTGACCAGATTAAGCATAAGAAAAAGTGAAAACTAGATTCTTCCAATTAAATAAGCAGTTACCTGCTTTGGCTCTAGGACTACCTGTTCAAAGAAGACATCATGACCATCGGGTCAAGGGTGCTTCTGTAAAAGGATGAAGGATGTGTGGAGACAATAAAGAGAGCTAAGGAGTGAGAAAGTCACTGATTGGATTTAAGAGATGGACAAAGAATTGAGTTAAAGGCTCCAAATTTCCCAACAGTGAAGTATTCATACTCAGTGGACTTCCAGGAGCTGCAGAAGAGGAGTTGATATCACCTCTGGTCCTACTGGAGTTTAGGGTTTTCATGGCTTTCAAAAGCTGGGTGAGACAGGAATTCCAGCCCACCCCAGGTAACCTGTCCATATCAGTACAGGAAATCTTTATATTGTTTGATTGTTGATGGTTAGATTCTTAAGAATATTCAAAGTTCTCTTTCACTCCACAATACAGAACATCAGCACATTCTTTTACAAACTGTGAAGTTCCCTTGCTTTAATTTCAGAAACCTTAATCAGACAGGGTTGTATATAATCTTTAAAATTAAGGTCCTGAAATAATATAAGTAGCAAACAAAGGCCTAGATGAACTCAACAGTACCTGGGAGACTATGGGCTTCACTGTAATTCCTCCAGATTTTCTAGATTAAAGCAGGAACTCTCTTATATGTACCCAACATTGGCCTATGTACCACCTACGTAGAGTAATATGTTCCATAAAGAAAATCATGTAATCTCTTTGTTCTTTATTTTTTCATTCCTACACAAAACAATACAGCAATACCAAACTAATACACAGTATTTTAAGTTGAGGTGCCAACCATTCCAGTTGAACAACAGGAATTAAACAGAACCCAATTTTTTCTTTCCAACCTATAACTGAATCAAGATTGGAATCTAATTCTTAGTGGCTCTTTTACTGTTGTAAGTGGACTATATTTTAAATCCTATTGACTGATTTACTTTGACATATAGACAAGGAAGGTATCAATAGTGCATGGTCCTCAACATATGAGCCACACAAAACCTAGTTGTAGATGCAAACTCTTTTTTTTTTTTCAATGCAGTTTATTCAGGAACCTTGAACAATCATCTGACCCTGGGGAAAGCCAGCCCACAGCTTAAATAGCCTCTGGGTAGCCAACCCCAGCGTGCCATGTGGGCAATGCAGACAGGTCCACATACATGGAAGCAAGCCAGATCCTCAGCCTTAGCCAAATATGGAGTTGTTTGTGACAGAGAGCACTCACCATCGGGAAGGTGGAAGGCAGAAACCAGCTCCATCTTTAAGGTGCGGCATTACGCAGCTCTCTACAGTTCCCCCTTTTTGTTTTAGATGCAAACTCTTGATGCAGTTAAAATGACTCTGAGAATTCTAATTGAGGTTAAGGGTTAAGCTAAGTTTTTTGTTTTTTGGGTATTATTTTTCGAATTGGAAAATTAATTAAAATATACTAATGCATAATAAATCATGAAGAATTAGAAATAGATGCAACAATTGCAGTAGGCAGAATGGTGGCTATGTTCATGTCCCCGTTCCGAGGGACTGTAACAGTACCTCATATAGCAGAAATCTAAGAAGACTCTTGACAGTTTTTTCTGTACTATTGAGGTGAGATCTGCTTGCAATCACACTGTCCTCAGAACACTAGAGAAATGAAGTCTAGAGAGACAACGTGGGACAGGGACATGAAGATGCAAGCAAAACAGAAACTGAAGTGACCACAGAACAGAACACCAAATAGTGACAATGACCAGCAGAAGCCTGAGGAGGCACTGAGCTGATCCTTCTATACCTGTTTGGGGAGTTCTGTCACGCATGTCAGCCTCCATCCAGCACTATCTAGGTTTGAACTGTTTATACCATTAGGTAGGTAGTTTCCATATTTTCCTGGGAAATTCCCACAACTGTCTTGGGTAATTGTTTCTAAAAGCCATAAACATAGTGATTGGACTGTAAGGTTGTCCCTTACATAGACAATTACATAATTATACAAAGATACTTAAATAGACTTAAGGACAGTCATCTCAAAAGGACAAACTTTCATTCATTAAGAAAAGTGCTAATCCAATAATATGAAACAAAGAATGTAGAAGATCTGTATAAACGGATGACTGAAGCAAATGATAAGGGTTATAAACAGAAAAATGTGGTTCTATTTTATTTTATTAGCTTCATTTTAATTTTTATGTGTTACTGTTTTGCCTGCATGCATGAGTGTCCACCACATTCATGCAGGCTCCTTGGAGGCCAGGGAAAGTGTAGGATTCCCTGGGACTGGAATTACAGCCACCACATGGGAGTAGGAACTAAACCCAGTTCATCTACAAGAACAAGTGCTCTTAACTGCTGAGCCATCTCTCCACCCGGCTTCTCTGTGTTTTAAAATATGTACTGCACTGCTGTAGTGCTATAGTGTTCTGGCTGTGTGAACAATATCACAAAGTGTGGATCTACAGACACAGTCTAAGAATCAAGATTGCTGGCCACCCATCAAGATATGGCTGCCTCCATATCTTGTCTCTTGCTCCTCCTTCTCAAGTTTCATAAAATGGGCCTTGGACAGCTCAAGTACCTTCCTTTTGGATCTGACACAGCACAATTACCTTCTGGCATCTCCTTCATTTATCATCTATAACCTGGCATTAAAGAATGTTGATGAACCTAACTTGCATAGACAAAGTGCTTTTCAAAAAAAAGTCTGTTTCTTGGGCACACTCAAATTCCAGAGACTATTGTTTGAAAGTAATTCTTGCTTCCAATTTCTTTCCTCAAAAAACCCCACTTACTACCCCTCAGAAGGAATGGTTCATATTCCCTTCCCACCTGAATGGAAGTAAGCATGCAATTTTCCGTTGGCGGGTGAGTAGTCCCTCTCCTATTAGTCAGTCACTGTTCCACCTGGCAAGGTGCCTTATGCTTGCACTTATGCACTCAGGACGCTGACATGGATCTCAAGTTTGAGGGCAAGCCTGGAGGATGTGTTATATTCTGTCTCAAAACCAAACAGAAATACGTCTTTTTGCTATTAATTTATCTGTTGTTAGTCCATTGAAAAAAACATCTGGAGGGACCAAGAGAAGGTTTTCCTTTAACATACAATGTATATGTGCTTACACACACATACAAACTATCCAGAACAACACATTAAAAGCTATTAACTACAATTAGCTCTCAGAAGTAGCTCATATAACTTGTGAGACTTTAAAATGTTTATAAACATAATGAATGTGTATTATTTTTCTATTATAAGCTTTATACCAAAAAAGAGCTAAAATACAAAACTTCAGTTTGCACATATAAATCTGTTCCTTTATGAGATGGTATTATCAGTAGCAGGTACTTCGATTTGTATGAAAAAGAGTGAAACCTGTTGTCACAGGTCTGTGATTCAGGCTGCTAAGAAGCCGGAGGCAGAAACATCACATATTCAAGAACTGCCCAATCTCCAGAGCTAAGTTAAGGCCAGCATAGCCTATTTAGGGAGACCCTGTCTCAGATTCAAAGGGAAAGGGAGGACATCCATAGTGTTTATTTCCTGATGCTTCTCTTATTGGTATTTTTTTTTTAGTGCTATTTTCATCATTTTGGAGAGATAACAGACCTTGATTTTAGGACTCATTAGAAATAAAATTCTTTCCCAGAATCCTACCACCCAAACTAAGGCCTGGTTCAAATTTTAGAACCATAGAGATTGGGGACTTCTCCTATCAATACTGAATTTCTGATGAAAAAGATTCTGGAGGACATGTAAAATTCTTAGAACTTGCTGGAACAAGACTATAAACTCATTGCACCCTTTCTGCATCAAGTCTAGTGACATTCTCAGATCAACCTAGAAGAAAACTTGGATGATACTTTGAGGCTGGCACTGCCCATTTTGCAGTTAATCTTCAAAGACCTCCTGGCTGGCCTTTCCCCACTTGGCCTTACTGTGATAAACACCATAACCAAAACCAATGTAGGGAAGAAAGAATTTGTTTCATCTTACAACTTATAGTCTATCATGAACGATGTCATGGAGTCCTGCAGAGGCAATGGAGGAACACCGCTTACTGGCTTGCTCTCCACGGTTGCTCAGCTGGCGTTTTTATACCACCTGGGACCACCCACATGGGTGTGGCACTACCTATAGTTGCCAGGGTCTTTCCATATCAACAATTAATGAAGAAAACACCCCCATCGCCTTGCCTACAAACCAGCCTTACAGAGGCATTTTCCAAAATGAAGTTCCCTCTTCCCAAACGAAACTGGTTTGTGTCAAGCTGACCAAACCAACCCAACCCAACCCAACCCAAACAAAACAAAATCCAAAACCCAACCAAACGAAACAACAACAACAAAAAAGCTAACCAGCACATTAGCCTTACTAGCCTTTTAGTTCTTTCTCAATTTCAAAAGAATTAAATTATTACTAGCTTTAAGAGAGAAATTCTAGCAAAATTATATGGACAGGAAATACGTTTTCACTCTTCCAGTATCATGTTCCTTTTCAAAGGTCAAATAAGCAAAAGATCCATATTACTTCCTAATCCCAGTATCAGGAATTAGAAATAAACTAGAATCTACTGAAGGTGTCTAGGAGGAACACTACCATTCAGGCAGGATTAGAGCGAGTCGACCTGGCCACATAATGGGCCATGCGGTGCTTCCTCATCACCAAGATGAACCTCTTGGGTCTACTGACTCCTCTAGCCACCCAACAGTGGAGCTCTCCTGTGAACCACTGCTCCTTTCAGAATCCTGGGCCCTTTTAGTTCCGTTTATGACACACCCTTTTAGTTCCATTTGTGGCTCAGTGCTTTGTCCGCTATAGGCATGGGATTCCGTAGTTTCTGCCCCCACCTTCTTTGAGTCATGATGTTAAGACCATCTAAATGCTACTTTGGACATTGGCTGGACCTAATATTATCATCTTGATACATGATTCTACATTCATTAGACAATAGCTCTGAAAAAAGTATATAATAACATGGTTCTTATTATAAAACATTCAGTGAAACTTAAGATACAAACCTGTGTCATCAAAACTGTAAAGTATGGAAAAGAATATGATAGCAGTACTGTAGTCTATAATGCTCAAGTGCGGAGTATATTAAATGGTATATCATCAAAGTAACTGAGTGTGGTAGTACCATTCTGTACTATAATAAAAATAGTTTAAGTTACTATTACACATTTACTCTTTTGGATTTTCAGAATCTACCTTGAAAGAGTGTTAGTCAAATATAATCACCAGGTGGAGTAAAGAAGTCAGAGCTATGCTTAAAATTCGTATCTCAATGAAAACTATCTCTTGGCTTTTATTAACTTCTCTGATTTAGTTATGCCTAAGCGAGTTAATGCTATTGAATAAAAAGTTTTTAAGAGTATATATAGAGAAGGCCACCACACAAAGACAGAGATGCACATAACATTGTTTTTCTGATTGGCATCCAGCCTGTCACATTTTAGGAAAGTATCACTGAACAGGGCGCCTGGCGCTTCGACACACAGATTTTTTTTACAGAATTATTGAGTACCTGTGTCCCCCATTTTTCAGACATGAAACTAAAATTAAGGACTTAAATATATTGGTCTAAGCCAGAAGCATCTACTTTTGAATGAGGCTGTTAAAGAATTAAAAAGGCATGAGGCCTCTGTTGCCTTCATCGTGGCTGCACTTTCTCCCTCGGGCTGTAATCAGTCTGTTCCACAGTGTGACTCTTACTTGCATGGGATTTCTGCCCTCCGGCAGTCCAGTGATACGCTTCTCCACTGACTCAAGTAAAACAATCATTTTACTATTTCCAAAACAGGGTGAAGAAATTAAACGGAGGGTCCTTTTCAGAGGGTTTAGGAAGATGTAACAGTTCACCAAGACTGACAGAAACCTGTTAAAGGGAGTGGCTGTGGGACGTGTGGGAACCTAAGGATTTGTTGCCCTTTCTACACTACAGATGTTCTTTGGTGTAGAGTGGTGCAGCATCACACAGACCTACTGCAAACAGAACACGGAGTGCCAACCTGCGAGCACCATTGCTTAGTAACATGACACATGGCAGAGCAGCTTGCTCATTCTCAAGGGAGGACACATAACTGGGAGCTGTGTGATTCGCTGCACCATCCAGATCATCACAATCCAGAAACAGCCTGGAGTTCAAAATTCACTCTCAACTGAACATGTTCTTTACATTATCAAAGTAAAAAATATAAACTATAAAACTAATCAGAAGTAAGCTTAAAAATGTGTTGGCACATCTGACTTCACACAACCTTCCAAACTAACATCAGATATTATTTTTATTAGTAGTAATAGTGTTATTTACAATTTATTCACTTTGTATCCTGGCTGTAGCCCCCATTCTAGTCTCCCAATCACACCTTTCCTCCTTCTTCCTCTCCACTCCTCTACTCTAGTCCACTGATAGGGGAGGTCCTCCTCCCCTTCTATCTGACCCTAGCCTATCAGGCCTCATCTTTCTCTGTGGCCTGATAAGGCCACCCCACCAGGGGGAGATGAGCAAAGAGCAGGCAACAGAGTTCATGAGAGAGACAGACCCTGCTCCTCTTACTAGAGGAACCTACATGCATACTGAATTGCCCATGGGCTACATCTGAGCAGGGGGTCTAGATCCTCTTCTTGCATGGTCCTTGGTGATTCATCAGTCTCTTCAGGGGCCTCTGGGCCCATATTTTTGGCTCTGTTGTTCTCCTTGTGCAGTTTCTGTCCCCTCCAGGTCTTTCCATTTCCCCCTTCTTCCATAAGATTCCCTGCACTCTGCCCAAAGTTTGGCTATCAGTCTCAGCATCTTACTTGATCCCCTGCTGGGTATAGTCTTTCAGAGGCCCTCTGTGGTAGAAAAGATCATCCTGAGTGAGGTAACCCAGAAGCAGAAAGACATACATGGTATATACTCACTTATAAGTGGATATTAGCCATATAAGATAGGATAAACCTACCAAAATCTCTAGTCCTAAAGAAGCTAAACAACACGGAGGACCCTAGGAAAGATGTTCAATCCTCTTTCTGAAGGGCAAACAGGATAGATATTGGAAGCAAGAGAAGACAGGGCACAGGACAGTAGCCTTCCACGGGTTCTAATATCAGACCTCATTAGCCTGAATTCCTGAAAAGAAAAACCTGGCTGAAATTCAGCTGAGCCCAATAGTAATCATCAGAGGCAATGCTGACAGACAACCTCCAAGAGGCAAGAAAGAAAAGCAAAGGTATGTTGTTGTTGGAAGTGCAAAGACATTGGAATTGCTTTATAGAAAATCTGAGTTTGGATACAAAAAAACAAAGGCTGATTTGAGGAATCAGCTGAATGGATGGGCAGCGAGCAAGGAGGCAGTATCTGAGATGACTGGGGAAAGGCAAATTATTTTAAAAAGTGGAAATACCAGGTAATGACCTGACAGGTTCAGTTGTAATTAACAGATTAATCAGTTACTTTCAGAAGCTAAAATACCTTACGATATGCAGTGGGCCTGCAAGAAGAGGTATGAAGAGGAAACTTTACCGCTGGGCAGAGTCTCCCAAGAGCCTTGGGAAATACACACAGGATAAGTTCAATTCTGTAACACTGTTTGTAAATCCCACTTATGCTTTACTATGAGATTTCATAGACATACATAGCATTTTTGAGTGACTATTGTCTACAAAAGAACATTGTCACCATCCATTCCATGGGTACTTTCTTTTTTTTTTTTTTTTTTTTTTTTTTTTTTTTTTTTTTTTTTTTTTTTACTATTGAAGGGGTTTGTTTTGTATCTCCAGCTGCTGGCTCCTAACTCTCTAGCTGGGAAAGAATCTGAACTTTTGATTCTCCTGCCTCTAGCTTTTTTTAATTTTATTTTTTTTAATATTAAGTACAGTTTGTTAACTTTGTATCCCTGCTGCATCTTGCTCCCTCTTTCCCTCCTAATCCCACCCTGCCACCCTCATCTCCTCCGTGCCCCTTTCCAAGTCCACTGACAGGGAAGAACCTCCTCCCCTTTCATCTGATACTGGTTTATCAGGTGTCTTTAGGACTGGCTGCAAAGTTCTCCTCTGTGGCTTAGCAGGGCTACTCTTCCCTCGGGGGAGGGAGGAAGGAGTTCAAAGAGCCCATCATTGAGTTCATGTCAGAAACAGTCCCTGTTCCCCTTATTACGGTACCCACTTGGATACTGAGCTACCAAGGGCTATATCTGAGGAGAGGTTCTAGGTTGAATCCATACATGGTCCTTGTTTGCAGAAACAGTCTCATAAAAGCACCCTGTGCCCAGATACATTTGGTCCTTATGGAACTCCTGTCCTCTCTAGGTAATTTTACCCCCCCCCCTTTTTTGATTCTCTAAACCCTGCGGAAGGTTTGGTTACGAATCTTAGTATCTGCTTTGATACACTGCTAGGTAGAGTCTTTCAGAGAACCTCTGTGGTAGGCTCCTGTTCTGTTACTTGTTTGCTCCTACATCCAATGTCCCTCCCATTTGTCTTTCTAAGTGAGGATTGATCATCTTACCCTGGGTCCTCTTTCTTCTTTATCTTCTTTAGGTGTATAGATTTCAGTATGTTTATCTTATCTTATAGTTCTCAACGTCCTTAGCCATCAGACAGATGCAAATCAAAAAGACCCTGAGATTTCACCTGAAACCCACCAGAATGGCTAAGATAAAGAACTCAAGTGACAACCCATGCTGGAGAGGTTGTGGAGAAAGGGGAACCCTCCTCCATTGCTGGTGGGAATGCAAACTTGTACAACCACTTTGGCAATCAATCTGCGCTTTCTCAGACAATTAGGAATAGTGCTTCCTCAAGATCCAGTTATACCACTCCTAGGCCTATATCCAAAAGATGCTCAAGTACACAACAAGGACTTTTGCTCAACCATGTTTATAGCAGTTTTATTCATAATAGCCAGAACCTGGAAACAACCCAGATTTCCCTCATTTGAGGAATTGTAGTACTTTTACACAATGGAATACTACTCAGCAATTAAAAAGAAGGAAATTATGAAATTTGCAGGCAAATGGTGGGACCTAGTAACAATCATCCTGAATGAGGTGTGCCAAAAGCAGAAAGACACACATGGTATATACTCACTTATATAGACCTGCCTCTAGCGTTTGAGTATTAGAATTACATCCATGCGCTACCATGCGTCTAATTTTTTTGGGGGGTGTAGAGACTAAACCTAGAGTTTCAGGTATGTTACGAGGCACTCTACCAAAGAAATTGTATCTCCAGCCTTGGGTTAGGTCTCAGTTTTGTGTATTGGTTTTCATTAGTATGCTAGAAACTTCCATGTTTCACTTGAATGAATCTATTTACAGTTTTTCTTTGTAATATCAAAATGGCCCCTCTTGTAGTTTGAGGCTATTAATAATATAAGATAGAAATTATGGAACAGGAAAGCCTGAAGCTCTGAGGGAACAGACATGATGGCCCATGTGGCAGCTCACACAGTGCAGATTGCCCATGATGGACAAACGGGTGACTTGGAACCCATCTAGAATCAAATTAGACACCACAAAATCTCATCATCTTAAAAGAGTATGCAGCGTCCAGAATTTCCCATTAAAATTATAGCATAGCTGTAGGTAATTGGAACTGCAGAAAAATGAAATTACAGATAGAGAAATCTGCATTCCCTCCATGTCTGCTCATTTTTAACCTTGAATCAGGGCTACGTTAAATCAAAAGCAAGATTACCAAGCCAGGGAAAACATCAAACCGTGAGCCTGGTCTTAGCATCCATTAATCATTTTCCTTAGCTCATATCCATTTTATTATTAGATTTATTAAACTGACAAAATAGCTTATTATTTTTAATGTACAACATTATGTTTAGTCTATCTGTATATTGCCAAATAGCTAAATCAAGTTATTTAAACTATTATTTGACAAAGAGCATTATGTTGTGAGAACACCTAGGCAGGTTTGTTTCAGCTACAAAAATTGTTGGAAGAAGAAGAGAGGAGTGGAGACCAGTATTTCATCCCTTTGCGATGTTGAGAAACTCAAATTTTATATAATTAATATATGCAGAGGGACACACATCAGAACTGATAGTGTGTGTAACAGTTAATCTTCATTTTTCACATGATTGGACTTAGAATCACCATGGAAACACACTTCTGGATGTGTATATGAGTGTATTTCCAGAAGGATGAACTGAGTACTGAAGATTGAGTGTGGGCGTCACCATCACATATGGTGGGGCCTAGGGTGAACTGAAAGGCAGTTAACAGGAGAGATAGAGCAGAGCACCAGCATTCATCCCCTGTCTTCTGACAATGACACGATGTGACCAGGCATCTGACACATTCCTGCCCACATACCTTTCCAGAAGTAATGGACTGTATACTCAAGCCATGAGCCAAAGCACACGTTTCCTTCCTTTAGTGGCTTTGTGAGGCATTTTGTCACAGCAATGCAGAAAGCAAACCATACAGAATGAACTATTTGAACTACCTAGGATCGCATGATTTAAAAACTCAATGAAAGGGGTATGCCACCAAATGTACCAGCCTCACTAGAAACAATGGCAGGTACCAGAAATGGAAAAAGTCAAATGACTGGCAAGACTCTAACAGGCAGTAATTTAAAAAGTGATTTTCAAAATTAAAACACAATGTGAAAGTACAATGCCCACATCAGGGTAAATGTTAATAATGTGTCACCATTTGAGCAGCTGACAGCTACACTGGATCTTAATTTCCTCATCCATAAAAGGATAGGCTGGAAGGAAGTGTTTTCCAAGGTTCCTTTGAGTTGCCTTTGTTTCAACCTACCACGTTGAAACGAACTTCTTCCACAGATTTCCTTAGTGTGAAATATGGACTTTTCTTCCCCACTGCTACTCCAAACCAAACAGTGAAGAGATATAAAGTATTTGAGCAATTTTACCAAGATTTAAAAAGCTGGTTAGAATGAAAAAGGTGCTTTTGAAGGAATCATTGGAAAGAATCCCATTATCCAAGCAGAGACAGCCTGGCCTTGGCAGGTGTCCATGTGCTCTGGGGGCTAAGTCTTCCTTCTTAAAAGAGTACTTAGAATTCTCTTCCATTCTCAAATCACAATTTAGTTTCCATGAAAAGCTATGGTAGGGGATTCTCAGAGAATCTGATATACAAGTGGGTAGCCTTCATTAATCGAGATCAAAATGGAGACACACACTTTCAGGCCATTTAAAAGACAATGCTCCCATAAAGCTGAGACATTGGCTCAATGCTGCAATTCAATCACGTGAAGATATTTCTGATGATAAGATAAAAAGGTACATGCATACTATCTCTATATATTCAGGGTTTGGAATCACTATAGTGTCTACTCATAAACTAGGCATTTTTCACAGTTATCTATATCTGAATAATGTATACACTGTCAGAAGTCTGTACTGTACAGCTAACAAATGACAACCACGTTAATCATATGCTGTAAAAAAAAAAAACTCGTGTAAAATAGCATGTAAAAAGTCACTAAAACACTTCAAAGGCTGTTAAACATGTACAAAGTTTATGATATCACATTGGTAGGGAGCAGGAATTGCAAACATTCCTACAAGGGATTATTAAAACCACATTTTATGACATCTTCAGGACTCCTTGCATATTCCCTCTCTAAGGAAGTCTCACACCCCCATGCCCCTGTTCAGATCTCTAAACCCTGGCATTTAGAGTTAAAGGGTCACTGGAGATTTTATCAGGACTTCCTAATAAGAGGGAGAAAGCTGGCAGCCCTCATGCCCTCTACTATGTGATACTGGGACATCATGGCTCAAAGGATGGGTGTCATCACATACCAATACATGCCCTAGCGCTTACCAACTTCTCTTCTAAGTCACCCAGTCCCAGGTGTGTTGTGATAGCATAAAAGCAAGACCAACACAGTTATACTGAGTTAGGACCTGACTTGGGCAGACACTGTTCCCTATCAGGATATGTTACACTAGGGCGGGAATGGACAAAATAATGGGGAACAGCAGAACTACCAGTAGACTGTGTCCCAAAGAAAAAGAAAGCAGTACGTTAAGATATATGGAGCTGAAGGGAAATGAGAGTGAACAGGCACAATCCATTTGCCATAGAGCCTTGAAAATTCTATTCTGTCTTTTACTTTATCAGCAAGAAAAACACTGAGGTAGCCTACATCTTAGAAAATATCCCTAAGGATAAAGCAAAAAAGGGATGGAGATCTGTCTCCAGCTATGACCACGAGCTGCTGAGACTCCCCTGCAGCCATGATCTATGTAGCTGTTGCTCATTGGTACAGCTTTTGTCACCTTTCAGTGCAGTGTTCTCGAAAAGACATGGCATGGCAGCCTTGGAGAAAGGCAAACTGTTAAGGAATCAGAATCATACATGTCCTTGGGAAATGCATACTAAGGTAGAGTAGAAACAGAGAGGAGCTAAGCAAAACACAGACATTTGAAGTTAGGGACCTGGTGAAATCTCTTATTAAGAGAAGGTCAGTACAGATGACATGCTTAACTTAGAATGAGAGCCAGTTAGCAGCAACTTTTAAAAATACCAGCAGCTTTAATGATCATTTAAATAGAGACTCAAAGATCATTCCCCAGAATCCATGTTAGGTGTCCCCAGATATCTCCAGCATTGCTGTTAGTATTTCCAACAGGGCCCTGGACTGTAGAATAATTGCTGGACCTACCCACTGCCATACACTTCCTAAATATATTAGTTTATTAGAAACTACACTGTAATTCATGAAAAACTTCTTAAATTCATCCAAGATTCCATTGTAAATTCAAAAGATAAAACCAATCACAATTCTTTATTAAATACTTCTGCTATGAGGAAAATACTGACCACACTAATAAATATATGAGTATACATTCTACTTCTCTAGCATGCATAATGCCCTAGATTTCATGTCCTCATATACCATTAAAATTGGAAATAACAGTAACTCCAGCACTTGGGAGTAGAATCATGAAAGTCAGAAGTTCAAGATCATCTTTGACTGTACAAGTGAATTCAAGGCCAGTCTTGGCTACATGTGACCTTTTTGCAAACAGAAAGACAGAAGGAAGGGAGGAGAGGGGAAAGGTAGAGAAGAGAAGGAAAGAAAGAAAGAAAGAAAGAAAGAAAGAAAGAAAGAAGGAAGGAAGGAAGGAAGGAAGGAAGGAAGGAAGCAAGGAAGGAAGGAAGGAAGGAAGCAAGGAAGGAAGGAAGGAAGGAAGGAGGAAGGAATGAAAGAAGAGAGGGGTATAGAAAGAAAGAGAAGAGAGAGATAGGAAGGGGAGTACACAATAATAAATTAACTTTAATGTGGCATATTTTTAAATTTTTTAAATGTTTTATAATCCAAAGTACTCTAAAGGAGAAAGATAAAAGAATTTCTTTTGTTTTCACTTCACAAAAATTACAGTTAGTAAGGTTGTGCCTAATTGTCTATAATTGTCTTAAAATGCATTACTGGACTTAGATAAATAATAACAAATCTCTGATAACAACTAAATAACCTTTACATGACAAATATCTCACTGTTAAGATTATAAAGTCAGGGGTTACTCAACTTTTTTTTTCTTTATTAATTACACTTTATTCATTTTGTACCCCCCCGTGGTTCCCTCCCTCCTCCCGTCCCAATCCCTCCCTTTCTCCACCCTCTGCATGCATGCCCCTCCCTAAGTCCATTGATGGGGAGGACTTCTTTTCCTTCCTTCTGATCTTAGTCAATTAGGTCTCATCAGGAGTGGCTGCATTGTCTTCTTCTGTGGCCTGGTATTGCTGCTTCCTCCTCAGGGGGAGGTAATTAATGAGCAGGCCAATCAGTTTATGTCACAGACAGTCCCTGTTCCTATTACAATGGAACCCACTTGGATACTGAACTGCCATGGGCTACATCTGTGCAGGGGTCTTAGGTTATCTCCATGCATAGTCCTCTGTCCTCAGAACAAAAGGACAGCCTACAAATTGGGAAAAGATCTTCACCAACCCTATATCTGACAGAGGGCTAATATCCAGTATATATAAAGAACTAAAGGAGTTAAACAGCAAAAAATCAAGTAATCCAATTAAAAAATGGGGTACAGAGCTAAACAGAGAATTCTCTGCAGAGGAATATCGAATGGCAGAGAAACACTTAAAGAACTGTTCAACCTCATTAGCCATCAGGGAAATGCAAATCAAAACGACCCTAAGATTTCACCTTACACCCATCAGAATGGCTAAGATCAAAAAGTCAAGAGACAACACATGCTGGAGAGGTTGTGGAGAAAGGGGAACCTTCCTCCACTGCTGGTGGGAATGTAAACTTGTACAACCACTCTGGAAAGCAATCTGGCACCTTCTCAGACAACTAGGAATAGCGCTTCCTCAAGATCCAGCTATACTGCTCCTAGGCATATATCCAAAAAATTCTCAAGTACACAATAAGGACATTTGCTCAGCCATGTTTGTAGCAGCCTTATTTGTAATAGCCAGAAGCTGGAAACAGCCCAGATGCCCCTCAGTGGAGGAATGGATGCACAAGTCAGGAGCCTGACACAGAGGACCTTTGAAAAGCTCTGTCTTGCAGACTATCAATGTAGATGCTGAGACTTATGGGCAACCTTTGGGCAGAGTGCAGGGAATCTTAGGAAAGAAGTGGGAAACAGTAAGATCTTGAGAGGACAGGAACTCCACAAGGAGAGCAACAGAACCAAAAAATCTGCGCACAGGGGTCTTTCCTGAGACTGCTATTCCAACTAAGGACTATGCATGGAGATAACCTAAGAACTTTTTTTTAAAGGAAAATAGAAAATTATGTCAGTATACTACAGAAGAATTAAAACTGTGTCCTTCTTTCTAAAAAGAAATCTAATTTAAAAACACTAGAGTATTCAAACTGCATGTGTCTTCAGTAGAAAAGAAAATTTAAGTTTTTCATTCAATTAGTGAAAGAACATAGTAAAATGCTTTTTAAATGAAGCAAATTGTTTTACCTAGAAACGTAATAAATCAGAAGCAAACTGTCAGTCGTTAGTCACTGAGAACATCCATCTGCACAGTACCTCTGCTGTCAGCTTGAGGTTTGAGGCTTAATCATTTCAGGAATGAGAAAGCCGTGAGTCATTGTTTGCCCAAGAGACACTTGGGTACACATATTCATAACATTGCCTGCATAAACTTCTTGACAATTTGCCTGAAGGTCAATCTTCAATGAAATAATAGAAATCTTAGTTTGGGAACAGTATATAGGGGGAAAGATTTAATGAATATTTACCTTGCTTTGTGATTTGATTTTATGTACATATGCAGTAGGAAATATGGTTCAGGATGTGGATTAAATAAAATACATAATAGTCTTGAGATGCATTTAATAAGCTGGAGAGTTAGAAAGAGCCAGTGAAAGCCTCAGAACTTCTGGCCCAGGTCATATGCTTTGCATAGAGTTAACTTTCACTCATTAGTTTGTATCAAATTTGTGGATTTACTAAGCAAGCTTCCTCAAACACCACTGCATCACATGTCCTATTCCTTCAGACTAGGTTGCGATTGTGGCTGATTGGAAAACAGGCCAGCTTCGACCTTCCTTACATCTACCTCTTTAAATAGCTTCCTTTGCTTTCCTGTTTGCTTTGGGGCTTGGCCATGTGATTTCTTTTATTAGCTTACTTGAGCTGTGGTAACATAGCTCAGCAGACTGTGTGGCTTCAACATTGCAAACTGACTTTCTTCCAGATCCAGAACCTGGAAACCTAGGTTGGGTTTTCAGTGTAGAAGTGCTCTGGTGAGGGAGGTCTCCCTTTGTGATCACCGGTCTTCCATGCCCCTAGAAAGAACAAATGGAGGTCAAGACCTATAGTCCTCACGAGAGCACTCAGGTTACCAAACCAGTCTTCCTTCTTGATTTACTCTCCTTCAAAAACCTCCATCTCTCATTTGGAACTATAGGTGTCAACACAAATTTGGAGAACACCTGTATTCAGTCCACAATAGTATTGCCAATGAGTGAGTCAATAGAAGATGTGAATTAAGTAGATCTTTTGGAAGCACTCGGGAAATTGAGCCTGTTTTCACTTACCAAATCTCAACAGTCTTTTCTGATCCTTGCTACCACTGCCTGCAAAGGATTCTCAGCTCATGCACTGGATAATGAAAGACCCAAGGCTGGCCCTCCAATCGTCCTTGCTGAGCCAGGCTTGCTAAGGTATAAGCAAGTAAGTAACCCTGAACAGATCAGGATTACCACTTTCTGAGAAAATTATGACTTACTATTTTTGCACCTTCCCAGACCTGTAGCTAATGTGCTTGAGTTCTTTTCTTTCCTAACACATGCAAATTTGGTTTAGGCTATCTGGAAACCATATCAATAGGCATCAAATATGACCCCTCTGTGGGTTGCTGAATTTCAGTTCAGATCCTGACTGACTGTATTATTGTTATGACACCTTGGTAAGAGGAACACATGCTTCCTGGCTTATTCTGCCATTCTGCTCTCCTTTTTTTTTTTTTTTATCCATTGCACACAAAATCTCTCACTGTAGTGAATGAAAACATGTCATGTCACTGACTTTACTTCACCTAAGCAGATCTATCAGTGGCATAAAGAGTCTTGGTGCCCTGACACTGAGTATCAACACAGTTCTGAAAAGCTGTGGTCTTACTGCCTGACCGCACCACACAAAGGTCAACACTAGTTTATACATAATCTGAGCTTCTCCTGAACAGTGATATGAATGACAGGTCACCTTGGCTAGTTCTGTTGCTAAAGTTTTGTCTCACAAAAGAAGCCTTCACTCTATCATCTCATTCACAAGAGTTATTACACCCCTCCTAGAAGGAGTCGGGTTGGTAGTAGTAAGCATACAGTCATGGTACCCATGGCTTCACTGTGTGTACATCTGCTCTGGAGAAAACAACAAATAAGTTAAAACATATTAGAAGTCTCTATTGGACCTTATCTCAGCTTGAAATGACTAAACCATCAGAAATAGAAAATGGCTTTAGTGCAGTGGTTCTCACTGCCCTCCTAATGGTGGGCTCTTTAATATACTTCTTCCTATTGTGGTGACCCCCAACCATAAACTTATTTTGTGGCTACAAAATTCATAACTGCAATTTTGCTACTGTTATGAATCCTTTTGTAAATATCTGTTATGCTGAATATCCCATATGCAACCCCTGTGATAAGCTCTGTTGACCTCAAGAAAGGGGGGTCGTGATCCACAGGTTGAGAAACCCCTGCTTTTGTGGCTTCCTTCTTAGTTCTGTAATATTACAACAGTATTTCACACTTCAGTGCACAGGAGAAAAGTTACGTCAGTACGTTAGTGGAGTGTTTCAAGCACTGAGACAAATGCCATGAGGGTATAATTTTCTCTTGTTGAGGCAAACTGTTCTTCTGTAATAGCACTTGTATCGATAGTACAACCACCCAAGCCCAGTGGCTCATGATTACATTTTGGCTGAATCTTAAATGCTGAACTTGATTTACTAAAACAAAGAGATGAAAGAAAAATCTCCTACAGAAATATTCTTGCAAGAGAAGTGATGTTATTCATCGTATCATTGGGCTCCCTCTTCCAGTTAGTCAGCAGTGGTACCCAGCAAAAATTTCCACAAAGTCCAGAGAGATTAAAGTTGCTTGGAGAGACTTGCACAAAAAGTACAGAAAAAAAATGAGTTATATATTGATGGAAATTATTTACTAACAAAATCAAATGTACTAGGGATTAAAAGGGAAAGAAATTGTACTCACTGATGTTATGGTTTAGACCCTGAGATCCCTCAGTGCTTCAGATGTTTAGTTTACTTTCCAGGTCAAGAGGCTATTGGAAGGGGTTGGGACTATAGACGCTGAAGCTTAGTAGAAGAACATTAACTTATGAAGAACATCTTAAAGAGGATACTGAAATCTGGCCATTTTCTTTCTCTCTGTTTCTCTTTGTCTTTTCACCCTCTGCCCCTTCCCCTGCCCACCCCACAATTTCTGCTTCCTGGAAACAATGAAGTTTTCTCTACAGTGCTTCCTGCCATAATGTTCTTCTACTGGAGCCAAAAGTAATGATTCCAAAAAACCATGAACAGAATCATCTAAAGCCACAAGTCAAGAGAAATCTTTCCTACTCTAAGTAGTTATGTCAGTGACATAACCTACAGTATGTGTGGTGTGTAAGGGACATACTGCACAGCCTCACTGAGACAGCACTGAACTGTGCTCAGCATTGCAGACTTCTCAGATACAGTTTTACCCTGCATATACTGATGACCCATCTTCTAGGGTACCTTTGAACTAGGCTCCGGAAATGAGAAGATCTACTGGCCAATTACTGTCTATAGGAAAGAACAACACAACAGTAACATTTCTGATACCACTTTACCAACACCAGCTCATAAGTTTTGGCAAACATACTTCTATACTAAAAAGCAAAATGCTAAAACTTATGTTCAACACATTGGTTTCATTGTATGTGGAAAGGTTAACTAGCAAAGCCACTCTGATGCTCTCTTACAGGGCTCCATGGCCTGAGGTTTCCAAAGGCCTTATAAGTTTTATGATAAAGGTGATAGAGATGAGTAAGTTCTGCCTTGCAAAATATCTCAAGTTGGAATAAAGTCTTTTGTGTTTTATGATACAGAGCTCCACAGCTCCACTAAAACTTTGGTTCAAATAACTGAACAAATCCAAAGAACTAGCTGAATTAAATTTCTCAGGCTGTTGCAAAGTATGCAAGCAGAACTGTTTTTGTAGAAAAGTATAATCTTCCATCTAGGTAAAAATATGCGGTTTGTATATATCTGTATATAACCTGTATATATCTGTGTGTATATATATATATGTATATAATTATCACTTTGTCAAACCACACAATGAGGATTCAAATCAGCTACATCCAGTAGAATGCGGAAAACTGGGGCGCCAACCACTGCATGCTGTTCCACTTAGGCTGAGTCAAGATCAGCCACCAGATCAGGAAGTCTATAAATTTACGCTTGGAGGCAACCCCTCTGCTGTGAGCGAAATAAAAGCTGACCCGGGAGGGGGGGGAGCGGTGGAAACTAAGCACCAATGGTCATTTTCGCTGCATAGACGCAGAGTGTAAGCAGTGTGCAAAGCCAGGAGGTGCGGAGCCTGGAAGCTCCCAGGGACACTCAAACCAAGCAGCAGAAAGGAAGCAAATGGAAGATCTGAAAGATGGTTAGGGATACAAGCCTGGTGCCCACATAGTCTTCCTTCTCACATGCTTGGGCCCTCCTAAATGAAGACAGTAAGTCTGTAGTCAGAACAATTAAAAAAAAATAAAAATAAATCTACAGCCAAGAGGACATGGGCAGCGCCCTGCATGAAAAACAGAATGATGCCTGGATTTCCACAGCTCCAAACAGGTACATGACCTAGCACATGTGATCTCTGTTAACTAAAAAATAAAGAAAAGCCTGTGTCTCAAAACCGTGAATATTCTACAACTGCTCGTTACCCTCCACATGTGCACAACTGTACTGTTTAAGAACTGCTTCCAGCATAACATTCAGAATATGAAATAACAGAAACATTTAGTATGGGATTTGACAAAGGAGCTGAGAAGGACTACACACTCAGAGGGTGGAATATTCAGGAAATAAATGGATGAGCCACAGCATGGAGAGTAAGTCCCAGAATGTATCCAGAATGTATTCAAAAGTACTGAGTGAACTTCTCACCCACTTAGAATAGCTATTATGTAACGACTAAAATCAGCCAGTAACAAAGACTGGAGGAGAATGAACTGGCAATGTTGAACAAAACAACCACTCCATGCTGGAGAACAATACAAAAGTGCTTCACAAAACTAAAGTAGATCTACACAATCCACCCATCCCACTTGATAGTGTGCAGCTGATGGACATGAAGCCAGCATGTCAAAGACACAGCTGTCTATCACTGCAGCATATTTACAGTATTTAGTTAGGTCACAGAGAACCATGAAATCCTGCCATTCACATTAAGCAAGCTACGATGTTCAGCAAAACAACATATGCCTTGCACTCCCACTTGTCTTTTCAAGCTAAAAATGTGAACCTGGCAGGAGAATAGTGATTACGAGAGATGAGATAATGTGTGGGGGTGGGAGGACTAGAATGCTGGGTGAGGAAATACAATGAAATCCACTAATGTATATTAGCGTTAATAAAAATTAAAATTAATTAGAGTGGGAAGGACAGCTCAGCCAGTAAAGCACTTGCCTTGTAAGTTTGAAGACCTAAATTTACTTTCCCAAATCCACTGGCATTGTAGATTGTATATCCTTGCAGGCAAATCATAAGACATGGGAAGGCCTCTTTCGAGTTCTTAGTCAGGGAAGTCCAAGAGAGTCAAAAAAAGTTATACGTGATTGCTATGGTCCTTGGCTATCCACTGATAGTGCAAGATAAATCCTTAATGCTGAAGACACCATGAAATTTAGATACAGACCCAAGAGGCTTTTGAGCTGGAATTGGCTAGAAGGATTTCTCCCTGGGAACTAGCTTGAGTGGTAGCAAAAGGCACCATGCCAAGCTTCCCCCGAAAAAAGACAAAGTAATCGACAGTCCTGTTCAGCTATGGCACCCAGGAATCACAACTACCAGCACGACACAACAACCCTGAGAGTGGAGCAGTGGCACACACACCTTAAAATCCAACTGCTCTCTCATTACACTTATGTCCTCTTCTACAAGCTGGACTCCATGCCTGCTACTGGAAACCTAGCCAACTACCTAGAGCTAGTGAAGTCATAGATCTTAGAGAGAACCTACAATGACCATGTTACTAATCTAACTACACTAGAAATATCTGTCCTTATAGCAGTCTTCATAACTCATCATTGAAATTTCTCTTTGGAACAGAAGGAGGCCATTACAGAAAACTACAACCAGTTATATGAAGAGTTGTGAAGACCACTTCTAACTCAGACATCAACAACACAACGCCCGCACCTAAAGTCAGTGATGATTGGGGAATAGGGGTCAGAAAGATTTTACTGTGATATTGTGTCTCCTAGTATTTTCAGAAGCTGCAACCATAAAGTCTCACCAACACAACTTCCTAAACATGAGTTGAACAAGGATGACAACAAGAGACAGGCTGACATTTGCATAGGAAAAACTCGAGAGGCCTCAATCCAAGACAAAGAAATCAATAAATAAGAAAAAAACATTCAATATAATGTATAGATTTAAAAATTCAAGAGCAGACAAAAAAGGAATATAAGAAAGATGCATAGAGGACCCTCTTGTCTGAGGACTTGGAATCTCTTGAAATGCACAAATGGGTGACAGATGTTAGAAATTCTCCCAACATCAGAATCATTGCCAGCCTGCCTTGAAAGCAACAAAAACAAAATGTTACAAACAAACAAAGACCTAAAAGGAGAACTCCAGGGTAGAACTATGACTGCACAGCCAAAAGCTTGGGCCTTCTTGTTTTGAGAGAGAAGAAACACACCCAGAAATGAGAGGGTGGACCTAAGTCCAAGAACAGAAAAAACAGGGCTGAAGAGTTTGAGGGGCACAGTGTTGAAGTCCAGGGCTTAGCAAGGCTGAGACCCTGGGCACAGGCCCCTGTTTCCTATGGCAGGCTCGGAAGACAGTATGTGAAGCCTGCACATGCAAAACCTGTTGGAAATTGCTATACTAGGCTGTGAGCTTGCTCTACACAGATAAACTTTTTTTTTTTAATTTTAAATGAAGTTTCTATTTTATCTCTCCCTATCTTAGCTTGGAATTAATGACACTGGTTTCCAAGGCTTCAGAGGTCCACAGGGGGAGAAGAATTCTATTCTGGATCTTGGCTTTACTCCATGTCTCTCATTTATTTTGGTAGGATGTAGACTAAGAGTTGATGTAGGAAGCACGGGTATTTGAGATGCTGGGATCTGCTGAATGAATAGGGGGATTGGTTGGATCAAGGTCAGGCTTACCTGATTATATAACATCCCTGAAAAGAAGCCTTGACTTCTTCTCCTTTACAATGTGACATTATTTGGAAACAAAGTGTTTTAGTAAAATTTCTATTTCAAAACAGCCAATTAATCAACTAACAAAGACAGGATACATATCTTGCCTCACAGTTTTGGATGGTGATCAGCTTGTCTTACTCACTTCCTGGGTGGGAAGTTAAAGCCAGGAAGATAATGGGACTTAGACCTCATTGTCTCCTTAAGAGCATGTCTGCCATCCTCAAACTCTTTCTACTAACCAACATCTCCAAAAGCTTCACTGCTTCTCAGAGAATCAAGTCAGAACCAAGCTTCTAACACTTGAGACTCTGAGAGAGAGTCTAGGTCTAAATTCTAGCATAAGGCTGCTGCAGACATGCCAGCTTAAAACGAGGAGGCTGGCTCCCAAGATGGCATGAAAGGTGTCTTTATAAGAACATATCTATGGAATATTGGGAGGGGGAGTCATGTGAAAAATGAGGTATATCCTGGAATTAAATTGCCACAAGCCAAGCAAAGCCTCAGTGAGGCAAGAATTGGAAGACACAAGAAAATACAGCTCAACCTACGCCTTATTTCACACTTCCAGGCTCCAAAATGGAATGAGAATAATTTTTCAGTCTATGCCACCTACCTGGTGGAGCTTTGTTCGAGCAGACCTAGGAATGCTTGGAAGGGTGCATCACACACCAGGCCCACGGCCCTGTGAATTGCCCTGCTTGGCACAGTGCTCCAAGTACAGCAAGCATGACCGCTGCTGAAGCTCCCACTGAGAGCTCAGGTACTGGGGATCCTCACAGGTCATGTGATTCACCCGTGACCTGAAAAGCCAGTGGCTGTTAAGTCATCCTTCATGACATTGATCCACCTGCCTTTTTTAAAAAAGAGAATTTGAAATCTTACATGTCTCTACATTATTAATGTTTATCAGAACCTTGAAAACCTTCAAAGAGTATATGATTCAGTTTATCTTTGTCTAATAATGGGCTGAAGAAACAGAGATATGCTTGATGATGGTAACTTGACTTGTAAATTTGTGATGGAAAACTCCAAAGTAACTGTCAAGGGGGCCCAGAGCATCATAGTAGAAACTAGTTGTTACGTGCTCAGTGAAAGGTACACTAGAACTATAATTAGAAATCTGCACACAGCCAGCTTTTAAAAAAGAGAAACAAAAACAAAAAGACAAGAACTCTAACCTCAGGCTGGAGAGATGGCCCAGCGGCGACAGTGCTTGATGTGCAAGCATGACAACCTGAGTTCAAATCCGAGGTATTCATGTTTAAGACCAGGTATGGCTGTTTGCCTGTAACTTTGGTACTGAAAGATGGAGTCAAGGGGAGGATCCTAGGAGGTTACTGACCAGGAAGCCTAGTTGAAATAGCAAACTTCCAGTTCAGGGAGAGAATGTCTCAGGACATAAAGGCAGGTGAGATCAAGGGAGAGAACACCCTGTATCTCTGCCCTTGACTCTACACACATGAATGTGAATGTGTTCCTGCAAAGTCACGTGCATGCTGCAAACATTCCATACCACACACAAATTTGTGGGCATACGCCCACACTGACAGAAAGACAGACAGACAGGCACACACACACATACACATCTTAGTTGTTAGAATCTAAAATGTTTTACAGTATCATGGCAAATGATCACTCTATTTTCATATAATTTGTGGATAACTTCAAACTCTATATGAATATGCATATATTAACTATATACTTTGACTTTTAATATACTATCTTAACTTTCCTTAAAGAAACTTCAGCACTTACAAACTTATAATTTACAAACGTCTCAACCTTGTTTCTAAATGCAATAAAAATAACTGGCGATATTCTTATCTTTAACTTTGAGAAACTCCTTTTGTAAGGAGAACTTAAATACACCTATGCAAATATATATATAGAGAGGTTCCAGTTTTATAAGTCAAACTGATAAACAAATTCACAGTACCAAAGGTGAACCAGAAAACATCACTGGCACCCTGTGCTTTAGCTGCGAATGCTTGCCAGCTCTACTCCAAGACAGAAATTGGTTAGGGAATGAAATGTGATTTCTCTTTCAAAACCAGAAGGAGTGTAAACTAACAAACCAGTTATCAATGCTACTTGTCACCCATGAACAGAGGCCTTGTTCTAATTCCAGCACTGCACATAACACTACTAAGTCCCCTCTCTGGACTCTGTTCCTGTGTGTAAAATGGATGTTCTTCTGTGTTCCTACAAGCTCTAAATCGCAATTACAAAATCATCAATCATTGTCTGACATTTAATTTCAGCTGAGGAAAAATATAACTGGAACTACATATGTAGTAGCAGAACAGAAATATCCAGCTGCTGATGATACTCGAAGCTCATATGGTTTGAGTCTAAATCCAACCAACACAAATTTTCTTGGCCTTGGAATTTTGTTGAACAAAGATACTGGGGGGCAGACACTTCAGAAAGAAATAAAGACTTTCCATAAATTTCTCTATTATGTGTTCCTGTGATAGAGCAATGTGTCCTTAATAAGGAAGATGTTTGTGGATTTACCAGTTCTGAAGATATACAAAGTATGTACTGAGACTTCAAGAGCTGGCTTTGACCATGAAAACGTAATGAACAAGGACTTTAGTGACAACAGTACATCGCAGTGGTGCCACACAAAAGGTAACCATAGAATAACCATCTGTCTCCCACCTACCAACTTATCTAGCTTGGATACTACAAATAACAGCTTACTTTACTATTTTCTAGACACACACAAATTAATAAGATGTAACAACTTATATAAGAAAAAAGGACACTTTATTGAAAAATAACAGAAGATACAAGTAACATTTTAGTGAGTAAAGAACTACTCTTACTTACAAAAAAGAAATGGTACCAATGATTTAAAACCTCTCCTCCAAACCAAAGTTTGGCAGGCTACATAATGTGAGGTATTCTTTTAAAGGATTATGATTATTCATCTTTCAGCCAGAAGGGCTACGGACAACAATAATAAATTTTATACAACATTTAACAATTCTCTTTGCTACCACAAGCACACAATCTCTCATTAGCCTTAACTCAGACCACTTCAGAAATTAGGTGGTTTCCACGAGGCAACATTTATGAGTTTTAACTCTACTTTCAATAAACTTAGAACTTGAAGTCAAATGAAAAGAGTCGTATCTATAATCTACCAGAGCCAATGCAAGCAAAGTTCGTAGAAATTTAAAGTTACCTGGAGAGAGAGAGAAAAGAGCCACATCAGCCACTTGTTGGGGACTCAGAGCTGAGAACACAGGGACTGATTGATCATTAACTTTTCGCCAGGAGCAAGCTTGCACACAGCTCTCCAGAGGCTGAGTCTCCGCTCTCCTTTCCTTCTCTCTTCTCAAATAGGGGAAAGGTAGTTCCCTCTTTCTTCCTGAAGAACTTGCTTGGACATGCACGGTTAGTTCATAATTCTCACAGTGTAAAGTAAACTTGGCTTAAATTATATCGAGGGTCAAAGAAGGTGACCTCTCTGGCAGTTTGGATTGCTGCATTTAATCTTCTGATTTTCCTTCTCTGTAGCTGAAATAGATACATTTTTTCCACGCTATTTCTCCCATCATGTAACTTGATATCATGTCTGGAAGACACTGCAAAAAAGAAAAACCCTGTACAATATGCATTGCTGTGTCTGTGACTCTTAACAGAGTCTGAGACTGGGGAAAGACTATTATGAGCAAAACCGAAAAGGACAAGGTCAAGGAGGTTTTGTTTTGTTGCCTGAGATGGACTTCAGGGTTCTTTTCTGGATTGTTCTTCACCTTCCTCTTATCCTGAGACACGGTCTCTCACTGCCCCTGAGACTCATGAATTCAGCTAGACCTAGACAGCCACTGAGCCTCACCAACCTTCCTGACTCCACCTCCTCATTGCTCTGGTGACAGGAGCGTGCTGTCACTCTTAGCTTTTTACTTTGGTGTTGTGGGCACATGCGGCAGGCCATTCACTGAAGCCATCCCTGCAGCTCTGAGGTATTTTGCCCAACAATTGGCATTCAGCACCTCATTCTCTAAACAATGTAAGATAGTCACTAGGTAAACATTTTAAATATGGGAATTCTGAGCTAATGAGTTCCAGTTACTTATGTAAGGTACTAAAGCTTGGGAATATTAGATTATTGCTTCTGTCTTTAGTTTTTAGTTGACGGAAAGTCCATATTCCTCTCTACTTAACAGCAGACTAACTTAAGGGCCTTAAGTGCTAATTGTCAGCTTGAAAGACCCTAGCATCATCTGGGATATGGGCACCTGGACGAGCCTGAAGAGGAGATTATCTTGATCTTATTTACTGATATAGGAAGACCAGTCTTCACACACATTGGGACATTAAGGGGATCCTGTTGTGGGTGAGTGGAGCATCAAAGTGATTGCATTCTTTGCTCTCTGCCTCTCACTGAGGACAACTCCCTCAAGCCTCTGCCTGTGTGAATTCTCCTCCATGTTGGATGATAACCTGAATTCCAAGCCAGAATGAAAACTTCCACCCTTAAATTCCTGTCATTGAAGTATTTATCACAGCAATAGGCAAAGAAACTAAGACAAGATACCTGGTTCCCAAAGGGAAAGATTCAGTTCTATAGAACTGAGCCCCAGATATCAGCCAGTGACAAAATCTTCTGTATAATAATTATAATGACCCACCCATGGGACAGAGCCAGTCCCTGACACTATTATTGCTACTCTGCTATGCTTGCAGACAGGAGCCTAGCCCTGTTCTCTGAGAGGCTTCACACAGGAGCAGATAAAACAGATGCAGAGACCCACAGGCAAACATTAAGCAGAGCTTGGGAGTCTTGTGGAAAAATTGGGGGAAGGACAGAGGAACCAGAGGGTACAGACAAGAACTCCACAAGAAGACCAACAGAGTCAACTAACTGAGGACCATGGATACTCAGAAAATGAACCACCAACCAAAGAGCATCCAGGGACTGGACCAAGGTCCCCTATACATATGTAACTGATGGGCAGCTCGGTCTTCATGAGGGTCCACTAGCTAACTGAGTGGGGCCTGTCTCTGACATGGACTCTGTTGCCTCCTTTTGGATCACTTTCCTCTCTCTAGCTGGGCTGCCTTGTTGGGCCTTAGGGAAAGTGGATGCTCTTAGACATGATGTGACTTGATGTGCTGGGTAGGTTGCTAGTAGTGGGTTTCCCTAGTAAGGGGAACAGGAACTATTACTGTGACTGTTCTAATGGATTGAACACAACAGGTTGGTTTTATACACAGAGAAGGGGAAAGGAGACCACCCCCTCCACTGCCCCAATTAAACAGAAAGACTAGCCATTTCAAAGTTACTTTCCTGTGGAGTGGGGCTTGAAGATAACAGGACTGAAAATAAGTGACTGTTTATAACATTTGGCTTCTTTTGTGTAAGGATTAAGGTGAGAGTGAAATTCACTGTCTCACCAACTGAAACTGGCCTGCCTGGGAAATGTGTTTGGTTATCTTTGTAATCTTGGTTTCTGATGGCAGATAAGCAGCTCATTCTCAGGCACACTTGGTGACTTGGAAATACTAGACTACCACAATGAAGATACCACAACACCACTTACATTCATCATTGACTCCATTCTGACTTTCAGCCTGGTCTAGTGGGAACCAAGGAAGAAGCTTAGACCAGAAAACAATGTCTCCTTTATAATTTTTAATGCTGTTCAGGGTTCAGAGCATTTTATTTGAACTAGAGTTATTATGTAGTACAAATAACTAAGCAATTAAAAATAACTTCACTTTGTGACCACCAGACTACCCAGTTTCTTTCAGAAATAAAATGCCAAGGAATAAATGCTGTTGGAGTTGTCCATTTTATCTTCTGAAAGGATGACAATGCACTCAATCTTACACTCAGAAAAGACTATTCATGTTAGTAAATTAGCATTATTAATTTCACCATGAGTGTGAACTTCATTAAACTTCTACATGTATCATATTTTGTTCAGTATTACAAGATATTCTAAAAGAACTAAAAATATGTTTATCTTTGATATGTCAAATTTGGATGTAGGAATGGGGAGAAAGAAATGATGTAATTATATTGTAATCATAAAAATAAAAGAAACTCTGTCATCAGTAAACAACTTCAAGAAATCTACATTACTGTCAAGAGTACAGATTTTTCCACTTTTTCACTTTTAACATCTTTTGTTTACTATTTTAATGTTAAACCCTTAAAATTTCTATGATCTATGATATATACTCACTTATAAGTAGATATTAGCCATATAATATAGGATAAACATACTAAAATCTGCAGTCCTAAAGAAGCTGAACAATAAGGAGGACCCAAGGGAAGATGCTTAATCCTCATTTGGAAAGGCAGACCTGATACACATCAGAAATAGGAGAAGACAAGGAACAGGACAGGAGCCTTCCACAGAGGACTTCTGAAAGACTCTACCCAGCAGGGTATTGAAGAAGATACTGAGATTCACATCTAAACTTTGGGCAGAGTGCCAAAATCTGGATGGAAGAAGGAGATAGAAAGACCTGGAGTGCACAGGAGCTCCACAAGTAGAGCAACAGAACCAAAATATCTGGGCCCCGCGGTTCTTGCAAAGGCCAATACTCTAACTAATGACCATGCATGGAGAGGAAGCCCATTGGCTGCTCAGGTTCCAAGTGGTTTTCTTAGTAATGAGAACAGGGGCTGTCTCAGACATGAATTCAGTGACAGGCTCTTTGATCACCTCTCCCTGTGGGAGTACAGCCTTGCCAGGCCACAGAGGAAGATGATGTGGTCAGCTTTGACGGGTCCTGATAAGCTAGCTTCAGATAGAATGGGAGGAGGTCCTCCCCTATCAGAGGACTAGGGAAAGGGCATAGAGGGAGGGTGGGTGGGACTGAGAGGAGACAAGTAAGAGGACTGCAGTGAGGATACAAAGTGAATAAATTGTAATAAATAAATATATAAATAAAATTAAATTTAAAAATAAAAATTCTATGTTCTGATTAAAGTCATGATGTTATGTTTACTGAGCATATTAGGAAAAGTTACAAAGTTTAAGTTATGCATCAACAATTTGCTTTAAAATACCCATTTTTTTCTTCACACAAGGTATTACTCCTAATAAATTGTTTTAGCTTTTTAAATATCCACTGGTAACAATTCTATCAAAAACCAAACTGAAGATTAACATTTGTTATAGTTGAAAAAACAGCAAATGTAGTTGGTTTGACTCACCACACAACTCGGATGCTGAGCCCTAGGCTTCCCACATGGCACAACTATTATGTGCTAACCCATCCAAAGCCCCCCTTCTCCTTATTATTTATTTATTTATTAACTAACAGGAAATATACAATATGCAAAGGACAGAGAAATCACATACTTGGAGTTGTACAGCCAATTCTGTAAAGTATGAAATAAGGATACTTGTGTTGTCTACGTATGTCTCTACAAAAGAAGACAAATGCAAACAAGGCCTGCTCCAACTCACTGAGCCCTAGGGAGACCAGGGCAGGAGGTGACTAACCTTTGCCAAGGTTACATGTTCTCAAGAGTAATTCCAGAGCTATGATCATAAAAAGGTTTGCTCTTATAGACCGCCTAAACTTTTAACATTCTTCAATCTGTGGGGAACAAAAGAAAGAAGAAATACTGTTTTAGCAGAAAATCCCGATGAGTAACATGTGTGGTCTTGGAAGATGTCATTATTCCATGCTTGAATCATGACAATAAGTTCTTGGCAATAGATTTGTTTATAATCTTATTCCCAGGTTTCATGTAGCCTTGCACATTTCCCTTGTGAGATTTTTATGTTGTTCACATTACGACTAAAGATTAAAAACTGGATTAATGAGCAAAACTCATGCTTGTCACCTGACTAAAAAGCCCAATTACTTACAAAGAACAGAAATCACAGGTACATATTTCAGAAATAAAATGGTTTAAAACCAAACAAACAGAAATTAACAACAACCTCCCATTATGATATGAGTATATACTTGCTTTTCTTATTGGTAATATTTTTCTATTGTTTTTTTCATGGAAAAAGTACTATAGCCTTCATATTTATTGAGAAGAGTTAACTGTGATTTTGTATTCTGGATTCTAGAACACAATAGAACTCAAAATTAGCAGGGAGCACGTTCATTTCCTGAGTCAATTATTCCTCAGAGTCACAACATAAAAGGCATCTTGCCCATAACTTTTAAATCAAGGACTAAAAGAGAGCTGTCAGTCAAATTTGCATCATGGAGTAATCTCTTTAAGGTTTCAACATTTCACAGGAAAGCAAAACAGGGTGGGCAGAGATTTTAAGCACAGAACATGTAAGTATTCTAACCCCTCAGAGTGTTTCTCCTTCATGGCAGTCAATATTGCAGAATCATGAAGGGTAATTTGGGGAGAGGAGACATTAAGGACCCTTCTGTCTTTGGCTGTTCTCTGGTCAATAGAACACTGAAGTATATTCAGCAAATAGATGAGGATACTTGGAAACAAAAGTATGTTTTCATCTCAGAACCTGCGATTTCGCATAGCTCTGTGGCATACCCTTAGGCATAGGACAGTTTTACAGCCCTCTGTCACATGCCAGAACATTCGGCCAGTGACTCAACGCAAAGTCCATACTGGCAAGAATGCCTCTTCTTACTTATGAGGTCTATGTTTCCAACCACACAGACTCATCTATCTTTCCATCATTGCATGGGAACCTTGAAACTTCAATAATTGTAGTAGCCTCCAGTTTTTATCCATTCATCTGTCTAATTACAGACCACACACACCTGCTTACCTGCCCAACCCCCATGGGAATTCCAGGAACCTTGTTACAAATTATAGCATGATCAAGAATATGTGTTCTATCCCCAGCTACAGGCAGTCACACCAGAGCATATTTTAATGTTCCTTGGCTTTTTAATGGGAAATGTAAACTGGTAGGCCATTGGTCACACTGTTTTGAAAAACTATAAAGGGATGGATCCTTAGCACAGTCTCAACAAGTAATGTTAAAGACAACTCACAGACTGTCTCAGACACATCATCTCACTGGAAATAAGATGCTTCAATGTCTCAAAACTAGTTTAATAAATAAATTACTTGGCTTCTAAGTCATTCTAAAAGGTTTTGGTAAAACAAACAAACAAACTTGTTATTGCTATTTCAAAGGAAGGTACTAGATCTACACCTGATAATGTCAGAAAATAACAAGAAGAAAAGTAACAAAGGGTCTGTTAGATAATCAGAGAACAGACACACTTTCCACAAAAACCAGACAACCTGAGTTTGGTCTCTGAAACACAGAACCCATGTAAAGATGGATAGAATCAAATGCAGAAAGTAGTTATCTGACTTCCATACTTGTCCTGTCAAACACATATCTGTACTCACCTATATACGTCACACACTCACACACACAAACACACATGCACACATGCACACATGAACATGCATGCACATACAAAGATGTGCAGACACATGCACATACTCACACACTCACATTTACACACAAACAAATAATAATAATAATAATAATAATAATAATAATAATAATAATAACTAAAACTACACTTTTCTCACTAGAAGAAAAAGTGGAAAATGTATACATACAACAGAGGATCAGTGTTTGCCTGAACCCTGATCAGGAATTCTACTTGTTCTTGTAGTAGGTGTTAATTAACACAGACACCCCACAACTGGACAGACATGTGCAGTACACTGGAGGGAAACAGACACAAAACCTACCTATATTCAAGAAGCTGTTTGCAACTGATAGCTGCTGGGATTGGAAAAGCAGTTTGTGTGTGTGTGTGTGTGTGTGTGTGTGTGTGTGTGTGTGTTTCCAATGGAGTGACACTGGGTATATCCACCCATGGCTGCGAGTATTCAGACAACACAAATTGGACTCCTGGTAGTGATTATTTTTAAAGAGAGAGAGAGAGGACATGCATTTGGAGGTAAGGACGGGGGAAGATCAGGGAGGATGTAGGGGAAGAGAAAGTATAATTCAAATTATGCTGTCTGAAATTCTCAAATAAAAATATGGTTAAGAGGGGAATCTAATAAAAGGAAGAAAAGTAATGTAGTCATACAGGAAACAGTTAACAGGAGTTTTCATCATGCCTGAAATTTGGTGGCATGCACACATTAATAGTAATGATAATAATAGAAACTTTTAAATGAAGAACATTATTATAAATCATACAGAAAGCCTGTTAACAGGAATTGCACCATACCTGAGGCTTGGTAAGGCTTCAATGTTTATCTTCCTGTCTGCATAGACTAGATATTTTTGATTAACCCATTATCAGCAGAGGACATAGCTGTCCTTAGCCTTTGATGGGCCGTGTCAGCATCCCCAGAGTTCTCACTGGCTCTCTTTTCCCAGGTGTCTCACCTGTTCCCTGCACAGTCTAGCATAATTCCTTGTTTGCTGTCCTTCACTGCATTATAGGACTGGGGTTCAACATCCTTAGTAAAGGACTGGACTTTATAGTGTGTAGTTATAGTATAATACTTACCTTGAACAAACTAGCCACCCAAGTCTCAGGGTTACCACCTACTAGTGGTTTTGTGTAGTTCCTTAATCAAACATATATGATAAAACAACACATTTAGTTGATGAATCTTCATGAAAAAAAAAAAAAAGCCGAAACAAAAACAACACCCTCTTCAAAAGAAAAACAAAACAAAACAAAAAACACCAAAGCAATGTTAGTGAGGTAATTTCCCATGCTCCTTTTTGGGTATCATACTATAGAGGAGTTGGATTTTGTTGGTGAAGATTCTAGGAAAGCTTCTTCCCCTAAGAAGGAAAAGTTGAGCTTGGAGATAAATTCAAATTAAAGTCTCTAGTTCATTATATATTCAAGCCAGCTTCTCTAGTCCATGGTCAGGTTTAAGAATTGAGTAAATGCATAAAAAAGCTAGCTGAATCTGCTCTTTCCCTTGTGTGTAATTGATTAGTTCAACCAACATTTAGCAAGCGGCTAGCATACAAAGCCATTTTGGTAGGACCAGGAGGGATACCAGGTAAGTAAGGCTCTTTTCTTCGCATGGGCTCTCCCTGTGGTGAAATATACAAGCATGCAGAGCTACCCAGCCAGAAGTATTAAAACTACAATAGAGGCATGATCTTAAAAGTGGTCAATGCCTCTTTGAGCCTTGTAGGATTTACTGAAGCACCACATGAAATCACAGAGACTACACACCAGAAAGAAAACTCATTAGCACAGGGATCTTCTGCATCTGAAAGCTGCTATGAAATACTAGGTCCTGGTTCTCTGGACAATAAGGAAAAATCATTTCCTTGTATTCAAAATCACCATCCTCTCTGACTAGACACTTTACAGACACTTTAGCACATACACTTACTTAGTCAGGATAGAAACTCTTAATTTGCTCTTCTGAACCATATGACAGGTAAAGGAGAATAAACCGTTTTTAATTTTTTGTAAGTTTAGAATGCCACCAATTGTACATAAAAATAAGTAAATCTTAAAAAGAAAAGCTTAAAGCTTGAGAGATGGTTCAATGGTTAAGAGCACTGTCTGCTCTTCCAGAGGTCCTGAGTTCAATTTGCAGCAACCACATGGTGGCTCACAACCATCTATAATATGATCTGATGCCCTCTCTGGCATGCACGTAGAACATTCATATACATAAGCAAATAATAAATCTTAAAAAATTAAACACCACCACCAATGGAATCTCCAAACAACTCAGGCTATTTCCAAGACTGCAAGTTGCTCTCCACAAACCAACAGCAAAGTCTCCACTGCTAGCCACAACACCTACACAATCCTGAACATAGAGCGGTCGAGCTGGCACCTATATAGAACCTCACACACATGTTCTAGTTTCTTTGATATGGGAACATATCCTGCAAAAAAGAACTGTAAACAACAACCCATGGATAAACCAATTTATATACAATCTGTCCTGCCTGCAAAATATGTTAGCGCAATGGTGGCACAAAACCTGCAGGAGCTACCACCCAATGCCATTTGACTATGAGATGGAACCATTCCTGAGACTACTTGGGTGACCAAGAGCCTGAGTCCAGATAGGCAAGGTATCTTATATAAAACCAACTATTACCATTCTAAAAATAAAAAATAGTAATAACAATAAAATGACTCCTAAAGACATTCTGATATACTCAAAGGTCAGAGACTTGAATAAAAAATGAAAACAAAAAGGACCCTTCCCATGTAGTAGATGGAAGCTAATGGAGAAATCTACAGCTAGGTAGTCTGCAGAAGTGAGAGACTCTGGAGCACCCAGTCATCCTTTGAGGATGTCGCCCTCAAAGCCCTCCTCTCCAGGTCCAGGAATATATTTGGAAGCAGAAAAAAAATTTAAGAGCCAGAGGTTACGGATGACTCCAAGGAAATGGTGTCTTCCAGAAAAAGACAACAGAGTCGCATGTGAACCCACAAAAAGGATTGCAGCACATAATAAGGCATGCACGAGTTCAAGCTATACACTCTCAGCCCTGAAGAGGAAAAGTGGGCATGGGCTCCCTCCAATAAGTTATGTGCAATTGACGATTCCTGACAAGGGAAAGAAGCTTTGTCCAGTGGAGACTCACTGGCTATATTAAGTACGCCTTAGGGCAGGCCCCATGCTCAAGAGCTGGGGAAAACAAAAAACCCTCAATGAACTCAATGTTATTTTTTAGACTTTTTGTCTCATTTTGGTTTGTTTGAGCTTTTCTAATTTTTGTCTTATTTATTTCGATTCTTTCTCTCTCTTTCTGTCTTGTTTTGTTGCTTGTTTTAAAGAGAGAAAAAAATAACATAAAGTCTGGTAGGTAGGCAGCAGGTGGAAAGAATCCGGGAGAAATTGGAGAGAGAAAATGATTAAAATATAATGTGTGAAAAACATTACAATATAAAAATAAACCTTAACAAAGATACTTCCGAAAACATTTATCTAGCAAATTGAGCCTGAAACTAAAAGCTCCATTTGATCAGTAGGCCTTATGCCTACCCACAGGATACACCCTGTAAGTCTAAGGAATGAGGACACAGTGAGTAGGTATAGTGGAAGAGTGATGCATTTCCAACAGAGACAAGAGAGCAGGCTGTGCTCACCTTCCTCCAAGTGGATTTTCTGAAAGGAATTCCAGAAAAAGAGATAAAAAGGTCCTCTTGAGGGATGGAATACACTTGCCACTTCCTGCTAACCCATTACAGAGGATTTTATTTTATTTTTTTTTTTTTAAGATTGGAATTAAGGTAAAGCAGGGGTAGGCTGCTCAAATTCATCTTTGAGGCCACCAAAGACCTGTGTATATCCACATCGTCAGTGTTGGGAGAAGCCCCACAGCACTGCCCCAGCGTTCTTTGACTCTCAGCTATATTCAGGTATATGCGAGATGAATTAGCAATGGGGTTGGGGGGAGTGGAGTTGCAAAGTCGAAATGGATGGACTTCCCTAAACAGTACCACAAAAAAGGCAGCTTCATTTGAGAGGGCCAGAAATCTCATTTAGCCACATGCCCAGTGGCATGGTCTGTGTCTTAATCACTTACCCGGTAGGCTTGTGAACACAATGTTTAAGTATTCAATTTAAATAGGTATTCCTTCTCATGCTTCAGATATCTGTGCAAAGAATGTGTTTTGTTTGGATTTGTTTGTTTTCCCTAAAGAAAGTGGGGGATATTAAAAAGACAGGCACAGACAGGCTGCTCTGTAAGAGTAATGCACAATTAAAAACTGTGGGGCACGCACAGCACACTGCCAGTGGCCTGTGTGTGGGTTTCTGGAAAGAGTAACCAGACCTTCCTGAACCGCATAACTCTGCTGCAGGCATGTATGCCACTTAGGGATTCACTGAGGTCTAGCCCTATACCTGGAAAGCCTTGGACAGACAACATTTCTCCATTAAGATTAACATATATCTAACACAAGTTAGTTGTCTAGATCAAAATATGTGTCTTGAAACACAGATCCTTAGATCAAGTTCTCACAGGCTGATCAAATATTTGCCTTTTGCCTGAAGAGCCACCAGCATTGCCAGATGCAAAAGACCATCTCCACCCATCCATCTGAAAGACACCTTTTAGAGAACACCAGGGAAAACAACACTCCCAGGAGGTTTTCCTTCACTTTCAAAACATTTCTTAGCTATGCCTCTTCTTACAGGATATTACATGTTGGTGCCAAGATATCTGCATACTTGGATGGTGATATCAACACAGATATAAAGAAAGCCAAGATTAAAAAAAAAAAAGTAAGTAAATTCCATGGGATGAAGCACTGCAGAGTCTGCTGATTTTACTTAACTAATATTTAATTAATCAATGTTTATGATAATGCAAACAAGGAAGAGAATGACTTAGACACATGACATTTAAAAAAAAGATCAGGTCATGTGAGATTGTATTACTGACAGTATTTGGTTCCCTTAAAATGTGTCTACCCCAAAAGCAGCCTTTCCTAAACTTCAGACACTGTAATGTCTAATCTTTTGTAAAAAGAGGAAGAGTTTATGGAATGTATTACTTAAGGAATAAAAACAATAGTTAGGCTTACTTGGCTTCTAAGACCTGTCAAATTTGCTCTAAGCACTTCAAATGAACCAAAATGATTGTTTTAACAGACAACATGAAGAAACTTTGTAATCTGCTCACTTTATAGGTGAAAATGCTATGTTTGAACAGATTTTAATCAGGAAGCATCCTTGCAAAGAGCTGAAACCACACAACAGAGGCTACAGTCTAACTCCTAATGATGAAGATGGAACATATCAGGAAACTGTATCTGACAGGAGTCACATAGCAGCACACACTTGCTCAACAAACATAATCTGCTTATGAGACAAAAGTAAAAGATCCATTCACATTAATATGTCCCAATTCAACAGAATACTGGAACAATGGAATCAAATAGAAGACCCAAAAATAAACCCACACACCTATGTTTACTTGTTTTATGACAAAGAAGCCAAAACAATACAATGGAAAAAAAGGCAGCATATTCAACAAATGGTGCTGATCTAACCGGATGTCTCCATGTAGAAAAATGCAAATAGATCTATACTTATCACTCTGTACAAAACTAAAGTCCAAGTGGATCAAAGACCTCAACATAAAACCAGATACAGTTAATTGGTTAGAAGAAAAACTGGGGAAGAGCCTTGAACTCATTGGCACAGGAGACAACTTCCTGGACAGAACACCAACAGCACAGGCTCTAAGATCAACAATCAATAAATGGGACCTCATGAAACTGAATTGCTTCTGTAAAGCAAAGGACGCTCTCATCAGAACAAAACAACAGCCTACAGATGGGGAAAAGATCTTCACCAACCCTATATCTGACAAAGGGCTAATATCCAAAATATATAAAAACTTAAGAAGCTAAACACCAACGAATCAAGTAATTCAATTTAAAAATGGGATACAGAGCTAAACAGAGAATTCTCAATAGAGAAATATCAAATGGCAAACACTTAAAGAAATGCTCAACATCCTTACTCATCAGGGAAATGTAAATAAAAACGTCCCTGAGATCTCAGCTTATACCCATCAGAATAGCCAAGATCAAAAACTCAAGTGACAGCATATGCTAGAGAGGATGTGGAGAAACGGTATCCTCCTCCATTGCTGGTGGGAATGTAAACTTGTACAACCACTCTGGAAATCAATCTGGCACTTTCTCAGAAAATTAAAAATAGTGCTACCTCAAGATTCAGCTATACCACTCCTAGGCATATATCCAAAATATGTTCACCTATACAACAAAGACATTTGCTCAACCATGTTCATAGCATCTCTATTCATAATAGCCAGAATCTAGAAACAACCTAGATGTTTTTCAACAGAAGAATGGATACAGAAATTGTGATATATTTACACAATTGAATACTACTCAGAAATTAAAAACAAGGAAATCATGAATTTTTGCAGGTAAATGGTAGGAACTAGAAAAGATCATCTTGAGTGAGGTAACCCGGAAGCAGAAAGACACACATGGTATATACTCACGTATTAGTGGATATTAAACATATAATATAGGATAAACATACTAAAATCTATACTCCTGAAAAATCTAAACCACAAGGGAGACCCTAAGGAAGATGTTCATTCCTCATTCTGAAGGACAAATGCGATAGACATCAGAAGCAGGAGAAGACAGGGAACAGGACAGGAGGCTACAACAGAAGGCCTCTGAAAGGCTCTACTGATCTAGGTATCAAAGCAGAGACTGAGACTCAGCTTTGGGCAGAGAACAGGGAATCTTAGGAAATAAGGGGGAAATAGAATGACCTGGAGGGGACAGGAGCTCTAAAAGGAGACCAACAGAGCCATAAAAACTGAGCCCTGGAGGTCCTGAAGAGAATGATACCCAACTAAGGACAATGAAAGAAAAAAAAAAAAAAATCAAGCCTGAATGCTTGAGTCTGTGAAAAAGCTACGTTAATGTGTAATCTCTTATCTCACAAAGATTATTCTTTCTTTTCACTTTTTTTCTCCTTTGGACAGAGTCTGACTTTGTAGTTGTCCCTGGCCTAAAACTATGTATCCTGACTTTGAGGCAATCCTCTTGCCTCAGCCTGTCAAGCAGTGGGATTACAGACATGCACTAGCAGGCTCAACAACATTTTCACTCCATAAGTTTGGAAACTGTGACTAGGTGGTTTAAATGGCCTTCTATTTCAGAGAGCTGCTGTTTCAATTCTGCCATTTTAATACTCTTTGGCATTTTGCATTTTTCTTAAGACTTGATTTAAGAATTTCAGTTATGACCAAAATGCATTAGCTAGGAAACTTGGTCTTTTCTACTAAAAAAAGAAAACAAAATTTAACAAACTCATAAATTATGTATACTTGATAAAGGTGTTCATTTAAAGAGAAATGCAGTTTGGTATGTACAGTTGCATGCCTAGTAAAATACAAAGTATGATGAAATTAGGTAGGTATATCTTTCAAGTTTAAACATGGTTTATTATTACCCGGAAAATTATAAAAACATAAAGAGATTTAGGTTTTAAAAGCATTTGTATTGATGTATGTAGTAAAGCAAAATCAGCTCAAAATAAAGCACTGTATCAGAAACCGGAGTAAATGTAAAAGGACTATTTAATGCTATTGAGATTCACATTCAGACTCTCAGGAGAAATAATAAAAATTATTATTGGAGGAGTTTTCCCTTTAGTCCAGCATCATTTTTCTAACCATGACCAGGCTTGTGAATTCTCCGTGGTGATTAGGGCTTAACGAAAGTTTTCTTGTATAAAATATTAATATCTGGATCATAATCCACTGCATTATTATAGTAGTTAGCATTCATTTAAAAAGACAAAACAAAACGAGCTAGCCACCACGTTCACTTAAGTCTCTTTGTTCTTTCCACATAAGCCCCTAAAACATGTTTGTTTTGGAAGCAACTAGTACAGGAGAATTTAGAGTGCATGACTCACATCAAGGCACGACCATAACAGTCACGTCAGCTGATGTGCAGCTGACTAACCTGGGTGGAAGAATGCAAGGGCATTAGTTCTTCAAGGTCAGAGTGAAGGTCCTTCTGCAGCTAATTGGCTGCTAGCAGACAGCAGGTCCTGTTCTAACACCCAGAAGCAAACTCACTGTGTTAAGATCATTCAGGCACCAAAGGTGACCTTTGAAATTCCAGAGGCAGATTAGAAAAGTCTTTACATGCAACTGCAGGGCCATGGCTGTGGCTGTAAGTGAAGCCAGGTCCATGGGCAAGTCCAAGAAACTGTAGAGTATCCTTTAAGTATAACAGCCGAACACCTCTAAAGATCCAGAAAACAACTGAAATATCATTAGTCAACTAGAAGGCAAAGAAATAGCACCCACTACCTAGTCAAAATCTCACCATGCACAGTTGTGACATTACTAAGCAAGAAGCACAGACAGCAGTGAAGGGCTGGGTGGTGGGTGCAGGAGGATTAGCCATCCAGAAATGAAGGGAGAAGCCTATCCTTCTATTATATCCTCCCTCTCTTCTCTGAAGCCAACCACACACCCAAGCCTTTACAAATAATGTTTTTACACATTATTAGGATGGAGGAGTGTGACGTAGCTCTTTGAAGAACAGACCTCAAAGAACTTCAGCTAGAGAGTGTGGGACTGAGCCTGAACCAACACTGCTCCATGCTGAAGTTCTCTGCTGATTCAATACAGTACTCCTCTACCCTGGGCTGCTCCTAACTCACACCCAAACTGAAGAAGCTGTGGGAAAAGTGACTCCTTCCTGAATCCCATTACTAATTTTGCACAAGCGGCTTGCCTAGTTGTTATATATTTTTTTCTTTTAATTCAGTTGTTGTCTTTGAAAACAAAATTGAAGATAAAAATTTTATGATTGTGTTTCAAAACCAAGGTTGCTGCAAAAAAAATAACAGAAATTGAACTCATGGTGAAATTCACTTTAAAAAAAATTCAACTTTTCAATGTAATTTTAAAATATGGAATTGAATCCACTGGGTTCGAACTACACAGAGAGATGGGTTTTTGTTCAACATAACCTGAAAGAACTACCTAAGAAATGCCCTCTCCAATTCACACAAAAGTTCTGCTAAGGCAAACATGCCCGTTTCAGAGAAAAGGGAGACAGGGTGCGATGAACTGAAGTTCTCAGCGATGTAGAGCATCAAGGATAGGAGGTACTGATCCAGTTTTGAGCGTCCTCACCCTGTCCACAAACTATTAAATAGCCAAACTATTACACAAAAAAACAACACCATTCATAAACAAACACCACACACATCCATAACAAATGCATGAATGACCATATGATGTATAAAACATTCACTCTCTCTACTTTATCACACAGTTTTGGTTGCCTTTCTCAGCCTTTTCCAACATGTAAACTTCCACATTAAAAAAATAATAATAATTTAAAAAAAATTAACCCTTTCCAACCAGGACACTGTATCATCACCAAACTATTTTCTCTTTCAAAGACTGATTTAGAATTTCTTTCTTCCACACACTCAGGCCTGGTAGAGTACATTTGCAGTCTCAGTGTAATTCTATTTAGTCCACTGTATATTTTATCTTTTCTCCTTCATGGAAAGAAATACATCTTCATTGAGGATCATTGCAAAGCCACATCATCTTAAACACTAAGACTCATCTATCTTCTTTTAGATAATTTCTTCAAAACCCATTTTTCACCATCCAAAAATACTATCATAATTAATGATGGCAATCAATACTCACAGACTGCAATCAATAATTTCAAAAAATTTCATGACCTCCACTCTCTTCTTATTTCTAAAGTAGTACACTTTGAACTTGAACTTCATGGCCACTGTGACTACCTCTGTTACTGTAGTCTTCAACGTTGATACTTAATTTCCAAGGTTTAGATTCCTGTCTTTTAGACAGTCTTTGATGTCTTTTCTATCAACTTGATATTGGCTATATCCTTGACACACTTCCAGACGAATAGTCATTCCCCAGCCTCTTGACTTCTCTTCTCCACACATTTAGGTCTTCAACAGGAAGCTCAGCATAATTCTAATTTTGATACCAAGCAACTGAACATAGGGTCTTTTCCTCTGTCCAAATAGGAATAGTGGATAGGTAGGAACTGCAAACAACCCCAAGCTTACAATGTGCAAGGTCTAAATGTAGGACTGGTAGACTCACAGGGTCACAGTTCCAATCTATGAGAAAGGAGCCCTTTGCTCTGGACAAAATTCATAGACCCAATGGCTAATGATAGTCATGCTGGAGGCTTCCGGACTGGGACTGAACCATGGGCAGTCCTATCATGGGGCAACCATTGTGATTTCCGCTTTCTAGCAGTAGTGAGGAGCTACAGCAGGCAGCAGCAACCAAGAGCAGGCAGTGGCTGTTCCTGTTACAGATCTCAAATAGACCTTAGATAGCGAGAGACACTCAGACATCTGAGCTCTGCGCTAAGAGTGTTATGTTCTCAGTGGGCACTGCTCCAGCTCTTGGACTCAAGATGGCTGAGAGCCTTGGTCTTTAAAGTCTTCACAGCTTCCTTCGACAACCAAGGTCGATAGCTTTTTCTCCCAAAGCTGGACATAGCTCTCTGGCTTTCTAATGTTTTTGTTCCTTGTCTTTTCTGCCCTGGTCACTCTTGCAAGATCTTTGGCTGCCTTCCTGTCACTACTACCCCTGATGCCTATCATTCTAAAGCCACCTCCATCATCCTATAATTATTAACTCACCTCCCCATTTTAATCCCCAAAAACACAAAGTAGGAAATAAAGACCACCTGAAACAGCATACATTTTCTTGTTCTAGTAACAATGGAATAATCTCATCCTCCAACTTCTCATGTTATTTCACATCTTTTCTGTCTTAATGTGTGAGGCCCCATTAAAGAATTATCTGGTTTTTCAGTTGATCCAGCTCTTATTTATTCCTCCAAACCAATTTTAAAGTTCCTCCCCTATGAATACAGTACTGCAGAAAGGCTAAGGAGACTTACTCAGAGGGTAGGAAATTTTCAGGGAAAGCACCAAGAGGGAAGCCTCACACTGAAAGCACACATACTCCAGCAATGAGTATGATTAACACAGCACCCTGAACTGACTTAAAACATTGGGATACTTAGCTTAATTTTCATCTTTAGTTGCTCAACAACAAAGTTCTCAAGGGTGAACTTCTCAAATGATAATGTTTCAAGTGGTAAAGGATTGAGCAAACTGACAGACACCATGGATGACAAAGGTTTCAATTATTGATTTCCTTTCCTTTCACAAACATCTGCACCTTATGAAAGCATATTAGCTGTTCCCTGATGGCTCAGAAACCCAGCCTCATACTTTTGAGATTTGCCAGCGATTACAAATATATATCCAGCTTTCAGGAAGTTGCCAGGTTCCATTGTCTATGGAGACATTTTAGAAGAGAAAGGAGAAGAGAAGTCAGCTATGACTCATGTTTATCTATGGGAAAGTAAACATCACACAATCAAGACATTGATTTTTCTACAGTCTAAAAATTCCTTACCACCTGGCGAAGATTCACATTTTGCTTTGTTTTTATTTGGTGTGTGTGTGTGTGTGTGTTTGTGTGTTGCTGATTTTGAGCACCCAGTGTTAAAATAAATTTTCCTCTCTTAGTGAAACTTTTATTTTCTGTCAAAAATAAATGTCACCAGTATCTGACAGTCAATACCCATACTTAGGTAATATTCTACCTACATTCCTAGCACAATATCTCTTCTCTGAGCTGAACTGGGAGGCATGTCGCTGTGTAAAGAGCAGTTAAGGAGTCATTGCCTTGGATATTCGTGCTTCTTTGTAAGTTTATGTAGGTCATCTAGATAATTCCAAAGTCACCCTCTAAGACTGGAAGGCAGCTGGGATGTTTATTCAGTTTTTAAAGCCTGTCTAGACATCACACTTTTCTTCAACAATACCAAATTTCACCAAAATTCCCTCTGTGCAGTGAAAAGCTGCTTGGAGGCTGAGGTCTTTGTATTTCTGGGCTTGATTACACTTGTGTGGTACCACTTTTCTAAAGCTATTTTAAGCATCCTCTCAGGTTACAGTAAGCTATATAGCAAATCTAATTACACCTACTCACACGGAAGAACATCTGAGAACGTTTCTCTGTAATCTGCTCAAGGGAAGACATTCCTATTTTCTTTAAAACACTTAACAAAACTGTTACTATATTGGTATTTATAATGTCCTATCTTCCATCACTATACACAAAACCCACAAGGACACATGGATATTTTATACACATAATACCTTTCACAGTGCCCAGAATTTAAATAAATGATAAACAAACAGAACAAGGAACACAGAGAGAACTCAGTTTACACTACCATTTAAAGTAATGTTATACTCATCAGAAAGTTAGCAAGCACTCATAGGTACTCTGCGCCACAGTACAGTGAAGCACAAACTTCCAAGTCGAGTGGAATAGATTTGCTGCCAGGCTTGATATTTAAAGTTCTCGAGAAGAAAATAAGTGGACTGAACTTTCTAGCCTTCTGTTTCATCATCTGTAGAATGTGAGTAATTGCATTGCAATAGGTAAAGGTAATGCATACAAGAGCACGTAGCATGGTCTACAGCAGGGAGCAGAACCTACAGGAGAAAGGTAATACCACTTATTAATGTTCAAGTCCTTTTAAGTGACTTATGTTAATCCAAATTATCCTTTAAAACCTGACAATATAAATCTACTTTCAACATATATGGGCAGTGATAACTCATTAATAATTCACGGTAGTTAAATGAAACCCTCAACTTCTTCATGCCTGCTTTTCCAGGTCTTACAACCCTTCTCGACAAATTTCTTTCAATTAAATTCTAGCATGCTTTTCTGTGTATACTACATCCACCCACGTTTGTTCAAGGCATGCTGGGATCTGTCTCACCTGATCCACATACCAACAGTCCTAATTCACTGATAATGTCAACTTACTGAATCTCACTTCACACTCTTCCTCAGCTCACTTTCATTTACTCCTGAACTCAGCAACTTTACACACTGTGAAGGAGTCACTCTTGAACTGTGCTTTCTCTCCTGGACTATACCTGCCTTAAGGTTCTGTCCTCTAAATGAAGATTCAGATTGGATTTTAATCCTTAACATTTATTCTAATATTCACCCAAAGGGTATTTGCTGAGAATGAACTGTATATCAGGTATTGCTTTAGGGAAACAGAGTCACAAACCTGAATTCAGTAAGGTCCTAAAGTATCAAAAGCTCAGAATTTGGGTGTGCAAACATAGAAACAAATACTTACAGAAAATGCAGGGGGCAACACATAGATCTCCCTGGCAGGGGGAAATGATAGTTTATGGTGGTATGGGTTGGGTAGTGGGAACAGGAAAGGGAGTGTCAGGTGGAAATGGTAGGGGAGATAGAGTTGAGGGAGAAAATAAGGAATCAGCTAGAATTGAAGGCCATTTGAGGGGCAGTAGGAAAACCTAGTGCAGTGGAAACTTCCTAAAATATACATAGGTGATACCAATGAAGTCTCCAAATAATGAGGGAGATGGATATCATGTAAGTATACTGTACATTTCTTGTCACTAAACAAAGTTTCCAGTACTGGGACAGTCACAGCCAATTGATTTGTTGGGCAAAGGGGTTCCATGGAAATCTCTAAACAACCCAGGCTATTGCCAAGACAAACTGACAATAGGGCTCCGTTGCTAAAGAAAATATCCACACAAAACATTGAACATGGAGAGGTAGAGGTGGTAGCCACATAGTCCTTCACCTGCATGCTCTAGTGTCTTTGGTAGAGAGTGTACTCTGCAGGCTACTAAAAGAGAAACATAAACACGGACCTAGAGACAAACCCTTTGGTCGACAATCTGTCCTACCCACAAAATATGCTAGGGCAATGGTGGCAAACTCTGTGGGAGAAACTACCCAGTCATTTGACTTCAGGCCCATTCCAAGATGGAACCCATACCTGACACTGATTGGATGGCAAAGAAGCACAGACCAGATATGTTGGAGGCCTAAATTGAAATGAAATACCTCTATAAAACCTAATAAAAGAAACAATAAAAACGACCCACAATATACTTATAGATCAGTCTCTTATTCAGCAATCAACAGAGAGGCTTCTAGGAAGCCTCCTGTAGCAAAAAATACAGAGACCAACAGCCAGACATGCAGAGAGAGGCCTTAGTATGGGGGTCCTCTATGTGACTGTTTCTCCAACCAAGGACCATGTATAGATATAACCTAGAACCCCTGCTTGGATGTAGCCCATGGTAGCTCAGTATCCAAGTGGGTTCCCTAGTAAGGGAACAGGAACTATTTCTGACATGAACTCAAAGACTGGCTTCTTTATCTCACCCCACACCTGAGGGAGGAGCAGCCTTGCTAGGCCACAGAAGAGGACATTGTAGCTAATCCTGAAGATACCTGATAAGCTAGGGTCAGATGGAAGGGGAGGAGCACCTCCCCTAGCAGTAGACTTGAAAAGGGACAGGGAGGAGATGAGGGAGGCAGGGTGGTATTGGGAGGGAATGAGGGAGGGAGCTATGGTTGGGATACAAAGTAAATAACCTGTGATTAATATTAAAAATTAAAATTTAAAAAAGAGAGGCTTTAGAACATATAGCTCTAAAGAAGATTTCTCCACCAAATCCTTCCCCTCAAGGCTCAGAGAACCCTGCAGAAATGTAAGGAAAGGGTGTGGGGAGCCAAGAAGATAGAGGACATGATCCCTCTAAATCAACTGAGCAAAGTTCATAAGAACTCAGAGAGACTGAAGCAGCATGCTCAGGGCCTACACAGGTCTGCACCAGGTCCTCAGCATTTATACTATAGCTTTCAGTTTAGTACTATTATGGAACTCTTAAGTTTGTGAATGAGTGGGTTTCTGATTCCTGTGCCTTCTCTTGGGCTCTTTTCCTTCTGTTGGTTTGCTTTTCCAACTTTGACGTGATGTTTTTTTGTTTTATCTTATATTTTATTTTGTGAAAAGAAAACATTATTGAGACAAAAGGAAAAGAAAGAAAAGTGATATGAAAAAATAAAATAAAATTGTAATTTCTTGAAATAAAAAATAGAATTTGGAGGAACCAATGAGGCCAGTATAAAAAGAGCTCATACTAGGCCTGAGGGTTAATATGAAACACCATAATAAGTAATAAAAATATATACAGAAAATGTTAAGATGCAAATTTTATTTTGAACTGCTTGTTAGATGGTAATTTAACTCACAAAGTTTTGTCTGGTAGGAAATATGTAGAGAAGGCTTAATTTAGATTGTACTTATTTAAGCAACATACATATATATATATATATATATATATACATACATACATACATATTTCCTTTTAAGCAACATTAGGGTATTGTATAAGCAATATTAGTAAGTATCTGAGGTCTTTGGATGCATCATTACTCCTAGGTACATGGATGCACTCTGAGATCTCACAGTGGGGGGTCATACCATCACTATACATCCTCCCATCAAAGGCAAACTTCCATATTAATGACATCTAGAAAAAAATCCACCAGCACTGGCATCAGTAAAAAGCATGACCAACCATGCTTCATTAAGATCTAGGCTGGAGAAAACCATCAGAATATCCAATACTTCTGAGATATATTCCCCAAATCAGAAAATACCTACACAAAATAATTGCCTTAAATATAAAAGTAGGAATGTTACAAAGGCCATGTTTTCTAACTAAAAATAACACGCACACACATACACACAACAGACTAATTTGTTTTTATGCTGGCAAAATTTAATGATATACCTCAAAATTACTGCGTGATTATGTTTGGAATGACTAAAAATGTTCACTTACTAATAAAAGTGTGCTATGTCCTACAAGGCAGGAACTGTGTATTGTTGGGCATACTTTCTATCAAAGAAAACAGCTCTCAGAAAGGTTTCCGAATGCATAAATAAAAGAGTGCTAATTGTGATTAATAATAACCTGTGAAATTAAGCAGCTGCTAAACATACATCTGCTCTAATAATACAATAGACAAATTAAACGGATGGCTGCACTGGAAATTTATTAGAAAGGAATATAGGAATAAGACGGAGAAATGATTCCCTCAGCCAACATCAAAGGCCTCTGGGATGGAGGTGGAGGAGATGAGTACCTTCACAGTTTCTTTTCATGTGCTTCTTCAGCAAGGTCACACTGTCACATGAATGTGCCAATAGCCAGCATGCTTGGGAAACTAAAGCTTATAATGTTTCACAGGATGATTTTGAATAATATGTATGAGTTGTTAGTTTGCTGAAGAAATGTTTACTTAATACCAAAATAGTTTATATTAATTTTTGCATAATGTCCTAGAACAGAATCAGAAGATCAGGCTCTTTCTGAGGTTGTCTAGATAAAAGGTAGCTATTTCAGTGTATCGTCAATACACGCTAGCACTTGTTTTTGATAGGGGCTGCCAACCACTTTCATTATATCTGTCAATCAAATGGTAAAAGGGGGAAAAGTCATCGAAAAAATCCTAAAAAATTGCAAACACTTGGCATGACAAATGGTTTTAGTAGTCAGTAGTGGCATGGGCCCTCTTGCTATGTGGGAAGATAGACTCCAAGAGTATTTTAGGAAAAACACTCATTTTTCTTTCAGAATTCCAGTCAGTCATTTAGTTTCTTATAACAAGCAAAAATAGTAACATTGTTTAGAAAAGTGAAATTTGATTTTTTTCTCTTGATGTGCAAACAGTAGAAGATAACATAAATTTATGTTGTGAACAACAAAAGAGGGACATTTGAAAAAAAATAAATGAAACATAAGTTGTAGTCATGAAGTGTGCTCCTTCCCCAACTCAAACAGTGAAAACAACAATCACTGGTTTTTAATGGTAAGCTGTCTAAATTGATGCCTCTAATTTTCCCCTAGTAATGCCTCTTTGTTTCCCTCAACTGTTTAAATCCAGAATGAAACACACAACAAAGAGCACTCCAACTCCTGGGAAGGTTTTGAACCCAGACCGGGTATACATCACTACAAACAGCAAAGGTCACCTCAACTTCTCTGTAGATTTTGAACCCAGGACAACATAAGTCACTCTGACATCACACACATCTTGCACAATGCACCTTTTAAATGACCATTTTTATATTTGTCCGTTTATAGTATGAGAAAATGTCAGCAAAATGCTTGCCCACATTTGAGGAGCTTATGTTGGTTGAGAGTCAGAGGGAGTCCTGGGAACTCTTGAGATTCAAAGAAGTTTGAGAGAATCAGGAGAAAAGGCAAAGACTCACAGTTTGTAATGAGGGTATGGTGCTCTCATGGACTGAGATCTTAAACTAATGCCAGAACTTAACTAAACTGTAAATGCCTACTTAATGTTGGCTACGGACTGTAGTGTCCAGTGAAGCAGGAAAATCTACACATTTGGTGTCGGTGGATTGGAAACAGCTGTTTGGTTCTGCTTTAGTCCCTTTGATTATTCAATCCCTGTCACAAAGATTGTTACAGATACAGATTGTGTTCTGCTTATCTGCTTTAATATAAGAACTTTAAACAAGGGAAGGCTATGTCAGGAGTACAACAATGCACTGTTTGGTAGCAAACAAAAGCTTGATGGAACACACTGAAAACTAATCTTCCCAGAAAAGAAAAGCATGATGAATAACCTTGAGTGTCACCTTTACCAGATTTGGAATCAACTAAGAGAGGAGCCTCTGGTACCCTTGTGGGGTTGTCTTGATTACATTCACTGAAGGGAAAACACCCGCTCTGAATGTAAGTGGCACTTCCACTGGTAGCCAAGAGATACAGAAGATGGAGGGAAAGTGTCTGTTCTTTTGCCAGTGTGCCAGTTTGCATCTTCCTGGAGAGTACTTTTGTGCTGTTTTCAGTTCATCTGCCCTACTGTTGCTTGTGCCATCCTATCAGAATTGATATCAGAATTAGCTTCAATCTTTCCATGCGTACTGAGACCAGTGGTGCTCCAGGAGCCCTGCCGTCCTTCAGCACCAGACTGGCACTGCTAAAGCACCCACCTCATGAATGAGGTAGTCCATGCACACCTCTTCAGCGTAAAACAGACCATTCTGGTCTACTCAAGCAGTATTCTACAAGCCAACCTTATGAATGCCCTCTAATATAAAATTGTTCTGTGGGGTCCATGTTTCTAGAGGACCCTTGATAATTCAGAGAGTAATAATTTCAAGAGTATTATGAAAAAGGAGCCCTCAACCCTTTATCCAAATAGTGAAATGACTGAAAATCATTAGGATATATTAACATGCTTGAAAGAATTATTCAGATCAAAGCCAAGTGAGAAAAAGAGGTTGCAAAGTTTTGCCACATGTATCCTCTTGAGTGGATACTTCACAGTGATAGAAACTGGTTAGGAAGGCAACTGATTACCTTAGGATTTGATTCTAAAATTAAAACTAACTAGTGTACTTAATATTAGATCCAACAACCAAGGCATAGAACATCTCAGGTGATAACAGAGAAACAAAAACGTGGAATTACCCATGAAGACCTAAGAAAATACCGTGGTGTCCTTATAATTTGATATTCATGTAAGTAATACGTGCTGTACAGTATACACAGTAATGCTTTCCATGTGTTAACTATTGATCAACACAACTAATATAGGATATGTCGGTCTTTTATAGAAATTTATAAAATGTCCAGAATATAAACATGAAGATTTTAACTATGCCCACTAGGTTGCAGATACTTACATACAGAATATTTAAAAAGAGTCTGACTTACATTTTTGGTTCAACCACTGACTAGCAGTTTGAATCTGAAAAACTTTAACCACTAAAAGTCTGTTTCTTCTTCTTGAAATGTGAACACTTCCCTCGTTAAGACCTCTGATGTGTTGTTTGTAGGAAGTTGAACACACTTGCATCCCATGCGGTAATATCTGTGTGGCCATGTTTAATTTATTAGACATACCATAACTTTACACATATTTTAGTTTCAAAGTTGTGATTACCTCATCTCATGAGATCATGTGCTTCAAGTTTCTCTTCTTTGAAATTGCTTCAATATTTTTAGTATTAGAAGATGAAAATCTTAAAAGAATAAAGCTCATTTAGACTATTCCACATAAATAGTGACATAAATATTTAAATTTGTATGTAGAGCAACACTAAGTGTTCACTTAGGCTGAGCGTTGCTGAATTATAATTACTTGATATGTAAGTCATATGTGAAGACCTGGAACTTGGACATTTGGGTGTTAAGGAGTTTCTAAGTGCAGGGAATAGCTAGTTCTTTTTCTTAAAAGGGATACCATGACAGCCTCCTGGAAAATACCCCAGCATGAATGGATGACTTTAATGAGAAATCCAAGAGCTTATTTCGGGGAAATACTTTCCTCTGATAGATGAACAAAGTCAGAAACATTCAGTCTTCCTCCTATAGACACAGAGCAGTCTTTGCTCAATAGAATTCATCCAAAGGGAAAGTTCTATGAAGTTATTACACATCTGCTACAGGTCCATTACATAATTTACTATTATGCTTGAAATATGCTTGATACTTGGATTGTTTCAAACACCAAAAAGTAGTTTCCAGCTGCTGAAAATATCACAATTCTTTTCTAGATTATTCAGCAAAAAAAAAAAAAAAAAAAAATGGTACACAAGTAATTAATTATTAAAGGCCATTTTAATATTCTCTAGCAGACAAAGTGTCCCATTCCTGGTTAGTGGATTCCGTGGTATGTAATGGGTTCTACCTAAGCTCACTTGTATACAATGCTGAGGAATTTGTTTCAGCTAGCTTTCCAATGGAAAGAGAATTGAGGGAATAAGTCAGATAGGCAATGTTAATAAGGGGCAGAAATTCAAGGTCTGATCGTACATTTTGTTCCCGTATACAGCAGAGAACTTTCCAATTAGGGCCAACAAGGAGAAAGATGGTAACTTCCCACTGAGATTTATAGGGAGAGTTCAGCAGCCTCTAATGAGAATCGGGAGCACATACATCCAGCTGCAACACCTTTAGTATAAGCATAGTTCTAATAGCAAAAGCTAATGGCTCCATGACAGTAATAAATAACGGGCAGAGAATACTCTAGCCGTAGGCCCCAGAAAAAGAACTCTGGTGGCACTCTACAGTTTTCACTATTGCTAGCTGAAGGAGTTCTAACGGTGCTGTTTCATTGTAAGTGTGTCAGATGGTTGAGATGAAGAAATCACAAGAGGCAAGAAATAACCTTTCGCTGGAGCTGCTTCCTTCCCTCAGTCTACTTTATAATTAAGCCCACTTCTGAAGGGAGCAGGGTGGAGGAGGGAAGGAACCTCACCCTTGACCCTAAAACTAGGAAACATTTCTTAATTTGAACTTCAACCAAAAATAAGCAGAAATCACCATTGTAGATAATATGCAGTTATAATCCTACAGTTCCATCTGAAAATGGATACAATCCATATTCAAAAATTCATAGCTATAAGTAATCACATTCGTGTTAATGATAGGCCAGATACATAACAGAGATCCTGTCTTAGTTGCTTCTCTATTGTCATGACAAAACACCACAACAAAAACAACTTATAGAAAAAAAAAAAAACATTTTGTTTTGTTTTGTGTTCCAATACTGTTTATTGGGGAGTGAATGAGACTTCTGCCAGGCATGCCAACAACACTTCACACTCAAGGGCTGGAAGTAGAGCAGCCTCCACACTGAGTCACTGCATCTGCCTTTTGGGGAAAGAATCAAGGTCCACACAAAGACCCCACACACTCCGATGTATAGAACAAACACGAGGTTGTCTGCCAGTCTGTTTAACACACATCTATGCGTATGAACTGATCTGGAAGATGCTCTTCTCTTCTGAAGGTCTATTGAGAATCTTGTATTCCCTTTCCCTTCACGTGGGTGGTACATACCAATAGAAAAATACTCCACAGTGCCACCATAGGGACCTCCACAGTGCTTACGGGGACCTCCTCTGCGGGTCTGACAAGATCCATTGCAGTCCACTCTGTACACAGGTTGCTTTTCTTGCACACAGCTCCAGAAAAATTGGCCAACACATAACACTACTGCTCTCTCTAGCCCAAAACAAAACAAAGAAACCTAAGAAAACAGCTAAATGTTTTATTTGGAGTTAGTTTTCTGGAAGGTGATATTACGGCACTTCATGGCAGAGTTCAAGAGATCCTTTATGGCTGCCTGATAGAAAAGCTATTTAATGTGAGCTTTCATTTTCAGAGGGTGAGCCCAAGACCACCACAGCATGGAACATGGCTTCAGATGGGCAGGCATGGTGCTGGAGGAAAAGCTGAGAGCTCACACCTGGCACAGGAGCACAAGTCAACAAGGGGTTGACTGTGTGGGCTTTGGAAACCTCAAAGCCCCAGTGGGCTTTGGAAACCTCAAAGCCCCAGGGATACCTTTTCCAACAAGGCCACACCCACTATTCTTCCCCAAGAAGACCCACCAACATTAGACCAAGCATATGAGACCTTGGGAGCCATGCTCATTTGCGGACATGGGGCAAGATGATCAATCCTCGTTTAGAAAGACAGATGGGATGTGCATTGAACATATGACAGGAGTTTACTGAGCGCATCTGAAAGACTCTAACTAGCAGTGTTTTCAAAGCAAAGACTCATGACCAAACCTTTGGCAGAGTACAGGGAATCATAAGAAAGAAGGGGAGTTAGTCTGATGGGGAAAGGATAGGAGCTCCACAAGGACCAAATATATCTGGGCACAGGGTCTTTTCTGAGACTGACATTCAACCAAGGACCATGTATGGATATAACCTAGAACCTCCACTCAGATGTAGCCTGTGGTAGCTCAGTAACCAATTGGTTTCCCAAAGTGAGGGGAACAAGGACTATTTCTAACAGGAACTCAATGACTGGCTCTTTGGCCTCCCCACCCCCGACGGGAGGAGCAGTCCTGTTAGGCCACAGAGGAGGGCTTTGCAGCCAGTCCTGAAGATACCTGATAAAACAGGATCAGATGAATGGGGAGGAGGTCCCCCCCATCAGTGGACTTGGAAAGGGGCACGGTGGAGATTAGGGAGAAAGGGAGGGACTGGGAGGGAATGAGGGATCGGGACATGGCTGGGATACAGAGTTAATAAAATGTAACTGATAAAAAAAATAAAAAAATAAAAATAAAATAAAATAAAACCACCACAGATCCTTCCAAATTTTTTAACCTAACCTTACAGTTGTAAGTACACCAGAAGGAGTTTGTGCAATAACAAATTTACCTCATGATGCATTTCTCAACCTGTGTCCCTGTCATTGCCAGCCATGACCAAAGGCTCTTGGTCCGTGTGTATTAGAAGTCCACTGGTCTTAATCAGCTTAAACTTTAACTAGCTCCTGAAAATATTAAATCATTAATTTATTTTATTGTGAAATGATTTTTATAAGAAAATAAATTTATTAAAAATTTAATCCTATGTCCTCCATACAAACTTAAAACATGTAGTCATATAGTCACTCTGAGAGACAGTGCTTTCCGACTCTGTGCTGAGTGGTTTTGTTTAATATCAATTGGGAGAAGGAAAGTGACTTGATTTGAAGGCCAGTGTAAGCCAAGTAATTTCCATATGTATTGCACTAATACTTGCAACAAGGGCACTCCAAGGAAAGGTGGAGCAGAAAGAATCGCTGACTGTCCAAGCAAATTCTCATTTTCACAGCACTTGTAAGTGGCCAGCACTTCTGAAGCACCATCTTTCAGCTCTGTTCTACTACAACCAGCCACAAAATGTGATAGAGCACATTCAAGCCCAGGAAAGACCGAAAGGAGGTTGGCGTTTTCAGAGCGTTCCACAGGTGGTCCACCTCTCCAGCTCAGTGTTAAGCTACAGCAATGCTGAGGTTCATTTGGATCCGAGATTCACCAAGATCAAGCACACCACAGCAAGGACAGAGGCTGCAATAGGCATCCCTGCGCCTTCAGGTCAGTGGCTGGCACAATGAAGAGGCAAGAGGCTTTGCCATTTCTCCTACAGTGCTAATCAGCTCCCCACTGCTTCCTCCCTCATTTCACTACCTCTTGAGGGAGGACACCTTTACATAATGCACTTAGTGTTGGTTGTATAGGTAAGCCCTATCTTTGTCAAAAAGGTTAGATTTGCACAAAAATTTAAAAAGCAAGTTAACAAACATGAGGTCTTAAGGTTTTAATCACTCTATGAGGATCCAAAAGGTAAGCAATTTTCTGGTTAAAGTCACTGAACTAAGACTCATGAAAGAAATTGGAATTAGAGGCATCTTTCAAGAACAAGATAATATCAATGGATATAGACTGCATAAGAAACAGATGAAAAGATTGCACATAAAAAGGCCTAATGAAACTTTCTAAAGGACAATAATAATAGATTTAAAGATTAAGAAACTCATACACAAATTTTCAAAGAAACTCAGGAGTTTGTTTTTTTAAAAAAATGATTTCTTTAAAGGTGTCAGTCACTTCCATTCCATCTAAAAGTTGCTCATAAAATAGTTTATCCTCTTTCATCTAATTCTTTATGAGTAAAACATTGTAAATTTTCTGTTTTATGTATATAATGGCCATTATATAATATTTAAGGAACTTGAGAAAAAGATATCATTTTAATAGATGCTCAGCTGTTAGGTGAAAACTGGCTGTAAATAGGGAGAAACAGTGAATAATTGCTGTGCTCTACCTTATATGTAGCATAAATGGAGAACAAAAGGTATAATTAGATGTGAAATGTTGTGGAGTAAATGTTTGTGTCCTTATAAACTTACATGTTAAAGCCATAAATGAGATGCTATCATAAGGCGAAGCTTTGGGAGGTGGTAAGTACAGGTGAGATGTATAGCAGTGGCTTTGTGATAGGTTTGCAAGCACATATTCAGTGTCCAGGAAATGTGTTCTCTCTCTCCTCCACCTAATCAAAATGGTGGAGAGGAAAACACGCATGAGAAACCAACTGTGTTTATTTTCTTGTACAAGGAAGCTGAAGAATCAGATAAACACGTAGACAGATGTGCTGACTGGTAGATAACTTGTAAGTTATGTAAATGAAAAGGTAAAGTATTTTAGAGGAAATTAATGTAGTATTTAGATAGTTTGACTTTGGTGCAAAATGGAAGAAATTCAGCTGTTTATCATGTGGTATTAAGTAACTGATTAAGTTGCTTAGTCATTACCCGAGAACTTATCCATATGGCAGTACCTGAGCTAAGTGCTTGGTGGAAAAATATGAATGTTATTTGTTTTCTATCACTACATAACAGAGCAGGCAGATATATCAGCATATAGTCCCAGTCAACTGTGCTACAGCTTAGATGAAGTTTAAATGGAGCATGTTCCCTGGGGAACCTTGGCGTGATGTTGCAGAGGAAGTAACAATTGTCAGCATTGTGAAAGGAGAGCAGTTAGAGGTGTTCGGACAAGTCATTTCTGATGTATGACCAGAATAGTCAAAGACTTAGTTATTGATAGGGCCAGCAAGTGATGGCTCTTAACCATCATCAGAAGGGGCATGAATTCAGAGCAAAGTGTATGACAGTGTCCGACAATATAAACGGAAAATAAAGTTAAGGATTGCAACAACCACGTCTATGTGTGGTCACTATAGATCATCAGGTATGGGGAATATAAAACTTGATAAAATTTCTAGTAAAAATTGATTTAGTAGCAATAGAGAAGCACAAAAACAGAAGTGATGGGTGGTGGGATAGTTGAGACAAAAGATGTGACAGTTCTCAGGTGAACAGCCAACAAAAATAAAAGAAAGGGTGTTATATTTAAGAATGCATCTAAACCAAGCACTTACTGTAAATGTAGTGTGATAATACGAAGTATTAAGTATTAGCCTGGCATTTCCCTAGCGGAACACTAATTAAATTCTGATTATCAACTTTGTCATTCTCGCCATGGTATCAGGAACAGCCCAAGTGTTAGTGGCCATTCAAGATGAACAAGTAAAGAAAAAGGTAGAGTTAAGATCCAAAGCCCAGAGAACTATCAGCTTAGTAGCAGTCACCTGAGAGTGAAGAAAGATGCATTACTAGGAAAGAAATGTGAGAAAGGGTGAAGGCAAAAGTCTGAATAACAAAGAGGGTGTAAAAAGAAAGTCTCTGGGAAAAAAATAAGGACAAAGACAAGGCTTCATGAACATAAAAGAGAATGGGAACTGAGTAGCAAAGACATATTTATCCAGAGAAAGGTGTCACATTTAATCTTACTTCCTTGGAACACCTGTAGGCAAAAAGCACGTCATTATTCAAATGTTAAACAAAAATTATTGAGGCAGAAGTTTCTCTCTAGCAAAATAAATCAGAAACATCAGATATACAATCAATAGAGAAAGAGAGGAATGGAGGGAGGAAAGAGAGAGAGAAAGAAAGAGGGAGAGAATTTCATAACACCATTCAAAAAAGAGGTAGATGTGAAATTTGTACAACCTAAGAAATCTAAATACTGGTCTATTAAATTTTAAGTACTTCTTGAAGATTTCATTTTTCCCTAATTAAGTGCAAAAGAAATGAATAGACTTTTTTTTCGTCATTGAGGCTGTGTGACACAATGCCACAGGAAATTACTTCTGGTTTATTTCACCGATTGTGCACAGAGTCCCCTGGGCTCCAGGTCAATGTATGAAGCATAGCATGGTATAAGAGACCAAACCAGTGGAGACCTGCACGGTTGGCTTCACTTCTAATGAGGGAAAAGTTTTATTTACAGGACAACTCAGCTGTGAAACTGAAGTAATAACATGAATTAATTTAAACACTCCACATTTAAAGGTCGAGTACTCCTAACAACTCCACCCATGTTCTCGTAAGTAGAAAAATGACATTAGGTAATATTTATAAATACTTATGAACAGTAAAGAATAGTCTCTTGGTGGGTATTGGTTCTTTTATGCTACACATTCAGATGAAAGTTTGAATCCATTTTATTCAGCAGCAAAGGAAATAATACAACCTGCCATGTCTGCATCCCACTAGCTTTTTCCTTTAATCTGACCAAGCTACCCCCAGTTGTGACCCTCAAAGTGCAGAGGCAAAAGTAACCCAAGGAACTGTGAGCAGATTTGTGCTGTAGAGTTAGCATGCTCTCAGGGGTGTGCTCTCTTACATGGGCAGTAGGATGTTCATTTCTGAGGACAGGATCAGAAGCAATGGCAGGCCCCCTGTGTCCACACCAGGTGAGCCCTGTATCTGTTCAAATCTGAGCCACTCACCAAAGCCCTAGGACCTCAGTGATAGTCATCTGTAAGAACTGATAACCACAGCATGCCACAGATCAGTAAGACAGGTGTGCAAATGTACTGTGTTCGTGGAAAAGGGGAAGGCGATTGAAAATACTGGTTGCTTTATTATTACTTTACTGTTCATTTCTTCAGTTGCCTAAGTCCTGGGAATACTCAGAACATTGCTGTGCTCCTTTGTAGAAATTTAATCTCCGTCTATACCTTCACTTCTGAATCACATGCTCTTCCCTCAAAACACGAAACAAAGCCCGAAGATGCTTAGAGAGTGGGCAAAACTATTCTTTAAAATAGTTAATAATTGTCTTAGCATCTTGGGGCCACAAAACTCACTTCTCTAAAATCTCAAAATTTTTCTTTTACGTGGGGGTGATTTTACTAACACTCACATGAATACACACACAAGCACATACACATACATATGTGTATATATATTCATATAAATACAAATGTGTATATATGCATATATGTGTGTATTAGTAACATATATACAATGTGTGTTAGTAAAATGTTAGAACACATATATGCATCTATTAGTAACATGTGTGTCAGTAAATTTCTATACATATTTGCCCACATGTGTTGTACTCACTTAAAAAATATTTTGAAGATAATTATAAATAAATATATGATACACTGAAATGGGAAAATTTCCATATGTGAAATTTTATGTGAAATATATATATATTATAGCTGTTAACGTAAATTTTACAAAATTTACATTTGGCTAACAATTTCATCATTCAGTTTTTTTCATATATAAATGAATTTATACAGTAACATTTTACCCAGACTGGTGAATTATCTGGTTTCTGATTTAAATCTGTATTACAGATAAAGGCCACTGCCACCCATCATTCTATCCACTGTTTCATGGTACTGAAGAAATCAAGATATGCTTGTGTGACATTACCCTAAGCCAATTTTAGTTTGTATATCAAGAATTTTATGTAATCTGTGGCAGATACTGGATGTGTGAGATCATTTCATGTTGCAACTGCATGGAAAGTTTGTGATTAACATCTTTATGGGCTTGATTTTATCTGATGCTTCCCTTGGTTCTTGCATAAGAAGGTCTTACAAATGAGCACCGTCTTGATCTTTATCATGTGGGAATTATTTAAAAAGTGAGCTAAGTTGGGCTGTTGGTTAAGAATTAGTGGTTTTTCTGCCAGGACCCAGGGCACTATCAAACATTGTAAACTGTAGCTCTTTCAACTGGGCCCCACAGCCATTTGAAGAATGGCTGTTGATTATGGATCCTCAGGTAATATTTTTTTGTTCCCTTAGAGGACTGCCAAGTTTACAGGTAGACTGGTTCCTCTGGATTTACTAGGTCTCTCTCTTCCCCTCGCTCCCTCCTCTTCTCCCTCCATCACTTCCTGACCATGTAGACTTTCAGCCTCTATCTGTTTTGCATGTTGTGGTTTGCTGCACTTATCCTTTGGGCTTTGGACTTCAAGACCAACACACTTGTTATGGTCCTTTTAATCACCCAGTTTCTCTTATTTTCCCTTATCAGCTACTTTTATTCTCTACATGCTTCATCCTTTCTTACTGTTCTTCATATTTTATTAACTTTTAGATACTTTCAACAAAGGAGTTTTATATCACAGAGTCTTACACAAATTAACTCCAGAAATAAACTGAGCAGTCTAAAATAAAAAGGAATTTCTTGAACAGTGATTTCAGGAAACAGATCTTTCAGGAATGGTAACACAGGGGAAATCCCATTATTATTTTCTGTTTAATAGCTGGAGTCAAAAATATCTGTGAGAAATCCAAATAAAGGCCAAGGGAAGCAAAGTGATTTCCAAAGCAGAACAAAGGTTGAGGCAGAGGTCATGTACACTACTAAAGATGAAGCCTCCTCATAAAGCTGCGGTGATCAAGACACATAGAGGCACTAGTGTTAATTCACTGAAGAACAGACTAAGACAAAGGAAACACCAACAGTAACCACACACACACACACAGTGCACATAAGCTCTTGTTTTAGAGCAAGTAGCCAACTGCATAGGTAAATGTTGAGTATCTCTCCATCATGACAAATGTGATCAAAGGAGGGATCACTGAAAATGATCTGGTACATAAAAGTACACAGTACTGAAGAACACACAGGGCACCACTTCTATACCCTATGAATTGGAACAGATGTAGTCAGTGAATAAAAGAATATCAAACAGAAATAGTACAATAGCAAGAACAGTCAATTCATCTATAAAAATTCAGAACCATTTGTTGAGATATATTACACAGAGGTAGAAAGAAAATTTTAATCTAATATAATATCATTGTGATGTGTATATAGAAAATATGCAAGATATCTAAAACCATATGTAAAACTAAAAGAATAAAAACCACCTAGAAAATGCACAAAAGATTGATCAGGCATTTGAGATGGAAAACGAAAATTATAGTGTGACTTATTTTATCAATAATTATGTGACTGAGGCATTTGACAAACTTTTGCATTTTATTTTAGCTAACCTAAGTTAAGGAGTAGGGTAAAATTTTCAAACTAGAAGAAAAATGATAGCGAATTAAATGGCATCCCAGCAACACTGGAGCAGGTTGATAGTAATGTTTGAACATGTAATTAAGTGGATGCTTCTAATGTTAGTTCATGCTTCATTAAAACACAGTTTTCTAGCTCACTTCACAATCTGCCGTTTCTTTACTCGGCACACACAGTGACATCCATGAGAAGCACAAAGCACATTAACGATCTTCTCACTTTGAGAGCAGGGCTTGATAAGGCTAGAGCATTAATTTCCCATTTCCTCTGACCTGAATGATCAGAGAACAAATGTGCAACGGCTGGGCGATGGGGTAGACAAGGTCATGAACATGGGCAGTTTCCGCACCATCCTCTGCCTCCATCCCATCAAACACTAACTGGTAACAATTGAAAATATGCACTTATTTAGCTTCATTTGGAAAAAAAATGATATTGTAATAAAAAAATGGAATTTGAAAGATCATTGTATATCATCACTTTTGAAAGAAAACTGTGTTCAGACCACCTGTATTGCTTCCCTGTCACAATTTCTGTAATCTAAGAGTAAAAGGGGAACAGGTATCTTGAAAAATTTAAGCAATGGCTGAAATTGATTAGAGGGTGTTCCAGAGAGCTAGACATACAAGACTAAAGGTTTGAGGAAATATGACCATGGCTGGTCATCAAGAAGAGTAGTCAATACTCCGTACTTGGCACAGCAGTTGGAAAGGATATGATGGGTAAGAGCCTGACGTCCAGGCAGCATAGAGATTTTCACAGACATGATCTACTCTAAGAAATGTGGACCTCAGCACCTGAGCTGGGGGGAGCAAGGACTCTGTTGCCCAAGGAAAGTGACTGGAAGGAATATGGAAGAACTCCAGTATTCATTGTGGGATAGAAACACTGAAAACTCTCTGTAATCAACAGAGTGTTGGGAGCCTCCATAGATCAACCCACCAAGCAGAGGGACATGGCATTGTAAAACTCAAGGTCATAAATGCAGGCTTAGAATCCTCTGAGAAGAATTGATGTGTAGACTTCAGAGAAAACTAATGGGAGCCCTAGTTTCAAACCTTGCTATTAGCAAGTTTTTCTGGGAGTGTAGCCCAGTGGTAAGGTACTCACCCAGCTCATGCAAAGACGTGGGCTCAATTTCCAGGACTAGGGAAGAAAAAGTCCCTCCAGTTGCTGCTAATGAGCACCACTCTGGGGAGCTTTACACTTCCCAGCAGAGAAAATTGTACATTTTATCTCATGCCAACCTGTACTTGGACTTAATAATAGGTCAAGTGTGCTTTCTCAGACAATTAGGAATAGTGCTTCCTCAAGATCCAGCTATACCACTCCTAGGCATATATCCAAAAGAGGCTCAAGTATACAAGGACGTTTGCTCAACCATGTTCATAGCAGCTTTATTTGCAATAGCCAGAAATCTGTAAACAACCCAGATGCCCCTCAGCTTAGGAATGGATACAGAAATTGTGGTACATTTACGGAGTGGAATACCACTCAGCAATTAAAAACAAGGAAATCATGAAATTTGCAGGTAAATGGTGGGATCTAGAAAAGATCATCCTGAGTGAGGTATCCCAGAAGCAGAAAGACACACACACACACACTTATAAGTGGATACTAGACATATAATATAGGATAAACATACTAAAATCTTTACACCTAAAGAAGCTAAAAAGGAGGATCCTGGGTAAGATGATCAATCCTCACTCAAAAAGGCAAACGGGATGGACATTGGAAGAAGGAAAAAACAGGAAACAGGATAGGAGCCTACCACAGAGGGCCTCTGAAAGACTCTACCCAGCAGAGTATCAAAGCAGATGCTGAGACTTACAACCAAACTTTGGGCAGAGTGCAGCGAACCTTAGGAAAGAAGGGGGAGATAGTAAGACCTACAGAGGACAAGAGCTCCACAAGGAGAGCAACAGAACCAAAAAATCTAGGCACAGGGGTCTTTCCTGATACTGATACTTCAACCAAAGTCCATTCATAGATATTATCTAGAACCTTTGCTCAGATGTAGCCCACGACAGCTCAGTATCCAAGTGGTTTCCCTAGTAAGGGGAACATGGACTGTCTCTGACATGAACTCAGTGGCTGGCTCTTTGATTACCTCCCCCTGAGAGGGGAGCAGCCTTGCCAGGCCACAGAGGAGGACAATGCAATCAGTCCTTATCAGACCTGATAAGCTAGGGTCAGATGGAAGGGGAAGAGGACCTCCCCTATGAGTGGGCTTGGAGAGGGGCATGGGAGGAGATGAGGTAAGGAAGGAAGGATGGGGAGGGAATGAGAGAGGGAGCTACAGCTGGGATACAAAATGAATAAACTGTAATTAATATATATATATAATTAAAAATAAATAAATCAGGTAAAAAATAATAGGCCAAGTGTGCACAGCAAACAAATAAACGAAAACACACTGACTTCAGAAACTAGTGTGAATGGTAAACTGTTAAAAGGTAATATTGAGAATAATAAAAAGTATATTTCTTCCACTGTAAAGGGGTACTTTCATGCATTATCTGTTTCTCATTAATAATCCTATGTGCTTCTCTTCTGTGGAGTGTTCAGTAAGCTTTTCTTACTCCAAAATACTTGATGGTTCCCCCTCTTTTGCCTGGATCTCACTAATTTTCTCTAATCAAGTCTGTATTTCTTTTTCATTTACTGTAGCCATACAACCTTGTTCTGTCCTGATGTCATGCGAGCGAAAGTACAGAAGTTAAGAACAGAGGCTATCAGAAGGGCCTTAGTCATCAACTCTTTCGACTGATGGAAATGAAAAGACAAATGCCATCACTTCTGAGATTCACAGGCAAAAAATACATCTTCATCCCCAGGCAAGGTCATGTCTGCATCCATAATGCTAACTTTGATACAGACTGATAACATTGTGCTGTCTTCGTCTTTCATAAATATACCTCATTGTAAAGGTAATCATGACCTGAACTTCTCAGAGCTAAGAGCTGTTACATGAAGCAGAAGATAATTTCCAAGTTGACCTGGTTTGTTTTGCATCTAGAATTTGAGAACTGAATCTATAATACTTAGAGACCCCTTCTTTTGTTGGGAAAACTCAGAATAACACACATAATCAAACCTTTTTCACAGACACAGATTTTTGGCACCAGGAAATCAAAACTCTACTCAGTATGGTTTAAGAAAAAGAAGAGAAAATAAAAATAAATACTGCTGAGGAGCAAAAAATGCTTTTCCCAAATGAAAGTATGAGAAACAAAGCTTTTTTTTTTGTCTGATATTCTCCTGCCCCTCCTCCCTGAAACTCCAGCTTCTGCCCTGATCCTTAGCTTCTTCTTTTCTACTCAAGAAAGCCATAGAAAATACTGTTTATTTTCTTCCAAAGAAGGGATATAGAAACCAGAATCCATTATCCCAAATGACAGCTGACAAACCAAAAAATAAAATAAAATTGCTCTAGCTGTCCCTAACATTTTGCTGTGAGAGCTGGCCATAAGAAAATTGTCTGAGAGACTGAAGAGAAGTCAGTGATGTGCTGGTTTCACAAGAAGAAGGCTTGAGTTTGGACGGCCAAAACCCAGATGAAGAGTCAGGCATAGCAGTCCTATCTGTGACCCCAGTACTAGGCAGCAGAGTGTGGGATCCCTGAAGCTCATTGCCACCCAGTCTCACCAACAGGTGAGCATCAAGTCCAGTGAGAGTCCCTGTCTCAAAATAAATGTGAAGAATGACACAGGAAGACAACCTCATTTACCTCTGGCCTTCACACACACACACACACACACACACACACACACACACACACATACTCTCTCTGCGTGCCTGTATCACTGTCTCCTTGTCTCTCTGTTTCTCCAGCTCTCTTTCACACAGAGACTGACAGATGGACACACATACACACACACGCACACACTTGTATGACTGTAGCTCATAACTCCTATGTGGTGGGAGCCCCTGCAGTATTTTACTGTGAGAGCACACCCATTCTAATAAATCATTTCTACACAGCTCTATACTCTTAGATAAAGTTTAAGCAGACTTACATGAGCCTAAGGCTTAGGACTTTCAACAATAAGGCCTATGTTGTGTATAACATTATTATTAAATATAGTTATACTTTAAATCTACACCATTGATTAGTTAACAATAGATATGAATAAATATGAAATCACCCTTTCTGCCCCTGATGTATCAACCTAGAACTCTATCGGGAAGCTGAACGTTAAATAGCTGCATTTTCTGTCACCAATGGGCCCTGGAGGTTTCAGATGCTGGGGATGTGGACTACGTATTAACACGTGGAGTTAGAACATCTAGTTCCAAACATCGTCTCTGTTAGTTATAAACATCATCTCTAATATTGGTGAATATTAGTGAATTGTGTGCCTTACTGTCTTACTTCCTTTTCTTGGAAAACAGAAAGAATCAACAACAGTCCCTCTGATGAGTACGGATTACAAAAAATAACACATTAAGCATTCAGAATGGTGCCCCAGAACTGTAACTCATTATTAGAACAGATTTGTTATATACACATGTTCTGTTCTCCCCGTCCCGCTTACCCATTGGCTCTGTCTACACATATATGCCAGACATCCATATCTCAATGGCCCTGTCTTAAATCTCCAGTTCAAGTCACTAGATTTGTGGGCAGGAGTCTCATAATTGGTCACTAAGAGGTCATAGGCCTACTTCAGAGAAAAATAAAGATGTGATAACAAAGAATACAAGGCACAGGTCCTTTCCCTCTCAATACTAAAACAAATTCATGAGCAATCATCCAAGAAAAGATGAACTGCTTACATGTTGGCAAGTCGACTGTTTCCTGCAAACCTTTTGGTTGAAGAAATTTTGCAACATTTCACAGATTGAAGGACATTAACTAATGAATAATACTAAGCAAATATTAGGACAAATGATTTTTAAGCCTCTTTGATTTCATAATTCAGTTTTTACAGCAAGACTACGTGAAGTAACCCATGGTAGTAAGTCGTAATTAAGTCTGAAAGAAATTCGGGAATTATTATTTTTTTAATGTTCTCCTTTGTATCCTATACATCTGTGAAGGAAAGAGGCAATACTGCAGAACAACTATCTAAAAGTTGTGGACAAGGGCTGATTAAGGCTACTGTTGTGTGCTTTTATCTGGAAGGGGAAAATCTAGCTTAATAAAATAGCTATGCATAATCGTTATTTTCATTACCTTTCTGGATATTAGAACTAGATGAAAAATTCTATTGTGTTATTTCACAGATTGATAAAAGTTATTTAAAGTTCTGAAACTTGTTCTTATGCTTCTTGTCCATAAGCCATTTTTATTCTTTTCTGTCCTATTATTGGATATCTATGTGTGTGTGTGTGTGTGTGTGTGTATGTATGACTCTGAGGTTAGGACAGGATTGACAACTTCTGAAATGTCCTTGAATTCACTTCTGTTATTTTATACTATGTATTAATTTGACTCAGCATTCTCAGAGCTGACGATTAAAATCTGAAATATCAATTAATCCTGAAAAATGTGGATGTTTTACATCCTGTTTACATTCACTCAATATTTAAGTATGCAATAATAAAACCGTGAGGCTCAGTACTGTGATATTTTGTCTTCAACTTTATCAAATTGCAAAACTGTTTCAAAGTAAATTTATGGCTTATTAATAAATGATGTATCAGAAAATTTATGTTTCTGTAACTATTTTGTATACCTATGTACCCAGGGTCAAAAATAAATTAAATTCCAGGAAAAGAAGTCACAAGAGGAAAAGTTGAAGAAGTTCAGTCCTGAATGGTATTCTATAAAATTTCAGTAATGTAATTTTCTACCAAAATGTTATATGTATCAAGTTTGGAAATGTTTAAACCATAGATTAAGTTGAGTACTATTCTAACAAAGTGGCATTTGATGAATATACTAATGGTAAGGAATAACAGGGTATACATTCATACATACATATATATGTATATACATACAAACACACATATATATGTATACCATTGATACCTGTATAAATGTCATGAGCACCAAAATATTTGAGTAATGTATCTGTACAACTAAAGATAGAGTAAATTTATAATACATATATATTAAGTATTTATTCTCCATTTAATTGAGAAATGAGCACGGGAATAATACTAAAACAGTGATTTTTGTCTTTGTACTACAATATTAAGTCAAAATAGTACTAATTTGAAAATGTAGATTAACTGTTAACTTAATTAGCCACCTAGCCAAATAATGCCTTTCTGCCATGACATATAAAAATTAAAACTTACAAAGTCTTATCTTAAATTAAATCTTAGACAGAATGATTTTTTATTTGTTAAAGTACTAAATTATTCCATTATGTTTGAGCAGAAATGAGTTCTGTTTACCTTCTAAATGATGGAAGTTGGGGAACTGTGGATGGACGCACTGCCTGAGTAATACCTCTGCTCTGGGAGAGATCACCTGCTGTGAACTCTGCTTTCCTCCAGAATAAAAGTGACCCACTTCTCCTTCGTCAGCCTACCTGCTAAACACCACTTTACCAACACAACTGAGTAACTACAGAGTCAAGTCCAGCAGAGTCCTAAATTTTCAATAGGTTATTTTCCAAAATGGCTGTCAAATAAGACAAAATTCACCTAATATCTATTTATCACATTTGGAAGAAATAATTAAGGCATTTTATCATTAAAACAAAGCAGTGTCCATCAATTTTGCAATAAATTGAGGAAAAGGAGCTTATAAAAAAATAAATACATATTTAGATTATTTTAGTTGCCTGCCCAGAATGTTCGCAATGAAATGATTTGTATAGTTTTGACTATCTAATTCTATTTGGTTTTGCTCAAAACGATTGATAAAATGTTTGTGCTAGAGGGAAAAAGGAAAAATCCCGCAAATGATGTGCTGAAGGTAACATCAAAGAGCTTGCATGCTCAGTACATAACAGGCATCTAATTTTTCTCCTATATGCCTAGTGAATCGCTGCACAATGAAATGACTGCTCTATTTACACCTAAAGGTTAGAGACCTGAGGTGGCAAAGTCACAAACCAGTTGCTTTAGGCACCATGCTGTTGAGTGTCCTTTACGCTTTTCTTTGTAGGTCTGGCTTCTGGAAACTATTAGATTCCAGTGACTGCTGTATAGTTTCCCCTTTCAGCAAAAGTGAAGGGCATTTCAGAAAACAGTCACCAACCCTTAGCTACAGTTAATGCCAAGAACTAACTGAGTCAGGTCATAGTGTAGGAACCAGGTCAGGATGTACAATAACGCAACAGCAGGGTCCAGCAGCCCCCTTTGTGATTTCCCTGGCACTAGGGCACTTTCAGGAGTAAATACTCTTCTATTTTAAGTACAGAAAAGTTCATGAAAATATTGTCATTTACACAAACTTATTAGAACTTAACTTTGGCAAGTCCAGGAGCAATGGCAGCATCGATCATGATGTACCAAGGGTATAGAAAGCCAGCAAGAGAAGAATGCCTGCTAACAGGAGAGTGTTGCCATTTGAAGCAGTTCTTGTGACTATGCAGTATTGACTTCAACACTGTATCTATGAGAACACTGCATCTGAAGTTCTTCCAGCCACAACACACAAGCCTCTCCACAGAAAATCCTCCTAACATGGGATTCTAAAATAAAAAAAGGTTTAAACTGTAGAAGTCAGTGTGAAAAGTATAAAAGGGTTCTGTTCATAATAATGGCCATATTTAAAACAAGATCATACTGAAAAATTTAAACAAAATTATACTGAAATTATGCCACCATGTGTGTATTGTTTCAGAATTATAGGCATTTCAGGCAGAGTCTGGAGATGTGGGAGGGAGATGGCTGTTAAAACAGACTGGGTAACTTCCAGGGAAGTGAGGCCAAGATAAATGTGCTGGCAGATTCACAGTCCAGTTTTCCCTCCAGAGAAGAGGGACTCTGTTCTCTCCTGGCAGAAGGCAGAGGGGTGACAGGCCCAAAGGCTACATGAAGCTTTAATCCCATCGTGCAGCCTCACAGTTTAACCACCTGAAAAGGCCCCACGACTCACAGCTGCCATGCTGCCTATCATGCTTCTGCATATGAACAAACCACGCAGACAAGATCGCAAACAATTTCATTTCACAAGACAGGATTCGTTTCTATAATAAATATAGTTAGGGCATGGTACTTTGAACATCTCATGTTATGCTGGTCCCTTTTAATAATATGAAAGCATATCAAACCATTTCTTCTCAATAACTAGGGGTTTTATTACAAAAACAGTTTTCCCTGGAGCCCAGCTGTCTATTTAAAAGTATATCCCACGCTGAGATGCAATCTGGAGCCATGAACTACCTGTAGGCTCCAGTGAGTCAACTACTTGCATGTTAATCCTACTTAGCAAGAGAGTGATCAAGATTTTTGGTCATAATCCTAAAATATTTCCAACTTGAGCTTTTATCTTAATGCTCATAGAAGCCTTAGACATTCAGGAATACCTGCTTTACATAATTCCCTCTTGTGTAAATTACTGGTTTCAGTGCTTTGGTTTTCGTAAACAACTTGGAAAGAATGATTGTTGGAAAAAAATACATAATCTGTGATTTCTGGCCAGTCTACAAAAGCATTCAACTAACAACAGAACATTAAGAGAAAAAAAGAGATTGTAAATAGGTAAACAAATGAGAACTAAATATAAAATAAAAGCATTTTTTGTTTTCCCTGTCAACCCTCCCCTATAAAATACTGTTCAGTGGGTAGTATGTAATTGTACCTGATAATTCCTCAGACTTCCTTGACTGGCTATCTTGAGAGTGGAGAAAGTGACATTTTCATTGCAGTGCATGAAGCAAACATGTCCTAGTTTCTTTCCTTCTGACTGTGATGAAACACGCTGAGGACACTGAGGAAAGCACCTCAAGGGAGAAAGTTTATTCTGGCTCAGAGTTCAAAGTGCAGCCCATAGTGGCAGGAAAGTTAGAGCAGTAAGAGCTGAAGCAGATGGTAGTGTTGCATCCACAGGCAGGAAGCAGCACACTCTCTCCCCTACACCCAGTGTGAGAGCCCTTTCCAGGAACAGTTTCACCCAGGCTCTTTGTGCATGGATTAACATAATTAAGTCAACCCCACAGCACTACCCAGGGACCCATATGCCAAGTGATTTCACTTTTGCAGGGCCTATGATCTCCCATGAACACTCAAGGAGAAGCCAATCTCACGGGACAGAAGAACACAGAAGATGTGGGTGGGTGGAGGGTGGGGGGGTTACACCCTTTCCCTAAGTCTCCTGGGCAGTTCTATAACACTTTCCAGAACGAGATTGTGGTGAATATTAGGTGTTAAGGATGCCTGAAGCCCCATCTCCCAAACTTGAGCTCATGGACAACAAACTTGTTGACTATCTTCTCTTTCTTATGTTCTCATTCCAATACTCTAAGTGTAAATTCTCTTGAAAAACTTTCAGGCACGAAGAATGTGCCAGAATTTACGCACTATGACTCAGGAGCACACCTGCAGCCTCAGTGCTGCCTGGCGTGGAAAGGGGGGTGAGAATCACTGGGGCTTGCTGGCAGCCTGGCTGACTCCAGCTCCAGATTCAATGAGGGCCCCTGTTTCAGTGGAATAAGGTAGAAAATGGGAGAACAGACATGTGACATCCTCCCCAGGTCTTTTCACCTGCACATGTGTATGCACATTGCACACATACCATATACACACTCGCTTAGTCATGTAAGGAGTGTATGTGTAGAAAATGCTGGTCAATACTACTGTTAGTTTAAGGCATCTACTGGGGTCAGAAAATGCAGAGACACAAAAACTATTAAATTTTGTAGACTGTAATTTATTACCTGAGTGTATATCACAGAGGATACTATTACTTAGAGATAAGACCTAACAAAAAAGAGGATTAATAAAATGAGCAATAATTTAAATTAGTTTGAGACGAAAAAAATGTCAGAGAGAAGGGTCACTCAAAGAATAACACATAAGAGACAAATCATATCTCTAAATATGAAATTTCATAATAGATATTGATGTATCTTAGTAAACAGTCATGATTAAATTTCTAATAGACTAAATATTTTTGAAGTATGTTCTCCCTTTGTGAAGAACCTTAGAAAACAAACACAGACAACAAAATGATCCAGGTTCTTACTAATCCAGACTAATAAATGTATGTTACTAATAAAAATTCAATAAAAACAGTAAACATCCATATGGATTATTTTTCTCATGTTAATGGTATGTTTACTTAAAAACTATTGATGAAGAAAAGTCATCGCTGCTATATGAGCTTCAGATATGATATCTGTTTGTCCTCCTGTGGCAGGTCATTACTGTGTGTAATGAATAGTCTCCCTGCAGCACAGTGGACAGATTACTCTCCACAGAGATGCTAATGTGTCCCACAGGGGACAACACTCTCACTTTTTCTCAGGCTCCTTGCAGCTTCCTCCAACTGACTGACCTTTCTGCATCTCTATATCATTTTGTCATATCTGTTAGAGAGATGCTAATGGTTTTGTGGCACCTGCTTCCTTCAGTTCCGAGAAAAGGGGATCTATTATAGCAGACCCTCTTCCAGTTTTACTTCCCAAAGTTTTAGTTGCTATTGAGCAACTACAATCCAAAAGCAGTAACTGCAAAATTCTTGAAAGGAGCAATTCAGGCATTTGAACTTGGACAGCCTTAAAGTAGCATGATGAAATACTTTAGTCCACAAATTATCTCTGTCCAGTGTTTCCATGTGGTATAAGCTACTTGCTGCTACCCTTGCTGGCACTAAATCGCTGGTGTGCAACTAACATTAATTGTGCTTAGTAATGCTCAACCATGCAAGAGAAGTGGTTACATACACCAAAGAGAAACCATAAAGAGGTTATTTGAGGTGACAAGGCAAAAAAAAAAAAAAAAAAGTTACATGAGGGACTTATGTGAAGGAAATGCTGGTCAATGCTGCTGTTAGTGTAAGGCATCTGCTGGGGTCGGACAAATGCATCCCCTGTGGATAGGCAGGGACTCCTGGCAGTAAGTTTCATTGATTCTTTCTTTCTGTCTGAAAGCAGGTCTTGCTTTAGGAAAATACATCGAGCACTTCACTGGCACATAATAGCTAAGCGGAACCAACATGACTATGAGGAAGGGATACTGGAGGATGTAAAAGAAGAAATTACAAACAGTCCAATGTTAAGAGGCAAAGACCTGAGACACAGAATGTAAATAATAACAGAGGCAGGAATAAAACAGAGAGCATGGCATGATCTCATCCCTTAAAAGCAACATTTTCAATAAAAACTTGCATTAAGAGCTGACTTCACCATCTTACTATATGGTACAATGCTTTGTCAAGGAAATAAATTGTGCCCCAGGAAGAAACACATTAGAAGATCCACTTTTCTGCTTTTCTGAAGGTATGTTACTATCTGGATCACACCTACTAAGAGCTCACACTTGTTTCTCAGCCATGTTCTAGAAGATCTTCCGACTAGTCTTGTAGATCTATGCCAATTCTTTGTGTTGTTTGCTCAGTGCTTTATTCTATAAAATAGTAACAAGGACATCTACCTCTCTGGGCTACTGTACATTTTAGGGGAAGCTCTTGAGACACGGCTGGCACACAGGTGTGTATTAGCATGTAGCATTTATTTCTTAGAAGTTGACAAGAAAATTATTAGTGCTCTTCCCATTATTCCCATAGTTAGGGAGCCAGAGATAACACAGGAGTCCTGGTAAGCAACAGAAAATAACCAACTCACCAAAGGAATAAATTCATTAGATAAATCACTGTCCACCAGTGTACACTTCAACATAATGAACTAGTGAATAACATAAAACTCTTACTTTAAGTATTTCACTAATTAATTCAAGTATTTCACATTCTGAGTTTAAGGGGCAGGGTTCTAGATGAACATTTCAAAGCACTCACAGACAGTGGCTAGACCAAGTGCAGTAACAAGATCCTTCCCTTCTGCAGACTTCTGCCCTCATCCACAAGCTTCCAGCGTTTAGGTGTTTTGGTACTTGAAGTGACTATGTCCTGTCTTCACTTCATGAAGGACAGTCTCTTCCCTTAGCTTAACTAACACCTGACACCTCCATCATGAGACACATACATCTCTTTCTGAAATTCTAGATGAAACACCTTTTTTTTTTCCCTAAGTGTAAAATAGTAGGCATTTTAGACTTCTGAAGTTAATGTACAGCTACCCAAATCTTGGCTGTTGAAGAGCAGTCTTGAACATATGGAAACACACTGGTAGCTACCTTAAAAACAACAGACAACAAGCTGGATTCAGCCCAAATACTATAATTTGTCATCAACAGTTTAAGACAAATGTGTTATCTGCTGTTCATTTTAACACTTAGTTCTACTTTTGATTTTGTCTTTAACTAGTGAACATAATATTTCCAAAATTATAGTATCACAGGAGAGAGCTAGGAAAGTTTCATGCATATTTTCTCCAGGCCTTTTTGCAAAATACTTCACCTAAAATATTTAATTATTTGCTGGTTTTCTCCCGATTTAAGACATAGGAGGAGGATCAGTGTGCCATCATCATCTTCCTGATCCAGGAATAACTGCTGAGACAGCGGCTCTCAGGGCCGCTAATGTTCATCTCTTGTGGTTGAGTGTTTCTTCTCCCTACCTGTAAACATATGTAATCTGTCTTACACGCTAGCAGTGATGACAAGAGATACCATGTTTAAGGAAGCAGATACATAGCAGGCACTTAAATAGTATCAATAATCCTGATGGTATTCATTTTACATTCTGATGTGAACACCTATAAGCCATGGTAATGCTATCCTCCTCCTCTATTTGGGAGCTTTTAAATGTGCTTCTGTGCACAATTACATCTATGGAGAGGCTAAGGAATCCCCCTATAAATGTCCCCTGAGATACACAAATGTAATCACTAACTCTGAAGCTAAATGAAAACTTCAGCCCCCAAATAGTTTTTTCAGCATTGACATCAATAGCTGAGTATCCTCCTATATGCTCCTGAAACCAGAAGTTTTTACACATCTGAAAGATGCATATTATTGGGAATTCAGTACGTTGTTTGTACCATGAACTTTTTATTTGGCTCTGGCTGAGAACTGCTGCACTAAAACTCATAGCTAGATAAAGAATTCTTCATGATTAGGAAAGTTCTTCCTGAAAACACACAAAAAATCAAATTAAGATTAAATGATCATATCCATCATTTATTAAAGATATTATTTACGTTCACAAAATAAACCAAGATATGGATTTTCCTAACTGCTCTGAAAATAAGCAAACATGGCTCTGAGAGTTAGATTTTAGTCAATCAGCTTAGTTGCTGCTAAGGAAAAAATTCGAAGAAGATCTACCTGTTCACTTCTAAGTCTCTCATTAAAGAAGCAGCATAATAGACACAGAGAAAACAGGGTAACTATGAAAGAGAAACCTACAGAACAAGACTGACTACACAGAGATGACTTCTAGATTTACCAAAGTCCCTCTACTCTTCCTCCATAAAAGCATCCAGGGTCTTCCGGGCTTCTGCTATCCCTTACAAGAACACTGAGAAGATGGGATTCTGGCTTGCTTTCAGGCAATCAGGTCTTCACATTGCTTATACTCATAAGTTTTCATATGTTAGAATTGCCTTAAGCTTCCTATCTTGACTTGCAATGCTCCCTTGGAATGTTTTAGATATTAATCTTGTATGTTTCCGTAGAGTGTGTGTGTGCATGTGGACCACACGCATGCAAAGCCCACAGAGCTCAGAAGACATGTCAGATCACCTGAATCTGGAGTTACACACAATTGTGAGCTTCTAAGTGGGTGCTGGGAACCAGGCCCAGGTCTTCTGAAAGATGCTCCTAACCTCTGAGTATCTTTCTAGACCAAAATGCTCCCTCCTGATAACAAAAGAAGCTTACCATCTTTGCTGACCATGTAACAGAGGCAAACTTACTATACAGCCATGTTTTAGATGTTTCTTGGGGCTTTTTTTCTTCCAAATTTAGACACAAACTTACTATACATCACTAGTTTCCTTTTTAATGTTTCTTAAGGGCTTTTTTTTCTTCCAAATTGTCATAAAATCCACCGAGGCACTAAACATTTAGACATGTTTTAAGATCAATAGCCTAAGTCTAGAGAACTCCTTCAAGAAAACATGTAACCTTGGCAAAATATTTTGCCCTTGCATTAATTATCTAGTGAGGGTAAAAACAGTGCTTCCACAGGAATTTGAAAATTGTAGATAAAGTACATAATCATATTTGACATACAGACCAGCTCAATAAAGAAAAGCCATCTTTATTCAAAGGTTACCTATCAGATATTTTTCCCTAACAACTTCCTTTATCTCAGCTCTCTAACCCCATTTATTACAAACACACACACACACACACACACACACACACAGAGAGAGACACTTACATCAACAACCTTATTAATCTACAAAGACAAAATTTTTATTGGTTACTGCCTCAGTTAGGGTTTCTATTGCTACGGCCAAATACGATAACCAAAATCTAGTTGGGCAGGAAAGGGTTAGTTTGGCTTCAACTTACATTTCACTGTTCCTGATTAAAGGTGGCCAGGATCAGAACTCTAATCGGCAGGAACCAGGAGGCAGGATCGGATGCAGAAGCCCTGCAGGGGTGCTACTTACTAGCTTGCCTCCCATGGCTTACTCAGCCTACTTTCTTATAGAACCCAGTACTATCAGCCTAGGGATGGCACCGCCCACAATGGCTGGACCCTTCCCCATCAATCACTAGTTAAGAAAATGCCTTCCAGCTGGATCTCATGGAGTCATTTCTTCAAATGAGGTGCCTTTCTCCCTGATAATTCTAGCTTGTATCAAGTTGCCACAAACTAGCCAGTATTCCAAAGGAAAACAGCCAGTACACTTACTTAATATTCAATTAAAATCACAATTTAGGATGACACCTAAATGAACATCAGTACAAAGTCCCAATTTATTTCTAATATCAGAGATCAGACCTCTACTCTTGCCTGATGCGTCTAAAACAAAAAGGGGGAACTGTAGAGAGCTGCGTAATGCCGCGCCTTAAAGATGGAGCTGGTTTCCGCCTTCCACCTTCCCGATGGTGAGTGCTCTCTGTCACGAACAATTCCACATTTGGCTAAGGCCGAGGATCTGGCTTGCTTCCATGTATGTGGACCTATCTGCATTGCCCACGTGGCATGCTGGGGTTGGCTACCCTGAGGCTATTTAAGCTGTGGGCTGGCTTTCCCCAGGGTCAGAAGATTGTTCAAGGTTCCTGAATAAACTGCATTGAAAAAAAAAATCACAATTTAAAGTGAGGCTTCCTCCATCCCTCCAAGTGGTTTCTTCACTTGTTAACTCATTACACTGAGGCTACAGACAAGAACATGCTCAGTTCTGTGACCAGAAAGGAGTTCTTTCAGACCACACGTGGACATCATGTCACCTTGATTTTTTGCTTTCTGACCTTTCCACCTTACCTTACTAGATTATACTGATGGTTAAATGAAAATTATGAGCATCATGAACAGCAGTTTAAATTGTTCAAATAGGTACCATGACCACTGACATCATCTGTATACTTCTGGATTTTCCTTAATGTGAATGCCTCAAGAATGCAATGTTCATGAGATAGAGCCTGGTCAACTCACAGGAGAGGCAGACAGAAAAATTGAGAAGGTTAACTAAGCATAGGAAACATACCACTTATAAACTGTCACCATAGATACGTAGTTACTCACTGAACCAAGAATGATATTTGTGTTATTGGTCCCAGAAAAACTGATCAAACCCCTGAGAAGAACAGAAGAAATTTAGTCATAATTGGAACCACCCTTAATAAGCGCCCTCCATATGCATCCCTGAAATGTAACATAAATGTGGTTCACCAAAGTAGGCCATACATGCTACTGGAAACAGTCCAGTGCTCTCTAAATTTCCTGCAATCCCACAATCCACCCAATGGCTGAAGAAGACCTGAGCTTCTGTGTCATCATCCCTGACAGCAGAAATCCAGTGTGCTGAGAAATAAAAGGCTCATAGAAAGGATACTGTCACAGCAAGTTTACAGCAAATAAAACATTAGAAATCCCCTGTTAGTAAAGTTTAAAAAACTTCTTTGACCTAGCCTGAGTCAGAGGAAATGTGAATATAGAGTCTAAGCTCATCTCAGAAGGTGAAATTAATCCTAGAAGCAAAAATACTAGTCAGTAACAACATTTTAAGCCAAAAGGATAGCATGACACAAGACATGATTCAGAGGATAGGATGAGAATGAACAGGGCACAAAAACAGTTAAGTTCAGCTTGGATTTGATGACAGTGTGAGGTGAGCCTGGGAAAGCTGCTTCTAATGACATCACTCAGGGATAGGTAGCAAGAATTACCAATGTTATTATTACTTACCTGCAGTTGAGGGGTATGGTGCAGGAAGAGTATCTAACAGGCTGTGTATTTTGGTTGTATAACCACCACATCTTTAAAAAGTGACTGTCAGAACAAAGGTTGAGGAAGGAGGTCTTTCAAATACATCTGACACCAGTGAATGCAATGTGAAAACGGTAAGAAAAAACAAGAGGGAAGAGACCTCAACCAAAATACATATGTGTGCTATGGTTATTTAGCTTAGAGGTCTCATGGGACCCCTAACAGTGACAGCAGTGGCTGTCTGATTCATTTCCTGCTTTTGGAACCCCTTTCCTCCTATGGGGCTGCTTTGTCCATCCTTGATGAGAGGGCGTGTGCCTGGTCTTCCCGCAACTTGTTATGTTGTGTTTGGTTGTTATATCTGGGAATATAACAACCATTTCTCTTTTCTAAAGGAGGAGTGAATCTGGGGGATAGGGGGGTTGGGGGGGAGAAGAGGAGGGAGGGAAAACTGCACTTGTGATGTATTATATGAGAGTAGAAGAAAGAGAGAGAGAGAGAAGGAGAGAAAAAAGAAAAAGGAAGGAACAGCCAGGCAGGCAGGCAGGAAGGCAGGAAGGCAAGAGATCAGCAGTGGTTCAGCAGAGGGAGCTGTCCAGCAGAAATGTAGACTTTTCTACAAAGTCCCAGAGTTTGAGGGAAGGTCAAGGCTACATACAAACAGACTCGGGGTTACTGCTACATGCATCACAACACTCATTCAACGCAGTGTTGAGAAGCCAGTGTTTCATGCCTGCAGACCAAGCACTCTACCAACTGTCCAACCCAATTGCTTGGAGCTTAAAGATAAGACCTTTTGGAAAGAGGTCCTTAGGTTATCAAGGATAGAGACAGAAGATAGAGGCAGAAGAATCCCATCCCTCAAAAACATAAAAATGAAAATAAATAAATAATAAAATAAAAAAAAGAATTCCATCCCTCTCTGGGATGCGACCCTTAAACATTCTCTCTTAAACATTCCCACCATAATGTGACACTATATACCAACCTCACCAAACAGAAGCACATGCCTGCTGTTCCACTGATATGTGAACCTTTGAGACAGTGGGTTAAACTAACACATTTTATTTCTAAGGGATCTGCTTCAGAGAGTTCAGTGTAGTAGTATAAGGCTGAGCAATATCCCTCCATGCTAGGTAACAGCTTTAAACAGAATCTAATTAAGAATAAAGTACTTAAAATAAATTTTTTCCTTAGAATACAAATGTTTTATATAAATCTTTACTTAAGCAAAAACTTCACTTGTATCTGCTCATACAAGTACTTTCAACTTAAAGCTGTTATAATGACAAATATTGCCAAGTATTAATAACTGATTTCTGTCATTAACTACATGAACGGTGCCATGGAAATGGCCACAAATACCTTTAAGAGAAAAGAAAATTGAAAGCAAGAAACTCTCCCTTAGCATAGTGTAGCTGTCACTCACAAGCTTTGTGGGATTTTTAGAAACTCCTTGGGGATTTCAATGAATATTAATGAAAATGTTTGCAAGGGTTTATTATTAGGTCAGGAAAATTATTTACAAAATATGTGCATCATTTATCAACACTGATATTTATGAATATATTGGGAATGTCTCTGGTGAACCCAAGTTTAAATTACTCCAGCCCTACCTGGACTGGTCTTATTATTGTTAAGCTCAGTGTTTAATTTGTAATTAATTATTTCCATTTTTTATAGTGCTAGGAGTGGAACCCTAGGCTGTTTGCTTTCTAAGACATATTCCCCAGCTCCTATTCTAATATTTTTGTTTTTTCAGTTCACATATATATATATATATGTATATATGTGTGTGTATATGCACTTATGTATGTGTGTGTGTGTGTGTAATCACACAATAGTCCAACTTATTTATTGTTTGTTAAATATCAATGGGGCTATGAATATTTATCTTCTACAAATGGTCTATTTTTTTTTGCTCTTCTGTCATATGGTGAGGTGAGTGTAAACCACTGAATCTTCCCAATAGGTAGATTAGCTTTCTGAGTCCAAAATTTAAGTGACCAACTGAGAAAAAATAAAGCTTTCTCTGGATTTCTTTTAAATGTACAGTTACTCATTATGTATTTAGTCATTTCCCAATGTCTTTCCTGACACCTTGATCCAAATGCTGGTTGCTGTTGCTGTTGTTCTCTTGGATTGTTTAAATAGTTTATTGGCTGGTTGATTTTTGTTTGGTTGGGTATTTTTGGTTTTGGTGTGTTTTTGTTTTGTCCTGTTTCCATTATAGAAGTGTCTTGTGTAGGCCAGGATGGTCTTCACATTTTTACACAACTGAAATCAGCTCTATACTCTTGATCACCTTATTTCTTCCTCGCAAGAACTGGAATAATGCATATGAACAGCTGGCTGATCCAAACAGTTTTGATAAAACCTGCCACAAAAGAGGGTACTAAAAAAAGCAAATAAATAAAAGAGTATTCAATGTTTACCTATGCACCACTAATATGTCATCTAGTTAAGATAAATAAGCCAGTGAAGTTGGAAATAATCTAAAAAGCCATAAGGGCAATGTTAACATTGGCAGCTCCCGTGCCTTATTATCTCTATGCATGTGTAGGTGCTAAGCACTGCGGCATTCAACCTTTCTAAGCTATATGAAGTTGGTTCTTATCTTCTCTTTGCAAAGAAGGAACCAAGATTAGAAGAGGTTTAACAGCTAGTCGTAACTGGTTAAAGGCAGAGCCAAAAATCCTAATATAGACAGGCTAGTGTACCTCAGCTCTTATCTCTTATCTAGCAATATGGTGTCCATGAGGAGCAAAGTTCAATCTCCAGGCTCAAAACCAAGAAACTAGAAAAGCACATAAAATTCTTTCCCAAATAAGTGAAATTTAAGGTAAAAGGGAGAATCGGGCTGAAGGTACCTCCAGCTCAATACCAAGAGAGCTCTGATGAAGACAGATGACTTTAAGACTAGGAACCAGGAAACGCCTTAATCAGTGAGATCAGATAAACTGCAGGGTGGGAAGGGGAGAAGGCAATGAAGAGACATCTCTTCAGTGATTGTTGTATGCCATTCTTATCTGTCAAGCATGATTTATGCCACTTTACATTCAGGGTCTCTTTGAAGTTCAAAAATACCATAGTTCAACACTCACATGGCACAGGACAAAGCCAACCTCTCCTTTAAGAGCAATTTAACCCCAGAGTCCCGGAAACAGTTCTTGTGTGTGTTTTAAATGGCTTTGAGTGAGCTTCACTTGGATATTAAAAGTGTATGTGCCCTTTTTGCTAATTCACCATCCAGGAGAAAACACTTTCCTAATTCACAAAAGAATCTTGCAGATTAAACAGCTCAGCTAAACTCAAGGCAAGGAGGTCCTTCAGAGAGTTTAAGCTAGCCTGGCTTTGCAGGCAGAGGCGCCCTGGTACTGCTCGCTTGAGTCAGCTGGAGACAGAGGAGGCTCAGTGTGCTCTTTGTTGGTTTCCTTCTCCTCCTCTCCCCATATCTGCTTCTGTTGCTCTTGACTCCATTCTTTCTATAATCTGTCTTTCAGAACTGCCATGTGCCAGTCACTGAAGAACACAAGAGACAGAAGTATTTGCCCTTGGTTAGACCAGGCAGAAGCTGTAGTACACAGAACTAAGGATCAAGAAGCCTATTTGTTCCAGCTCTGTCAGTAAATAGTTGCTATAGCTTGAATGTGGCTGGTCCTTAGCAGGTCAGCCTTGACCTTGGAGAGCCTTGGACTGCTTACAAAATGGTGCTGTGCTGGGAGATGCCAATGACTTGAAAAGGCAGTTGGGATGGCAGTAATGCTTCTCATGAGATCAGGTCAAGTAGTGCTGGGTTAGCTACCGGGTGAACAGTCTGTTAAAACTTAAGACCAACACAAGTGTTTGGCACTTTTGTATATACGTGTTTACTCTACATTAGCATGTACTGTTGCCAGGGGACATTTCCATGATGTTTTGGTTTTCCAGCCATCTGTATCATGAGGCAACTTAACCTCTCCTCCTCCTCCTCCTTCTCCTCCTCCTCCTCCTCTTCCTCCTCTTCTTCCTCCTCCTCTTCCTCCTCCTCCTCCACCTCATTCTTCTCCTCCTTCTTCTTCTTCTTGCTTTTGATACAGGGTTTCTCAGTATAACCCTGGCTGTCCTGAACTCACTTTGTAGACCAGGCTGCTCTCAATAGAGATCACCTGCCTCTGTCTCCAGAGTGCTGGGATTAAAGGCATGCACCACCATGCCCAGCTTATCTCTCTCTCTTTTTTAAATAACAGCATCAGATATTTTGTTAGAACAACACAAAACAAACCAAAACATTAGCTATGCTGATGGAGTAAGCCCTGTACCTTTGCCTAAACACTACTGTAAATATAAGTATTGACAAATCTACACTATAGGATCCTTATATATTTGTAGAAAATTGTAGCAACATGCCTGAAGGTAGTCAGCACTAGAAAGAGGCTAGGATACTATACTTTTCAACTTCCAAGAATTAGTGAATTACTCTGTCTAAAAATATAGGAGAAACCGCAACTCAATCTTGGTTCTCAAAATGGGGGTGGGGCAGGGTCAATTCTCTGGCAAAGACGGTCTCCAGGGAGGGACTCCTAAAGGAAGAAGTTTTCTATTACCTACTTATATAGGAGTACTCCCAATGAACAAAACCACAGAACTGAATGCACAGGGCCCAGAGGAATATCACTTCCAAAAGGTGTCTTTGGGCAGAGCTGACATTTTTTTTTCTTACAATTGAAAAACTGTTTCGATTAATTGAGATATAGGTCTCATTCATAGGAAAAAAAAGTCAGAAGCTGAGAAATAAATGATGCTGAGAAAGATTAACAGGATAACTAAAATCCCGGGGTTCTAGCTGAGTGCATTGTGTGTGTGCATTTGTGCGATTGTGTTTCTCAGAATGTGAATTTCTTGTGACCAGATCTTAGTAACCCCACTAGGACAACTGGAACAAATCTGGGGAATCAAAATTAGCTAAACTATGTGCTAAGAGGTTTGCATAGTTTATTTTCCACAATAATATTTGAGAATGGGCACAACTAAACTTATTTTATAGAAAATAAAAAAAGAGAAGGCAAAATTCATTCAACCTTACAAAAATATAGAAGCAATTGTGATATCTGGGTCTTACTAAACTCTACATTTTGTTTCCCAGAGTGTTTGATAAATGAGAACAAATAAAAAAACAAATCTAGAAACACTCTTTTATTTCACGTTCATGATAATTCTGGATAAGGAACATTTTTTAGGCCATTCTCCCTTCCCTACCTGTGGGAAGGATGAAGGCCCAAAATACAGGACTAGTGTTATAAAAGAAATACATCTGTCTAGAAACAAAAAGTAGGACCCATGCACTAATTTGTATAGAAGAAGCTGTTGGCAATGCTGCAGGTTACTTCAGAGAAGAGGGGTGCTTGCCTGTAACCCCTGTTCCTGGTGAGGAGGACCACCAGTGTGGAGTCTCTCCAGGGAGCATCCAGCACCAGGCTGGATAGTTTAACAAGACACTGCTTCAGATTGCTGGCCGTTAGTATACAAAAAAAAAAAAAAAAAAAAAACCCTTAGGAGGAAAGAGTTGTATGTAAATGTAACTACGGAGTACTCATAGGAACACTTGAGAGGAGTTTCTTACCTCTTGCTGCACACGCTGAGCTAGCTGCCTTCTCCCATGTCCTTCCCTGTCACTATGATCTTTCAGTTTCCCTGTCATTTAGATGGACTTAAATGCAGCAGAAAATGGCATTGGGATTGCTTCACTGTCTTCTGGCGGCTTACCTTGTTCAGGCCTCATCTGTTCTGTGGTCCACACCCAACTCTGATTTTCCTGTCACCTTCTCTAAATTCACTCCTTTGTGGTTGGGGTACCAGAGTACATTCGAGCAAAGCTGGGCAGGCCTTGGAAGGCTTCTCGTCTGCCTGAGCTCACTGGAACCTAGATTGCCAGCATAAGGCATTTGTGCCCACAATTTCCTCTTGCTGGGGCGTTTTAGGGCCATGGTCATCATTTCCTGCTATTTTTACTACTCCACTGCCTCTCCTTTAGTTTGAGGAGGGAGGAGGACGTGGACTATTAGGTTTTGTATGGCCAATAGACAGCCCTCATCCAGTGTGGCCCAGTCTTATTTCTCCACCAAAGGGAGTTAAAATGACACCTGTAGAGAAATAGGTGGTGTGTGTTGGTGTGTGTGTGTGCGATTTCCCCAGTTGTCCAACCAGGAATGAGAGAGGCCTAGAGCAGCACTACTGTCCCTCCCAAAGCAATCTGCAGTCCTCTTAGTTGGTGGAAGTAGGGAAGGATGGAGAAGCCCACTGGGATGCAACTTCTAGGAGGCTCACAGCCACCTGTGCTACCTGGCAAAGACTGGCATGCACAGCGTGGGAAAGTAGTCCAGGAGGGTGGCACTGGCCCTGGAAGACAGCGAAACCCTTAGGTCAGGCCGCAAGCCTCCCTGCATCCACCTTGCCAGAGGCCTCCACCTAGGCTTCCTGAGGACCAACACAGAACACCTTCCCTTCTTCCCAGGCTCCCGTCTTCTGCAGAAAGAGCAGCCACCTCCACCACCACCCCCCCCACACACACACATACACGCACTTCCGCACCCATCTGCACCCAGTGCAAGAACACCACCCCGGGGTGCTGTGGGTCTGGGGGAGATGCTGACGAGCTGCGCAGGGGCACTGGCCTGGCAGTATCCGCCCAACGCCCCACGCTGCCCAAAGGAGGCGGCATGGCATAAGGGGAGTAGTGCCAGCAGCTGGTGGCCTGGACCCTGGACTTCTGGATCCCCACACCTCAGGGACTCTGCGGCTCCCGCCCGCGCCCGCGCCCGCTCGGCTTCGGGATTTTTGTCTATATAAGGGCTCGCGGCGCTATAGGAGAGCGCGGGCTGGGAGCTGGGCTGCGGGTTCTCCCGCCCGCGTGCGGAGCCTGGGGAGCCTCCCTCGCCCTCCTCCCGCCTCGTCCTCCTCTTCCCGTCCTCCCCGGGGGCACCGCCTTTACCTGGCTCAGACACCCGGTGCGCAGCGCAGCGCAGCTCTCCGGGTCCCCCCCGCCCAGCTGCAGCCGCTTCGCCTCGCTGTCACCCGCTGAATGGAATTATTTATTTATTTATGTCCCCTGACGTGTCCTCTCGTGCCGAGGCCCGGGGGAGGGCGTGCGGGAGGGAGGTGGGCCGGGGTGCCGGGGGCGCGCGGGGTGGGGAGGACGCGGGAGCAGGCGCGGGCCGGGGGCGCGGGGGAGCGCGGCGCACTGAGCATGCTCCCGAGGGCGCCGCGGCTGGCGCTCGTCCGCGCGGGCTCTGTGGCTCCCGGCGCTCCACTTCGGGTTTTAGCTCTGGCCGGGAGCGATCTGTTTGGGCTGGGCAGCTCAGACTCGCTCCAGCCTGGCTCTCTGGCGCCTTACCTGTGGAGGCAGGTGTGAGGTGGCTTGCGCGCTCTAGGCCCTTATGCAACCTCTGGGCAAGGATGCAGACAGGGGCCGGCAGACAAAAAGGACAGCAGAGAGAGAGGCCTAGGATGGAAAAGGCTGCGTGCGTGATCCATGCCTCCCTTCATTCACTCAGCTAAGGACTTCTGCTGGAAATGAGTTCTGGGTTCTGGCTTGCCTGAAGATGGAGAAAGGTGTGGCTCAGAGCCAAATCTCTCCAAGGAACCAAGGAAAACAAAACTTACTCAGAAGGTGAAGGGGAACAGAAAACAGCACAAGAAGACGTTGAAAGTATGAAACTTATGGGGAGTGGTCGGACGTCAGTTGTAGAGGATTCCTCTATTCTCTGTAGTTCACATTATTTGAGTGTTCAAGCCAGGATTTAGCTATTTGGGCAAGAATAAGTCTAAGGACCATGGTAACCCCACAGATGTTGGTGGTTTCTTCCTGTAACATGCCCTGCTTGGGGAAGTTGAAAAGAGGAAGGGCAGGACAACTCAAAGGCTGGATTTCCTTATCATGTTTAAGAGGACTCTCTACTAGAGAAAGCTGTGTGGCTAGAGTCGAATTTGAGAACTGTCGATTTTCTGCACATTTAGCTGGCCTTTCTTCCTCATTTCATAACGCAGTCCCCCATTAGATGCAATCCACTGTTATTCACATTGTTTACATTCGGAGACAGACGCGGTAATGAGGGGTCACTCGGGAGTGAGGTATATTCAGCGGGTCCTGGTCTCAGCTTGTCAGTCTGTAGAACATTCTAGAAATGATCAGTTTTTACAGGGGGAAACAGTATAAATGGATAGTTGTAGAAGACATGAATTGAGTATCTACCAATAACTGTAAACATCTTAATTGCCAACAAAGAGTGATAAAAGTTTAAAAGAAACAACTTAAGGACAGAGCAAGGTCATGTTCTTGGGTGTTTGCTATTAAGATTTTTTTCTGTTTATTTATCACTTTTATTTATTTTCAAATAACAGGAAACATACCGAAAACATACAGCACAAGAAAACATACAGCTTTTGAATTTAAACTGTTCTCCCTTTTCCTTCTCTTCTATTGTTGTGTTTTGTATCTTATTTTCCACAGTCTCTTGTCCTATTTGCTAAACTTGCAAACTTCAACATTTTAGAACCATAGCATGTTCTCATTGTGAGTACTGTTTTTCTAAAATCAAGACCTCTGAATCCAGCAGGGCCTGGTAGAGCAGTTGAAGAAGGACGATTGTAGCCTCAGGGCTACCAAGTGAGTTCAGGACTACTTGGTGAGCTAATGCTTCAGAACAATGGATCTTAACCTTCCTAATGCTGTGACCCTTTAGTGCAGTTCCTCAAGTTGTGGTGATCCACAAATTCATGACTGTAATTTTGCTACTGTTATGAATAAATCAGAATGTAAGTGGCTGATATGTGGCACCTCCCTCTGCCCCTGCAAAGGGGACATTACCCACAGGTTGAAAACTGCTGCTTCAAAATTAAAAGAAGTGAGTTTGTTTGTTTGTTTGCTTGTTTGTTTGTTTTTCTTTAAGGCTGAGAGTGTAGCCAAACATAATGAAGCTTGCCTAGTGAGTGTTAGGGTTAACCCTATGCTTAAGTCCCAGGACCACAGAAAAAGCAAACAAACAAACAAACAAACAAAAACTCAATCTAATTTTCTTGTCTCCCTCAAGTTATATTTGGAAATTTTTTTCTGAATTGCCTTGTTGCTATAGCTAGGCATGGTATGTAAATATTTGTTTGGATTACAAAGGAATCTGCAAGAAGAATGTAGTAAGAATAAGCTCCATTAATTAATTCACGTAATCCTGTAATTTGTTATTTAATATTACTCAGAGCTTAAGGAGAAAATATAAGTCAATGAAAAAGAACTCATAGGATGAGAATCTCAAACACTGAAAATGGCCTCCTGTGTTTTTAATTCATGACCTGAAATAACAATGGCAAAATAGGAAAAGGAGAAAGAAAGAAAGAAAGAAAGAAAGAAAGAAAGGAAGGAAGAAAGAAAGAAAGGAAGGAAGGAAAAGGTCTGCCACTCTAACAGCTCATGTTCCACAAATAAATAGTGAATTCTTTTAGTGAATTTTCAACAGTGCACAAACTAATAAAACCCACGTGTCTATACACCCAGAGCCACTCTCTTTAGAATCTTTGCCTCTCCTCCTCTTCATCCTTAGGCAGGCCTTAACTACTTAAATGTTTCTCCTTCTTCTCATTTATCCCCTTTTCTTTGTGTGTATCTTGTATCTACACCCCCCCCTCCTTCCCCGGCATAGCCAATAGGTCCTCAGGTAAAGCATCCTCAGGATTCTAGAGCAATCTGTCCTTCTCAACTCTCTCCCATAGATCATGGCTTATACACCCTCTTTTGGGCCATTTTTCTTTCCAACTCATGGTACACCTATATACCTGGGGTGCTTTTAAAAATCTCTCTCCAAAATCAACAAGGCTGCTTGAAAAAGAATGTGACATTTTACTCATTTCTGGACTCTTCTAGAACCCATTACAAAGTCTTCTAGCTCAAAAGATCATCAATTATATCTGCTAGTGGGGAAAAGAGGGAAGCCAGTGTGAATGCTGCAATCAGATAAATAGTAGAGGCTTTTGACAATAACCACAGGACCCATGGTCTAGCTGACTACATTTTCTGACTCCGTTTACACTTACATTGAGGTGTGTGATTAGTTCTAGCAACTAAAGTTAGTGTTTAAAGGTAAACTTCAATACCCTGTCCTGGTTGATCCTACTGATACTGAGTTTAAGTGGCCTGTAACCTCGAGGTAAAAAGAATTGCATTTCAGCACACTACCTTCACCTCTCTCTTTCCTGCCACTGTGCCAGGTTTCCAACAGATTAGCTGCAAAATTGAGAGTCCTAAACATAATAAGCAGTTTAGTCTTTGTGCCCTGTGTGATTTCAGGCCTGCTTCATCATGAGAACATAACCTATCTTGTTCTGAACAACATGATACTGTTTGATAAGATTCTAAGATACATTGGCCAAAACCTGGTACTATTGCAGCATTGTTCTAATGTGTCCTTTAATCAAATATACACATTTCATGATCCCAAAATCCATAACAGAATTTCTACAGCAATACACTGTGAGACCAAGTAGGTGTGTATGTCAGACCTTTCAATAATGCTACCATAGCATAAATGGCGCTATTGTAGAGGAAAATGACTTTCCTTGGTGTATTCCAAAGTTCTCTCAGCAGATTCTGTGTTTTGCTCTTATCTGGGTCAGGAGAGATGGGGCAGCAGGTAAGAGCGTGTACTATTCTTTCACAGAAACAGAGTTCTGATTCCAGCACCTTTGCTGGATGACTCACAATTATATGTAACTTCAGGGGGGCTGAGGTCCTCTTCTGGTCTCTGCAGGTGCCTGCCTCATGTGAGCACGAGAGTGTGTGCACACCCACGTGTGCACACACACACAGACAGACACACACCACAGTGGGGAGAAAAGGAGAGGATTTAAAAAGTGAATATATACAAAAACACCTTATCAGCTGGTATTTTTTCTAATTTTACAGTTTAATTATTTTATTTATAAACTAAGCTGAATGGATTCCAAGTATCTCAGATCAATAGGTCTCAACCTCTGGGTCACAACCACTCTGGGGATCACATATCAAATATCCTGAATATCGATTATTTAAATTATGATTTGTAACCATAGCAAAATTATAGTTTTGAAGTAGCTGTGAAATGATTTTATGGTTTGGAGTCAGCACAACATGAGAAACTGTACTAAAGGGATGCATTAGGAACGTTGAGAACCACTGTAATAGAGGTTTTAATACATATTCTGGTTATTCTGGGAGCATACACGATTTGAAGCTTGAATTTAAGGTTTTTATCATAGGCACAAACTGAGAGGTAGACAGCACGTGAACAATACCTATGAGTAACTAATACTTTGTGAGTTGTATGAAATGCTCCATGGTGGCTCCAAAGAACCAAGAATTTAGTTCCTATTATGGTTTGAATATAGAATGTCCCCTCCAACTCATGGGCTTGAATACTTTGTTCCTTGCTAGTGTTACTATTTGAAAGGTTTTGGAACATTTCGAAGAAATGTGTCAGAGAGACCAAGGGCCCAGCCTGGATTCTGCTTCCTACCTGGACCCCCTGCCTTCTGGTTGCCAAAATGATGTAACTGCCCCAAACTGCCTAGCTTTCATGCTTTCTCCACCATGATGGACTGTATCCTCTCAATCTGTGAGTCAAACCTCAACCTTCCTAATATTGCAACACTTTAATACAGTTCCTCATGCTATGGCTAACCGCCAGACATAAAATTATATTCATCACTACTCACAACTCTATTGTTGCTACTCTTTTGCATTGTAATGCAAATCTCTGTGTTTTCCAATGATCTTTGGTTACCCCAGTGAAGGGTCATGGCCCACAGGTTGAGAAGAACCACTGATTTAAATTTGTTTCTGTTGGATGTTCTGTACCTCTGACAACTAAAACAGACAATTTTTTTTTTTTTTTTTTTTTTTTTTGGACATGTGTTCAAGGGAGAGCAAGCTCACCTCCCTGGGTCACAGAATTTTACTTTAAAACCTTAATAGTCATCTTTATGTTCCAAAATCCTAGGATATTACTAAGCATTTCAAGACTACAAAGATGTACAGAATGTATGCTCAATCTTAAAAAATGAAAAATAATAATATATCATAAATTAAAAAAAACAAATTCACTTTCAAAAACAGGAAATTTTATAAAACTAGGCCTCTTGTTCAGTTTGGAGAACAATGCAAATCATGATATTTTATACTTTGTCACCATAGATTTGCCTGATCGGTGCTTGTGAAATTTGTCATGTCTTCAGAACACCCTTAGGGTGGGGAGCTAGTCACTGTTTCTTTTCATATAATCACTTCAAGATCACTGGAGAGTTTCACATAAAATTCTCTCAACTGGGAATATCTCGGTAAACACTGTTTTCACTGCGGTCACCTTGTTTGTTTAAAATTAAGGCAGATTGCTGTTCTCTTTTTCATTGGTTTTCTACTCCCACCTACCTGGAATTGTTTTGTTGTTTCACTCCGCACTGCAGGCCAATTTCTTAATGCTAGGTAACTTTCCTCATAGTCTTGTGATTACAATCTTGTCATTCTACAGTGATAAACAATCTATTCATGATACGCTGCGCCTATGCTGTGTCAGTGTAATTTTTCTGGCCCTCACCTCTTTAACCCTGTGAACTGGATTGAGCTGTCATAATCATCACTTATGTTACACACTTTCTGCTTTTTGTTTATTTATTTGTTTACCTGGAGTTCCTTTGCTAGTACCAACCCACCACCACAAGAGCCACAGGAATTTGGAATGCTTGTCTTCATCATTTCATTTGTTCATTGAGTATGCTTTAGTGCTGGTTGTATGGAAGGCTCAGTGATAATTTTTCAGATGTAAGTTGTGATTACGTAAAGCACACAAGAGGTCCTGGACCTTCACAGTGTATGTGGTTCTGACACTATAGCACTCACAGCATAAGCACTCTCCAAACACAGAAGTAATGTATTGATACACGGTGTTTGCCAAGTACTAATATTTGTGAGTTTTTGAGTTTATGCTGAATAAACGGTCTTAGATATAACTGAAGGTTTATTGCTATATCTCAGATTTTGGAAGGCCTCAAAAGGCCAAGTGTTAACAGTGTTGTCTATAGTCTGAGATGCTATTGAAGGATGATGGAAGCCTTTGGAGGTAGTGCCTAATGGAGGACACAGAGCATTCATGGCATGTTACTGAGGGAGATGTCAGAGCCAAGCACCTTCTGTTCTCACTCCTAAGTGTCTGGCAACCAAACAAGCAATTTTGTTCCATCATGTGCCACATTCCCCAAATCAAACCAGCTTAGTTTGGTTTGGGTTTTGGTTGTGAGGGTATGTGTGCTTTGCTTTGCCAATATTCCAGCTTTAGTTTGCACAAACTTTACTGGAATATAACTCAAACACATTAAGCTGTATGCCTTTCACAGATTTGTTTTAGCAAATTTACACACTCATGGAATTAACACTTGAAGAGAGAAATTACATTATTTGCATTTTCTTCCATTCTTTCCTCCTCTACCTCAGAAGACTTTTGGCCTGGGATTGAGTTTACTCATGTACAATGCTCTATAATTGGATCTATACATATACATATATGTATATGTACATGGATACATATATTACACAAATTTTAGTTCTCTGTATATTTATATAGCTCTATGTATCAGTCAGTAGCTTGGACATTTGCTTGATAAGAAGTATTCTGTGGTATGAAAAATACCACAAACCAATTTTCATGTTGATACACACTTGGACTACTTTTATTATTAATTTCTTTTAATATGTAAATAATCCATAATAATAATAATAATATATTAAATAAATCCCATGTGTTTTATTATTTTTAAGTAATACAATTTTTAAAATGACTATATTGGTAGGCTTTGGAAATATGTTTAGATCTAGACATATGCCCCCAATGTACAGCTTTGTGAAAAGCAGAAAAATGTTTAAGCCTCCATTCTTCATAAATAATACAAGCTACATTGATATCTGAGAAATGTCAACCAGATAATATAAATGGAATTGCTTTGTAGATTATAAATAGAAATAAAAGATGATATTATTAAGTATAACATATGTACATATTTTGGAAATAAATAAACCATCAGAGATAAATTTAGGTAATGAAAGCTTGTAACATTAATCATTTAATGGACAAATTAGACTCTTGCATAATCCAGAAAAACTTTCTATAGAAAAATTAATCACTTCAGTGTCATCTTCCTTCAAATACATCCCATATTAAGATAAGATAGATATCTTCAGCTAATATCTTCAGCTAACCATGGGAAAAACCATCTGTCATGTAGGAGCTGGGAATTTGGCTGTAGAGAATGTAAAGAGATTTTTGCCCTCTGTCATGCAATCAGATTATAACTACAGAACTAAGCTCTGGCCCTCAAGCATTCTAGAGAGAAATTCATCTCTCCCCCTACAGGTGTGGGACCGTTAAAGATTATGACTCCTTTTATGTAAATGAACTATTTCTGCTTCCTATCTGCTGTTGTTGCTATTTTGTGTAAACAAAAACAAAAGTAGTAAAAGCAACAACAATCTTATGATGATTATTGATCTAGCTTGCAAAATAAAGATCACTTGATTGTCTGCTGAGTGGAGCATAGAGTTTTAGACAGACTAGAGTAGAAGAACCCAGACTAATACCGTAGGGCATGTCCAACCTACAACCCAGCTGTGCATGTGGCTCAACACAAAAGCATAAACTTACTGAAAACGTTATGACCTTTTTTTCAGGTTGTTATGTTTGTTTGTTTGTTTGTGACCAACACACAGCAGGATGGACAGTGACCCACAGACAGAACTCTGGGCCCTAAAACACCAGGGATTGTGTTTCACAGGTGGGAAGAAACCCTATGGTGTGGGAATCAATCGGGTTCAGGTCACCCAGCTAAACCAAGGAAGAGCTCCTGGGTCCCAGCGGGCACTAGGAGTCTAGCCCAGAGCCACACAACTGTGTGCTCTGATCACTGTCACAGACTGAACTGTTGGTCCCAGGGCACCAGAGACTGGGTTTCTCTGTTAGGAGGAAACTCCAAAGTGAGAGAAACAGCAGTTATGACATCAGGGCACTCAGCTGACCCCCCCCCAGCCCCGAAAAGTTCTCAGGATAAGTTCTGGGTTACTGCAGGCACCCAGGTACCCAGGAGCCCAAGTGCTCAAACATCAGGGAAGTGGAGCCACTCTGCCTACTCACCATCCCAGACAGAACTGTAGACCACAAAACACCATAGACTGGGTCTTCCTGTTGAGAGGAAACCCCACGATGGGGAAAAATCAGATCTGACCTCAGGACACCCAGCTCCAGAAAAGTTTCTGGGTTCCTGCAGGCTCCAGGCTCTAGCCTCCAGCTGCATGCAGGAGAGCTATGCTCACTTGCCACTGATTACAGCTTGAGTACTGGGGCATAGCTCCAACCTCAGACCTACAGAAGCCTGAGAGCCACTGGACCAGCCCCCAGATAGTGCTCCAAAGTGAACCAGTCATCCCTAGCTAAACTGACAAAACCATTAGGCTCCCTGGTTCTTTAAGACAGCTGTGCCAATCAAACACAGCATAAGAGCAGCAACAGCAGCTCACTAAATTCAGAGCAAAAAACTACACTGCAGGGCAGCTGTCTCTAGGACTTCTCCTGGTAAGAGAAGAGCAGTTACCACACAGGTCTATACACCTGAGGTGAACTGTGGCAATTCCTGAGAAGCACCGCCATTCAGTTGACCACACCCGAAAAGCTAAGGAAGCCTCCTTCAGAACCCTGCCAAAAGGATTATCTACCCCAGAATTCCAGCAGGCACCAGAAATTAAAAACCAACACTTGAGATAGCCAGATGGGTAGAGGCCAGCGTAAAAGCACAATCAACAAAAGGCAAAGCAATATGGCATCGCCAGAACCCAGTTATCCAGGGGCAAGTAGCCCTTAACACCCTAACATAAATGAAATTCAAGAAGATGACCTTACATCTATGCTTATGAAGGGGTTAATGGAGGAAACAAATAAAATGCTTAAAGAATTAGAGGAAAGTAAAATCAAACAGATTATGGCCATCTGTAAAGAAATATGGGAAGGTGCAGCCAGTTTGTGGCTTTCAGAGAGGAAATGTTTAAATCACTGAAAGAAATAAACAGAGGAATGTTCAAACAAACAGGTGAAGGAATTGAAGGAAAATACAGTCAGACAGGTGAAGGAAATAAAACGGTTCAAGATCTGAAGATAGAATTGGAAAAATTAAAGAAAACACAAATGGAGGAAATCATGGAGACGAGCTTACGAAGGAAAACATGAACTATAGAAGTAAGCATAAACAAGAGACTACAAGAGATGGAAGAAAGAATATCAGGTGTGGAAGATACAGTGGAAGAAATCGATGTATCTGTCAAAGAAAATAATAAATCTAAAAAAATTCCTGACACAAACCATCCAAGAATTACAAGACAACATGACAACACAAAACCTGAGAATGATAGGAATAGAGAAAAAAGGAGATTCCTGTTTCCAAGGCCCAGAAAAAATTTTCAACAAAATCATAGAAGAAAATTACCCCAACTTAAAGTAGAGGCCTATAAGCATACAAGAGGCCTACAGAACACTAATAAATTAGATCAGAAAAGAAAATCCTCCTGCCACATAATAATCAAAACAATAAGTATACAAAATCAAGAAAAAAAAATACTAAAAGCTGCAAGGGAAAAAGGCCAAGTAACACATAATAGCAAACCCATCAGAATCACGCCTGACTTCTCAACAGAGACTATGAAAGCCAGAAGGGCCTGGGCAGATATCATGCAGACCCTAAGAGAACACAGATGTCATCCCAGGCTACTATACCCAGCAAAATTCTGAGTCATCATAGATGGAGAAAGCAAGATATTAAAAAACAAATTTCAACAATATCTACAAACAAATCCAGCATTACAGAAGATACTAGAAGGAAATATATAACCCAAGAAAACTAACTACTTTCAGGAAAACACAGGGAATAAATAACCTCACAACAGCAAAACTTAAAGTAGTCAAGCACACAAACACACTACCACAGCCAACATCAAAATCAGAGGATCTAACAGCTATTGGTCATTAATCTCTCTCAATATCAATGGAATCAATTCTCCAATAAAAAGACGCAAACTAACAGAATGGATGCATAAACAAAACCCAACAATCTCTTCCATGCAAGAAACATACATATATCACAAAGATAAACTTTACCTGAGAGCAAAGGGCTGGAAGACAGTTTTCCAAGCAAATGGACCCAAGAAGCAAACAGGAGTGGCCATTCTAATATCTAATAAAATAGGCTTTCAACCAAAATTAATCAAAAGAGATGGGGAAGGACAATTCATGTTCATAAAAGGAAAATTCCACTAGGAAGATATCACAATCCTGAACATCTATGCCCCAAATACAAGGGCACCTGAAACCACACATAGATCCCCACACATTAATAGTGCGAGAGTTCAACACCCCACTCTCAACAAAAGACAGGTCAACAAAACAGAAATTAAACAAACACTGACTCTAACAGAGGTCATGAACCAAATGGACCTAACACATCTACAGAACCTTTCACCCAAAAACAAATTTACTTTCTTCTCAGCACCTCATGGAACCTTCTCCAAAACAGACCATATAGTTGGTCACAAAGCAAACCTCAATAGATACAAGAAGATTGAAATAATACTTTGTATTCTATATGATTGTCATGGACTAAAGCTGGACCTCAGCAACAACAGAAATAGCAAAAAGCCTACACACACGGAAACTGAACAACTTGCTCCTAAATGACAGCTGGGCTGGGGAAGAAATAAAGAAAGAAATTAAAGTCTTCCTCAAATTCAATGAAAATGAAAGTACAGCATACCCAAAATTATGTGACACAATGAAAGAAGTGCTAAGAGGAAAGTTCATAACACTAAGTGCCTTCAAGAAGAAATTCCAAACATCTCATGGAAGCAACTTAATGGCTCACCCAAAAGCCCTAGAAAAAAAAGAAGCAGGCACATCCAAGAGAAGTAGATGCCTGGAAATAATAAAACTCAGGGCTGACATAAATAAACTAGAAACAAACAAAACAATTCAAAGAATCAATGAAACCAAGAGCTGGTTCTTTGAGAAAATCAACAAGATAGACAAACACTTAGCCAAACTAACTAAAAAGCAGAGAGACACCATCCAAATAAACAAACTCAGAAATGAAAAGGGGGATGTATCTACAGACACTGAGGAAATCCAAATAATCATTAGGTCTTGCTTCAAAGGCCTATATGCCACAAAATTTGAAAATCTAAATGAAATAGACAATTTTCTTGATAGATTCCACTTACCAAAGCTGAATCAAGATGAGGTAAATCAATTAAATAGTCCTGTGTCTCCTAAGTAAATGGAAGCTGTCATCAAAAGTCTCCCATCCAAAAAAAAAATAAAAAAAAAAAGCACAGGACCAGATGGTTTCAGCGCAGAATTCTACCAGACCATCAAAGAAGAGCTAACACCAATACTCTTCAAACTATTCCACAAAATCAAAACAGAAGGAACAACCCTTTCTATGAGGCCATAGTCAGCTTGGTACCTAAATCTCTCAAAGACCCAACAAAGAAAGAATTTAAGGCCAATCCCCTTTGTTAACATTGATGCAAAAATACTCAACAAAATACTTGCAAACTGAATCCAAGAACATATAAAAGATATCATCCACCATGACCAAATAGGCTTCATCCAAGGCATGCAAGGGTGGTTCAATATATGGAAATCCATCAATGTAATCCATCATATAAAAAAACTGAAAGAAAAAAAAAACCATGATAATCTCCTTAGATGCTGAAAAATCATTTGATAAAATCCAACACCCAGTCATGTTTAAAGTCTTGGAGAGATCAGAAACAGAAGGCACTTACCTAAACATAGTAAAGGCAATATACAGAAAGCCTATAGCCAACATCAATCTAAATGGAGAGAAACTTAAATCAATCCCACTGAAATCAGGGACAAGGCAAAGCTGCCCACTCTCTCCATATCTCTTCAACAAAGTACTTGAAGTCCTAGCTACAGCAATAAGACCATTAAAGGGGATCAAGGGGATTCAAATTGAAAAGAAGGAAGTCAAAGTATCACTATTTGCAGATGATATGATTGTGTACATGAGTGACCGCAAAAATTCCACCAGGGAATTCCTACAGCTGATAAACACCTTCAGCCAAGTGGCTGGATACAAAATTAACTCAAAAAAAAAAAACAAAAAAAAAAAAAACAAAAAAAACAGTAGCCCTCCTGTATACAAAAGACAAAAGGATTGAGAAAGAAATTATGGAAACAACACCCATCACAATAGCCACAAAGTACATAAATATGTTGGTGTCACTCTGACCAAGTCAAGTTATCTGACTCATAATAAGTCAAAGACTTATATGAAAAATTTTCCGGTCTCTGAAGAAAGAAATAGAAGAAGATCTCAGGATTTGAAAAGATCTCCCATGCTCATGGCGTGGCAGGTTCAACATAGTGACAAATGGCCATCTTACCAAAAGCAATCTCCAGATTCAATGCAATTCTCATCAAATTACCAACACATTTTTTACAGACCTTGAAAGAAAAATTCTCAGCTTCATATGGAATAACAAGAAATCCAGAATTGCTAAAACAGTCCTCTACAATAAAAGATCTTCCGGAGGTATCTCCATCCCTCATCTCAAGCTGTACTATAGAGCAACAGTAGTAAAAACTGCATGGTACTGACTGGTGGATCAATGGAATAGAACAGAAGACCCTGAAATAAACTCACACACTTATGGACACCTGATTTTTGACAAAGATGCCAAAACTAGACAATGGAAAAAAGATAGCATCGTCAACAAATGGTGCTGGTCTAACTGAATGTCTACATGCAGAAAAATGTAAATAGAGCCATACTTATCACCCTGCACAAACCTAAAGTCTAAGTGCATCAAAGACCTCAACATAAAACCAGACACATTAAATCGGTTAGAAGAAAAAGTAGGGAAGAGCCTTGACCTTATTGGCACAGAAGACAACTTCGTGAGTAGAACACCAACTGCTCAGGCTCTAAGAGACAACCTCAATGTTCTCAGGACATTCGTGCATAGAAAGGGATACTGTGTACAAAGGTAGTTGCAGTCCCCTGGGAGTATCACATACCATTTTTACAAAGGCCTTAAATGGTGTGCTGGTGAGAGGGGAGTTTGTATCACTGAAACGTACTCAGTGCCTCTCCTTAGTGTGGGACAAAAAACTGCTACAGATTTGTCTCATTGATAGCAATGAAGCTGAGAAAGCTCTAAACCAGTATAATTCACAGAACAGTGCAGAGATCAGGATACCACAATCATTGTCACTCCCAATCGTGATTGGGAATCAGGGGGATGATCGAATTACTGTCTCATACCAGAAGAAAAATTAGGAGGAAGTTGAATAATATATTCCTGATACTGAAACAGCGAAAGAAATCAGAGTTGAGCTAATGTAAGGTAAACAGGTATATGGCCACCCCTTTTGCATATAAAAATGTCATAGGAATCCAATATACTGTATTGCAACTGAGCTTTTATAAAAAGATGTAATATAAATATTATTTTTAGCACTTAGAAACTTTAGCCATTTGCATCTAGAGCCAGGTTTTAGAACTGGGGCACAGTTATTACACAGGTAAGTGGCTGCCAGGATCAACAATTCTGCAAGACCAGGACAGTTATATTTAAATGATTTTTACAAGCTTTTCCTGAAGATACCTATGCTCATGTGTTAGGACAAAGTATACTCATGTAGCAAAGAGACTGAGAAGGTCTATGGACTGACAAAGACACCTAGAGGCCATGCCCCTGTCTGTTTGTGAGAAGCACAATCCATGACTGTAATTGTTGTGATGGTATCAGAGTTAATGCATGCACAGATGACATGTCATCAATCTTCTATCATGTATCAATCACCTAACTTCTATATCTATATTCTATCTGTCTGTCTACTTATCTGTCAGTTGTCTGTATTTAGTCACCATCTACCTTTCTACCATCTATCTATCACTTATCTCTATTCTCTGCATCTATCAATCATTTATCTATAAGATATGTGTATATCCACATGTACTTGACAAGCATGGTGTACAATTCACAGGGCACTTGTTCTCTCTTTCTCCACTCTTTTTCATCTAATACCATGGGAAGTAGACTACGCCTTTCCATAAGTTACATCACTCAGATGTATATGCATTTATGCTTATAGTAGCAGTCTCGCCATTCTAAGTGAAATGTGCTTCTTTTTAATATTTTCTCGGGGCTTTGAAGTAGGACTTCCTTTAAGGATAATTCACACATTGTAGGTGTGTAGTCTTGAGTTTTTGCAAATGTGCACATCCCTGTAAATAATACTTCGATCAGCAATCAATTCTGTAGCTCCACCTCCAGCTTTTGGCAACTACTGATTTCGGTTTTTATTTTGCTTTGCACTTCTCTAATCATAAAAGAAAAAAAAAAACTTGTAAATTTTGTTTCTTTCTCTTGGTAAGTTATTTCATCAGGCAAGCATGCTTCCAATTCAGTGGCATCGCAGCAGCCCTCAGGAAACTCTCTGGATGGTTCTCGAGACACTTGCCTTCACCTGGGAGCTTTCTACCGCAGCTCAACATAATGTGTTCATTCAGCTCACACGTTACCATGCTCAGGGGCTTTACCTTCTGCCACTTCTAATCAGTCAAGCCAGTGCCTTCGATCTCAGAGGTCAATGCTCCAAGGTTCTCAAACCGTCCGTCTTGCACTGAGTGATCACAATGAGGCTCTGGGACTCATGAGCTCAAATGAATTTATATTTCAACTCTACTAACCCTGAGCGTGTCGCTTACTTTCTCCCTTTAACTGTTAGATCTCAATGGCTTACTGCCTCGTTAAATTCTAAGTCCATTTAACAGGAAATACTTTTACAACTACAACTTGAAGTAAGATATTATTAAAGACAGAAAAGTTTATTTTCAGACAATATAAATTAATCCTAATTCAAGCCCTAATCAGGCTTCCCTGGGACAGCTAAAATGTTCTCCTAAATGGTCCCTTGTATATTATCTTATTCCTCTCCAAGCATTTCACCCTTTATGAAGGTGTGGTATTACATTTCTTCTGACAAAAGTGAAGGGCCTGAAAGCAAAGGAACACTCCACTGTGTCTCTAAACCACATCATCACCCTGTCCCTATGGCGTGATACAGCTCAGATGTGAGACCTGGTTATTTGCAACAACATGGAAGACATCATTATACTAAGACATCATTCTAAGTGAATCAACCAGGTGCAAATAGCCTAACTCCACTCATATATACAATCTATACGTGCTGATCATGGGAAGGATAATAGTGTTCTGAGTGAATGGGGTTGTTACAAAGATATTGTTCAAAAGTTAAAAAACAAAACGGAACAAAACAAACAAACAAAAAAAAAAACAGTCGTTTTTGTTTTGATGACAGTGTCCTTTGCTTTATTGAAGCTTTTCAGTTTCATGAGGTCCCATTTATCGATTGTTGATCTTAGAGCCTGTGCTGTTGGTGTTCTGTTCAGGAAGTTGTCTCCTGTGCCAATGAGTTCAAGGTTCTTCCCCACTTTTTCTTCTAACGGATTTAATGTGTCTGGTTTTATGTTGAGGTCTTTGATGCACTTGGACATTAGTTTTGTGCAGGGTGATAAGTATGGATCTATTTGCATTTTTCTACATGTAGACATCCAGTTAGACCAGCACCATTTGTTGAAGATGCTATCTTTTTTCCACTGTATGGTTTTGACATCTTTGTCAAAAATCAGGTGTGAGGTGTGGAACCCCTACACAGAGGTAGCTTATGGCAGTTCATTATCCAAGTGGCCTCCATAGTAATGGGGACAGGGATTGATTCTGACATGAACTGATTGGCCTGCTCTTTGATCACCTCCCCCCCAAGGGGGGAGCAGCCTTACCAGGCCACAGAAGAAGACAATGCAGCCACTCCTGATGAGACCTGTTAGACTAGGATCAGAGGGAAGGGGAGGAGGACCTCCCTTTCCAGTGGACTTTGAGAGGGACATGGGTGGGAAAGAGAGAGGGTGGGATTGGGAGGGGAGGAAGGAGGGAGGCACAAGGGTA